>NC_042615.1:270311172-270929424 GCF_901001135.1 Rhinatrema bivittatum | reverse complement strand
TGGCCTTGCCTGTGCCTAAATCTGGACCTGGTCATGCCTACCCCCAGGTGGAGAACCACTATGTAAACTTAAGGGTTTAGATTTCACTACCTCCAAAGGAAGGGATGTTTTACTGACAGAGCAGTAAAACTATGGAATGTTTTGCCAATATAAGTAAGTATGGCTGCAGCATTAAATCAGTTCAAAAGTAAAGTGGTCAACTATTTAAAATTAAAGACAGTAATGAGTATGATGATATAGCTAGTACAAGCGAGGGGAAAGTGCTAATCCGGCAGTTCAGAGCTGTTCCCTAAACTTCTGCTTGGAAAGGAATATTTTTCAATTGCAGAATTGACTACAAATACAGAGTTATTTTTTTCCACCTCCTTTGGATTACCTATGTAGAGCGATCTGTTAGGCAATCAGAAGAAAGTTTGCCTCTATGGACGATACATCTGTTTTATTTCCACCTAATAACTATGTGTGGCTCAGGTCCTTGTTGGGGGTTTGTCTAATTGCTGGCCATAATTAGCCAACCTCAGTTAGTGAAAGAACTCTCAAGTGAAAGAAAGGCCTCAGAGAAGGAAGATATCTATAACACCTGCTGAAAATGCTGTTATTTTTAGAGTCCTTTCTAGGTGTCCCTGGGAACTAAAAGTTATTATTTTCTCCAAAGGCTATGCAGATACTAAAAATGCTAGCCATAACTGTTATCCCAAGGTCAGACCAGATACCTGGGAGTAACAGGGGGAGGCAGTAAACATCAGACAGTACCAAGCAGATGTGCTGAAGGGTGATAAAACAGTAGGAGGGAGGAGAACTCCACTCCTGCTTTTTGCAAATTAGGATAAAAGTAAGCAGAGCTGTGAGAACAGCAGTGAGCGTCGCCTGATACTTATTTCAGACTTCAGGAGCTGAATGGATTTATTATTGGGCCCATTTCATCTGTCATTAGGAACATAAGATTTGCTATCATTATATGTATCTTTTAATACCTTCCTAATTATTATTATTTGCTTGCAATCACCTCTCCAGTGCTTGCTGTTTACCATTTGTGTTATTAACCTCTTGCTTAGTAAGTGCTCAAATAAACTTTCCATCTAATACCTGGATCCTGGTGTACTGACTCGGTGTATGTGTCTATGTTTGTCGGATTCTCCATCTTTCCTGAGAATTAGCCCCGAGGTAGGCCTGTGGGAGTACAGGTAAGCCCCTTGGTCTATTCTGTGTGGGTGTGCGGCCAGAACCCAGAACAGTCCTAAACTCTTTGTCTTTTACGAATCCCCAGCTCCATCCAAGCCCCAGCCTCCCTCCAGCCTCAGACCCCACTATAGGAATACTTGCCAAAAATGTTTCATGGATTCCAGCTCTGCATTATAATTTCAGTTATTTTTCAGTTATAATTACACTTAACTCTTTCGGACTTCCCTCGCCCACCATCCTAGCCAGCTTGCCTCCAGCCTCAGACCACTCCAGCAAACCAGTCCCTTACCCTGCAGTTTCTCATTCACTGTCCTGGAAATTCTGTTGCTAGCACTGCAGGTCTCTCCGCATTCTCTCTTTCCCCATGTCTCACTTCAGCTGGCTCTGCACAGGCCGATGAGGTATTCTGGGCGCACATTTTTATACTTATCTGGCTAAGTGGTGGCAGTAAGCCAGATTTCTTTTTCTTTTTAACTTGTTTTTTTTTCTTTTTTGGATGGTTTTCCAGGCAGCACCACTGGAAAATGCACTCTGTCTCTGACCAGGGATTACATTTCCAGTGCTAAGAAAGACCATATTCGGCCAACACACCTCTCTGCATCGGGGTGTACTGCGTAATGCCCTGCTTTGTATGGGATTTCCATTCGAGAGCGCTAAGCTGTACTCCCATTTTGCAATGCACATTTTCTGTACGCAAAATTCCTTGTTGCATTAGCAGCAAGTCTTATAGGCAGAAAATGTGCGATGAAGTGAAGGCAGAAATGTGCGTTTGGCTGAATGCACCTTTCTGCATCAGCGCCACAGTGAAAGAGGGGGTGGAACAAAGAAGGCCATCCCTCACTGAAGATCTTCAGTCAAGAAACTAGAGTTGCTGCTGAGGGCTGTGCTGCTCCCTGCCTCCTCTTCCTATGGTTTCCAGTCACAGCACCGGGAAAGAAATCCATGGCTTAGAGATGCCAATTCTGCCTCCCTTCCTCCCTCAAACCAGGAAGTGCTTGCTTTTCGCGTGCGATAGGTTTAGAAAATGACCCCCAAAATAACTACAGTACTTGAATGCAATCTACTCTGAAGTGCCAAAAAGCAGAATAAAAATTAAAATAAGATAAATCTGAATGAAAAACATAACTGATAACTGTCAGAATGTGACCCTACAATCCTTTACAGGTGAAAAGGATTGTGTTTGGGAGAAGCTAGGGGTGTGAGCCAAATGTTCAACCAGCTTTCGGCATCTGCACTCGTGCTTGTGGTATGAGGCACCAAAAGCGTGAAACTACACTGGAATTTCCCTTGGTGCCATGAAAAATCAGATTGTTCTGCAAGTTATGAAGGAAGATTTTGCCTTGTGAGTAATGTAGTATAGTTACAAGTGCTGCTCTTTGGATAGCCAAGTTGGAACCATCATCTCTGTTGAATCTAACTTATCAGGAAAATTCCCCTCTCCGATAACACTTCTTCCTGAGGTGGGCACATTTGGTTTGTTTCTTGCCACCTGAGCAGCACAGACTGCAACATCTGACCAACATAATTCTGAACGAACTCACATAAATGAGAACCGACAGCTACAAATGCTTTTCTTAGAGTTTGTCTTGCTAAGAATCTGAAATTCGGTCTATCCCACTGTATCTTAATGAATGCAAAACACTGAGTGTACAAACTTTGCAATATTCTTACTTCATAAGCCACATTCTGATATATGTTTGTTATTGTGTATAGAAGCGAGGGGATGCCCATGGTATCACATCATAATGAGAATTACTGCATTTAAATAGCATAGATATATGTAATGAACATGGGGGTGTTGACAAAGCACACCTGAAACAGCATGGTAGTTGTAGCTGGGGGACACTTCTCTGTTGCACGGTGTTGAGAGCCTTCCATAAATAAAAGGCAGGACGTCTTCATATTCGGAGGCCCTCCACATCCAAGTGTGCATAAAGAACATGTAAATGAGTTTGACCTTCCACACAGTTTAACAATTTGCATTCTGTAGTGGTCTGGTTAAAAGCTGAAGGTTGGGTTTTGTTTTTTTTTAACATTGTGCATGTCAAAAAAAAAAAAAAAGACCTCATTTTATAACTGCAGCCAACCGCTTTCTGCTTCTTTGAGGTAACCCTGGGGGAGCTCATCCCGGCACAGCCAAAACTTTGCCATCGAAGTGACACTAGCAGAGGCCATCTGCAACCGCTGGGCCCGAAGATTGCAGCAGAAGCCAATGGCTCCGGGCGGCAGTGGCTGGATAGCACTAGAGTGGCCATATCATCTTATATTTGAGGTTGTCTAACAATCGTTCCATTACCGTGCTGTGAGTAGCTCATTGATTCACAACCCACTGGAAAATCAGACACTGGCAATCTATGCTGTGAAAAACTAAGATGCCTGTCCTGTCTTCACTAAATGGATTCTTTGCATGTTGCGATACTTCTTTTTGGACCAGTGTAGCATACCTGCTCAGTTTCATGTTCTATATCTTTGAATAATTCTTTTGGTGGTCCTTCCAAAGGGATTACAACATACAAAGAATTTAGTTTTATCCAGGATCAATACCACCACTATACCCTGGCCTTCTTTAAGGGAACTCCACTTCTAAGAGGCAGGGTATACTTGAAAATAAAGAGAGAGGATGGAGCAGAGTCCAGGGGTAGCAGGCTGATTTAATTCTGACCTGCAGTTTAAGAGCCTTTATTTACTTATTCTCATCAAAGGACACCCCTCTATTTAGGGGCAAGAATGAATCCTGACTTAAGTTAGAACTGATGGCTTTATAAAGTCACAGGAGGTTTCCATGATGGGGATCAAAAGCAAGAATGGAAGGCTCCCTGGGGCAAGGCTAGGGATTTTGTCAGCCCTGACAATGAAACTCCAGGGGAATTAGTAAATTATGTTGCTTTTCTGTGTCTGGCCTGGTGACCCACTGTTAGAACATAAAGGGAAGAATAACCATTCAAGAATCAAAATGCTGCGATATTGTTCAACAAGACAAATCTGTTCGAATGAAACACAAATCATAGGGAGTCCTGCTGTGCTCCTGGCCTTTACGTGCTGCAGGACCTTTACTCATCGGCAAAGCCCAAAGGGCTCGCCATTATTGGAAGGAATGGCTTTATTTTATAAACATATAAATACACATCCCTTTTTCATTTAAAGAAAACGTGATTAGTAATTACACTAACTCACTGGAAAGCTAAAGCAAAGCCTAAAACAGAAGAATAGTTGAACCCTTATCTGCATGGGTGGCATTCAAGCAAATAACTTTTATTTACAGAGTACACATGCACATATAGAAACACGGAACATGATGGCAGATAAAGACCATTTGGCCCATCCAGTCTGCTCATCCATACCTCCTGCTCAGCTTTACATAACTGGTTAGGTTCAAAGAAGACCAGAAATCCATAAAGTCCAACTTTCATCATGTATTTATAAATATACATACGCCAGTAGAATTGTATGCCTTTTTGCCACGGTTCGTGAAAGGGGCTTAGTGACTGATGCAGGCTATTTCCCTCTCCCGAGGCTGAGAATATTACTTCTATGGCCTAAACTGACCCAATGCTGTCCTCAAACCCAGAATATTAGACGGGACAAAAAATTGCCTGTTCCCTGGATATTTACTGTGTTGGATTATAATCAGAGTGAGAGATTTACAAAGCTGTGAAATGTTATCACGGGAGGCACCCAATATTGCAGGGGGCGATCCGATGAGATAGAGCTCCTCCTGACAAAACTACTGCAGCAGTACCACAGTGCCATTTTTTTTATTGCAGCACGAATGCGAAACAAAAAATTGCAATGCAGTACAGGGCCTAGGAACGCAATGGTGGCCCAGGTCAGCCGGGGACGTCATTGCGCTAAAGGGCCAGGTGGCCTGATTCATCCAACTCCCAAAGATCAAAAGTCACCCTGGGAATCTTTGGAGACCCTCGCCGGTGTCCCCCCGCCACCTTCCAAGGCAGATCTCGCATCCCAAAAGGAAAGAAATTAGGCAAACCGCACGGCAATGACGCACTCCCTTCCTCAACCCCTCCCTTTAATCCAAAAAGTACACCACCCCCCCTTCTAAGCACTCCCCCCCACTCCAAATACTAAAATATCCTCGTGTCCAGGGTCCCCTCCCCCAGGTCAATGCCATTAAATAAAGGATCCTGGTGGTCTGAGGGCCACCCCGACCTCCACGCCATCCCCCAAACCTCCCCTGTACCTCTAATTGAAATCACTGGTTTTCAGTGAGGGCCGAGAGTGCCCCCAGCTCTAGGCCCGTCAATGGCTTTTTTCAAAATGGCATCAACCTGTCACATGATGGGGCAAAGCCCGGAAATTTTGCCCCATGGGGTGATGGGGTGATTTTTGATCTTAGGGAGCTAGGGTGTAAATCGGGGCGCCTGGCCCTTTAACACAATGGCAGCCCCAGCCAAAGTGGGCCACCATTGTGCTATTAGGCCCTGTACCAAGGAGCCCATCCTGCCACAGAAGACTCTAGCTAGTGCGGTTCAGAAGAGCTCGTGCCACTGGGCTGCCAAAGAGCACTGTAGCTAGAGCAGAGGTCGGGGATGAGAGTAGAGTGGGGGAAACTGGATGAGAAGTGAGAGAAGGATGGGAGGAGTGATGAGGGGAGAAAGGAGTGTGAGGGGAAGTTGAGAGGAAGAGGAGAGGCAGGGGGGAGTGTAGAGAGGGAGATTCTGGTGGGGAGAGAGGAGAATAGGGGGGGGGGGGGTGGGAGTAAGAAAGGACTGTACCTGAGTGGGGGGAAGGGGAGAGAGAAACAAGCCCACAGACAAAAGAACACATAAGAACATAAGAAAACACATAAGATATACATCAAACATACACTTATGTACTACCACACACACACACATACAGATACAACACACACAAACATACACGTGAAGAACATGTAGTTCTGCCGGTTGATTATAAAGTATTATTAACCCTATGGAAGGGGCCTAGAACACTGGGGTGAAAACTCTGCATTCCGTCTGATGGCCAACATTCTCTTTGTTCCGGCAGCCTGTGATCTCACTGCTAAAGCCTCTGAAGTAAACAGAATACTTACCATGCCAATTCTGCAACCGGTTTTTAAAGGAAAATGAGCTGATTCGCTTTTATTTGGCATTAAAGCACCTTTCTCCTCGACACGGAATCTGTTCTGCATGGCAAAGGAAAACCAAGCAGAGCCCACAGCTGAGCCATGCAGCAGCGCCCATCAGCGCCCAGCCTGTCGTGTGATATTGCTTAAATAGCGCCCTACCTATCACCTGCTGCTGCTGCTGCTGCTGCTCTGCTCCCCTGCTCCATATACTATAAACTGCCCGACCCTGAACAAGGAGTACAGCTTTGAGAAAGTCCTCCTGTTACTTTACCGAGAGGGTAGCTCATGGGTGAATGGGGCAAACAAGACCCCAAGTTAATTTGGGACAGATACGGAAGGGGATGGTATGGGGAAGGGAAGGAGACGTCAGGACACAATGAGGGGGGAGTGGGGAAGAAGCAGGGGCAACCGTGCAGAATTGTTAGTCCAAGAGGTCCTTATCTGCCAACATCTTCGAGGTTGCCTTGACTGCACGTAGAAATGATGTTGTACTCTGGAATGCTTTCTTTGGAAAACCACTAGATAGCAGTAAAGATCTTCACTTTCCTGCATTTCTTTCCGATGGCAGTAAAAGCAGCGGTGCCAGCCTCACTCTTCAAAATATCAACTTTCTGGTGCTCCGTGTCCTTTCTGCTTATGTTTTACACCTTACAGTTTTACACTTTTTGGAATTCAAAGAGCACTTTTTACCGCAAGCCGGTACTGAAGGCTTTTAAAGCAGCATTGCCTTCCAGACAACTTTCTGTTTTAAAAATAAATGTTCTTTCCTAAGTCAGCCGTGTGAGCTGTGCTTCTGCTTTGTGTGTCTCAGTGCCATGTCTGCATGGGGCTCTGAGGAGGATCAGAACAGCAGCACCCCAGATTTACTTGCTGGCGGATTTGGGTTTCTGCCACCCCTGGGCACTGTCGCGCACCCCCTTCCTTTCCCAGGTCTGAGGCACAGACCCTCAGTTTCCTGCAGCAGATCAGGGGGGGTAGATTCCTGGAACGAATGAGAAAATTCCGAAGCACACTGGCAAATATTTCTAGCTTTTATGTTACGTTATAAAATAGTTTTCCAACCTTGCTTGTGTCTGCATGATTTATTTTGTTTTATCTTGCGTGGGAAAAAGGGATCTCACGAATCAGCAGAGGGAGAAGATCTTGGGGACTGAGAGAGGAGAAGAGGGTAAGAGGACCAAGGGTAGGAGAAGGAAAGGGAGAGCCAGGAATGGGGTGAGGAAAGGAAAAGAGGACTGAGGATGAGAGAAGGGGAGAGACTGGGTTTGAGGAGGGGGAAGAAGAAGTAACAGGGGGGGATCAGAGGAGGCAAGATCTGGAATCAGGTGTTGGAGGGGGGTCTGTTCCAGAACAGGTAGGAAGGTACAGAATCTGAGATCAAGGGGGGGGGAGGGGGGGGGTCCAAACTGAGGTGGGGTTGAGGTGTCCCTATCCCTGCTTTGGTCCATTTTTCCCTTGATTCCCCCCCCCCCCCCCCCATTCTAATCTCTTACCTATTCTGATATTTACATATGCACATACCTGGCATTGATCCCTTCTCTCTCACACCACAGACTCATGTCTTTTGGCTGATTCCCTATCATCTTTCAGTCACTCTTCACCCCACGATGATTTCCCCTTATCCCCCAGTGATCTCTATCTCAGTCCCTCTTCATCCTTTCTGCCCTCAGCACCCATGATCTCCCTCTCATCCCTAGCTCAGATCTCCATTACCACTGCTCATCTGCGTCAACAGGAAGAGGAGGGGGCCGTATTCTTCTCCTCTAACCTCTGGGTCCTGTCTCCTGCTTTAAACTATGGTTTCCCATATGGTTCAAAGCAGCAGTTGGACCCTGAGCAGCAGAGCAGGAGCATGTGGCCCAGACACTACTACTGCTCTCCTACTCCTGCTGGCTCGGATCAGCGGTGCTGATATTATTGCCAGGGAGAAGAAGGATTGGGGAGGGTGGCTGGTGATACTATGCCCCTATAGGCCACATAAGGAGGGAGGGCATGGGAGCAGCACTGACTTTGCTGGAAAAGGTACAGAGAAGGGCAACCAAAATGATTAAGGGTTCACCCTGGGGAAGAGATGGCTGAGAGGAGATAGAGGTCTCTAAAATCTTGAATGGGGTGGAATGGGTAAACAGGGAACAGTTATTTACCCTTTCAAATAGTACTAGACTAGGGGACTCTCCCTGAAGCTAATAGGTAGCACATTTAAAACAAATCTGAGAAAGAATTTTTCATTTAGCACCCAATTAAACTGTGGAATTTGTTTCCAGGATATTTGGTGAAAGCAGTTAGTGTAGTTGGGTTTAAAAAGGGTTTAGACAAAGAGTTATGCAGATCACAAAGGATAAAATTACTCTCCCAATCTAATCACTTAACTTTGATTATGTACTTAATGCTGAAAAATGATTTATAAATTTTGTAACAGGGAGGAAAAGACCTCAGAATCCAGCACAGAAAGATTTTACAAAATCTGAAAAACTTGCTTCGGGTATTTCAATCACAGGTCTAAAAACCTCCCAAACCAACATATTCTTTATTGCTGCAAATTCATTTCCAATATTTTTCTTTTTAATAAAATTGATCAAAAACTTATCTTTAAGTATCTTGAACAGTTAGTGCTAGACTGAATCGCCACGCCACCGACAATGGCCAGTGTTTCGCATTGCTGCTGCTTCAAGGCGATTATTAAATAAGGCGGATTCTGCAATAAATAAAATATGATCATTCCGCAATACTCATATTGTGCTGCCAAACAACAAAAAATGCAGTGTACTCACTCTATAAACTTTCCAGCACTCGTCTTGCTCAGAGCTAAACGCTCTCCCAATAAATTTGTTTGAAAAAAATGCCAACGCATGCACATCATATATATATATATATATATAGCACAGTTCTCACATATGCACGATTTTTATATGGATGTGAATACACGAAGCAAAAAGGATTATTTTTTTTCTTTTTATATATATTTTTTTTTCTATAAAGAGCTATTTCATAATTCTTTCTTTTCAAAATAGTTTCCAAATTCTGTTTTCACAAAAACATTTTTAAAAAGTGTGCTTTCAAATATTCCCGCCTGACTGAAATAGTGAGATTCTTTGGGAACCTGTTGGGTACTTATGACCTGGATTGGTCGCTGTCGGAGACAGGATGCTGGGCCTTTAGTTTGACCAAGTATGGCACTGCTTGTGTTCTTAAATGTCTGTATCGTGTCCCTCCTGTCTCTCCTCTTTCTAGAACTTACATGTTCAGGTCCTGGAGTCTCCTCTCATATATCTTTTGGTGCTTCTCCACACCATTTTGGTTGCCTCTGGATCATCTCGAGCTTATTTCTATCGTTTTTGAGATCTGGCCTCCAGAACTGAACACAGTATTTTAAGTGAGGCCTCACTGATGGCCTCACCTTTTTTTTCTGCTGGTCTTGCCTCTCTCTCTGTGCAGCTTGGCATCTCCCTGGTTCTAGCCACCGCCTTGTCACATTCGTTTGCCGCCTTGAGAGCATCAGGCACTATCACCCCGAGGTCTCTCTTCTGAATGACACTGGCCCACAAGACCCTGCACCTTTAAGGGGGTAGATCTGCTGGAACACAACTGCTGAGGCTGAGAAATGCTTGGAAGAAAAGCACCACCAGGACAGAGAGAGTGCCCCTCTCACCGCGACACCCCCAGGCAGCTGACTATTCTACCTTGTGGGAAATCCAAGCCTGTTTCCACCCTCTCAGTAAAATAAAAATTAAAAAAATGTATATATTTCCTCCGAACCTCCTTCTCTCCAGCTTTATATTAAGACCCACTGTCTTTAAATTTCTTTTCTATAGAAATGTTCATCTTCCTGTACTCTGTTGAAGTCTGCTAAATATTTGAATGCTTCTCTCTTAGCCTTCCTTTCTTTCAGTGAACACATTTTGTGTTTCTTAAGCCTTTCTATGTAGGGTTTGCGTTATAAGCCCTTCACCATACTGAACATATTACTCAAGGTGGGGGTCTTACTAGTGAACTAAACGAGCTGATATTACCTCCTTTCTCCTGCTGGTGAGACCTCTACCTTTGCTCCCCAGCATCCTGTTGGGCAGGGGTAGGGAAATGTATTTTTTGGTTGAGGACGCCAAGCCAACCAAGCTTCACCCTTGCTCTCTCTCTCTGTCCCCCTGACCCCCCCCCCCCAATCTCCTCCCTCACACCCTCCTGCATCCACACCCTCGTTCTCTCTCCCCCCTGCTCCTCACACTCCTTCTCTCTCTCCCACCTCCTTCTCTTACCCTGCCCCCTTCTCTCTCCCCCTGCTCCTCACACTCCTTCTCTCTCTCCCACCTCCTTCTCTTACCCTGCCCCCTTCTCTCTCCCCCTGCTCCTCACACTCCTTCTCTCTCTCCCACCTCCTTCTCTTACCCTGCCCCCTTCTCTCTCCCCTGCTCCTCACACTCCTTCTCTCTTTCCCACCTCCTTCTCTTACCCTGCCCCCTTCTCTCTCCCCCTGCTCCTCACACTCCTTCTCTCTCTCCCACCTCCTTCTCTTACCCTGCCCCCTTCTCTCTCCCCCTGCTCCTCACACTCCTTCTCTCTCTCCCACCTCCTTCTCTTACCCTGCCCCCTTCTCTCTCCCCCTGCTCCTCACACTCCTTCTCTCTTTCCCACCTCCTTCTCTTACCCTGCCCCCTTCTCTCTCCCCCTGCTCCTCACACTCCTTCTCTCTTTCCCACCTCCTTCTCTTACCCTGCCCCTTCTCTCTCCCCCTGCTCCTCACACTCCTTCTCTCTCTCCCACTTCCTTCTCTTACCCTGCCCCCTTCTCTCTCCCCCTGCTCCTCACACTCCTTCTCTCTCTCCCACCTCCTTCTCTTCCCCTGCCCCCTCTCCTTCTCTTCCCCTGCCCACACCCTTTTTTCCCCCCTCATCCCCACCCTTACCCTTTCTCATCCTTTCTCCCCTGTCTTCTGCAATGCAGGCTCTGAGTTTAACTAGCAGCAATTACAAAACCCCATCCCCACAAGTCTGCGCCCCACTTTAGCTTGTTGATTTCTCTTATCCATTCTTCTCCCCTCCCGCGCTGGTCAGGAGAGCAGTGATACTTTGGCTGCGTCCTCCCCGTCCATCGCCAACTGGCCCAAGTGCTGCTTTGAACCACGCGGCTGTAGAGTGTCCCGTGCGGTTCGAAGCAGCAGTCGGGCTAGAGCTGCAGAGGGGGCGAGGATGAACGGCCCCTCCCCTCCCCCCTGCAGCGCCGCTCTCTTTCTCCTGCTGCCGATTAGTGCAGGTGGTGGGAGTTGAAATGCCTCGCTGGACAGGAGTTGCCTTCCTGAGCCAGCCCGGATCTCCCGGAGCAATTCTACAGGAAGCGTCAGATTTTATGGCCCTCTCCCAACAGGATTGCTGTGCTGCCCGGCCCAAAGCTGGCCGGACCATGGCCCATGTGGCCCACCCGGTTCCAACACCTATGCTGTTGGCTTTCTCTGCTGCTTTATTACTCTGACTGGCAACCTTTGAGGCACCTGAAATGATTACGTCTGCCTCTCTTTACTGCTTAAAAGTGGCTAATTCTAGTCTCTCTGTCGGGCCGATACAGTAAAATCGCGGGAGAGCAGGCGAGCCTCCCGGCGCGCACACAGGCCACACTCCTGTGTGTGCGATACAGTATTTTAATTTATTAAAATTAGGGCCGGCGGTAAAAAGAGGCGCTAGGGACACTAGCGCGTCCCTAGCGCCTCTTTTTTGACAAGAGTGGCGGCTATCAGTGGGTTTGACAGCCGACGCTCAATTTTGCCGGCGTCGGTTCTCGAGCCCGCTGACAGCCACGGGTTTGGAAACCGGCCGCCGGCAAAATTGAGCGTCCGGTTTTTGACCCGCGAGCCGTGGGCCTATTTCAAATTTTTTTTTCTATTTTTTTTAACTTTTGGGACCTCCAACTTAATATTGCCATGATATTAAGTCAGAGGGTGCACAGAAAAGCAGTGAAAGTAAAATGTGTGGCTTGGCTGCACATTTTACTTTCTGTATCGCGCGGGAAAACCTAATAGGGCCATCAACATGCATTTGCATGTTGTGGGCGCCATTAAGTTCAGGGGGGGGTTGGACGCGCGTTTTGGACGCGCTATTACCCCTTACTGAATAAGGGGTAAAGCTAGCGCGTCCAAAACGCGCGTCCAATCGCAGGTTAACAGTGCGCTCCGCCGGAGCGCACTGTACTGTATCGGCCTGCCTGTGTGTTTTACTGAGATGAGGTCATTCTGTGCTGAATTCCTTTTAATTTTTATCAGGCCGATACAGAAGCGCACCATTTAGTCCCTGTTTGACCGCAGGTTTTACACGCGCTATTATTACCCCTTATACTGTAAGGGGTAATAGAGTGTGGAAAATGCGCAGCCAACCTCCCCCCCCCCCCCCCCCCCCCCGAAACTAATAACGCTCATCACATGCAAATGCATGTTGATGAGCCTATTAGTTATCCCCACAGGATACTGAAAGTAAAATGTGCGGCCAAGCCACACATTTTACTCTCAGAAATGAATGCCTGCCCAAAGGCATGCGTTAATCATGGACAACACCAGGAAAGTGTATAGAAAAGCAGAAAAAACTGCTATTAAATATTAAATCTGAAACCCCCCCCCAAAAAAAACTTAAAATAAAAAAAAAGCTGTCTGCCGACCCGCAGGTTGGAAAACGGATGCTCAATTTTGCCAGTGTCTGTTTTCCAAACCCGTGGCTGTCAACGGGTTTGAAAACCGATGCCGGTAAAATTATGTGTCAGTTGTCTGACCCGCTGACAGCCGCCGCTTTCGCTAATAAGGAGGCGCTAGGGATGCGCCATTTTACTCTCTTCTTTTTTCTTCTAATCAATGACATTGTGTATTAACTATTATTTCTAAAACTTAACTTGCCAGACCAAATACCGGTATAATTTATGAGAAGCTTGTTTTGCTATATGTTGATACGCTGATGGTTATGTTTGGCATGTGTGCCAAATGGATGTGTATTTCTATTGTATTATCTGTATCAGAAAGCCTGACAAAACAATGAAATTAGAATTAATTTAAAAAAAGAAGCTAGAGTATATCTCCATGCATACAACAGCATAAAACCAGAACTAGTTCACCCTGTCCTTTTCAACACTAAGAGGCCCAGTGTACTAAGGTGCACTGAATTTTGTGAAAAAGTGAACACATTATTTGGTTTTTAGCATGTGCTGTTTCACACTTGCAAATTACATGTAAATAACGCATGCACTTTACAGACTTTATGGAAAAATACTTAACTACACCTTGATGCAGTTATATTTTTGCAGTATTGCTTTTCTGAAGTATTTAACACATAATTTATCTGTGCATTTCTAGCTAAGAAGATGCTTTGCATAATTTTTCATCATAGTCACTCATTAGCATTGACTTTGTGTGAAAATGCACAAAAGAAAAAGTACACGCACTAACATCGCTGTGTGAAAAAAGAAAAATTTCACACATTAAAAGGACAAATAATGTTTAACATGCACTAATAGCGATTTTAATGTGTGACCTCGCCTTTGAGAGTTTTGGCACACCTTAGTACATTGGCCTTCAAGTTTCTGCAGCACTGGTCTGAAATGTCCTATGAACCCAGGCATCTTCTCCAAATAAATTTCTCCACTGGACCTTAGGCTAGTCAATGGGATTGGAGGGGTGGGGAGGGGGGAGGTGCAACAGCTGTAAAAAAACCAAAAAAAACCCCTGAATGCAAAGCACACAAAAAAAATCACAGTCTAAGCCAGGCTCTGTATTGTGCAGAGTCTTCATGCTGTGCTTTGAGTGTCTGTAGGTGAAATGATATGTGCATGTGTGTGTGCATTTTGTATCTGCAAGTTTCTCAGCCCTCCCCCTCTCCTTAATGGATGGCTGCCGGCAGTACTGAACCGGAACAGGCCGGGGTGGAGAGAGCGCGGGAACATGCGACGTGCCCTTTCCTCAGAAGCCTGACACCGGGCTCCGATGGCAGGGATAAGGCACACAGTGCCCTGCCATTGGCCGCATGCAGGCCCCGAACGCTGCTCTATCTGCGCTGGATCGGCTGCCCGGGAGAGCGATGGGGCGCTCAATAAGGCGGGAGCGGGAGGGGGCGCGCCGCGGTCACCTTGCTGGGGAGAGGGGCTGCGAGAGGAATCCGTGCTCAAAAGCGTCCCAGGAAAACGATTTCATTATTTTCTTGATTGGGCCTATTGGGGGCGTTTTAAGTTGCTAATTAAGAGCTCCTTATCGCAGGCTCCATCCTGCAGTTTAGAGGGTCATTGGGGATTTTATGTAGCCCTCAGGGCCGAAAAGGAAAAAAAAGAGAAATGCAGTGGGATCACCGAAACACGTAGTGAAGCCGACAATGATGGGAACTGGGAGGAGGAAAGAACCAGGCCGGGATGACTCTATTTCCTTCATGCAAAACAATTCAGACCTCGGGTACACTGCCACAGATATTACATGGCCTACACTGCTAGAGAATGGGTAGAGGAAAGGAGAAAGTGGTTAAGCATAAAGGTCACACAGCATTTAAACCTTGTTCTTTAGGTGTCATACAGTTGTGAAATGGACAGTGTACAACGTGGCATGATATGCTGCAGTGTTCTGTGACATTTTACAACAGCATCAGATACATTACTCAAAACATCAATTTAGCTGTTTCCTACCGGTAGTTCCCATTTTGATTTCACTCCAAGGTCTCGTTTTTGTCCTAATGTTATTTAATACAGTTGTACACTTTTTGATAAAGTATTTATGCTCTGCTTGTAAATCTCCTTCCTCAAGTTCACTCTTCAGCTGCTTGTTTTTTTTTATGTATGTTGATACACTGAGGGTTATGTTTGGCATGACTGCCAGATTTATTTCTATTTCTAAAGTATTAATTTCCTTATCTGAAAATCTGGCAAACCGTACATGTCTGGGTGTGATATCTGCATGAGGTTCTGATGAGGATCAGCACAGACCTTTCCCGATTCCTCTCAGAGAGCCCCTCCCCAGCATTATTGTATCTTGTTACTGTATATCACCTTGGGGGGGGGGGGGGTCTAGTCGCAGAAGGCAGGCTATAAATATAGAAACATAGAAATGACAGCAGAAAAAGGACCAAATGATCCACCCAGTCTGCCCAGCAAGCTTATGCCAGTATCTGCTGCACTGTGCAGTTTACCCCCAAGCTTAACAGTTTACCAGACCTTAAATTTCAGGGCCCTCGGATGCTGTTTGAATCCAATTTCCCTTAACCGTTGCTGTGAAAGCAGAGAGCAATGTTGGAGTTGCATGAAAATTATCGGACTTAGTGATTAAGGGTAGTAAGCACCACATCAGCTAGTTACCCCATGTTTATTTGTTCCCCAAACCGTAAAAGTCGGGGCCCTTGTTAGTTGCTGTCTGAATCCAATTCCCCTTTTCTCACTGCCATTGAAGCAGAAAGCAAAGATAGAGTTGTTGCTGGGCTTGATGGACCCTTGGTCTGACCCAGCATGGCAATTTCTTATGTTCTTATGTTCTTATTGGTTATTCCTCTCTCTATGCAACCCAACATTCTTCTGACTTTAGCTATCGCCTTGTCACATTGCTTTGCCATCTTCAGATCATCACACCAAGGTCCCTTTCCCAATCCGTGCAAATTAGCCTTTCTGCCGAAGCTCAGATGCATGACTGCACTTCTTGGCATTGAATCCCAGCTGCCAAATCTTCAACCACTTCGGGTTTTCTTAAATCACTTTTCATTCTCTCTACTCCTTCAGACGTATCCACTCTGTTGCAGATCTTAGTATTATCTGCAAATAGACAAACTTTACCTTCTATCTCTTCCACCAGGTCGCTCACAAAGATACTGGACAGAATCGATCCCAAAACCAATCACTGTGGCACTTAACACCATTCTTTCTTCAGAGTTGGTTCCATTTACCATTATATGCTATTTCCTGTCAGTTAACCAGTTTGCAATTCACACTAATACCTTGGCACCCACTCCCAAGCTTCTCAATTTGTTCATGAGTCTCCTATGTGGGACCGTATCAAACGCTTTACTAAAATCCAAGTAAATCACATCGAGCGTTCTTCCCTGATCCAATTCGCTAGTCACCCAATCAAAGCAATCAATCATATTTCTCTGACAGGACCTTCCCTTGGTGAATCCATGCTGCCTCTAATCAAGCAACCCACTGGATTGTAGATGGTTCACTATCCTTTCTTTCAGCAGAGTCTCCGTTAATTTTCCCATCACTGAGGTAAGGCTAATCGGCACGTAGTTTCCAGCCTCCTCTCTGCTCCCACTCTTGTGAAGCGGGACCACAACTGCTCTTCTCCGATCTTGCAGTACCACTCCCATTTCCAGGGATCTATTGAACAGGTCTTCAGCGGACCCACCAGCACATCTCTGAGTTCCCTCAGTATCCTGGGATGTACCTCATCTGGCCTCATGACCTTGCCCACTTTCAGTTTTCCTAGCTCTTCCCTTACATTCTCTTCTGTAAATGGAGTTTCATCTACTCCACCCCCATCCACAGTCTTGTTAACTAGCGATGGTCCTTCTCCAGGGTCTTCTTTAGTGAACACCGAACTGAAGTATTTGTTTAATATTTTGGCCATTTCTTCATCTCTCTCTACCCATTGATCTTTGCCACCTTTCAATTTTACTTTACCACTTTGGACCTTTCTTCTTTCTCTGATGTATCTGAAAAATGTTTTGTCACCTTGCTTTACCTCTTTGGCAATCCTTTCTACCGCCTGATTTTTTGCTTTCTTGATTTCTTTCTTCATCTCCCTCAGTTTCATCAGATATTCTTCCCTGTGTTCCTCATTTTGGGATCCTTTATATTTCTTGAACGCTGATCATTTTGCTTTTATTTTATCAGCCAGTTCCTTTGAGAACCAGATTGGCTTCTTATTTCTCTTACTTTTGTTTACTTTTTTAACATTTAGATTTGTTACCTTTGTAATTTCTCCTTTTGGTTTGGCCCTCTGTTGTTCCACCTCTCTCATTTTCTCCCAGTCTACTAGTTCTATTTCCAGGTATGTCCCCATTTTGACAAAGTCCGTATTTTTGAAATTCAAAACTTGGGTCTTTGTGTGACTTCTCTGTATCCTATTTGTGATATCAAACCATGCCGTTTAATGATCATTGGTGCTGAGGTGGACACCTACCCGGACATTGGAGACATTATCCCCAATAGTGAGCACTAGGTCGAGTATAACACCCTCCCTCGTGGGTTCAATTACTATTTGTTTGAACTGAGCCCCTTGCAGGGCATCCACTATCTCCCTACTTCTGGTAGAATCTGCAGAAGGGATTCTCCAGTCTACGTCCAGCAGATTAAAATCTCCAACAATCAACACTTCTCCCTTCTTTCCCACCTTTTGAATGTCTTTGACCAGATCTCTGTCTAGTTCTTCCATTTGGGTCAGAGGCCTGTAAACCACTCCAGTAAAAATGGATACGCCATCATCTTTTTTTAGGCGGCCCATAATGCTTCTTCTCTACCCCACATTCCTTGCAGTTCAGTTGCTTGGATATTGTTTTTGATATAAAGAGCTACTCCTCCCCCTTTTCTGTCCTCTCTGTCCTTCTTAACAAGTTATAGCCCAGTATGGCCGTATCCCAATTGTGAGAATACATGAACCATGTCTCTGTAACAGCAACAATGTCCAAGTCCCCCTCCACCAATAGGGCCTGCAGGTCTGGGGTGTTATTGCCCAAACTATGAGCATTTGTAGTCATAGCTTTCCAATTTTTCTCCCTTGATTTGTTGCATTTCCTAGACACCTTTTCTACTTTTTTGAGCTGATTGATTTTGTTATATTCTCCTTCCACTTCCTGTATTGCTTGGGAGTGACATGTCAGTTTCATTGGTAATCTCCTGCCACCCCCGTTCTTTAGTTTAAATATCTGATAATATATATGATCTGCTATTAATTGCATCAGTAGCATGGGATCTTCTTAGTGTTTGGGTAATTGCCAGGTTCTTGTGGACTGGCTTGGCCTCTGTTGGAAACAGGATGCTGGGCTTGATGGACCCTTGGTCTGACCCAGCATGGCAATTTCTTATGTTCTTAAAGAATGGGGGTGGCAGGAGATGGCTAAGGCTGATGTGGCCTCCCTCCAGGAGATGCATCTTCCCTCCACTGATCATGCTAAGCTATGCACGGGCTGGGTGGGACAGGCATTTACTGTATCCTTCTCATTGAGAAGAAAGGGTGCCTGTGTTTTAATATACAAGAATCTTCCCCTTAAAATGAAATTGTATGATCTCAATGACCACTGTTACTTTGAACACTAAAATAATGAATCAGTAGGTCATGCTGATGAACATATACAAACCAAACAACACTCAAAGTGAATTCTTCTCTTCTTTCTCAAATCTTGACTATTCTGGCTAAATATAGCAGCTCAAGGCACTGTGTAGGTGGCAAATTAAATGTTTGACCAGATCCTGTAATAAATAGATCCCACATTAGTGGATAGACAACACCAGCGGGTTTTAAAGACCTTGTAGAACGGTACAGATATAGAGATATTTGGAGAGAAAGGTGCTCAACCAGTAGAGACTACACATTTTACTCTGCCCTTCACATGGTCCGCGACCAGCCCTGCGGGTGGGCTGTGAAGGGCGAGCTGCGTCGCAGTCTCAACCCAGTACTTTACTTGACTCTCCTGAATACCTTGAACTTAGCTTGAGTCTTCTGAATACCTTGAACCTAGCTTGACTCTTCTGAAATCTTTGAACCTTTCTCTGAGTACCTTGTTCCTGAGTCTTCGTCTGTGCATCCAAGTACCTTGTTCCTGAGTCTTCGTCTGAATCTCCATGTTCCGGTCTTCGCTGCACTGGCCTCCATCCGGCCTGCCGCTTCTTGCCGTTACCCTGCGGCAGGTCCGAAAGGGCTTGGAACGGTCAGAAGACTGTTCATAAGACCACCATTGTGTTGATGGTCTTCCCGAAGCGTGCAGGTCTGGAGGAGGGTCAGTATCTTCAGTCATCTGTCTTCAGTCCAGCCTTGCTTCTGTCCAGCCCATGCTCGGGCACGCTTCGCCTGCCACGGCACCTCTTCGGAGTTCCTCGGGGGTCGAGCCGTGGTCCAAGAACACACATTCCCCTGGTAAGCGGAACCGCTCTCCTAGCGCTTCATAACAGATTGCAAAGGCCTCTGAGCTTTCCCATGCTCAAGGTCTCCATCTCCATAACAATATGTCTGCTGTTTTGAAATATTTTATTGGTGTTTAGTAATTTTTTAAAACATTTTTGTGTGTTTTTAATTATTGGACGTTCTATTCATTAGTTGTTTTGACAATTTTTTTAAATTGATATGGTTGATGTTTTATATTTCTGATTGTATTTGACGTTTAACAAGGAATTGTAATGTTTCTTTTTTTTCCATTATTGCACTGCATACAGAATCTGGCTTGTTGTAGATTCCAATTCAGTTTTTGTCTGCACATTTCTATTTATATTTTATAGTCTCTTTATTCTGTATTTAGAGAGGATCTGTTTATGTTGGGCATGCATGACAGAAGTGAGGTATTCTGCTAGCATGTAATTTCTGTGTAGATATCTATAGCAGCTTGACTTGTTCTGTTTTTCAATTAGGAGGTGTATTGATGTATTAGGGCAGTGATGGCTAACCTATGACACGCGTGTCAGAGGTGACACGCTGAGACGTTTTTGCTGACACGCGTAACGTTTCATGGACTATCGGGAATTTTTTTTTTTTTTATCGGCTGTGCCGAGCCTTTTTTTTTTTTCGGCTGCGCCGACCCTTTAAAATTTGTTTTTAGTATTCCCCCACCCTCCGGACCCCTCCACCCCCCAATGCCCCCGGGCGCAGGGAGGCTCATGCGGCGCAGCGATAGGCAGGGCCGTGGTGAGGCTCACCTCACCATGGCCCGAAGAAAAAGATCGCATTTAAACGCGCTGATGCTCCTCCTCCTTCCTGCCTGTGTGGTCCTGGAAGTAAACGTTGCCGGAGCCGCGTGGGCAGGAAGGAGGAGAAGCATCAGCGCATGCAGAAGAGGAGCAGCACTTGCGCTTACGGGCCGCTGCGAATTCCAAGTCGCAGCGGCCCGAGAAGAGGAAGAGGCCCGGTAGCAGGGCCGCCGCGGCCCAAGAAGATCGGGGCCGCTGCAGAGCGCATCCTGTGGCGACCCGCGAAGAGGAGGCCCAGAGGTGAGAGAGAGGCTGAGGGTCTGTAGAGGTTGTGTGTGTGTGCGTGTATGAGATGAGTTGAGAGATTGTGTTTGAGAGTGAGGACCTGAATGTTTGCAGAGACAGCATGTGTTTGAGCTATATTCCCTTCTTACCAGGGGAAACTCTTCCATGCCAAAATATCAGAAACAAAATGAGGGAAAGACCTCTTATGCCTTTCAGGAGGGTAACAAGACTGTATTCCATCCCCTGCAATCACTACAGGTGGAGAGACAAGAGGATGACTTCCTACCTTTCCAAATTCCAACTCACTTCTGCAAGAAGTTCTCTCTGGGAACACTAGATTAAAGGCAAGACTGAACCATTGGCGCAGCGCCCTTGGAGGAATGCCTTAGCAAATGGTTTAACCCAAAATGTTCTACTCTTACCACTGAACAAATGTCCTCTGACACGAAAGACATATAAACACCTGGCAAAGATCCTTACACCTGTTTCTCACATTGGCATGTTGCAAATGTTTAGAGAAAGATATGTAATGGTTCATTTGCTTTTATGTTCTACCAGTTTCCAGCAATCATGGTGTGTAGATGTTCTGAATCAGGTAAAATCTCTTGATAGTTGAGTTTAGTAGCCTCTGATTAACCTCTCGTTATGATTGATCCAATAAAAGGTAATATGGCTCTAGCACTTTTTTGGGGGGGAGGGGAGGTTAGGGGAGGTGTCGAATATGGCTTCTTTAGAAGGAAGATTATTTTATTTTTTTTACTACCTCCACAAATGTTTATTTTTTAGATTCCAGGAAGTTTGATCTAGTTGACTTAAGATGTCATATTGCTTAAGTCATAAAATGCAGTCACAAATAACTTTTTTTTAAAAATTCCCTAATTGGATCAGTGAACTGAAATCTAAATTGCATATCATGGAGTTAAATTAAAACGAATCAAAATTAATTAAAAATCACAAGTCTTGTGCTTTGCAATCCATGGGTTGCAGATCATAAATTTTGGCTCAGCTGATCCCAAGTGATTCCTGAGGGCTTTTCTCCCATTCTGTGTCTATGGGAAAATACATCATCCAATAAAGACACAGGCTGAGCCAGTCATGTAAGTGATTAGACTATTTGTTGCAACCGCTATTCTTCTTTACTTCTCTACTACTTTTCTTCCTTGGGATCCTTATTTATCTGCTTAAAATATATTTATAATACTGTGGGCCGGATTTTAAAAGGGTTACGCGCATAAGGTACGCGCGTAACCCTTTTAAATCCCCCCTGTGCGCACCGAGCCTATTTTGCATAGGCTCGGCGGCGCATGCAAGCCCCGAGATGCGCGTAAGTCCCGGGGCTTGCAAAAAGGGGCGGGGGGCGTGGCCAGGGGGCGCGGTTTAGGATCGGCAGCGTGTTTGGGGGCGTGTGGGCGGTCCGGGGGCGTGGCTGAGTGCCCCGACACAGCGGTCTGTGTCGGGGCCTGCCGTGCCGGCGCGCGTAAGTTACTACTGCCCGGAGGCAGTAGTAACTTTTAAGATAAAGGTAGGGAGGGGGTTTAGATCGGGCCGGGGGGGTTAGGTAGGGGAAGGGAGGGTAAGGTGCTGGGGGGTGAATGGAAAGTTCCCTCCGAGGCCGCTCCGATTTCAGAGCGGCCTCTGAGGGAACGAGCAGCGCGCACAGGGCTCAGCACGCTCAAGGTGCACAAATGTGCACCCCCTTGCACGCGCTGACCCCGGATTTTATAAGATACGCGTGGCTACGCGCGTATCTTAGAAAATCCCTGCGTACTTTTGTAAAATTTACCGCTTAATGTTTTGTAGTGCAACTGGATGCACACACATGGCACTGTACAATCGTGATAAATATTATGTACAATAATCACCTGCACCTAAAAGCTTACAATCTAATGGGCCGATACAGTACAGTGTACTCCAAAGGAGCGCACTGTTAACCCACCATTGGACGCGTGTTTTCCCTTACCCCTTTTTCAGTAAGGGGCCAAAAACGCGCGTCCAACCCGCCGAACCTAATAGCGCCCTCAACATGCAAATGCATGTTGATGCACAGATGCACAGAAAAGCAGTAAAAACTGCTTTTCTGTGCACCCTCCGACTTAATATCATGGCGATATTAAGTCAGAGGTCCCGAAGGGTAAAAAAAGTAAAAAAAAAAAAAATTGAAGTCGGCCCGCAGCTGTTGGGTCGAAAACCGGACGCTCAATTTTTCCGGCGTCCAGTTTCCGAGCTAGTGGTTGTCAGCGGGCTCGAGAACCGACGCCGGCAAAATTGAGCGTCGACTGTCAAACCCGCTGACAGCCGCCGCTCCGGTCCAAAAGGAGGCGCTAGGGACGCGCTAGTGTCCTTAGTGCCTCCTTTTGCCTGTTTCTACCGCCGGGCCTCATTTAAATACTGAATTGCGCGCATAGGTGAGTGGCCTGTGTGCGCGCCGGGAGAGCGGGCATTTGCCCGCTCTCCCTCGGACTTTACTGAATCGGCCCGTAAGTGGATGGCTGAAGCAATGGGAGAGAAAAGGTCACAAGGAGGGTTAATTGGAGAGGCAGGATCTGAACCCTGTTCTTTCTGGCTCCTAGTCTATTGCTCTAACCTCTAGATAGGATCCTTCCTTTTCAGTTTTAAACCAATTTTCACTCTTAAATTCCCAGCTATTTTCAAAAAATGACAATCGGTTTAAACTGATTTTTATCCTAATTGTAGGTTGATGAAAGAACAGTTCCAGAGCTATAGATGCAGTGTCTCAAGGCCTCCAGCAACTGTTGGAAGCCAGTGCGGCCCAAAGCACGCGTAGTATTTAAAATCCTGCTCCCCACCAGCAAAAGCACTCTCCTACCGGTGCCGCTGATGTGGCATTTCAAGACCCGCCTTCCCCTCCCCCCCTCCCCCAGTCAATCAAGGTACCTGCTGCTTGGTGCTATCAAATGCTGCATTTGAAACAGGCCATGCCCATCAGAAGCGTTTTCCAGCAGAAGTGCATTGCTGCAGAGCAGGGGAGCCTGCCTCAGGGAGCATGCTGCCAAAGGAGAGAGGAGAAACCTGGAGCCACCATCAGTAAGGATGAATGCTGTCGCAACTGGGGGGTGGAAGAGGGAGAGATAGGGACATGCTAGGTAGGGGATAGGGGTAGAGATAGGAATGCTGCTGAGTGGGGGAGTGGGAGATCTACTTAATATTCTTTTATTGTCCTGACTTCTGTCCACCAAAATAAACTCTGATAATTAACCAGACAAATAATGAGTAACATTTTTCCATTGATTTTCTCCAGTTTTTCTTCTTGTCACAATAAACCCTGATAAATTCAAAAAACAGAAAAAAAACCCCCTTTCTTTCGAAGGCCTTGTCTCTGCCCCAACCATCTCAGGGCGGTGCTTGTTAGTCACTTGCTCGCTCCCTCCTTTGGGCAGCTCCAGTGTTGGAAGAGGTATTGCAGCTACAGGTCTCTGTGATTATATGTCAGATCAGTCTCTAGAGTAGACTAAGAAGCCATTAGAACAAAGCTTTCTTTCATGAGCAACATGGCAATATACTTTCTTTCAGCCTCTCTATTGCAGTTCTCTGCATGACCCCCTTTTGACTGACAAGTCAACTCTCTTGATAACAGAAGATGTACCTCCCAGACTAATTAGAAAAATAAACTTATGCACCAAGCAGTTGTAGCCTTCTTCCACATTTGACCTCTTAGCCTTTCACTTCCTCAGGGATCTGACCTCTATTAACCTTCCTTCTCCAAATTAATTGGATGATGTAATTGAAACAAAGAGGGTAGGTTGGGGAGTGAATGTTTGATTACCGAACCAAGAATTTCGACTGGGGAGAAGATGCCTCCAAGTTCAGTTCAGTGAAGCAGCACTGGGGGAATTCTAGTCCTCTCTAATCTTTATTTAACTCTGCCAGGAGTTCCAACATTCTTAGCTAATTAACTCTTTGCTTAAGGCTTTAATAAGCAGAGATAAATGAGTTATGATGTGTGGCATGACCATAATGAAGGAAACAGTGCCCTCAAATGTCTCACCATCTGTTCACGGAAGAAATATCAGTCTATATACTAGGGAATATTAATCTACATTTTAAAATGTGTTTTAACCTGGTCATTCCTGCTTAGAGTATACACGCTAAGGGAGTACTCAGTTCTGCAGCTCTAGGCCATAAAACAGTTTAGTTTTTAGGATAACCAAAATATGCAAATTAATCTGGCTTTAGCAGAAATATATGCAAACATACCTGATGAATATTCATTCTGAAAACCAGATCTGCTTGTATCCCTGCAGCACCGGAGTTGAGTACCCCATCCTAAGATGTTTGTTTTTCTTTGTTTATTTTTTTTATTCAGTAATAGAAATAAATCTGAAGAAACTGAAAGGGGAACATAGACAGTATTTACTGCAACACTGTTATATTTCCAAAAGTACATCTGGATATAAGAGAGAGAGAGAAAGAGCGATGGTAGGCATTAATCTGTTCCTTCCTTACTCACAGTTTGCCTCTCATGAGCCAAAAATTAAGGACAAGAATTAACCTTCTTAGACATAAAACAGCATATGACAGAAAAGAATAAAGTGACACCTCAGCAGACGTGCAAGTCTCAAGGGAAGGCCACTCCCTTAATGACTCCACAGTCAGGGTATTCAAAGGGAACTTTAGAATTATATAAGAATGCTAAATATTTGAAATTAAGATGATCAATTACTTTGGGACAAACACAAAAGAGCTTAATAAGGACATTGGCCTTCTCACCCCATTATCAGACTTGAAACTATGCAGTGCTACTGTCTTTATCTCTATCTCTGTCCCAATCATAGGGGCTGATGTAATAACACCCATGCTAAAATCATAGTTTGATTTTAGCGCAGGTTTTATTTAACTCGCACGTCAAATCCTAGGGTCCCCATGGAATGCAAGAAGCCAATGATATGCAAATAGACCAGGCATAATAAAAGCATGCCAAACTGAAAGAACGCACTTTTTTTTTTTCTTTTTTTGCTCCTGGTTTATTTGCAAGGCATCCATGCAACACCTCTCCAAAACAAATCATGTTGCCTGCTTCCTTAAATGGCCCAGGTAGTGTGGCTGAGCTGGCAAATTTCCTCTTCCTCCCTCCCTCCCAATGCAGAAACCCTCCCCTCAGGCACCTGCTGGAAAGGGAGGGGACAGCCCAGCCGAAGTCTTCTCCGGCTGGGGTTCCTGGTGAGGTGGGGCAGTTTTCTGAGCTAGTTTCAGCAAAAGAGGGGAGGACCCTGGACCCAAACCTTCGAGGTGCCTGAGGAAAGGGTTCCTGCATTGGGAGGGAGAGAGAAAGGAAACTTGCCAGCTCGCCAACACTACCTTAACTCTGGACCCTGGACCATCCACGGACACCAGAAGGAGGTGGACTTGCCAGCTGGGGTGCTCGCCTCCTTATTGCAGAGTTTAACTCCTGCCCTTGACCAGGCATTAAATTTCCTGTGGTAAAAGGAGTCCTGCTAGTTTGGCTCAGTCTTCCTTGCACTGCAGTTTGCACGCACCCACACTAAGCTTGTTGGCAGTTTTTAGTGCTGTCTTTTTCGGTGCTCAAGCCCCTTTTTACATACCAGGGCAACGTTGCCGCTGAAAAACTTGTGCTACAATGGGTATAAAAGCCCGCGGTAGGCTTAGTGCTGCTTTTTAAATCGGCCCTGTAGTGAGCTGGTTATTGCATATATAGACAACTTCATGCCTAGCTGACTGTCCTTTTCAACTCAGTGTTTGTTCACTGACCTGCTGAAAGGAGCTAGGTATACATGTATTGAGATAGTCCAATAAAAAGGTATCGCCTACATGTTGTTTGCTGGATCTTATTTCAGTGCAAAAAAAAAAAATTCACACTGTAATACCCCAGCAAGTATGAAAAGGTAAATATTGTCTATATGCAGAGTAAAGATTAATTATATGACATATCTACGTGCAATCATGGATCACCTGTTCACTGATAGTTAGGCTAAAGGTCGATGAGAAAGTTGATGCTGATCACTTCAGCAATGAGGTGTGATTCCTTATTCAAGTATTATCATGTCACACATGGTGAAGAACTCCAACAATGCTCATTATCCACATCAAAATAGACATGCTGCGCTCCCTTTAATCTCCGCACATAATTGTTTTTGTCTGTCAAAAACATTCAGTGCTCCTGTTTCTCAAGCAATCCAAAGGAGAGTCTGTTACAAATCCATTTTACGCGAAGGAGGATTTTCTTGTCGGCCTGTTGGCTGACAGTCATTTTTTTTTTAAGATAGTTACCAGCAGATCCCGATTCTGTTGATTTAGGGGGAGAAGACTTTCTGTCCATGAATGGTGGATCCGGTTACCTGTTATCAAACAACAGCAACTTCATCATCTGTATCAACTAAAACTGACTTTATTTTTCAGGAAATTAACATGAACTGATATAGCCTCAAAAGCTATCATCAGCTTTACTGCAGCCAGCTCTCACGAGGCTATAGCACCTTGAACCTTCAGCCACAACCAGCTTGGGGGGGGAGGGGTTCCTCTATTTTTATATCCCCTCCCATTTTGGTGACAATCCTTGGTCAAGGGGCACAGGCTCTGCAACCCAGCCAACATAGACCCTAAGTCTGATCACTAGGTGTCCCCATTGACACCTTCCCTGTAAGGGCTGTGAATGCTACCTTTGCAGCATCCTTAATCTTAGCTGCTCAGGGAGCAAAGGTCTGACCTGGGAACAATTGCACCCAGGTGCTCTGCATGATAGTGTAGAGCATCTGCTACTGCGCCATGGGCCAGCCTTCAATACCTTTTAAATACCCTTAGCGAACCATAGATGCTAAAATACAGTAATAAACAACTTATTGGTGTTGGTAGATGTAACTGTCAGGGGATCCAGTCTGAGTTGTATTGCCCACATGGACAAGCTACAGGAAGTTGGGAATGGCATGAGTTCAAGTTATGGAAAAAGATATATGAAGGCTATGTTTTATAGGCATCCAATAAAGATGGCAAATCTAGAATTGTCAAATACTCAATG
This sequence comes from Rhinatrema bivittatum, assembly GCF_901001135.1. Classification (NCBI taxonomy): domain Eukaryota; kingdom Metazoa; phylum Chordata; class Amphibia; order Gymnophiona; family Rhinatrematidae; genus Rhinatrema; species Rhinatrema bivittatum. Next base: position 270,902,050 of record NC_042615.1, on the reverse strand, counting down.
TACATTTAGGAACTGAATTACTGATCTCATTTATTAAATTGATTATACAAATATCAATAAATCTGCATAGACATATCACAAAACACTATAGCATAATAAGCATACATCTTTAGAAACTCCCCAGCATTCAAATATCACCAAATATTAACAGAAAATCCTTCAAAATTTCATATGTAAATGTTTGACTCAAAACATACTCTATATTAAGAGGGCCATAATCATTTCTCCTGATACTCATATATTGCATATGTTTTACAAAAGGGCTTCCCAAACTTTTAGTCAATATGACCCCATTTTGACACTTGAAAATTCATATGACCACCAGAGGACAACAAAACCAAACTGGAAGAAGTGTGGTTCCCCTCCAACAATCACTTTATACTCACCCTCCCCCCATATTCCAACTCAACCCCCACCCTCTCCATTTGATCCTCTCTTTCAACCTCCATCCCCCACCAGAGGACCTCTTCTCTCAACCTCCATCCCTCCAGCTAATTCCCTCTTATTTCTCCCAGTCCCTTTCACCTAGCACATCCTCTCTCTCTCACACACACACCCTCTAGCTCTCTTCACATCCTCTCAGCTGAACCTCTCTCATCTTCAAGCCATTTTTATAACCCCATCCCCTCTCACCTCTCAGCCTCCCTCTCCTCCTCTCTTCCAATCCTTCTCACATCCTCCCCTCAGTTGATACCCTCTCACCTTCCACAAGCAACCCCTCACCCACTGATTCAACCCTCGTACTCTTCCTGCATCTGATCCCTCCTCCAAACATTCCCTTGGACAGGGTCAGCGGCAACATTTTCATCTGGACCCCAGGCCAAAGGTGGATACTATCTGGTGGGAAGAGAGGGCAGGCTGATGACAAGGGCAGCATTTTTCTCTTGGGTAGATTCAGTGGTAAGTGAGGAGAGAGGAGCAGTGGCCATCTCCTCTGGCCTATGCACACTTGAACCACCCTTTTCCTCATGGCTGGTCCAAAGCCCAGTGGTGATCTGCAAGTAGCAGCAGCATTATAGCAATGAAAGTCAGCACAGGATCTGTGAGCCGGTGCTAGCTCACAGGCCCTGCAGCGACCCCAGTCTCTCCTCGCGCAGGGTTTCCAAACTCATATGAGAGCAGGACCACTGCAAGGCCTGTGTGTGTCTGCTGGCTCACAGGCACCATGCTGACTCCCACTATTACTGCTGCTGGCAGCGTCTGAAGTATATTGCCCTTTGAGGCACTTGTGACCACTACTGTGGCTTTTGTCACCCTGTTTGGGGTCCTGACCCACAGCTTGTTAAGCCCTGTTTTACAGGCAATATTTGAGATGACTGAAGGATGAAAGTGGAACACATTTTACTAACAGTTGATGGAATAATTAAAGTTTGAATTGATTGTGATTTTTGTTAATGTGCATGGTAATATGTGGAAGTTCAATCTACATATGATGAATTAATGACATAAAAAACTGATGATTATTCATTTTATTTATTCTGATTAGTACAGTACATTTTGTAAATTTAAACTATTCATTATGAAATGTAATACTCTTCCATTAATTAGAGGCATCACTATGAACACATTCAATAATGTAGTTAATGTTTAATTTTGTAGAAATTCATGCCCACTAAACAATCCTAGAAGAAAGATAAAGAAAGAAAAGGATAAACTGACATCCTTTCAAGACATATGCTGCTGGATGATTGGGAATTTTTACCTCCATATTTCTCTGAATGGACTTGGCCAAGGATACAGTTTCCATATGTTATGTGCCTTAGTTATTAAGGTCTAACCACAATTTAAACCAGGGGTCTCCAAACTTGATCCTTGAGGGCCGCAACCCAGTCAGGTTTTCAGGATTTCCACAATGGACATGCATGAGATCTATTTGCATGCATTGCCTTCATTGTATGTAAATACAACGTCATGCATATGTTGTAGTAGCTGCAAGCAAATTTATGGAGGAGAGGTATAAATGTCCCACTAGTTACTGCTGAAAAATACAGTATGCTACAGGCTTACAGTGCCCTAAGAAATGCATGTGTCTCTGTTGTGTATCATTATCAAAGATCAAGTACTTTAAGAATATAGGAAGTGCTAAATTGGGTGAGACCAAAGGTCCATGCTTGCTCTCTGACCACTGTCAGCCTGAAACACTTGGGAGTGTCCATCACATCCTAAACAGGAAAGCCCACCCCATGCTGCTCACTCCATGTTACGACTGTCGCTGCCTGACGTCTCCACTCTGCCCTCCTTACCTTTTTGGTGACTCCTCCCACGGTTGATGGACGTCTGGCTGCCGTCCTCTCCGGCGTCCACGGTCCGGCTTGGGCGCTGCATCCCGCCATGTTGTTCAGCTGCCATAGGGCGCGAGCGCCGCGCGGCCCTGCTTCTTATTCCTTCTTTGGTGTGAACCTCAGGGGCGTCCCCCTGTGATGACATCATGCATCCTGGATACAAAAGCCTACTCTGTTTGCTAGCTAAACGAGTTAGCAAGGGACTCCTTACGGATGGGATTCACTCTCCGTACCTAGCTACTCTGCCTCTCCTTATTGGACTTACTCTATCGGGGTACCCGCTCCTCGGGGGCCTATCTCTTCTCTTTCAGGTCGCTGTCTGGAACCGGTACTCGCTCTTCGAGGGCCCATGTTCCCGGACTCACTGCCTGATCTCTCTTCTGCTTGGAAGAAACTGCTGCCTACCCCATCAGTGAGTTACCATCTAGACTCTCTCAGAGCTGTTCCCTGGAACCAGGTTCTCGCTCCTCGAAGGCCTGCCTCTATTCCAGCTTCTGTGTTACCTTCCGGGAGAAACCGCTGTGTGAGTAATCAACCAACGAGGCTCTATACCAGAACCCTGTGTATGCTCCACTGTACTCACTATCTCAGTTTCTCTCCACTACAGCACAGCTATTGAGGGATCGCTGTTCCAGTGTCCTGAGGGACTACAAGCCCAGTCGGGCTTCATCTCTACTCACTACTGCCACCTCTGGTGGCTTCTCAACTCTGTTTAATAAAAGATAATTCTGTGTTGTGTGTCGTAAAGCTGAGCTTGACCTGTGGCCCCTCACGGGATTTCCCCCTGTGGGCGTGGTCATCTGCCACAGTGTCCAAGGGTCCACCCAAAACCTTACAAACAATAACACTCCAGAAGCAGGAAGCAGAGACACCTGAGGCTATCCAGCTAAATAACTGTTAATGGACTTGTCCTTTAGAAACATATCCAAACCTTAGCCTTCATCATATTTTCTGGCTGCAAATTCCATAATTTAGTTATGCGTTGACTGTAAAAGTAATTTCTAGAATTTATTTTAAATCTGTTGGGGGCAATTCGCTGCAAATTCTGTGGGTACTTCTTGCCTGCAGTCTTTGCACCAATTTTTAAAGGGAAAATACTCATATTTTCATTTTGATAATTGTCAAGGATACAAAATACCTGCAGACATTTGGACCTGCTTTTTCTGTGGGCACGTTTTGCATGGAAAATAACACATGTAGATGTTAAAATACAATCTACAAGTGTAACGCCACCCTGGTGTGCTGGTCTAGCACAGGTGAGGCCATAAATTATTTATACTCTTTGGGGCAGGAACCCTGACTAGCTCTTATACTTCCTTTACTACCCTGACTAGCTCTTGTACTTCCTTTACTTTCCAAGGTGTGGATTCTCTGCACTGGAGGAAGAAAGGGGTCCTCTCAGGTCCCAATGTGACAAGGATGGTTTTCTTACCCATTTCCTTGTGTTTGCCCTGGGGAGGATATTGGTCTCTGTTGTGAGTGCAGCGAGTGCAGAAATAAATACTCTGGGACCACTTGGTTAGTGTCCAAAATAAAAGGCTTTACTGTTAAGCTCTGATGGTGAATGTCACAAAACTCAAACTGCAGCACCACAGAAATCCCTCTTCAATTCTTTTACAGCATCTTCCCTCTGTCTGTGCAGGACTCATTTATACCAGGGTAAAGGGAAACATCCACGCTCTTGATTTAAAGTGAAGGGGAGCTCCCAGATGGGCAGGGTCTTTAGGTTGGTAAAAACCTCCCATACCAGAACAGCACCAACTTCAGGTACTCAAACAGTAACCACCTTACCTAAGAAAAGGCAACACTGAAAATAATATTATTCCAGGCCTTAAAACTCCAATACTTGCATTAGGAAAATAGAACAAGTCAGGCTGCTATAGAGCCCTACCCAGAAACTACATGCAGACAATACCTCACCTCAATTACTGTTATGGTTTTGAGGTGTTTGAGTGGATTCTTGGGTAATGTGGACGATGACCACGCCCACAGGGAGGAGCCCTGTGGGGAGCTACAGTACTAGGCTAGACTCAGGAAGCACAAACACTGAATTGTCTTTTATTATACAGCAGATGTAAGCCACCAGAGGTGGCAGTAGTCAGCAGGTCCTGAAGTAGCAGTCCAGGGTCCCTCAGCAGAGGGGACCCGTCTCACCAAGGTGATATAGAGAGGTTCCAATGTAGGTTCCCCAGCATGGCAAAGCTGTAGATGAGACAGACTGAGAATTAGATTACTCACTACCGTAGATGGTAGCTGTAATGTTGAAGGTTTCCACCAGGCAGAAGTAGATGGTTCCAAGCACCAAGGCAGGCCTTGAGAAAGGAGTCCTATCGGGTGCAGGGCTGAAATTGCTCCTCTTTTTGCTCTGGGCCACGCTGCTCTTCTTCAGGCCGATGCTGCATGCACTTTACCTAGCATGGTCTCTTCTTCCCGCACACACGGCCACTGCACTCCACTTCCTCTTCTGGGCTGTGGGAGGCATGGGGGGGCGGGGGAACGACAGGAAGAAGAGATCATGCTGGTGTCGCTGACTCCAGCTCTCCTGCTGCGTTCCGCCTGGGCTATCAGCATTTTAAGCCCGGGCGGAGGAAGAGTTCCTATTTCGCTGGGGCAGGGGAGCAGCTGAGCCAGCAGAACAAAGGGCTTAACCAGGTCCTACTGGTGACGTGACTGGAGGGTCCATCACACATGCATTATTTTCCTCCCCCGGCCTAAACTTGACCCAGGGAAGGTCTCCTCCCAATTCAGCTAAAGGGACATGATCTGCAGAATTCTGCACATATTTTTAGCCACATTAAGAGTGAGCAATTTTAAGATAGCCCTTTTACCCAGGTGCATTAGTACTAAGGATGTGAATTTGTTTAAAACAAATGGGTAAAATACAACAAATGAGATCATTTTCATTTCATTCATGGATCCCGGAAATGAATGGAGAGTGCCCATGAAATAAACACAAATTTTACTTTAATGTTCCATTCAAGTTTATGGCCCTTGAAAAGTGCTACAGTGAGACTGGTAAGTATAGCAAACAAGAAATTCCTGAGTGAAGTAGTAGCCAGGACAGAGCCAAGGTTGGAGAAGAGGGCAAGTAGTCAGGACAGAGGACTTGTTGCCACTCAGCCTTGCTGCCATACTCCAGACTCTAAACATTAGGGGTCTTGCTGCTACTCTTCCTAGTTACAATTCCCCTGATGCTACACTTGGGGGTCTTGCTGACACTCTGTTTGCTGTTATACACTTTATGCTACTTCTTGGTGGTCTTGCTGACACTCTTTTTTGCTATTCACTGTATGCTACACTTTGTGATCTTGCTGCCACTCTGCCTTCTTACCCTGCTCCTGACACTATTCTTGAGGGTCTTGCTGCAACTCTGCCTTGCTGCTATCCATAATCCCTGATGCTATACCTTGGGAATCATGATGTCATTCTTCCTTGCTGTTATACCCCTTATACCACACCATGGGCATCTTGCTGCAACTATGCCTTGCTTCCATACCCCTGAGATACTACCTTGGGGGTTTTGCACACACTCAGTCTTCTGCCATACTCTAGACTCTACACCTTGGGGATCTTGCTGCCACTCTGCCTTGCTGCTATACCACTTATGCTACAACTTGGGTGTCTTTCTAACACTCAGTCTTGCTGCCATACCACATGCTTTACATCTTGGGAATCTTTCTGCCACTCTGTCATGCTGCCATATTCTAGACTCTACACCTTGGGGTGTTCTTGCCTCTATGGGTGGCTGCTTCGGATCTCTCATGGTGCTTTGGGTTATCCATGCCACTATTTGTACTGCTTTCTCCCTCTATAAGTGTCTGGGACTTTTTTTCTGCACCTTTGCTGCTTTGTTCCCCCTTCATGATGCCTTAGGATGTTCATACCATTCTTGCTGCTACTTTGCACCTTTCATGCTGCATTTGAGGGTTCATGCCACTGTTATCAGAGCCCTCTTTTGAAGCCTTGGGGTGTTTTTGACACTCGTGTTGCCGCTTCTTTGCTCCTCTGATTATGCCTTGGAGGAGAACTCCTGCCACTGCTAGTACCCTTTTGCCCCTTTACAGTGCCTTAGGCTATTTATGCCACTTTTGAGGCCACTTTGTCATGGTTTTGGTGCCTTGAAGTTCTCTTTCCCATTCTGATGTGGTCTCCCCATAAATATCATTAGAATTGATTAGAAAACCCCAATTTTGAAGCTTAAAATAGGTTACGTTGCTTCCCCCATTGACTTTAATGAGAAGCGAATGAAACAAATATATTTATTTATTTGTTTGTTTGTTTGTTTATTTATTTATTTTAAAGTATTTATTGCCAGTGCCCTCCAATGTTCAGGATGGGTTACAAAGAACGTTCATAATTAAATAGTCAGACATAAAGTAATAAAATAACATAAAAGAAGTCTTTACATTAGATAACTTAAAAATCAACAAATTATGAAAACGGTCAATGGTAAAAAGAAATGGAAAAATATGAGTGAGGATTAATAAGGTTGTGTCTTACATAGTTCTGGAAAGGCTTACTTAAAAAGATGGTGTTTTAGTGCTTTTTAAAATCTTTATTTTTGCTTAGAAGTCTGAGAGCAGGGGGCACTGCGTTCCACAAGATTGGGCCTGCGATAGAAAAGGCACATTCACGGGTCATGACTAATCTGGTGGAGTTTGGAGATGGAACCTGTAGGAGGAGTTGATTTTTTTGACCTAAGATTTCGGTAAGGAATATATAGATGAAAAGTGACGGATAACCATGAATTATTATTATCATGGATAAGGTTATAGATCATAGTCAGGGTTTTATATTGGATTTGCATTGAATTGGTAACCAATGTAGTTCAAAAAGAACTGGAGAAATATGATCATGTAATCTGCATTTTGTAGTAGCTGGAGTGGACGTAATGCTGATTGAAATAAACTTAAATAAAGAGAGTTACATTAGTCCAGTCCTGTGAGTATCGAGGACTGAAGCACTGTACGAAAAGAAATAGGATTGAGTAAAATATTTATAACCATCTTCTTCTTTGTTTGAAACTAATTTAAAAAAAATGGAGGTGACCTATGAAACAAATTAATGAACCAAAGCAAAAAGGTTTTTTTCTGCATCCCTAATCAGTATTTACCCTTGAAAATGTTTTTTTTTAGAATTGCCCTCTTAAATATCATCAGCGTACAAGCATAAGCACATTAGGGTATCTTTTAGCGGGATATTCCTGCTAAGGCCTTTTATTGTCCATTTAAAGCCATGCTGTCTTAAACAAATAAAACAGAACTTTTCTGTTGTATAATTGTTTGCATTCCAAATTTGGAAAATATAATTTTGAGGAAGGACCAGTGGCAGACTGAAAGCGAGTGCCCTGAAACATCCAGCTTGATGCAGTCCAATTGTCATACTAAAGTGCTTAGTTTGTCCATTTGTAAGGTGATCATAGAGCCAGAAGGAGGGAGAGAGAGGGAGGAAGAAAGGAGACTATGAGACAGAGAAAAGAAAGGGTACCTACAGAACTCATTCGCTTCTCTGTAAAATCTCATTAAAGATGAAGTGGCATTTATATTGATGTACACTGTAAGTTTGCTTAAGGTAAAGATTTAATCTAGCGATTACTTTTAAAGATGTTAAAAGAGATAAAAAGCAGTCTTTGGGCTAGATGAAGAATGCTGAACTTGTCATGTTACTGGAAGTCTGGATTCCTTGAAGGCTTGCATACAGTATCGTACTGGCACTTTGTTCTTTGGATGTATTTTCAAGCAGTACATTTCTGTTATCAGGTTACTAACCTGGAGCTGTGCTTCATTCCCTGCAATTGAGACTTCACATTTATTTTGACTTTGGAAAAATAAAGGGAGAAGATTTTTTTTCCTTTAAATCATGAGCACATCAATTAAAATATATTTAAATCTCTCTCTCTTGGTCTCTTTCTTTCTGTATATCTAATACAGGGATCTGTAGTGGGGACCATACTTTTTAATATATTTATAAATGATCTGGAAAAGGGAATGATGAGTGGGGTTATCAAATTTGTAGATGATACAAAACTGTTCAAAGTAGTTAAATCACAAGCCAATTGTGAGCGCATAGGACCTTATGATACTGGAGGATTGGGCATCTAAATGGATGATGATGTGGACACATGCAAAGTGATGCATATAGGGAAGAATAATCCAAACTATAGGTACCCTATGCTGGGTTCCCATATTAGGTGTCACTACCTAGGAAAAGGATCTTGGAGTCACAGAGCATAATACTTTGAAATCCTCAGCATAGTGTGCATTAGGGATGTACAGAGGGAAAACATTTGTTTTTGTTATTTGGTTCATTTTTGAGAGATTTTTTCCAAAGAATTTCTGTTTGTGGATTGCTTGTTTCATTTCATTCATGATAAAAAAAAGAATCAAGCAATAAAAAAAAAAAAATCGAAGTCTCTCTTCCACCCTCACAAAAAAATGCCAGGAACAGGATCCAGCCCCTACTTACCTGGTCCGGTGGGGATCCATTGGCAAGGACTAGGCTGGAACCCAGACCCAGGACTGAGCCCGCAGCCCTGCCTGGAGACTGGGTCCTGATGCTGGGAGTTCAGTCCAGACCCAGGCCCGAAACCGCGACCCAACCAGAAGGCCAGGCCCGATGATGTGACCTGACCCAGAGACCGGGTCTGACGCTGAGGCCTAGACCCGAACTCAGGCCTGATGCTGGAGCCTTGGCCCAGAGGCTGGGTCCCGATGCCTGGGCCTCGATCCAGGCCTCAGAGCCCAGGCCTGAGAGTTGCTCTTTGGATACTCTTCTTTCTTTGGCTCTTCAATGCCAAATGACGGCATTCATGGAAGTCGCACCCGATGCATTAGTTTAAAACGAAATGAACGAATTTAGCCTTACTTGTCATGTTTTGCACTTTTGTTTTAAACAAATAGAATATTAGGTATTATGAGGAAAGAAATGTAAATTAAAACAGAGGATATCATAATGTCTCTGTTTTGATTCATGGTGCAACTGCACTGTGAAGGCATATACAGGAGAAAACCCCAAATCTCCTTAAAGGACCAGATCCAGAGATCTGACCCGCTAAGGGGATGATGCAATATTATTCGCGGAAAGCAGGCGCTAACTTTTCAGTACCCGCTTTCTTAATGCACGTATGGCACCCGCAAGGGGAGCGCCATGCGATACGCAAATCAGGCTAGCAAGGAGGTGCTAGGGTTGCTTGTGCGACCTTAGCACCTTCTTGCTAATACGCGGTTACCGGTGGTCTGCCGGTTATGAAAACCGATGCCAAGCATATCGGCGTTGGTCTTCAAAGCTGCCGGCAGAGGGTTTCTTTTTCTTTTTTTTTAACCTTAAAAAAAGTACAGAAAAGCAGTTTTTTCTGCTTTTCTGTACTTTTTTTCAGTGCGCTCAGCTTTTAATGCCTGCTCCAGGTAGGCGTTAATATCTGAGCGATAAATGTGCATCTGAGACGCACGTTTATTTTTTTGCATTTGGAGTGAATGAGTAATAGCCACATTCACATGCATTTGCATGTGATGAGCGCTAACTCATTCACTCCACATCCGACGCTCATTAAATAGGCGGTAATCCCCCTATTGCAATAGGGGGTAGATTAAGGTCTATTTAATCCGCGTCTGAGAATGGGTTAAACAGTGCATCAGCATCAGCCCCTAAGAAAGGAGGGAATCCTGGTCTGGATGGAGATCCCTCAGAAAAAGTATAACTAGCCAGGCCCAAGAGGGAACATGAGACGCCAGGGGTGAGAAGGAAGCCTACAGAAAGAGAATACTGCTGAACTGTAAGATGTAACACTACATTTGTGTTGTTGAACTGCAAAGAATAGCAGAGCTGCTTTTGTTTGTTTCCTTGTCACTAATAAAGGAGTTTATGCAAGATTTCTGCCAGAGCCCAGCCTGAATCTGTCCTCTGGCTACCCTAAGACAGCTCACGGTGCCACATATGGTGTTAACCTAGGGATTTCTGCACTAAAGCCTTGCACATGCAGAGAAACCACACCAAAAGAAGAAAAAAGAATTTACATTTTTTCCTTCTGTTACTTTCTCCATTATTTTCCTTGCTGCAGCATCAGCTGAAAATATAATTCACAAACAGACTAAGAAGAATAGCTTCATTTAAAGTGAGGGACTGATATATCTATAGTGAGTCAGAGCCGAAGAAACAGGTTTTGTTTTATTTTTCCTACAAGGAGAAAGGAAGTTGTGTTTGAGTGTTCCAGAACAGGGAAGAGCTCTTTAGAAAACTTTTGTGGTACCTCGCTGAGGGGCAGCAAAAAACCTGGGGGCTGTCCACAACCTGACTGAGCAAGTGGCCCAGCAGCTGGCCTTGGTGAGCAACCAGCAAACGGTACGGACGCAGTTGACACTAGCAATGCAAATGACAGTGATGCAGGCACACTCTCAACCTCCTGTTCCATTTAAGATGAAGGCAGGAGAAGACCCAGATGTGTTCTTAAAGAATTTTTAAATAACTGCCCACCTGACGGGCTCTCCAGAACCAACTGGACCACATACCTAGCAAACCTACTCATCGACAAGAGTCAAGCAGCCTTCCAAGCAACTAATCCTGATAAGAGAGCCAACTATTCCATGTTCAAAACCACCATCCTGGAAATAGTGGGTTATTCAACAGAGATTGACAGGCAGCAGTTCCAAAGGCATACTCTACAACCAGGGGGAACCCCACAAAGCCTTTTCCGTTGGCTAAAAGATGCCAGATGGAAGTGGCTACAGCCTGAGATGAAGATAAGCCTTGAAGTAGTCAATCAGGTTCTTTTGGAGCAGTTCCTGGACAGGCTGGACTGACCCATGTGGAACTGGGTAAGCAATACCCAGGGATCAACCTGGAGAAAGTCTTGAAAGGGGCAGATGCCTTTACTTAGGTTCAGCTGATGCTGAAAGTAGTGCAGAGCCTGGAGAGCCAACCCTCACAGGCTCTCTGTCGTGGCAGTGAGAACACAGGACCCTAACAGCAGTCCTTAGAGGAGGACAACTCTGCCTCCATACTTAAAGCACAGCCATTGGGCTACTTTGTTTGTTCTGATTGTGCGAAGTGAGGACATTTGACAAAAGACTGCTGATACCAAGGAACTGAGACTTTGGAGGTCAATTGGTAACTTAGCCAACACCAGAGACTAATATATGCTTTAACAAGAGAGGACTTTCAAAGCAGAGATGATTTGAGAATCAGAGGGAAAAAGGCATCTCAGAGGTACGCTCCTCCTGACTAGCAAGAGTCCGGACAATTTTTCCTTATGCTCACTTTGTGCCAGGAATAGACATGAGAAAGAGTGTTGCCTCTATGACAAAGAAGAAAATGAAGAACCTTTTGTAAGAAGATGCAAACTTAAAACAGAACAAGCATTGCAGTCATGCTCCTTTTGTAAGATGGGCGACCATGCTGATGAGGACTGCCTATGGTTGGAGGACAGAATGGGAGTGCAAGTTAGCAGTGCAGCACAAGAGAGAGCACACCACCTGAATGAAGGGAGTGCCAAACCTTTTGCAGACACTGTCAAAATCAAAGTGGAACAAATCCCAAAAGCATCTCCCATTGTGGAGCGAAAGAGCATATTAGGAAGAACTGTCCTCAATGGGAGAATGAAGAGTGGGAGCAAGAATAGGTAAATACTTTTCTGAAAATGCAAAGCTGTAACATAGTAAATGAGCCACATGGGGAACTTTCAGACTTTGTAATTTCAGTGGGGCTGAATAAGGTGCCCACACAGGCCCTGGTGGATTCAGGATGTGGAAAGACCCTCATATGTAAAAAGTTAGCTCAGAGCAGACAGATTAATTACAAGAGGATGGCAACACTTACCTGTATGCATGGTGACCAGCAGGGCAAACCATTATGGATGTGGAAATACTTACTGAGCTCTCATATCCAGTGGTTTTAGGATGCAATTTTTCCCAGTTTAAAAAACTTAGGGACAGTCGAGCCAGGCCAGATGACTTGTCATCAAGAACCCAATAGCACTGTTGCAGTTTCCCAAATGGTATGGAGAAAGGTAACCTTACATAGGTTAAACAGCTCCAGCATAGGGCTGGGAAGGAAGATAAAAATAGGCGTTTTCTTAGGAGTATACCCTTAGTAAGGGCAAACGCTCAGCCTAAGATTGTTTGAGCTAAGAGGGAGGGTTTGTGAAGGAGTGTACAGGAAAGAAATCCAAAACATCTTGAAGGACTAGATTCAGAGATTTGGCCCAGTCCACATTAAGCCTAAGACAGCAGAGTATCCTGTTCCAGGCAGAGGTCCCTGTATAACTAGCCAGGTCCAGGAGAAAACAGAGGAGAGAAGGAAACCTAGAGAAAAAGAATACTGCTGAACTGTAAGTTGTAAAACTACATTTGTGTTGTTGAACTGCAAAGAATAGCAAAGCTGCTTTGTTTGTTTTCTTGTCATTAATAAAGGAGCTTATGCAAGATTTCTGCCAGCTTGAATCAGTTCTCTGGCTACTAGACTGCTCACAGTGCCACATGCAACTTGAGTATTGTGTGCTGTTCTAGTCATCTCATTTCAAAAAAAGATATAGCAGATGTTGAAAAGGTGCAGAGAAAAACCAACCAAAACGATAAAGGGGATGGAACAACTTCACTATGAGTAAAGACTAAACAGGTTAGGGTTTTTCAGCCTGGAGAAGAGACAATTGAGAGAAGATATGATAGAGGTCTTGGTGTGGAACATGTAAGTAGGAAACAGTTATATGTTTTCCAAACAGGACTAGTAGACACACCAGCGTACAATTAAATTGTGGAGGATATGGTGACAGCAGTTAGCTTAGCTGTGTTTAAAAAGGATTTGCATAAGTTCCTGGAGGAAAGGTCCATAAATCACTACTAGCCATGTAGACTTGGAGAAGCCACTGCTAATACTGATTGGGCCAGATTTTAAAACTTATGCATGGGTGTAGATTTGTGCGCGCAACCTGGCGCGCAGAAATCTACGCCCGATTTTATAACATGCGCGCGCATGTTATAAAAAACCGGGGTCGGCACATGCAAGGGGGTGCACACTTGTGCACCTTGTGCGCGCCGAGCCCTAGGGGAGCCCCAATGGCTTTCCCTGTACCTTCCCCTCCCTTCCCCTAACTAACCCACCCCCCAGCCCTACCTAAATCCCCCCCACCTTATTTTATTCTTACGCCTGCCTATCTTGCGCGCGCCGGCCAGCTGCCGGTGCGCGATCCTCTGGCACAGCTGCAACAAAGGAGGCCTCGGGACCACCCCCGGACCATCACCACGCCCCCAGACCTGCCCCTGGACCACCCCCTGACCCCCCGACCCGTCCCCAGGACCGCCACCACGTCCCTGGACCCGCCCCCTTCCTGCCCCTTTTTTGAAGCCCCAGAACATACGCGCGTCCCGGGGCTTGCGTGCGCCGCCGAGCCTATACAAAATAGGCTCGGCGCACGCAGGGGTAGATTTTCTTGGGCTACGTGTGTAGCCTTTGAAAATCTGCCCCATTATGAGCAAGAAGAGATGGACCCATCTTTGGGATACTCCCAAGTACTTGTGACCTGGATTGGACCTGTTAGAGACAGGATGCTGGGTTTGATGGACTTTTGCTGTGTCCCAGTATGGCATTTTTTTATGTTCTAATATATATATTTTTGAAAGTTTGCTTGTTCTTTTTATGAGTTTGGTCACAAGTAAATGCAACCAAACTTGGCAGGGCTACTTTTTCATCCAGAGAAAGATCATAAACTACTTTTTAACCCAAAATGTCCATTCTTCTCTAAGCTAGAGGCTTCAAACTGAGACCTTTACATTTGGATGAGTGCACAATGTCTCCCAAACATGCATTGGGGGTTATAGATAAAACTTTTCAAGATCTACAACGTAACCAGGAACTTATGGGTGGTTGTGCTTTTAGCTGCTGATTTTCATCAAACACTGCCTGTGATAGTAGAGGGAACAATGGCTGTCGCTGATAAAACTTGCTTGAAAGTTTCATATCCATGGAGAAGTGTAACCATGACTCACAACCAACATGCAAGCTCACTTACTGGGTGATGTTTTTGCTGTTAATTTTGCTCAACAACTGTTAGATATTGGTAATGGAAAAGTACCAGTTCACACAATCAGTGAAGTCATCAGCATTCCAAGCAACTTCTGCAATATTATAGAGGCAATTTAAGATCTAAAGACAAATGTTTTCTTGACTCTGCAATACCATTTCAACAATCACAAATGGCTTTGTGAATATGCCATTCTTGCACCTACAAATAATAGCATAAATGCAGTCAACTTATATATTCAATGAAAGCTGCCTGGAAAACCTACATCATACAGGTCAATTTTCACAGTTGTAGATATTGATCATGTGGTTCAGTATCTCACTGAAATTATCAGTTCTCCTAAGCATCCTAGAATGCCACCACATAACTATATCCTCTACATTGCTTCTCCCATTATGCTTCTGAGAAACTTGAATGCATCAAGACTATGCAATGGCACAAGTCTACATATTAAAAATGTTAGGAACGCCGGCCATGGCACCCCACGGCCGGGTGTCATGGCCACCAGCTGCAGCGGGCCGCAACCAGGGTCGGCCGGCGGCCACAGCATTAGGAAACTCACCGGGAGCATCAGAGGCTCCTGAGACAGCAGGCAGCCTTCTGTTTCAGCTTCTTCGCGGCCACTGCCGCTGCCTAACCCGGCTGCATTGTTCTCAGCAGTCCGGCTCCTCCCCCTCAGCCTCCTAGGAGCCGTGCGCGCGGCTGAAAAGAAAATTTAAAGGAGCCATGACAGGAAATTGTCATGGCTCCCCCGGGGACTCCTCCTTCCAGTTCCTGTATTGAGGCTCTGTGCTTGGTTCCTGTGTCCTGTATTCCGGATTTGCTCTCCGTCCCACTGACTCTTTGGCTCCTGACCTTCGGGACCGGTGGTGTGTTCTGGTTTTTGACTTGGACTGGCTCTGGACCCTTCTCCTTCTTGCTCCTGGATTGGCTTCGGACCATTCCTCCCCGCCTGCTCCTGGACCGGGCTCTCAACCTCTCGCGGACTTCGACCCTTGGACTGGATTGGGACTATCCTTTGACGTATACTCCCGGACTGACTACAACCTGCTGGAGGCGCCAGCCATCTGGAATCCATGACCTGCAGGAGTCGCCTGCATCCAGACCATCGTCACTCTTCAGGGAGTCTCCTAAGTCCCAGCGGCCGTATCTCTACAGGCTCCTCCTGGGGGGATCACGTGCTTCCAGGGTGAAGCCTTCATCGGTACATCTTCAACAGGCCTTGCCATCCAATGGTAGAGACCGAAGAGGGTTGACTTCCTGTTTGGTAGCGGCTGACTCTACCACCTCGGAACAGAGGTCCACGTTCGGATTCATAACAAAAAAGTCTAATGTATCATAATATTGAAGCAAATATTTGATAGGGCTGCCACAAAGGATAAGGATATATTCTAACTACAGATACCTATCATTCCTACTGATATTACCTTTGAATTCAAATGTCTGTAGTGACTGGTATGTCTTGTCTTTGCAATGTCCATCAATAAAGCTCAAGGTCTCTCACTTAAGGTAGCAAGCATTAACCTTCTCAAGAGTTAAAATTGGAAAAAATGGCCATGTGTTCACTCCTAACTATAAAACAAAAAAACATTGTATATCCCAACTTATTTTTTGTTTTTTTTTATTTAACAGGTTTATGTTTTGCCTTTCAAAGTTTCCAGGCGGTTTACATAGTACATTCATAATTCAATGATATAAACAAAAAGCGTCAGATACACAAAGCAAGCCATAAAATAAAACATGAAAAACATCACATAAAATATAAAAGACAGTATTAATGAATAACTAACATTAATTCAACATTATTGAATAAAACAAAAGACTAAAAGCAAATTAAAATAAGTTAAATTGCCCTCTGCTTGATGATCACCAATAAAAGAAGACAGTATTATAACATTGCTCATGTAAATTCTTTCAGGAATAAATGAGTTTTCACCAGTTTCCTAAATTTCAAGAGATAATGCTCCTCTTTAATTTCTTTGGGCAGTGCATTCCAAACACATAAAAATTGGAAGCTTTATGGATTAAGTTTGCCTTTTCCTTCATTTTAAATAAATGAAAAGAAATAAAGAAAACATACAAAATGAAAAAAATAGGAAACAAAAAACAAAACAAAATGAAAAAACATCTGTGCACATTCCTAGTCGATAGCTGAGAGGCGAAAATAGGAAGAAAGAACTGCAGGTGAAAAAAGGAGAGGAGAAGGGTGAAATATAGCTTTAACTGACTAAAGAGGCAGAAAACAGAGAAAGGGAAAAAAGAAAGATGAAAGGAACAGATTCGTGTTAGATCAGGGTTTCCCAAACCTGTCCTGGGAACCACACAGCCAGTCAGGTTTTCAGGATATCCACAATGAATATGCATGTGATAAATTTGCATATACTGAGTTTCCATGGTATGCAAATATATCTCATGCATATTCATTGTGGATATCCTGAAAACCCGACTGGCTGTGGGGTCCCCAGGACAGGTTTGGGAAACCCTGTGTTAGATAGATGAGGGGAAGGAAAGGAAGAAGATAGAAGAGGAGAGATAAAATGAAAAATGGAAAGGAGACCTTGTAAAAGGACTTAGAAGACTAACAAGAGGAAAGCAGAAGAGACTCAGATCAATACAATTAGAAAACTAAATTGTCCAGGGAGCAAAGATTTAAAATAAATATTTTCAGCTTTTTTAGAGATTGGACTATGTCAGCTTTGGGAATATGCATTTCTTATATCTTTGTATTTTGCTCAGTTTTTTTTTTTCTTCAGTGTTGCACTGAGCACAGAGTCTGTATTCTTTGGGTTTCCATATTAGTTTTTGTTTGCATATTTCTATTTCTAATTTGTGGTCCCTTATTCTTCATTAGGTGAGGGTTGGTCTGTGTTCTGCATGTTTGGCAAACGTGAAAGATTCTGCTAGTGTGTAGTGTCTGTGTAGGAGTCTCTAGCAGACCAGCTTGTTCTGTTTTTCCCATAGGAGGTATATTGGTATACTAGGGCCCAGTGCAATAGTTGATGCTGCCTTTTCATAACTGGGGTTGCTGCTATTGGAGTCCTGCAAGTTACTTCTGTTTTAGCATGGCAGGTTTGTACATAGTTTCTGAGGGGGTCAATATGCAAATCTATTTAGCCGGATAGTTCACAAGTTATCCAGCTAAATGGCAAGTTTTTGAATCCTGTAATTCTTATCCGGCTAGATTTTAGTTGGAAAAAAAAGCGGAGTTCCAGAGAGGACTTAGGTTATCCAGCTAACTTAACTGATTTTCGGTTGTATCTGGCTGTGCTGGCTGGATAACTTTAGACCTGCCTCAGAGCAAGTCTAAAGTTATCCAGCCATATTTATTTTATTTTAATTTTAAAGAAATATTGTAAACCACTGGCCAAGCTGCACATTTTACTTTCAGAAATTAACGCCTGCCAAAGTAGACGTTCCTCCTACACTTTGTGCATGGGTTGGACTTCTATAAAGATGTTGTAGTTGCATTACGAAAAATATTAAAAACAGGATATTTATGGGGTAAATGATAGAGAAGACTCAGTGATCAGCAGACCATACTCTTGTGCTCCTGCTCGCGGGCCTAGCCGTAAGCAGGCACTTACCTGTCGGCGGGAGGCTGCCAATGCTCCGCCATGCGGCTGGTGCCGCTCCCGGACTTCCCACGCAGCTCGGAGGCCGTGCTGCGGCAGAGTGCCACTTGAGTTCTCCACGCGGCTCAGAGGCCGCCAGCGAACCTGCTGCTGTCCGGTGGCAGGGAGCCGTTCCCAGAGGCTTCTCTGCTGCAGGATACCGCCTCCTACGTTGGTCTGCGGCCCGTTCAGCTTCTTGCTTCGGTTCCTGCACTCTCAGCGGCAGCATGGCCACTGTCCAAGGTCCTGCTCTTCCTGTTCCTTAGGCGCGGGGCCGCGTCTCCTTCTGCTATGTAAAGGGCCAGTGAGGGAGAGGCCCTCCTGGCTCCACCCGATGACCTCATCGCTGGAACCGCCTCATCAGCCCTACAAAAGGGCTCAGTTCTCATTCCAACGTCGCCTTCACAAGGGATTAGTCCTCCCTAGGACTCTTCATTCCTGCTTCTGCCCGACATCTCTCTATGTTCTTCATGGGATCCCTCATTGTCTGTGTTCCTGGTCTCTGCTGATGCTCCTGATGTTTCCAGATGTTCCTGATGTCCGTCCGTCTGTCTCCTGATCCAAGTCCTGATGTTCTGTGATCCAAGTCCTGATGTTCCATGATCCAGTCCTGATGTCCCTGATGTTTCATGATCCAGCCTTGATGTCCTGAACCCCTGATTCTTCATCGTCACCTTTCCTGGCGTGCCATGTCGTGGACTGTAACCAGCCCCACGGGCGGGCTGTGTAGAGCGCCTCGTGGCACAAGGCCTGCCTTCTCGCTAGCTGCACAAACCTCCGGAGGGTCATCCTTACCTGAAGCCAAGTCCTGTCTTGGTCCTGTGTCCTGAATCTTGTTCTGGACCTCGGATTCCCTTGTGTCTGCTCCGTCCATGTGTTAGATGCTCCTGGAACCTGCGCTGCTTCACCATGGTCCACGACCAACCACAGGCGGCTGTGTAGGGCGCCCCCCGGTGCAGGCCTCTACAGTATCTGGGACATGTTCCTCGCACTTGCTTCACTTCTCGCCTGGAGTCTGCCCCGCATCCAGCATGGTCCGTGACCAGCCCAGTGGGTGGGCTGTGTAGGGCGTGCTGCGTCGCAGCCTCAACCTAGTACTTGATCTCGAATCCTCGTCTGAGTCTTCCTAGTGTTCAGAGTCCTTCCATGTCCCCGTCTGAGTCCTTCCAAGTTCCTCGTCTGAGTCTCCATGTTCCAAGTTCCTCGTCTGAGTCTTCATGCTTCAGAGTCTTTGTCCGCCCTTGTCTCCTATCCGACCTGCCGCCTCTGCCGTTACCCAGCAGCAGATCTGAAAGGGCTTGGAGTGGTCGGAGGACTGCTCAGAGACCAACCTTGCGTGGTTGACCTCACCGAGGCTGTGCAGGTTGGTGGGGGCCTGGGCTCCCGGTCTCAGCCCAGAGAGGACTTCGTCTCACCTGCCTCGGTGCTTCCTTGGAGCTCTTCACCTGGTTCGCCGAGGTCCAAGGGCACACAATCCCCTCCGAATGGGACCGCTCTCCTAGCGCTCCCTAACACATACACAGTATAGGCTTGCTGATACCCGTCTCAGAAAGTTTTGAAAGGAAGTTGGGGCATATTGAAATATTGCTGCCTTGTCTTTATTCAATTGATTTGATCATAAATAATATATTACAGGGCAATTTGTGTGATCTTCTTTCTTTTTGAAAATAGCATCTGATTATTCCCAGATCAGATCTCAGAAGAGCTGGGTGTGACCTTAATCCATACCCATTCCTTCATCAATCTCATCATTTGAATTTCATGATGTACCCTAGCACAGACAATATACTACCAACCCCCTTACCCAGACACATTCAAAAACTCCTAAAATAAACCATCTTGAGTCTACCCCTATGTTTCCTCATGGCCCAACACCTCCCTGCCATCCACAATCCTCCCCAGTGACTGAATACTACGTTGTACTTCATTAGTACAATCTATACCATCTGATCAAATAGCCATTATTAAATCAGTTTCGAATTCATATAGTTAAGAATTATATTTAATATTGGAAAATAAAACCCAGCTTCCCCAAGTCAACCAATAATCAGAGATCATTCCTCTGTGTCAATGGATATGTGTGGCACATTATATGTAGCCACATCGATTTACAAATATATTTTCAAAGCTTTTTTTTTTTGGAGGGGGGGGGGGCATCCTGCTTAATATTACAGACAAAAGCACCAAAATGTGAAAGACTTTATTTGAAAAGTCCTTTCATCTGTCCTGAGTGACATGAGGTACAGTAAGTACTTATCACAGAGAAGAAATTATGATTGTCAGAGCTCAAGGCCATGAAAATACCAAACTGTAGTAAGCCTCCTGGCAGCCTACGCATACATCAAAAGATGTCCCTTTGACATCACCTAGATGGATGGCCTGAAGATAGCTGTAAAAAGTACTGTTTCAGAATACAGTTTGTTCATGGTTAGTAGGATATTTATTACACTAACTGCACCGTGAAAGATCAAACAGTAAAGCAGCAAGAACTCAGTAAGCAGATTTTGGCCAGCGAAAGCGAATAAATAATAAAGTCAAAGCAAGCTTCTCCAGGGCCTGACCTCGCAGCCTGTGGCCTGACCTTCAGGCAGCACTAAAAGATTTGGCAGGACAGGTCTAACACCTTACCTCTTAATATATTCATCCTCTTTGCCATGTCTTAATATTCAAAGAACAGGTCAGATAAGAAACAGAGCCTCACCATAAAAAGAAAACTTACTTGCTTAATTGGACAGTGACATCAAGGCTCAGCTGATTAAAGCTGCAAAGGCCTATGCACATTTTTAAGATCATACTTTTGTTCTCACTGATAATGTAACCATCAGCTCCAGGGAAGTCAAAGAAGAATATCCTGAGATATTCACCTTTTTGGGGGTAGACTCACTCATGTTGAGGCTACAAAAGAGGCAGGCAAAAAAAAATCCTGTTCAGAGGTGGCATGAGGGCTGCATGGGATACCAAATAGCAGTGAATTTTGTGATGGTGAGTCTGCCTTATTCTGAGCCTGTAATGAAACCGCTATCTGATGGGAGGAGCAATCAGATAGGAGTTAGCAATCTGTTCAGTCTGGAGTTAACAGTCTGCTTGGGAGTTAGCAATCTGTAGTATTTAGGAGAGTTGTGGGTGGATCCTTGGACCAGTGGCAGATGACCACGCCCCTGGGGGAGACCCCGAGAGGGACCACTGGTCAGGCCTCAGAGAATGGAGAACAGACACACACTAGTTCTTTTATTAGACAGTATACTGAACCACCAGAGGTGGCAGAGAGTGAGGCTGGAATGGCCCGGTTGGGCTGTAGTCCCTCAGAAGCAGGAACAGCGATCCCTGGAGGCTGAGCTGTAGAGAACTGAAATATAGTGAGTAGCAGGGTAAGCAGAGTTCATGTCCGAACCTGATGGGTAAGACTCACACAATGTCTCATAAAAAGCCCAGGAGCTGGAATGTATAGGCCCTTGAGGAGTACCTGGTTCCAGGGAAAGCTCTGAGAGAGCGATGGTAACTCACAGATGTAGTAGGCAGTGCAAACTTCCAGGCAGAAGTGAATTCGAAGAAGTCCAGGAACAAGGGCCCTCAAGGAGCAAGTACCGGTTCCAGACTGCAATCTACAAAGTAAGAGAGAGAGTGAGGCCCCCAAGGAGCGGGTACCCCTGGTTAATCCAAGGAGGCAGAGTAGCTTGGAAAGTCGAAGCGAGTCCGTTGACAATCCTTGCTAACTCGATGTGTTAGCAAATTCTAAGATCTTAAATATCCGTCGCGGGTGACATCATCTTCAGGGGACGCCCCGAGGTTCACGCCAATGCCAGTACTTCAGTCGGGGCCGCGCTGTGCGCGCCCCCTAGGCCTCCAGGAAACATGGCGGTTAGCAGCGTGGAACTGGGCCGGGGACGCCGGAGAACCACGGCAAGAAGGCCAAATAGGGAGGCGCCAAAGAGGTGAGGAGGGCGGAGAGAGGGCGTCGGGAACCGACGGACACAACAGAGTCACACAATGCATTAGTTGCGTTATTCCCCTATGCATGAGACTCCTCCATTTTCTGACATGCAAAGTCACTTGGGTCTTGTTTGTTCCCGATAGAAAAAGGTTGGGAAATATACTGAGTATGTATAGACTTGCCAGGCTATGATATTAGTGCAATCAAAAGGTAAAAAGCAAAGTAAGACTTTGGCTGTACAGCTGTGCCTAATGAAAAGGCCCTGAGTATGTGTGGGTGAGAATGGGAGCTTGAATGTGTGTATGGGTGAGTGAGAATGGGAGCTTGAATGTGTGTATGTATGGGCAAGAATGGGAGCCTGCGTGTGCATGTGGGTAAGAATGGGAGCTTGAATATGTATGTGGGTGAGAATGGGTACCTGGATGTGCGTCTCTGTGTGCATAAGAATGGAAGCCTGTGGGGTGTGTGTGTGAGTGAGTGAGAGCTTGTGTGTGTGTGTAGAGAATGTGAGTTTGTGTGTGTGTGTGGGGGGGAGAGCATATGAGAGTGAGAGCTTGAGTGTTTGAGGGAGTCTGTAAGAGAAAGCATGTGTGTGTGTGTGTGTGAGGGAGTAAGGGAAGAAGACAGTAGTAGAAGAGAGACACTAAAAAGCAATTAGGAAATGAGCGACAAGGGAAAAATGGGAAAAAGAGACCAGGAGCAACTGATTAGAAAAATACAAAGATCAGACAACAAAGGTAAAACAAACATTTTGAGATTTTAGCAATTTGAATATGCCATCTTTGGGAATGTGCATTTCTTATATTTTTGTATTTTACACTTTCTTCAATATTCCACTGTTCAGAGTCTAGCTTCTTAGGCTTTCTATTTTGGTTTCATCTGCATGTTTCTAATTTGTAGTCTTTTATTTCTATATTAGGTAAAGGTAGGTCTTTGTTTTCCCTGTGTGTGTGAGACTGAAGTGCAGTATTTCTGCTCGTTTGTAGTTTCTCTGTAGTAATCCAGCTTGTTTTGTTATTCCAGTAGGTGATATATTAAGGTTCTAGGGGCTGGTGTAGTATTTGCATTGCTGCTTTTTCATAAGATTGCTGTTATTTGAATCCTGAGAGTCAGTGCTGTGACTGTAATGTAATGTATGGCAAGGTTCTTTGCAGGAGTTTGTTTCACAAAATAGCAGTGGAGGGTTATTTTTTGCTGAGGTGACACCAGAATTTGAATTTTTTTTTTCATGTTAGTTGTAATGTGAATTGTACTAGTTCTGTCCCTGCACCTGTTCTGATGATTAATGCTATTTTATTGTAGTTATGATGATTTATGGCTTTCTACCAAAGAGGATTCATTAATTTTTGTTATATTACACAATTGATTGGATCTGATTATTTGTCTTCCTTGCTTTTTACATGATATACTTGTGCATTTATAAACTGCAATAAATATAAAATAAGTTAATACAGATTAATAAGGAAATTTTTAATGCTGGTAAGTGCTTGAAATAATTGATGTAAATATTTAAAGTTTCATGCATGATGCATAATGGCTGTTGCAAACTACTTGGAAAGCCATTTTAATGCAGTATATGGCATTATTTATCAATAAGAATACAACTAGTAAGTCTCAGACCTGCATGCCTACAGCCCACCCATGTTAACCTTGTGCTGCCCAAAAAAATCAATTCTGGCTATGCCACTGATGTGCATTAAACTGTTATTGCATAGCCCACTATTTTTCACATGTGCTAAATGATCTTAGCATGCACACTAAGCTTTTCTACAAAGGCCCCATAGTCAGCCTAGTGTATAAATATTAGCTCCAGTTGCTAGGTGGCAGGCCAAGTATGGTCCAACTGACAGCACACTGTAATCTGTTATGCCTGCATCTGCTGTAGGGGATCTCTGATGTTCTGTAGTCCTACGTTTCCTAGGGAGATAAGAACTACAATTCCATACAGACATGGGGGCAAAAACCAGGAGTGCATCAGCCTGTCCGGATGACCCAGATGACATGGCAACCCTGTTGTGTAAGCAACATATACAGGCCTTGAGCTCCTGAATACCTTCTGACTTTTCCTGACTGTGAGTGACGACACAACACAATCCTTCTCCATGTGATGAAAGTGTTGCTTCAACAGTACTCCCAACACCACCCTGTGCACAGAGCATAAGCCCAAGGCGGAAAGAAAATCTTGATCTTGTTCTCACTGGACCAGAGAGCTTGTCGCACTGAACCTCATGCTGAGAGCAGTGTCTCTTGAGAGTTCACTCTTGCAGAAGAGGCATCCTAACATCTCTGCAATTACCTGGACAAAGCATTAAGTAAACATAGGTCTCCATACATAGAGCAGGTAGAATAGCACACTTCCACAAAGAGGGAGGATCATATTGTTTTCTTTTAGCTGAAAGACTTATTAAGTAAGAAATAAATTTAAAAAAGTAAATGGCTTAGGGCATATCCTCTAAGGCTTTTCTCGCAATCTGCATCAGTAGGGAAAGACCTTGATGAATCAGGCCCTTACTGGCATCAGTTAGTAGTAATGTCAATGATTTAATGGGCATGGTTATTGCTGTGTTGTGTGTGTGTGTTGTGTTCTGAGAATAAAAGTAGAACTTAGCTCCCAGTACTATGCAATGGTCACACAAATGACGTTTCTTCACCATATTCACCACTTAATAACATATTGTGTTGGAGCTTAGCCAGAATATTTCTTTTTCCATTCGTTCTTATTTCTTCCTTCTCTGTCAGATTTTGTAGCCTTTATCAGCAATTACCAACCCTCCCTGGCTGCAGACTGATCGCTGGACCACAATAATTGCAAGCATTAATGCTCCAAGGTGTGACAGAAGTGCGGACTAGGTCCTCTTGTTGAACGTAGCACTTCCAAGGAGCCTCTCTTGCCAGAACGCGTGAAAAGCAAGTTCATTTTGGATACAATAGTCTTGCTTAATCCTCTTACTTGAACCCGTACGCTGCTATTAGTGTCTCCTTCCCTGTGATTTGCCTCTCCTTGGGCAGTGCAACCGTTTAGCATTCCTTAATCGCTTTATTGCTGTCCAATTATGGGATTAGATGAAAGGTTTTGTAAGGCCTGTGCTGGTAGGAATGACAGAAGAAATGACAGGAAGAAGATGTAAATCTCAGTTCCCACTTCAGACATGTCTTGACAAGTCAACCCTTGGGGGGGGGAAGACTGTGAAGAGAGAGAATGAGAAAGGATCTGGCTAGTGAACAGAGCTTCTAGTGCTTTCAGGTTTTCGTATTGCCACCAGAGGGAACTGTTGGACTAGAAATTTGTGTATTGTGGACCTGATGGCGCTACTAAAATGGCATGCTCTGCAGAAGAGCTCTAACCCACAATAAACATGAAAAAAACATCGCAGCCCAGGCTTTGAGTTCATCCAGAAGAAAAAATTCTAACTCCCTGTTAAATTGTATAAAATCTTACTGCAAATATTCTTTCAATTTAGGATGACATAAGAAACAGACAGACACACAGGCTTTGTCTGAGAAAAAGAGATTTGCAGCCCTAAAAGCTTGCATCTTGAAACATTTGTTAGCATCATAAACGTATCATTTTTACTCAGCTGATTTTTTTTTTTTAAACTTAATTTTTGGCAGGCTAAATGAATGCAATCTGCTTTGAAGTGCCTGAAAAGCAGAATATAAATGAATAAACGAACCCAGAACACCTTTTTGGAATATTTACTGACCCAAATCAGAATTACCTGTAACAACTGCCTGCCAAGAAGGCAGCCATTTATGCAGTAGGCAATAGCTGAGATGAAGCCCCCATCAAATGTCCTGTAACTTTTAGGATCAACATTTTTATTTTGTAATAAAAATATATTCTAATATTTTACTCAGCCTTTGACTTCAGAATTTTCTGGTGAGATGGGAGGTAATATTTTTCCACTGTAAGCGTTATTGTTAATCCAGATTTGCTATATTAAAGTATGCTACACAATAGTGAGACATAGTGTAGGACATCTGCTTGAAAGGAACAGAATGCAGACCAAACATTCTTAATCACTATGGCCTGGAAGAGACCTCTTTTAGTTCCATTACTTTACAGGAAAAATCTCAGAAAATTAAGAATCACTGTACCATGGGAAAATTAAAACTGCTAAAATGCTTGGAGCTGTAATGCAATAGATGATTTGAAGCAGCATGACCACAAACCTGCTCAATTTTAGTCCGATTTGGCAGCGATATTTTAACCCTCTGCCCATGAAAACCTGTCAATTCTTTCCTAAGTTTCTCAGAATTAATAGAAAAATGCTTCCTTAATTTTGAAGATCCATTTTAAACATGTCCACCAGTGTACTTCTCAGACTTTTAAATTCTCCTACTGAAACATAAAAATGTAGAATTCAACAGCAAACAAAGATCACCAGGCCCACCCGGCCTGCCTATGATCCTTATCTGTTGTAATACTGCAGAAGTCTACTTGTTCCTTAGCTTTACCTTAATTTCCTCTCAAACAAAGCCTTCTGTGCTTCCCCCATGCTTTCTTCAATTCTTCTACTGATTTTGCTTCCACCACCACTAGGAGGCCACTCCGTGGCTATTCCATTAAGTGGGGGATCTTAAGAGTCCTTGTGGAAAACACTCTGAAATCATGGGCTTAATGTGCACCAGTGGGCAAAACAGCAAATAGAAGGAATTATTTAGAAAGGAATAGATTTGTTACTATTTAGTTTGTCAATCTGATCTATTACATCCTCCATTCTCAAGGATATTTTAGTTGCTCAGAATCTCCACCATTAAAGAATGTTTCAGGTGTGGGTATGTGTACCCAACATCCTCCTCCGTAAAGACCGAGGCAAAGAATTCATTCAGTTTTTCTGTTATTTCTTTGTCCTCCCTGAGCACCCTTTTTGATCCTTGTCATATAGTGGCCCAATTGACTCCCTTACAGGCTTTTTGCTTTGAATTGTCTTGAAAAAGCTTTTACTATTAGTTTTTGCCTATTTGGCAAGCTTTTTCTCAAAGTCTTTCTTGGCCTGTCTATCTATTGCTCCACATCTAACCTGCCAGGGTTATGCTCTCGCCTATTTTCTTCATGTGGGTCTGCTTTCTATTTTCTGATCAATGCCCTTTTAGCTTTAACAGCCTCCTTTACATCTCCATTAAACCACACAGGCAGTTGTCTGGTATTCCTTTGACCTTTTTTTAATGCAAGGAATGCATTTTATTTGGGCTTCCAAAATTATATTTTTAAAGTGCCAGACTGCATGCAGTCCTTTAGCCTTTGCAACCGCTTCTTTTAGATTTTTTTCTAATTTCCTCATTCTATCATGATGTCCCTTTTTAAAGTTATATGCTACTGTAGTAGTTTTGCTTAATGTCGTCCCTCCAGAGATTATGTCAAATTTGATTGCATTATGATTGCTATTGCTTAGCAGCTCCACCACAGTAAATCCTCATACTATCTTGTGCATTCCCTGAGGAGAGATCTAATGAGGCTACCCCTCTCATTGGTTCTAGGATCAGCTGCTCCATGAAGCATTATTTTATGACTTCAAGAAACTTAACTTCTCTAGTATGTTCCAGTGAGACATTGAGCCATTCAATACCAGAGTAATTGAAATCTCCCATTATTATTGTGTTGCCAATAGAGATGTGCTTCGGCCGAACCTTTTGGTTCGGTCTTTGTTATTGGCCCGCCGTGGGAAATTTCGGTTTCCCATGGATTGGGCCTTTTTTTTTTCGGCAGCCCCGAATTTTGGGGTTAGTGCGCGCCTATTCCCTGTTAGTGCACGCTAACATTGAAATTCGGGGCTGCCGAAAATAAAAAGGCCCAAACATTGAAATGCTAGCACGCACTAACAGGGGAGGTAACATGCACTAACCCCGAAAAATGAATTTTCCTGAAATTTCAGATTCTGAGCTGTTAGATAGCCCCCTCCACAGTCCACAGCCCTCTTTTCTCCTCCTAGTCTGATAAGAAGTAGCTTGGAGATTTTAAGCTCACACAAGCACACACACACAGATACACACACACACACACAGATACAGAATACAAGATGGAGACAAGACTTAATTAGAGAATAAGAACACCACTTAAAGCCAGCTGACAGGGAGTTAAATTCTGTCCTTGAGCAGTTCTGCTTGCAACAGTTAAGAATGGCTCAAATAGTTTTACTAGTGTGGAGAACTGGAAAACACCTGGAGTTTGTCCAGACTTAGTGTTGCGTTCATGCCTGTTCTCGCCCTCGCTCCACCCTCTCTACCTTGGTGGTGTCTCCCTTCGGGTCTGATGGACAGATGCTGCCGCGGCTTCTCCTCAACACTTCTCCCAGAATCACCGGGCTGGCCTGACACTGTGGATCCGCCATGTTCCTGATGACGTAAGGGCGCTCGCGCGCTCCAGAGTTTGTACCGGCAAGGGCGCGAACGTCGGGGGCATCCCCCCGTAGTGACATTATCTGCTTCCAACTTAAAAGGTCTTTGCTTGCAACTACGATTCGAGTTAGCAAGGGGGGATAACTCTGTCTGCTGCTCTGCCTCCACAAACTTACCAAGGGGTACCCGCTCCTCGGGGGCCCCACTCTCTCTTCTTGATTTCAGATTGCTAAGATGGGATCCGGTACTCGCTCCTTGAGGGCCTACGTCCCTGAATGCTCAGAAGACTCCTTACTGCCTGGAAGCGATCACAGACGTGAACACTGTGAGTTCTATTACAGATAGGAACCGGTACTCACTCCACGAGGGCCTATGTTCCTAATCTCTGCAGACTCTCTTCTGTCTAAGACTTTATCGCAGGTACGGAGATCATGAGTTATTATTGCAGATTGCAAATAGGAATCGGTATTCGCTCCATGAGGGCCCATGTTCCTAAAACCCTTCAAAAACTCTCTTCTATCTCAGAAGCTATCGCATACCTATATCTTGTGAATTACTATTACAGATTGCAGATAGGAACCGGTACTCGCCCCACGCCTATGTTCCTAAAACCCTCCAAAGACTCTCTTCTATTCCATAAGCCATCTCATACACAGATATTGTGAGTTCTCATTCCAGACTGCATATAGGAACCAGTACTCGCCTACGGCTCCTGTTCCTGAATATACTGAAGATTCTCTGTTGCATAGAAGCCATTACAGATATCTACAATTGTGAGTGTATCATCTACTACTGGTTATGTATCCAGCATACCCTGTCTACTCACTACCTATAGTCTCTCTCTACAGCTCAGCAACCCAAAGATCGCAATTCCAGTATCTGAGGGACTTCAGCCCTGCCGGGCACATCAGCTCACTACTGCCACCTCTAGTGGTTCTACTTCCTGTCTAATAAAGAACTATCTGTGTTTGTCTCCATACTCCAGCCTAGCTGGTGATCCCTCACAGGATATCCTCCTGGGGACGCTGTCATCTGCCATTGGCCCAAGGATTCACCAATTTATATTAAAGTGTTCATTCCTTACACTACTAGAGCGGTATCAAAATAGACTGCCACTCTGTGGGGAGCCAACCGACAACAGATCACTAACTCCGTCTATGGAGTACAACGCACTGCTGGCTACTCTCCTCGGGGGAGCAGATTCCATAACAGATTGTAACTCCTCCTCTTTGAAGGAACAGATCTACATCAGGTTGCTAACTCCTCTCCACTGGAGGAGCTGATTACTATCAGTCTGCTAACTCCTCCTCTCTGGGGACGCAGATCCATAATAGATTGCTACTCCTCCCTTTGGGAGGAGCTAATCGATAACAGATTGCTAGCTCTGTCCCTCTGGGGGAGCAGATCAATAACACCTAGTTTATAGACACAGAATAAATGTTTACAGACCTTATGGATACAAGTGCACTTTTAGTTTTTGGGGCACACACATTCTTACTGCAGTAGTGTTTCCTTTCTATATGATTGCTTTTATTTTACATTGACATTGATGACACTTCTGATGATTTTTGAGGCCGATATACAGCCATCAGATAACCGGATAAATAGGACTTATCCGGCTATCTAGCAGCTATTGAATATCTGGTTATATTCAGCAGCCACTAGAAAGCCAGATAAATGACTTATCTGGTTATATTTTAGCCAGTCAATTTGTGGGTGGGCAATGAGCGGATCGGGGCTACACTAAGTTATCAAGCTAAGTAGTGATATTCAGCCTTAGACAGGTAAACTTATCCATCTAAGTTAGACCTACTCAATAGGTGTAGAGAATATGCAAGGCAAGTGGTCTCACATGAGAGAGAGAATGTCAGGACAAAATGGAGATTAGAGGTAGTGAATAAACCACTTCCACTTGACCATTTGCTTTCTTGATTTTGTTCTTAGTCTCCCTCAGTTTCATCAAGTATTCTTCCCTGTGTTCCTCTTTTTGGGATCCTTTATATTTCCTGAATGCTGTTCTTTTGGCCTTTATTTTGTCAGCCACCTCCTTTGAGAACCAAATCAGTTTCTTTTTCCTTGTACATTTGTTTACTTTTCTAACATAAAAATTTGTTGCCTTTGTAATAGCTTCTTTTGATTTGGCCCACTGTTGTTCCATCTTTCCCATCTTTTCCTAGTCTTCTAGTTCTTCCTCCAATTGTATTCCCATTTTGTCAAAGTCTGTATTTTTGAAATTCAAAATTTGGGTCTTTGTATAACTTCTCTGTATTTTTTTGAATAAAAAAACCATACCATCTGATGATCACTGGTGCTCAGATGGGCACCTATCAAGACATTAGAGACATTATCCCCATTAGTGTTGCACTCGGGGGTGGACCCTTGTCCTGAGGCAGTGGAGAATCACCTCCTGGTAGGGACCAGGAGGGAACTGCTCCCAGGGGCGGAGCACTGGAGGAGACAGAGGCTAGGAGGAGCTTCACCACTGGAAGCCTGAGGTCCCTCCGGGAGGAGCCTGTAAGGACCCAGGCTGCTTGGACTTAGGTGGGCCTCACAGGGTCTCTTGGGAGAGTGGAAGTCCGGTGTGCCCATGGACAGAAGGGGAGCACAGTCAAGTTTGAGACTGGAGGTCAGGTGGAGCAAGGAGGACCAGAATAGTGTAGGCAATGACAAGGAACAGAACCAGACTCTGGAGACGAGGTCGAACAGGCAGAGGTCAGAGTCCAGTAGTCAGTCTGAGGAATGGTCAATGAAGCAGAGTTCAGACGAGGTCGAAGGCAGGCTGAGATCTTGAGGAAGGCGGCAGGCAGGTCAGGAGCAAGCTGAGGTCTTTGAGGCAGGTAGCAGGCAGGCAGGCAGGTCAGGAACGAGCTGAGGTCTTTGAGGCAGGCAGCAGGCAGGCAGATCAGGAACAAGCTGAGATCTTTGAGGCAGGCCACAGACAGGCAGGCAGTTCAGGAACAAGCTGAGGTCAGTACCAGTAAGACAGTCCGAGGGTACTACCTGGGTAGACAGACAGATGAACACAAGAACAAGCAGGAACTAGGATGCAGGAACGAGTCAGGAACAGAAATGGAACCGAAGGATCCTGGAACGAGACTGGAACAAGGTTCAGATGCAGAGACAATCTTAGAACAAACCAACCCGATTGCCAAGGCAAGAAAGCAGAGACAGGAACTTCCTTATATCAAGGGATCAATCAGGGCGCGCCACGGAGCTAAGACCCTCCCCTGGCCCTACATGATTCCGGGCGGTCCGCGCACGCATATGGGCATGGCTAACATGGCAGAGGAAGCCAAGCCTCGGCGTGAGGCCTGGTGCACAGTGGAAGGCCCGGCAACCGCCACCCGCGGGGTTTCCGGGGCCTGGCAGGACTGGCAACTACCGCGAGGGAGGTCGTTCCAGGGCCCGCTGTTGAATCATGAAGGTGAGCAGGCCCGTGCGTGGGACGGCTTCGGGTGGAGCACGTAACAGTACCCCCCTTCTATGCTTCCCCCTACGCAGCTGTGGTTTTTCAGGGTTCAGGCTATGGAAGGTCCTCAAGAGATTCTTATCAAGGATGTTTTGGGAGGGTTCCCACGAATTCTCCTCGGCCCCATAGCCCTCCCAGGCTAAGAGGTATTCCCATTTACCTCGGTGTTGCCGGACGTCGTGGACCTCTCTTACCTGGAGAGAAGTGTCAGGTTCTGCGGAGATACGCGGAGCAGGAGGGTCTTTGAGTGAGGGCCAGGAGAGGACCAACGGCTTCAACAAAGACACGTGAAACGTGTTGTGGATACCCAATGAACGAGGTAGCTGGAGTTGATATGAGACAGCTCCCACTCTTCGGATCAGAGGAAATGGTCCTATGTATTTCGGAGCCAGACGGTGAGAGGGAAGTCTCAGTCGAATGTGTCGAGCACTCAGCCACACTTTCTGGCCAGGTCGAAAGAGTGGAGCGGGTCGTCTATGAAGATCAGAAGTGCGCTTGGCACATTCAGCAGCTTGCAAAAGTCGCTCCTTTACCCGGGTCCACACTTGGCAAATGATTTGAGCCATGGATTGAGCCGCTGGAGATGGAACCATCAGAGGAACAGGAAGAGGCAGTCGGAGCTGCCGTCCGAAGACTACTGCAACAGGGATATGTCGGTGGCTGCTGCGACATGAGTATTGTGCGACAGCTCAGCCCAGGGGAGAAGACCTGGCCAATTATTTTGCTGATCATTTACATAGGAATGTAGAAATGTCTTCAAGGTCCGATTGGTCCTTTTGGCCTGCCCATTGGCCTGGGGATGGTAGGCCGACATATAACTCAGGGAAATGTCAAACTTTCGACACAAGTAATGCCAATACTTGGCGGCAAACTGTTGTCCCCGATCGGACACAATCTACTTGGGGAGTCCATGGAGGAGAAAGATGTTCTTCAGGAAGAGCTTCGCCAGTTCCGGGGCTGAAGAAAGGCCCGGCAAGGGGATAAAGTGACCCATTTTCGAGAAACGGTCGATGACAACCCATATCATCGTGTTATCCTGGAAAAGAGGTAGATCAGTAATAAAGTCCTTCAAAATGCTGGACCATGGCTCGGTAGGTGCTGGGAGAGGCTGAAGCAAGCCCCAAGGCTTCCCTGTTGGCGGTTTTTGCTGGGCGCAAGTAGGACATGAGTCCATGTAGTTTTGTGAATCTTGCACCATAGTAGGCCACCAATAGTGCCTCCGCAGCATTTCCAGGGTCCTGGCACGACCAGGGTGGCCTGCTAGTTTGGAGTCATGTGCCCACTTTAAGACACGCTCACATAGCCGGCGAGGAACGACGGTCTTTCCAACAGGGTCTGTGGTAGACACAGCTAGGGAAATACAAGCAGGGTCAATAATGAAGCTAGGAACTTCCGGGACGTCTTCAGGCTCAAATGATCTGGACAGCGCATCAGCGCATGAATTCTTGGAACCAAGACGAAAGCAAAGGTTGAAGTCAAATCTTTCGAAGAATAAGATCCACCAGGCCTGATGGGGGTTCAAAAATTGAGCCTCTTTGAGATGTTCAAGGTTCTTGTGGTCAGTGAAGATGGTAAACTTATGTTGCGCCCCTTCCAACCAGGGGCACCACTCTTGAAGTGCTAGTTTGACCGCAAGGAGTTCGCGGTCACCAATGGTATAACGTTGTTCTATGGGGGAAAACTTATGAGAGTAAAACGAGCAGGGGCCAGCTTGCCCGTGGGAGAGTGTTGACTCAGAACGGCTCCAGCACTGATCACTGAGGCGTCAACCTCCACAACAAATGGACATTTGGGATCTGGATGAAAGAGACAGGGACCAGAGCTGAAGGCTTCTTTAATTCTCTGGAAGGCAGCAATTGCTTTAGGCATCCAAACTCGGGTGTTGGCCCCTTTTCTAGTCATAGCAGTGAATGGGCAACTATGGAAGAATAATTTGCAATGAAACTTCGGTAATAATTGGTGAAGCCTAGAAAGCATTGCAACACCCTAAGGCCTATTGGTTGAGGCCAGTCACGGATTCCTTGAAGTTTTTCTGGGTCCATTGAGAATCCATGATCAGAGATGATGTATCCCAGAAAAAGTAAGCGATTCCGCTCAAACAGACATTTTTCCAGTTTTGTGTACAAATGATTCTCTCTCAGACGTTGGAGGATGATGCGGACGTGTTCACTGTGGGATTCTATATCCTTAGAGAAGATCAGAATATCGTTGAGGTAGACAAAATTGTACAGGAGATCTCGGAAGATTTTGTTCATGAGGCGTTGAAAGACAGCTGGAGCGTTACATAGCCCAAAAGGCATTACCACATATTCATAGTGGCCGTCTCTGGTATTGAATGCCGTCTTCCAAATGTCATCAGGTTGGATGCGTACCAAATTGTACGCAGCTCTCAGGTCCAGTTTAGAAAAGATTTGTGCCCCTTCGAGGCGATCAAACAGTTCGCTAATGAGGGGTAGCGGGTATCGATCCTTACCAGTTATCGCATTGAGACCCCTGTAATCAATACAGGGACGAAGTCCACCGTCCTTTTTCTTCACGAAGAAGAACCCTGCTACTGTGGGGGAATCAGATGGATGAATAAAGTCTTTCTCTAGATTCTCTTTAATATTCTCCGACATAGTCTGAGTCTCAGGCTGGGACAACAGATAGGTTCTGCCTTTGGGAGGCGTAGTGCCCGGCAGAAGTTCAATAGGACAGTTGAACTTGAATCATGGAGGTAAGGTATCTGCTTTCTGCTTAGAGAACACATCGCTGAAGTCAGAATACTGCGGAGGTAAACCTGGAAGGGTAACTGATTTCAAGTCGGGTATCACAGGGGATACCGGGTGCAGACAAGTCTTTTGGCATTTTGGGCCCCACTGTATCAACTGCAAGGATTGCCAATCAAACTGGGGTTCGTGGACCTGGAGCCTGGGCAGCCCCAGGATACCGGATGAGTTGAGCGCTTTAGGACGTAGAAAGATGTCTCTTCCTCATGGTGAGGATGGATAGCCACCATCTGGTGAGTAATGAGACCTGGAAGATGTTCCCCCTGGATGGAGGTAATATGAAGACTCACCTCTAGGGGCTGAAGAGGTATTTTCAAGAGTTTGACGATGTCGTCCGTAATGAAGCTACCGCTCGCTCCGGTATTGATGAGAGCAGAGGTCGCAAAGGTGTGGGCCTTAATACCCAGAGATACAGGAAGCAAGAGTTGAGGGCCAGAAACAGTTGTGCCCAAGCTTGGGACTCCCGCCGGGCTCAGGCGTTGCAGTTTCCCGGATGAACGGGGCAAAACTGCAGACGATGTCCAGAAGTGCCACAGTAAAGGCAGAGCCCCTCCTTTCGCTGATGGAAATTTTCAGTTGGAGAGAATCGCCCACGATTCACTTCCATAGGTTCTACCATGGAGGAAGGTGGTGGTGCAGGAGTCTTCGCTGTAGTGCAGGGTGCACTTGTGGGGCGTACTGGAGGAGGGCATGGTGCCTTTACTTCTAGGCATCTTTTCCGGAGGCAATGATCAATCCTCCCGGCAAGGGAGATCAAGTCTTCTAGAAACGTGGGAGTCTCACGGACAGAGAACTCATCTTTCAGAGTACAGGAGAGTCCATCTAGGAAGATGGCTTGCAGACAATCTTCTTGCCACCCACGTTCTGTGGCCAAGGTCCGAAACTACACTGTGTATTCAGAGAGGGTCCTTGACCCTTGACGGAGGTGGAGTAAGCTATGACTAGCAATAGCCATGCGACCTTGGTCTCCGAAGGTCTGCTTGAAGAGAGCAATGAAGTCAGATAGCTTGGAGAGGATGGGATCAGAACGTTCCCATAGGGGAGAGGCCCATGCCTTCATTCTGTCCCTTCCAACCGGGACAGAATGAAGGTGTCTTTAGTGATCTCCTTCAAAAACAATGAGGGTTGTGGCGCAAACTGCATAAAGCTCTGATTAAGGAAGCCACGACAGGAGCATGGATCCCCATTATACCTGGGGGTGCAGGAAGTGCCAGAGTTCCTTTCGGAAGCATAGTGGTCGAGAGGCCCACCGGGTTGATCATTGCTGTATCTTGTAATTGAGAGCGCAGTTCTTCTACTGAAGAGGCCAGTGTCTCTAAAGCTTGATGATGTTGTTTCACTGTGGCGGCCAGTTCTGGTAGGGCCCTGGAGGCGGGGGACTCCGCCAAGTCCATGGCCTTGGCAACCTGTTGCGCTCGGGGGTGGACCCTTGTCCTGAGGCAGTGGAGAATCACCTCCTGGTAGGGACCAGGAGGGAACTGCCCCCAGGGGGCGGAGCACTGGAGGAGATAGAGGCTAGGAGGAGCTTCACCACTGGAAGCCAGAGGTCCCCCCGGGAGGAACCCGTAGGGACCTGGGCCGCTTGGACTTAGGTGGGCCTCGCAGGGTTTCCTGGGAGAGTGGAAGTCCGGTGTGCCCACGGACAGAAGGGGAGCGCGGTCAAGTTCGAGACTGGAGGTCAGGCGGAGCAAGGAGGACCAGAATAGTGTAGGCGATGACAAGGCTAGGAACAGAGCCAGACTCTGGAGATGAGGTCGAACAGGCAGAGGTCAGAGTCCAGTAGTCAGTCCGAGGAATGGTCAACGAAGAAGAGGTCAGATACCAGAGGTCAGACGAGGTCGAAGGCAGGCTGAGGTCTTGAGGCAGGCGGCAGGGAGGCAGGTGGGTCAGGAGCAAGCTGAGGTCTTTGAGGCAGGTGGCAGGCAGGCACGTCAGGAACGAGCTGAGGTCTTTGAGGCAGGCGGCAGGCAGGCAGGTCAGGAACAAACTGAGGTCAGTACCAGTAAGACAGTCCGAGGGTACTACCTGGGTAGACATACAGACGAACACAAGAACAAGCAGGAACTAGGATGCAGGAACAAGTCAGGAACAGAACTGGAACAGAAAGATCCTGGAACGAGACTGGAACAAGGTTCAGACACAGAGACAATCTTAGAACAAACCGACCCGATTGCCAAGGCAAGGAAGCAGAGACAGGAACTTCCTTATATCGAGGGATCAATCAGGGCGTGTCGCGGAGCTAAGACCCACCCCTGGCCCTACATGAGTCCGGGCAGTCTGCACGCGCGTGTGTATGGGCGTGGCTAACATGGCAGAGCATGCCGAGCCTCAGCGTGAGGCCTGGCGTGCAGTGGAAGGCCCGGTGACCCCCGCCACAGGGTGCCGGGCACCAGGCAGGACTGGCAACTACCACGAGGGAGGTCGTTCCGGGGCCCACTGTGGAACCATGAAGGTGAGCAGGCCCATGCGCGTGAAGGCTGCGAGTGGGGCACGTAACAATTAGTGAGCACTAGATCGAGTATCAAATCCTCCCTCATGGGTTCCATTACCATTTGTTTGAGCAGAGCCTCTGGAAGAACATCCACTATCTTTTGTACTTCTTGCATATTCCACAGAAGGGATACTCCAATTCACATCCAGCAGATTAAAACCTCCAACGGTCAACTCTTCTCCCTTCTTTCCCAGTTTTTGGATGTCTTTCATCAGATTTCAATCCAGGTCTTCAGTTAGAGGTCTGTAGACCACACAAGTGTAAATGGAAGAACCTTCGTTGTTTTAGGATAGTCCATAATGCTTCCTCCCTACCTCTTGTCCCTTGCATTTCGGTTGCATTGATATTGTTTTTGACATAAATTGCTAGTCCTCACCCGTTTTTTGTCCTCTCTGTTCTTCCTTCACAAGTTATAGCCCGGGATAGCAGTATCCCAGTCATTGGACTTCGTGAACCATGTCTCTGTAATGGCAGCAATGTCCAAGACCGCTTTCACCATTAGGGCCTGCAGAACTGGGATTTTGTTGCCCAGGCTTTGAGCATTTGTGGTCATAACTTTCCAGCTTTCCTCCCTTGGTTTGCTTATCTTCATTTATTGATTGATTGATTGATTGATTTAAAAACATTTATATTCCGCTTA
The DNA here is from genome assembly GCF_901001135.1 of Rhinatrema bivittatum. NCBI lineage: Eukaryota > Metazoa > Chordata > Amphibia > Gymnophiona > Rhinatrematidae > Rhinatrema > Rhinatrema bivittatum. Next base: position 270,864,509 of record NC_042615.1, on the reverse strand, counting down.
TAATAACATAAGTCAGACTAAGTAGAGCATAGCACAAAATAACAATATATCAAACAATCTGAAATAAAACATGTGTAGTCGCCTTTTCTGCTCCTTTAAATGTGGAATGTAGAGCTGATTGATTTTGTTATCTACTCTTGCTTTCTGTATTGTGGGTGGTATTCCAATTTCATTGGCCACTTTCTGCTGCCCCCATCCTATAGTTTAAATGTCTGATGATGTATGACTAGAATTTCACACATAGGATCTTCTGTCCTGCCATTGTAAAATGTAGGTCATCCTTATTGTATAGTCTTTTACTGCTCCATACATGACCCCAGCCTCCAATGTATCCAAATCCACTTTCTTTACACCATGTTTTGAACCATGTATTGAAATTTTCTATCTGGCTTATCCTTTCCTTTCCCTTTCCATTAAAACTGATATGGGCCTATTGAAGACACATGCACACTAGCTGTACATTACAAAACACTATGCACAATTCACAAATTAATTAATGAAGAAAAAGCGGAGTGGCTGAACACAGCACTGCGTGTGCACGTCCCACAGAAAAATCTTAGATCGGCCATCAAAGCCCTCCTAACAATCCCTTCAGTTAGGACAGCAAGACTGACTCAAGTTAGAGAGCGGGCTCTATCATTAGCAGGACCGACACTATGGAACACCATGCCCCTCGAGATTAGACTGCAGAAAAATGTCAAACTTTTTAAAAAACAGTTTAAAACCTGGCTTTTCAAACAAGCATTTCACAAAGAAAACGGAGATTAGAATAAAGATTAATTAAGCCAGCAGAAAAAAAACCAAAACATCAGCTCTCAGAACGTAATTAAAATAGATGTACATACTGTTAGTGTTGTTATGTCACTGCTAATTTAATGAAATATACAGTACAAAAGTATTATACATGTAAGGTAAACCTTCACGTATAAATGGATAAGTTTCATGACACTCATCAAATATTATTTATTAAGTAACTATGTAACCGGATTTTACAGGCACTATGTTATGTTAATTGATATTACCCAATTTAACTCTTAAATTTACTTTACGTGCCTATCTGTAAACCGTTGTGATGGTATATACTGAACGACGGTATAGAAAAGATTTTAATTAAATAAATAAATAAGTAACCTCTTAAAATTAGGAGCATACTTATGCACGGTTGGTGCATTTTAAAACATATGCACATAAGTGAATGCAAGATTAAAGATTCTAGCTTATCCTCACTCGTGTGCCAATATACGCATGTATGGGCACCCGCGTGCTCGTTTTAAAATTGACTTGCTAATTTTAAGAGGATACTCAAGCACAGTTAGTATCTTCAATAGGACCATGTTGGCTTTTACGTAAGCATGTCAGCAAATTTTAAATCATGATCTTGTGAGGGACAACCCAGTGTTTCCAGTTAGTCCACCAGTTTGCCCAATTAATATTGAGGTCTTTCAAACCCCTCTGGTTCTTCATCTTGTATGACTCCCAGCTGACCCAGACCTCTCACCCTATTTTGTAAGTCCAAAAACTCAATATCTACAGACATGTGCCGCTGTCTCCAGTTTTAAAATTCAGAGGTAAGCACATAAGTCTTGGCCCCAACCCAGAACCTGCCCCTTTTCCGCTCCCTTATTTCTCACACACACACGGACATATACACGTGTATTTTGCAGCTTTAAAAAATCTGCGTTGTTTGCTCGCTGCCTACATATGTGTGCTTTTTGTGTGAGCAACGCTTTTAAAATCGACCTGATAGTGTGTTTGTGTTATCCAGACTAGCAACAAAAACCCCCATCCTTCCACTCACTACACTGCCTCAGATGCATCCCCCTAAAAAGATGTCAACTGCACATCATTTGCAAAATTTCAGGATGAAAATCTGGCTTTATTCAGACAACCTGTATGTGTCATGAACTTTCAAATTCCTTGCATTGTTTTGGTGGGGGTTTTTTGTTGGGTTTCCTAGCCACACCAAATTTTCAGGACAAGTCAGGGCTAACATGAGGGCTCTGACAGATGTATTTACTTTCAGATCCACGCACACATGCAAACTGCAGCTGCACGTGTGTGCCCATCCCAGAAAGTAGCCTCTATTAGTTCTGGACGCAACTTTTTGTTTATAATTTGTACCCATTTCAGAACACAATAGGGATGTGAATTGTTTTTCTAATGAATTGAAATATCGTACGATATTTCTAAATTCGTTAGAAATCGGTTAAAAGAAAGAAATGATCCATTTTACCCCCGATTTTTCGTAAAAATCGTTTTTCATGTTAGCGCGCGCTAACAAAAAAATGTTTATTTTTGTTACTTTTTGTTATTTTTTGCTATTTTTGTTAGCGCGCGCTAACATGAGTTAGCGCACAGTAACCCGAAAAACAATTTTTCACTAAAAAAAACAAAACGGGGAAATGCGGGAAAACAATTTTTTCCTGCGGCCTGATCGATCCCGAAAGCGGGAACGATCAGGCACCCGATTCACATCCCTAGAACACAATAACCTTGTATTGAAGCAATATGAGAATTATCCAAAGAAAAAGTTGTACAAAAATGTATTATTTGGCTAAGCTTTGTACAGTGTTAAATATTAGTATTATATAAAAATATTCATTTATCCTGATTTAGCAATAATGTCAACCAGAATTGCATCATAGCAGTTAGAGCACAAAGCCAGAGGAAAAACAGAGAATCCTTAACTAACTCAAAGTATTACAAACCAGGAAATGCCCATTCTGAAAAGCATAATTAACTTTATACTGGTAGAGAGTTCCAAAAATACGTAAAACAGAAACAGAAAAAATTAAATCTTCTGCTCCCTTAAGCATCACCTGCCCTAGTAATCAGTATAGTAAATATTCATCCCTACTAAAGCAACCATCAAAATGCAACTCACTGTACTGGACAACTGGGAATTTTCTCAGCATCCCAGAATGCGTGCTGGTAAAGGGCTGGAGGGACAGTTCCTCCCAGAAATCAGTTGGGAGTTTTATATTCACACCTTGTGAAAAAGAATCCAGTTATCTTCATGAACAATTCTAAACCTTATCCTTTACCATGCCAAAATTGTCTGCTTAGATGGGATTATAAGTGGTCATACTGACATTCAGACATTTTATTATATTTATTATATTATTTATATCTATATATATAAAAGGCTTGTGTCAGTCACACCGTCGTGTCTGTCTGTGGCCATCAAGTGGCACCCTGCACAGAAGAAGTTGTACTGTGCAAAGACAATATGATTTTTCTGCAAAGCCCTGTCTTTCAAGCACCCCGTTCACTCACACACACACACACACACATACACACTCATACTCAAACACATACACACACAGGCTCTTCTCTTAATTTGTTAACACATTAAAAGAATATTTACCTTTCACACTTTTGTTTGGCTTTGAAAATGTACATCAGCTATGAACCAGACAAACCGAACAACACTAGGTACTGTTTGCTAATATGGTCTGTCTGCAAAGCCCTGTCTCTCAGGCTTCCACACACAGGCACAGGCAGGCACACACCCAGGCACGCAGATAGGAACACACACATATACACACACGCACACAAGCTTCCTCACATACACGTATCCATGCTCCCCCCAAACACACACACAGGCTCCCACACACGCACAGGCAGGAATACATGCATACATACAGACAGGCTACTATACACACATATACATATACAAAATTATTCACAGTAGTTAAATCACAAGCGGATTGTGATACATTACAGGAGGACCTTGCAAGTCTGGAAGGTTGGGCCCAAAAAGCAACAAGGTAGGCAATCTAGAAAAGCCGTGAGCAAATGAAAGAAAGTAGATGCCGAAGAATGTCTTTTTCAATATCTTTATTGGATGGAGACGTATGAAAACAATAAAACAATAAAATACGTCTCCATCCAATAAAGATATTAAAAAAGACATTCTTCAGCAAGACTGGAAGATTGGGCATCCAAATGGCAAATTAAATTTAATGTGGACAAGTGCAAGGTGTTGCATATAGGGAAAAATAACCCTTGCTGTAGTTACACGATGTTAGGTTCCATATTAGGAGCTATCACCCAGGAAAAAGATCTAGGCATCAGAGTGGATATTACTTTAAAATCGTCGGCTCAGTGTGCTGCAACAGTCAAAAAAGCAAACAGAATGTTAGGAATTATTAGGAAGGGAATGGTTAATAAATCGTAAAATGTCATAATGCCTCTGTATCGCTCCATGGTGAGACCGCACCTTGAATACAGTGTACAGTTCTGGTCGCTGCATCTCAAAAAAGATATAGTTGCAATGGAGAAGTACAGAGAAGGGCAACCAAAATGATAAAGGGGATGGAACAGCTTCCCTATGAGGAAAGACTGAAGAGGTTAGGGCTGTTCAGCTTGGAGAAGAGACGGCTGAGGGGGGATATGATAGAGGTCTTTAAGATCATGAGAGGTCTTGAACGAGTAGATGTGAATTGGTTATTTACACTTTCAAATAATAGAAGGACTAGGGGGCATTCCATGAAGTTAGCAAGCAGCACATTTAAGACTAATTGGAGAAAATTCTTTTTCACTCAACGCACAATAAAGCTCTGGAAATTGTTGCCAGAGGATGTGGTTAGTGCAGTTAGTGTAGCTGGGTTCAAAAAAGGTTTGGTTAAGGTCTTGGAGGAGAAGTCCATTAACTGCTATTAATCAAGTTTACTTATGGAATAGCCACTGCTATTAATTGCATCAGTAGCATGGGATCTTCTTGGTGTTTGGGTACTTGCCAGGTTCTTGTGGCCTGGTTTGGCCTCTGTTGGAAACAGGATGCTGGGCTTGATGGACCCTTGGTCTGACCCAGCATGGCAAGTTCTTATGTTCATACCCACAGGTTCCCACTTACATACACAGAGCATCTTCTTCAGGCACCACCAGACCCCTTCTGCAGCTGCCATAGGATGGGATCCCATGGTGGCCCTCTCCCTCTTTAGCTGCAATGGGATGGGAACCGTGATGGCCACCCTGCAGGTCTCTTCTCTGCAGTTGGGCAGCCCTGATTGTGTGAGCCTGAGCCCTATATGGGTGGGCCATGGCCCACCAAGGCATAGTCGTGGCTACTCTACTGTTGTGAGTTGTGACCTGGTTTAAAGACAGAAACCAAGAGTAAGACTAACTGCTCAATTTTCTCAGAAGAGGATGGTAAATAGTGCAGTGCCCCAGGGAGCTGGACTGGAGCTGGTGCTTTTTCATCTTCCTCTGTTAGCAGGCACTATTTTCTGCTCTCTACAGTTGGGCAAAGAGATAAGTCTAATATACTGTGAATGTAGTTTATAGAGAGGTTCCCTAAGTATCTTTAAGCTTCTTTTAATTACTTAACAAAATAAAACAATATTTAACATTTTCACTTTTGTTTAATTTTAACATTTATAGCTGTTATGGACAACCCGAGCAATGTTGGGCAGTTTTCACTAGTATATATATATAAATTTGAATTTTTTTTTGCTAAGTGTACTACATAGAGGAGGACAAAGCCACCACAGCCTTCACGGCAGCCATCATTGCATTGTTGACAAACCTTGCCCATTGCCTTGCCTTGGCAAAACCAGTCCTGAATGCGCACTACAGGAGCTGATAACTGGCTGCCTGTCAAAAACTATGTCTGCATCATATGATATTTGTGGGCAGAGAGCCAGGGATGTGGTATTTGTATGGGTCATATCACTAGGCAGGAACAACCTTCTATGTTTCAGTGATGAAATACTGCCCTCACAGACTTAATTCTAAGCTATTTTTAGCCAGCAAGGGTTTTCCAGGTCATTCAGCATCTGCCTGGCTGAAAAAAAACAACAGTCTAGTTCCCCATCAAAAAAGCACGCATATCCATGATGCTACGCAATGGGGGCCAGAGTGGTATTACAGCTAATAATAATACTCATTTGGAAAGCACCTTTTGTGCCAACAGGATCCCTATGGACTCCCCAATTTAGTACTTCAGGATGCAGTCTCCTCTGGTGTGGATTCCCTAACAGCACATTTCTGTATCTGCACTGCAAGAGAGCTTACCAAGGGGATGAGGGAGGAAGAACAATCAGGCCGATAAGTTTGGCCGCGTGTTTTTGACGCGCTATTTTTACCCCTTATACAGTAAGAGGTAATAGCGCGTCGAAAACGCGTGGCCAAACCCCCCCGAACCTAATAGCGCCTGCAACATGCAAATGCATGTTGATGGGCCTATTAGTTATTCCCGCGGGATACAGAAAGTAAAATGTGCAGCCAAGTCGCACATTTTACTTTCAGAAATTAGCACCTACCCAAAGGCTGGCATTAATTTCTGCCGGCACCAGGAAAGTGTACAGAAAAGCAGAAAAAACTGCTTTTCTGTACACCCTCCGACTTAATATCATAACGATATTAAGTCGGAGGACCCAAAATTTAAAACAAATCAAAAATTAAAGAAAAAAAATGTTTAAATCGGCCGGCAGCTCGCGGGTCGGAAGACGGACGCTCAATTATGCCGGCGTCTGTTTTCCGAACCTGTGACTGTCAACGGGTTTGAGAACCGACGCCGGTAAAATTGAGCGTCGGCTGTCAAACCCGCTGACAGCCGCCACTCCTGTCAAAAAGGAGGCGCTAGGGATGCGCTAGTGTCCCTAGCGCCTCCTTTTACCGCAGACCCTCATTTGCATACTCGATCGCGCGCCCAGGAGAGTGGCCTGGACGCGCGTTGGAAGAGCGGGCGCTCGCCTTGGAGTGCCTGCTCTCCCGCAAATTTTACTGTATTGGCCCGAATGTTATTACCATCACTCAGTCTCAGCAGGAAAATGCATGACACACAGGGAGATAAAGTGATATAGTGTATGGTAGAGAGGGACTAAGGATTTCTCTTATCTGGTAACTCAGTGTTCTGACCAGTATACCTTTTAGTAAACCCATATACCAACAGTTTAAAACCACATATGTATGGTTTTAATCTGTTGGGGGGTGTGTATGTGCACATATTTAAAAATTTCTTGCATTAAAATTTTTACTTTATTTGTTAATAAAACATTTTGTGAAATTTCTAAGGCACTTTGCATATATATATATATATATATGCAAAGTGCAAAGGCACTCCTAGGAGCAGAGGGGAAAGATGCTCCATGATGGGAAGGGCGCTTCCTCCCACATTCATGCAGTTCTCAACTTTCAGCCTGCATGACAGCATCCCATTGCACCTGCCCCTTTAAAGGTGCTGGGGCGGTCGCGGCTACAATTCTGTTTTATAGTGCTCTGAATGATACCGGTTTGTGCACCCCTGATATCCAATTCGTTAGTTATCCAGACACACAAAGCTGGATAACTAAAAAAAACGTAGCTGGTTATATTTAAACATAGCCAGTTAGGTTTTTCATTTATCTGGCTATATTATGTAGCCTGATTACTTTGGATGAATATATTCAGAGGGACATTTATCTCCCTAACTTACCCAGATTTAACTTGTCCACTCGCTGGCTTACTGAATCTTGGCCTTTTAGTAAACAGGCCCTAAGTTAGACAGCCATCCCATTTAGTTTTAGCTAACAATGTGCCCCTTGACCCGTAATCCCTTCCCTCCAACCCTGCCACCCAAATCGGACATAGAGCACCTCCCCCCTCCCCCTCCCCCTCCACAAGCAACAGTCTCCCTCCCTTCCAAGTTCTGGCCTCCAATTGACAAAAACATCCCCCACTGCCCTCAATTTTATTATTATATTATTATATCTATTATTATAATTGTAATCCATCCTCCCTATTACCCTGTGGTCCGATGTTAACTCCCCTTCCTACCTTATTTGAAGATCAGATTACCAGGGTGGGTGGGAGGGGAGGTCATAAGCTTAATGGGATTCTTGTTAACATCCGGATACTGTAGGGGGAAGGAGTGGAGACTTGGGAGGGATAGAGAATCACTAACACAGTAACATAGTACATGATGGCAGATAATGACCAAAATGGCCCAGCCAGCCTGCCCAGTAGGGTATTTAGGGTTATAACTGATGCTCTGTGCAGATTACCCCTGTTTCTTTTTGAAGAACAATGCGACCCTTTCACTCCTGTTTTGGGCCAAACTGCTGTCCTATGCAGTTTACCCTAGTACTTAATTACCATTCTCTTGTCACTGGGTATCCTCTGTGTTTATTCCACCTTTTCAACAAATTCCATTTCCGTTTTTGTCTTCATGATCTCCTCCAGGAGGACACTCCAGACATCCATCAGTGTTTCTGTGAAAAAATATTTCCTGATGTTGTTCCTGAGTCTATCCCCATTAAGGGCTTCACATTGTGACATCTAGTTCTAAATTTCTCCTCCAATGAAAAAGGTTTCCTTCTTGTCACTATTACTACCTTTCAGGAATTTGAATGTCTCTATCATTTCTCCCAAGAATTCTCTCCTCTGGCTAGGACCGAATTTAAATTGCTACTGCCTATAGGCAATGGGCGGGGAGGGGAGGTGTTTTTTTGCGTCTGCCACCCAACTCTCTCCCCTCTGCACACAGAGGCAGGAGACAATTCCTCCCCCTATCCTTCATGAACCAAACCCCCCTCACTTATATGTTGCAGTGTGAGGCCCTCAACAGAAGCAGTGGTAAGCAGAGCCAGGAAATCCAGCCCAGGGCCTATTGCAACCCTTGCACACTCACCAGCCCTCTAACACCATGCCCCTTCCCCTCCCATGGGTTTCCGTAGTAACAGGAAACCCATGCAAGGGGAAAGATGACCGTGACATAGAGATGTGGAGGGATGTCATAAGAGGCAGCAGGCCTGGATTTAGGCATGCATCAGCAGCAACAACACTCTGGCACCTATAATGTACATAACTGCTCATAATGTACATAACTGTATATATTTTTCTTAACGTTCAATTTTTTTTTCTTAACGTTCAATTCTTTATTCAATTCTCCCCCCATACTCCCATTTTAATTCCCGGTTCATAATGTATATATTTTGTATATTTTGTTCATAACATTCAATTATATACTTAACTCTCCCCTATATTTCCCCTCCCTCAATTACTATCTTGTTGCTGTTTTATAACTTAATCCTGTTCGATGTAAAAACGCTACCCCAGGCGTCTGTTTGTGTTACTCTGTGAACCGATGTGATATCTGTGATGAATGTCGGTATATACAAATTTTAAATAAATAAATAAATAAAAAACCTATAAAAATGTAGTGCCAGAGGCATTTACCTATGTTGCATATGCTTAAATCCAGGCTTGCTTCTAGCGTATGCAAATTTAGGTCCTTCAGTCTCATCATATGACTTCTGATGCAGATCCCACACCATTTTGCCAGTCTTTCTCTGGACTATGTCTAGCCTATCTCTATCAATGTAGAGGAACAGCCTCTAGAACCAAATACAGTACTCTAGATGAGGCCTCACCAACGAACTTGTATGGAGGCATTATCACCTCCTTTTATCTCATTGGTGAATTTCAGCTGGGCAGACTGGATGGACTAGTTTGGCCTTTAGTTGCCATCACATGCTATATTTAACTAATTTTCAGCCACCACTTAGCTGGTCTTTGAAAATCAGCCCCTCATTGTCTTAAGTGTCAGATTTTAGACATCTAAGTCCCTTGCAAGTGTCTGAAAGCTTAGCCCACGTATGAATTTTTCAGTTATTCTGAAAAATAGGCCCTGTCTGTGATTCTTGACAACTGCTGTTGGCCAACCTTTTGTTAGGTCACTGAATTAAGCTCACTGTCACACACAGGGCAGTTTTCCATTGGTTCCGGTTTATTCTGCAGGCTTTAGAAAAGATGGATGTTTGCTTCTCAGATTTTAGTTGCAACAAACTTCACACAGGGAAAAGTATTTGTTTGAGAAGATTTCTTCTATTTTTTACGAGCTCTCTTGACCTTTTGTTCTAATTTCTTCTGTTACTCAATGCTTTCCTACTGTGTAAAGTTTTCCTTCCTCAAGGCGCATTTCATCCACGAGTGCCGGTTCTCTGATAGCCTTCGAATGTTGTTCTCATCTACTCAGGCAGGCTCTGCAGGAGTTCAACAACAGCTCCAATCTGGAACATACGAAACAAAATGGACCCAACATCCCACGGCTAATTATAAATTCTCCAGGCTGAGAAAGAAGCTGGGCACAGACACTTCTCTCTAGAACCCTCTCGCTCATAAATATTCATAAGCACTTATAAATATGCATTTATTCAACTTTCATTTCCATTTTTTATTGAAAATGTTTTCATCTTAAACAAAAGCAAAGTAACTTTATCATCAGTAAGAAAGAAAAGACTCCTTTATTATGTTTTAGAAACATCCATGGAGCTGAAGGTCCTGCTTAATAGTATTTGAATCGCAACTGTAAATTCTGTCTAATTATATTTATCACTGTTTTGTTTACCATAGCAAGGTCTAACTGTTAACCATTCATGATGCACAATAACATTTCTTTTATGACTATTTTTCCAGCATGTCTCTAGTATTTATGTGTTGTGTCCTTTTTTTCTTCATTTCTCAACACTCTGGGGCCAATATAATAAACAGTACATTAAAACTGTGTGCTGAAATTCATAGAAACATGTTTTATTTTTTATTTATTTAAACGTTTTATATACCATCATTCCATGTGACATTCACAAGATCATAAGCCTTGTCTGCTCCCTGCCGGGTTAAAGGAAGATGGCAACGATGTGGGGAGCCGCGGAGGAGACCAGGGCGGCTGCGGGTGATAAGTGTAGCCGGCCGTGGGGCCTCACGGTCGGCTGCCATAACAATACCCCCTCCTCTAAGCCCCCTTCCTGGAGGCTTGGGTTTCCCTGGGTGAGCAATGTGGAAGTCCAGAAGGAGTTTTTTATATCCAAGATATTGGATATGGACTCCCAAGAATTCTCTTCCGGACCATACCCCTCCCATGCTATCAGGTACTCCCACTTCTTGTTTAATCGATGGACGTCCAATATCTCCTTTACTAGATATGTCTCTTCTTCTTTCGAAGAGACCCTTTGCGGATCTGGCAGCTTACGACCGGGCCAGGACAGGATTACTAGTTTTAGTAGGGAGACATGAAAGACATTATGAACGCTTAATGACGGGGGAAGGCGCAGTTGATAGGTAACAGGGGAGACTTGTCACAGAATGGAGAAGGGGCCAATGTAGTGGGGTGCTAGCCTCATAGAGGGTACCCGAAGTCATAGGTTTGGGGTGATCAGCCATACCTTATCTCCGATCTTGAATTGCGGGGCAGGGCGATGGTGCCTGTCAGTAAAGGTTTTCACTTTCTGGGCCACCCTGTGGATCATAACTTCATTCTGGGCCCATAGTGCCTGAAGCTCAAGTTCTGTTAGCTGAGCAGCTGGGGAAGGGACAGACAGTGGCACCGGGAGTGGAGGAAGCGGGTGTCTCCCGTAAACGCTGAAGAAGGGTGAAAATCCTGTAGCTGCATTAGAGTGAGAATTATGTGAAAATTCGGTCCATGGGAGGAGGTCGGCCCAATCATCTTTATGGTTGTTTATGAAGGTCCGCAAAAAGGTTTTCAGGGTACGGTTAGTCAGTTCTGCTTGGCCATTGCCTTGAGAGTGGTAGGCCATAGTGAAGTCTTACTTGATGCCGAACTTGTGACAGTACTTAGCCATGAACTGGGCTCCGTGGTCTGAGACAATGTGACGAAGTAGTCCATGGAGGCAAGGTAGTCCATGGAGGGAAGTCCTATTTTGTGGAACTCTTTGCCTAATTCCTTAAGGCAAATAGCATGTAGGATTGACTTTAAGAAAGCACTAAAAACATATCTTTTTAAAGAAGCTTTTGGAAACTATGATTACACAGAGTAGTTAGCATTCTTTAAGATATGGCATCTCTAATCTAGGTATCAAGTCTATATGTTTTTCGGTTAGGGCTCTACTTTCTAATTTCAATCTGTTCTAGTTTTTAATTAAATTAATAATTATTCATAGTTCTGTTACTTTTGACATAGTATTTAAAGTTTTTATTATTTTTATTGCTCATGTACCAGAATGTATTTTTTTTCCAATCAATGTTTTTATTTTCTTCTTTTCTTTACTATTGTCAGTCAGTACTTGGATTATGATTCAGATAAATTATGATCTTTTATTTTTTATTTTATTTTGGTTTTTGTAATATTGTAAACCGTTTTGGTCATTTTTATATTGGTAAGACGGTATATAAATTCTTTAAATAAATGTAAAAACTAAATAAATAAATAAAAATTAAATAAATGCAAAAACTCAAGACATGGTTATTCACACATGCTTATACTTGAAATATATATGTCTTTCCTCTCCTCTCCTTTATATGCCCTGCCTTATTTACCCAACACCCCCTGTCTATACACCATCTCTATTTTCCCCTATTTCTGGTCTTACTGTAATTACCCATCTATATAATTGCTCTTAATTGCATTCGAAGCGCTTTCTCCCCCCTCTTACCACCTCTAATTTAGACCTCCATCGCCTCCTAACCCTGTCCCTAACCTCATACCTAATTTCCTAGAATCCCTTTACTTTCCAGTTCTGTTTAATTCAGCTCAGTTAAGTTACAACTAAATGATAGTTCTGTTTTTAAAAGATTCTACTTGTTTTATGTTCAAATATTTATATACTTACCTTTGTTAAATGTATAACGCTTATATAACCCTGTTAAATGTATAACGCTCCGGCGTAAGTTCCTGTTCACTGTACACCGACGTGATATCTTTGATGAGCGGCGGTATATAAAAAATTATAAATAAATAAATAAATAAATAAATACATAAATAAATATGGGTGGTGAACAACTTAGCCAGTTCTGGAGCGGATGGGAGCGTCGGGAGGACAATAAAGTGAGCCATCTTGGAGAAGCGGTCGGTAACGACCCAAATCACTCAGTTGCTGCTAGAGAGGGGAAGATCTACGACAAAATCGGAAGGAATGTGAGTCCAGGGTTCCTTGGGGGCAGGAAGTGGCTGTAACAACCCCCAAGGTCTTCCCACCAAGGGCTTCTGACAAGCACAGATGGGACACGAGTCCACATAGGCCTTCACGTCCTTGTCCATTAACGGCCACTAATAGTATAGTTTGAGCAGAGATAAGGTCCATGCCCTGCCTGGGTGGCCGGCAGTCTTGGAGTCATGGGCCCACTCCAATACTCGTTGTCGTAGATGAATTGGGACCACCATCTTTCCTGGGGGAAGTACCTGGGAGGCAGCGAGCAGGATACGAATTGGGTCGATGATGTAGCCGGGGGGGGGGGGTCTGGATTTTCTTCGGGTTCCGAGACACGAGAGAGTGCGTCCGCCCTGATATTCTTGGCAGCTGGTCTTTACTTCACCACGAAGTCGAAGCGATTAAAAAACAGAGACCAGCTGATGAGTGTGCCTGAACAGAAACCAATATGGAGAAAAGAAAATGACCCAGAATCCTTGGTTTTCTTAGCCTGCCTTAGCTGTATGAACTCTAAGTGACTTATTGAGAATGACTTGCAGAATTCCTAGGACATCTGCACAGGCAGTCAAGCTGGCTCCATAAGGTGATGCCTAATCATAGGGTCAAACAAAGCAGAAACCAACGGCGGGAACTTCAGGCTATACGAACACTACAGAGGCAATCTTTCTCAGGGGTTTCTATAAAACACAGCCACAGATATGTTAATTAACCTGCCCAGAAAGATTCTATCAGAACAAAAGATTATCCAAAGAGTGATGGTAAATGAGCCCCATCTTGGGGAAATACTCAGGGGTAGCTAGGGATGATCTTATCATGCTGTTGACATGACAACCAATGTAAATTATTCTCTAAGGCAGTAACTCACTCTAGAATCTTCCACAATATTGTATGTTATCTATAAAAGAAGGATCACTTCCTGCATACAATGAGTTGCTGGTGGTCTGTTTGACAGAGGCATGGCACCAGCATCTCCCAAGAATACTTATATTGTTCAATAAAAAATTATGCTTTCAATAAAAATCTAAGTGTTCTTGTCTCCCTGGCCATAAGCATCATAAAAAATGGCATGGCGCTTAACACAGCGAGCCTGGCAGGGATTCAGACGTTGGGCATGGCGGAGGTGCTTCAAATTTTTATGGTCAGTGAAGACAGTAATGGTATGTTGCGCTCCCTCTAGCCTCTGTCGCCATTCCTTGAAAGCCAATTTTATGGCCAGAAGCTCTTTGTCCCCAATGCCATAGCCTCTTTCCACTGTAGAAAATTTGCGGGGAAAAATAAGAGCAAGGATGGAAAATGCCTTTAGCAGAGAGTTGGCCCAAGACTGCCCTAACCGCAATGGAAGAGGCAGCAATCTCCAGAAGAAAAGGGCGTGCAGGGTCCAGGTGATGGAGGCAGGGTTCGCAGAGGAAGGCTTGTTTTAGGTTGGAAAAGGCATCCAGCACCTCCACCGGCCACTCTCGGGTATTGGCTCCTTTCTTGGTCAGTGCAGTAAGAGGAATGACTAGTTGGGAGTAGCGAGGAATAAAATGCCCATACAAGTTGGCAAATTTTAGAAACCTCTGTAGAGAACGAAGCCCAGATGGCTGGGGCCAGTCTCAAATACAGTCCACTTTATCCGGATCCATTTTAAACCCAGTGCTTGAGATGATGTACCCCAGGAATGGAAGAGATTCTGCTTCGAAGAAGCATTTCTCCAGCTTCACATAGAGTTTGTGGGCATGCAGGTGCTGGAGGACTTGTCGGACATCACAACGGTGGGACTGGAGATCCTTAGAGAAAACTAGTACATCATCAAGGTAGACCACTACGTTAGTGTACAGCAGATCCCGAAAGATCTCATTCATCATTGACTGGAAGACCACTGGGGCGTTGCACAGGCCGAAGGGGATAACCAGGTATTCAAAGTGGCCATCACGGGTATTGAAAGTGGTCTTCCACTCGTCACCAGATCTAATCTGGACGAGATTGTACACCCCCCAGAGGTCTAATTTAGTAAACATTTGGGCACCCTGTAACCAGTCCAGCAACTCCGGAATAAGGGGAAAGGGATACCAGTCCTTCCTTGAAATGGCGTTTAGCCCCCTGTAATCAATGCAGGGCCGGAGGGTACCGTCCTTTTTGGCCACGAAGAAGAAACCGGCTTCTGCCGGTGAGGTTGACAGGCAAATGAATCCCCTTTCCAAGTTCTCTTGGATGTATTTGGCCATGGCCTGGGTCTCGGGAAAGGATAGGGGGTATACCCTTCCCTGCGGAGGTATGGTATCAGGAAGCAGATTGATAGCACAATCGAACATGCGATGCTCTGACAGAATTTCTGCATTCTCCTTGAAGAATACATCGGCATAACTGGCATATTGAGGAGGTACACCCATGGAGGCAACAGCGATGGGTACCGAGGGCGGGCACGTGACCAGGAGAAGGCACTGATGGTGGCAACAGGGACCCCATTTGGCCAACTGAAGTGCCTCCCAATCGATCGCAGGAGAGTGCAGACGAAGCCAGGGCATTCCAAGGACAATTGGATGGACAGCTCTTTCAATCACATGAAAGGTTAGCTCTTGGACATGCAACCAGCCGGTCCAGAGATGAAAGGGAAGAATGGTCCTGGTGATCTGCCCGGGAAGGGGATCCCCCGATATTGAGGAGACCACCAAAGGGATATCCTGTAGCTTTGTCGGCAGGCTGAGATGGTCAACTAGACTCTTCATAATAAAGTTCCCTCCTGCGCTGGAGTCCAGAAGGGCCAGGGTGGAAAACTCCTCACGGTTCAAGGCCAAGGCTACTGGGAGGACGAGTTGGGGAGCAGTCCTGGTGTAATCTAGAACTACCTCCCCGGTTGGTCCTAGGCCCTGGAGTTTCCTGACTTTTTGGGGCATCAAGCTAGGAAATGCCCTTTCCCAGTGCAGTATAGGCATAGGCCTAAGGTCCGGCGACGCTGCCTCTCTTCGGGCATCAGAGGGCTTCTTCCCAATTGCATGGGCTCTTCCTGCCTGATGGTTCCAGGTGTCAACAGGGGCTTGGAAAAGGACAGTGTGAGAGGGACTGGTCTGCGAGGTCCCCGCAACTCCCTGGTGCGCTTCTGGAGACGTGGTCTATCCTACCGGCGAGGTCGATGAGCGAATCCAAAGAGTCCTGAAGGTCCCGAGCAGCCAGCTCATCTTTGATATGGGAAGATAAGCCCTCTAAGAAGATGCTCCTCAAGCTATCCTCCCGCCAATTCAGCTCTGTGGCCATGGTCCGAAATTCGATGGCATAGTCGGACAGTGGGCAGGCCCCTTGCCAGAGGTGAAGGATATCTGAGCCTGTGGCATCCAGACGTCCAGGGTCATCAAAGGTCCGCTGGAAGACTTGGACGAAGCGTTGGAGGTCCTGGAGCAGCGGGTCCCCTCGTTCCCATAGGAGGGATGCCCAGGCCAAAGCCTTGCCATCCAATAGCGAGAGGATAAAGGTGGTCTTCACGGCATCGGAGGAGAACTCTGCTGGCTTCAGAGAGAAGTGCATGAAGCACTGATTGAGAAAGCCCTGGCATAGTCCTGGGTCGCCAGCATACCAAGGAGGGGCTGGTAACTGGAGAGAGGAGGCGGCGGGCGCTGGTGTGGAGGGAGCCGCACTCGAGGCTGCGGAGGCATCCAGACAGGCGTTCAAACATTGTAAGGAGGCGGCCAAGGACTCCAGGAATTGCTGCTGCTGTAGAATCTTCAGTGCTAGGCCTGGGATGGCCTGTAGACCAGAGAGGTCTGCCGGGTCCATGGCCTCAGCAAACTGTTGCGCTGCCGCTCAATTGGTGGACCCTTGGGCCAAGATGAGGTTGGTGCTTCCTGTAGGTGGATCCCCCACAGACCCTTGTCGTTGGGAGGCGGACGCCGGAGATGGAGACCCAACAGGATCTTCACCTTTACCAGCCCTCGCTCCCCACAGGTTGAGCCCTTGGGTGCCGGGACCAGCAGGACTTAGGAGTAGGTCGGAAGTTGAGAGGCAAGACAGAGTCAAATGTACCAGGGGTCAAGGCCGGCAGCAGGCAGGAAGATCCAAAGACAGGCCAAAGGTCGGGGCAGACAGCAGGCAGGGCGGAATCCAGAAACGAGCCGAGTCAGAACCAGAGAAGCAAGCCGAGGAAGAGGAGCACATGAGGGCGGAGCTGGAAGATACGGAGATAGGAATTGAAGACATGGTGACTGGAAATGAAGACACGGAGGCTGGAACAGGAGACACAGAGGCTGGAACAGAAGACATGGAGGCTGGAACAGGAGATATGGAAGCTGGAAGGCACGGAGACAGGAACTGCAGAGCAACTAGCTACTCCAAGGAGTGAGACCTGTTGCTGAGGCAAAGGTTGGGCAGCAGGGGTTGCCTTAAATAGTGCTGGTGGCCCTGGAGAGTGTCCGGGTCACCGGAGGCCTTTCCTGCCATGGCCCTTTTAAGTTGGGGGTGGAGCCAAGTGCGCGTGCCTAGCAGGAGCTGGGGCTGGCGGCACGGCATCGGCCTTGTCAGCTCCCCGCCTCATTAGAGGAGGACAGCAGTGGTGCGGGGAGCCACGGAGGAGACTGGGGCGGCTGTGGCGATAAGAGTAGCCGGCCACGGGGCCTCGCAGCCAGCTGCCATAACACAAAGCCACCCCTCTGGCCCAAAGATCGGAGGGTTACAGCCAATCTAGAATACGCTTGACCTTATCTGGATCCATATGGAAGCTCTTCCTGGAGACGATGAATCCTAGGAAAGGAAGACTCTCCTTCTCAAAAAAGCATTTCTCCAGCTTTGCATATAGTTTGTCTCGAAGCCTTTGGAGAACTAGGTGAGCATCCTGATGGTGGGAAGGGAGGTCCTTAGAGAAGATGAGAATATTATTGAGGTACATGATGACATAGATGTAAAGGAAGTCTCTAAAGATTTTGTTCATCATTTTCTGAAATTCATCGGGGATGTTACATAATCCAAAGGGTATCACCAGATTCTCGTAGTGCCCATCCTGCATATTGAATTCTGTCTTCCATTCATCACTATGTTTGATCTGAATTAAGTTGTGGGCCCTGCGGAGGTCCAGCTTTATAAATACTCTAGATCCCTGGAGACAGTCAAAAAGCTCAGAGATATCATTCCTTCTTTGTTATTGCATTCAGCCCCCTGTAATCAATACATGGGTGTAAGGAGCCATCTTTCTTGGCCACAAAGAAAAACCCTGCTCCAGCAGAAGATGTGGAGGGTCTAATGAAACTCCGGTCAAGGTTTTCCTTGATGTACTCTGACATTGTTTTAGTCTCTGGGGCTGACAAAGGATATACTCTCCCTCGAGGCAGTTCGGTGTTATGAAGCAGATTGAAGGCGCAGTTGTACACCCTGTGGGATGGCAAGGTCTCAGCCTCTTTCTTGGAGAACATATCGGTATGCTTGGCATACCGGGGAGTCAGCCCTACCAAGGTTGTCGCCAAGGGCAAGTAGGGTAGTGGTTCAGTGAGTTGCAGGAACAATTTGTGGTAATGAAAGCCCCAACTCATCAGCTGTAGCAAATCCCAGTCAAAATAAGAGAATGAAGTTGCAGGCAGGGTAGCCCCAGTACCGTGGGGTGTACCGCCTTGTCAATGACATGGAAGACTATGCTTGTTACGGGACTGGGCCGTGGCCTGGTCCCTCCTCCTATCTCGAAGCCAGTCCGACCCGCGCGGTCTCTTCCCAGGCCATCTAGGCTTGTATCACAGCCTGCTGCAGTGTCCCCCCTCCGAGGGAAACGCTGCCAATTCTCCATCGCTGGCCCCGCCCCTAGGTGCGCACGCGCACAGGGGCTCCAGATTTAAAGGGGCCAGTGCGGGAACTCAGAGAAAGCCCCTAGGATGACGTCAGACACTGCAGGGTATATTACCCTGCAGCTGGGACCTAATCTTCACCTTGCAACAAGGTTCTTCAGTTCTCCTGAGTTGTTAGTTGCTGCGGTATCCGGATCGTGCTCCAGGCTTCTGATTCCTGACCTGGCTTTGTTCTTGACTACGTTCTCAGCTTCCGCACCTGGTATTGGTATTTGACTTCTGACTTCTGGCATCTGACTCGGCTCCGTCTTCTGATTTCGTCTTCAGCTTCCGCTCCTGGTTTTAGTTCGTCCTCTGACTTCTGACTTTGACCCGGCTCCGTCCCATGACTTCGTCTTCTGCTTCTGTCCCTGGCTTTGGTTTGGATCTCTGACTTCTGGTTTCTGACCCGGCTTCGCTCTTGGGCTCTGACTTCGGCTTCTTCCATCATCTCAGGTATCCGGTACTTGCTGGCCCAGAGGATTCTCCTAAGTCCCAGCAGCTCGGGCTCTCACAGGCTCCTCCCGGGGAAGCCACGGGCTTCCAAGGGTGAAGACTCTTCTGCTACCTGGGCCTAACCGTCCTTCGTCCATCTCTTCGGCCACAGTTCGGATCCTTGGTCGCATAGGGTCCCACCTAAAGTCCAAGAAGTCCGGGTCCCTCCGGGCTCCTCCTGGGGGGACCTCGGACTTCCAGTTTTGAAGCCTCTTCCGAGTCTCTTCTGTGCCGCCTCCCGGCTGTGACGCTCGCTGTGGGCCCCCACAGTATACCATCCACTGTCTCAGCCGGCCCAAGGGTCCATGACTGTAACAGTTTGCAAGGCCATGGACCCGGCAGATCTTGCAGGCTTGAAAGCCATCCCGGGTATTGCCCAGAGGCTGCAACAGCAGCAAACTTGCCTCGACATTCTGATGGCAACGGTGCAGGGATTAGCTGACCGCGTTGGCAGAGCTACGGCTGCCAGTCCCCCGGCACCCGGAGCTGGGACCAATTCCGGATCTACAACACCCATACAGATGCCAGTACTTTTGCGGTTTTCAGGAGACGCGAAGCTTTGCCGAGGGTTCCTGAACCAGTGTTATATTCGATTCAACCTCCTTCCGCTTCAGTTTCCGACAGACCGGGTCAAGACAAGCTTCATTATCTCCCTGCTGGACGGGAGATCCCTGGCGTGGGCCTCCAACCTCTGGGAGTGCCAGGACTCCCACCTGGACAACCTGGTGCAGTTCGTCACTGCCTTTCGGCGGGTCTTCGATGAGTCCTCCGGCAAACCCACTGCCACATCAAAGCTGCTCCAGTTCCGGCAGGGTAACCGGCCTTTGGCGGAACATGCCATGGACTTCCAGACTCTTGCCGCCAAATTTAACTGGGGAAGTGACAGCTTGCTCCCAGACGACTTGAACGATCTCATTGATCTAGCAGGCCGCATGGACCGCCGCATCCAATGCCAGTTCCGGGAGAGGAAGTCGGCTCATAGGCCCGGAAGCTCCAGAACCCCACCTTCTCGAAGCGGGCACTCTCCTTCTGCCTCTCCGGGGGCTTCTGATCCTGAACCCATGCAGGTGGGTCGGGAGCCTATCTCTCAGGAGGAAAGGAGAAGACGTCGGTCCCTGGATCTGTGCCTGTATTGCGCAGGCAAGGGTCACTGTAGCCAGCGTCCGGGAAACGCCCGGACCTAGGGACAGTTGGGGAGCTAACCCTAGGTCACACCACTTCTGCCTCCCCGTGCACTGTCCCGGTGACCTTACTCCTTCCCGAAGGAGAGTTCAATACGCTAGCCCTGATTGACTCCGGAGCTGGGGGAAACTTCATTCTTAAGGACTTGGCTCAGCAGCTCCAGATTGCAGTTCAACCTCAAAGACACCCGCTCCGTGTATCCTATATTTAGGGGAGACTTCTTCCAGGGACCATCGAAACTTGTACCAGGCCTCTTAAGCTTCGCACTGGTATTTTGCATGTAGAGAAGATTTCATTTCTCATCCTGGAGAGATCTATGCACCCAGTCATCCTGGGACGACCTTGGCTATGGAAGCACTCTCCCGGAATAAAAACATAAGAACATGCCATACTGAGTCAGATCAAGGGTCCATCAAGCCCAGCATCCTGTTTCCAACAGTGGCCAATCCAGGCCATAAGAACCTGGCAAGTACCCAAAAACTAAGTCTATTCCATGTTACCGTTGCTAGTAATAGCAGTGGCTATTTTCTCCTCCAAGAACTTATCCAATCTTTTTTTAAACACAGCTATACTAACTGCACTAACCACATCCTCTGGCAACAAATTCCAGAGTTTAATTGTGCGTTGAGTAAAAAAGAACTTTCTCTGATTAGTTTTAAATCTGCCACATGCTAACTTCATGGAGTGCCCCCTAGTCCTTCTATTATCTGAAAGAGTAAATAACCGAGTCACATCTACCCGTTCTAGACCTCTCATGATTTTAAATGCCTCCTTCATATCCCCCCTCAGCTGTCTCTTCTCCAAGCTGAAAAGTCCTAACCTCTTTAGTCTTTCCTCATAGGGGAGCTGTTCCATTCCCCTTATCATTTTGGTAGCCCTTCTCTGTACCTTCTCCATTGCTATTATATCTTTTTTGAGATGCGGCGACCAGAAGTGTACACAGTATTCAAGGTGCGGTCTCACCATGGAGCGATACAGAGGCATTATGACATTTTCCGTTTTATTCACCATACCCTTTCTAATAATTCCCAACATTCTGTTTGCTTTTTTGACTGCCGCAGCATACTGAACTGAAGATTTCAATGTGTTATCCATTATGACGTCTAGATTTCTTTCTTGGGTTGTAGCACCTAATATGGAACCTAACATTGTGTAACTATAGCATGGGTTATTTTTCCCTATATGCATCACCTTGCACTTATCCACATTAAATTTCATCTGCCATTTTGATGCCCAATTTTCCAATCTCACAAGGTCTTCCTGCAATTTATCACAATCTGCTTGTGATTTAACTACTCTGAACAATTTTGTATCATCTGCAAATTTGATTATCTCACTTGTCGTATTTCTTTCCAGATCATTTATAAATATATTGAAAAGTAAGGGTCCCAATAAAGATCCCTGAGGCACTCCACTGCCCACTCCCTTCCACTGAGAAAATTGTCCATTTAATCCTACTGTCTGTTTCCTGTCTTTTAGCCAGTTTGCAATCCACGAAAGGACATCATCACCTATCCCATGACTTTTTACTTTTCCTAGAAGCCTCTCATGAGGAACTTTGTCAAACGCCTTCTGAAAATCCAAGTATACTACATCTACCGGTTCACCTTTATCCACATGTTATTAACTCCTTCAAAAAAGTGAAGCAGATTTGTGAGGCAAGACTTGCCTTGGGTAAAGCCATGCTGACTTTGTTCCATTAAACCATGTCTTTCTATATGTTCTGTGATTTTGATGTTTAGAACACTTTCCATTATTTTTCCTGGCACTGAAGTCAGGCTAACCGGTCTGTAGCTTCCCGGATTGCCCCTGGAGCCCTTTTTAAATATTGGGGTTACATTTGCTATCCTCCAGTCTTCAGGTACAATGGATGATTTTAATGATAGGTTACAAATTTTTACTAATAGGTCTGAAATTTCATTTTTTAGTTCCTTCAGAACTCTGGGGTGTATACCATCCGGTCCAGGTGATTTACTACTCTTCAGTTTGTCAATCAGGCCTACCACATCTTCTGGGTTCACCGTGATTTGATTCAGTCCATCTGAATCATTACTCATGAAAACCTTCTCCAGTACGGGTACCTCACCAACATCCTCTTCAGTAAACACTGAAGCAAAGAAATCATTTAATCTTTCCGCGATGGCCTTATCTTCTCTAAGTGCCCCTTTAAACCCTCGATCATCTAACGGTCCAACTGACTCCCTCACAGGCTTTCTGCTTCGGATATATTTTAAAAAGTTTTTACTGTGAGTTTTTGCCTCTACGGCCAACTTCTTTTCAAATTCTCTCTTAGCCTGTCTTATCAATGTCTTACATTTAACTTGCCAACATTTATGCATTATCCTATTTTCTTCTATTGGATCCTTCTTCCAATTTTTGAATGAAGATCTTTTGGCTAAAATAGCTTCTTTCACCTCCCCTTTTAACCATGCCGGTAATCGTTTTTCCTTCTTTCCACCTTTCTTAATGTGTAGAATACATCTGGACTGTGCTTCTAGAATGGTATTTTTTAACAATGACCACGCCTCTTGCATATTTTTTACTTTTGTAGCTGCTCCTTTCAGTTTTTTTCTAACAATTTTTCTCATTTTATCAAAGTTTCCCTTTTGAAAGTTTAGCACGAGAGCCGTGGATTTGCATACTGTTCCTCTTCCAGTCATTAATTCAAATTTGATCATATTATCATATGATCACTATTGCCAAGCGGCCCCACCACCGTTACCTCTCTCACCAAGTCTTGTGCTCCACTGAGAATTAGATCTAAAATTGCTTCCTCTCTCGTTGGTTCCTGAACCAATTGCTCCATAAAGCTATCATTTATTCCATCCAAGAAGTGTATCTCTCTAGCATGTCCCGATGATACATTTACCCAGTCAATATTGGGGTAATTGAAGTCTACCAAACAGAAATATGAAGCAGGGGTAGCTTGCACAACAATCAAATCAATAAGTCCAGCGTGCAAGAAGCAATAGCAAAGTCCATCAATAACTTTATAACAGATTTTTATTAGAACCAAGATATCAACTGTTATTCATGGCAACTCCATATACCTTCAAAGATGCAAGTGCAAGAGTCCCCCGACACGGTCCGTGTTTCGCGGTCGCTGCATCGGGAGGGACCCACAGAAATAATTTCATCTACAACATATAAAGAGTAATAAACGATGAACCGAGGAAATGTGGCCATTACAAGTTAATACAGGGTATAAAAAAGCATACCTTATGTGTTCATCCTGGAGCGCATCGGCTCGTACAATAGGTGACTAATTTAAAGAAGCAATTTGGCGCCAAAGACAGGAGATATCGCGATAGTATCAGGAACAATCGCGATAGAATCAGAAATCAACATGAAAACCACGCCCCCACTGTGAACAATTCAGCTAAATAAAAACCACTCAATATCTTTATTGAGACCTGTTGGGTGGACAGAAGACAGTTTAAAAATCCATTTTTGTTCCCGTCTTCCTAGGATTTCAGAATAGTCCCCTCCCCGAAACGGGGGTGTCACAACCTCCAGAACTGAAAATCTTAAATCAGCAATACAGTGATGATATTGAGTCCAGTGCGTGACAAGGGGTTCGTCCATCCTAAGAAGACGAATGTTCGAACAATGTTCTATTATACGGGTTTTGACCATCCTCGAGGTCTTACCCACATATAATAGAGGGCAGGGACACTGTATAACATATACCACGCCCCGAGTAGTACAATTCGAACTATTCCGTAGCTTAAACCGAATCCCCGTGTTAGGATGGATAAAAGAGTCTGACAAAGAAGTGTGGCTGCACATAGTGCAGTGGCCACACGGGCCATGTTGGCCCTCCCTATTCTCCATTGTGGGTCTATTGAAACTGGCATGTACTAGCTGGTCCCGGAGATTAGATATTGCAGCAATGATTCGTAGACATTGGAATAATCTGTCCCTATCCTCGCTTTTTCATGGATCGCTGCGGTTTACTTTTCGGCGAGGGACTAATCTCCGGGACCAGCTAGTACATGCCAGTTTCAATAGACCCACAATGGAGAATAGGGAGGGCCAACATGGCCCGTGTGGCCACTGCACTATGTGCAGCCACACTTCTTTGTCAGACTCTTTTATCCATCCTAACACGGGGATTCGGTTTAAGCTACGGAATAGTTCGAATTGTACTACTCGGGGCGTGGTATATGTTATACAGTGTCCCTGCCCTCTATTATATGTGGGTAAGACCTCGAGGATGGTCAAAACCCGTATAATAGAACATTGTTCGAACATTCGTCTTCTTAGGATGGACGAACCCCTTGTCACGCACTGGACTCAATATCATCACTGTATTGCTGATTTAAGATTTTCAGTTCTGGAGGTTGTGACACCCCCGTTTCGGGGAGGGGACTATTCTGAAATCCTAGGAAGACGGGAACAAAAATGGATTTTTAAACTGTCTTCTGTCCACCCAACAGGTCTCAATAAAGATATTGAGTGGTTTTTATTTAGCTGAATTGTTCACAGTGGGGGCGTGGTTTTCATGTTGATTTCTGATTCTATCGCGATTGTTCCTGATACTATCGCGATATCTCCTGTCTTTGGCGCCAAATTGCTTCTTTAAATTAGTCACCTATTGTACGAGCCGATGCGCTCCAGGATGAACACATAAGGTATGCTTTTTTATACCCTGTATTAACTTGTAATGGCCACATTTCCTCGGTTCATCGTTTATTACTCTTTATATGTTGTAGATGAAATTATTTCTGTGGGTCCCTCCCGATGCAGCGACCGCGAAACACGGACCGTGTCGGGGGACTCTTGCACTTGCATCTTTGAAGGTATATGGAGTTGCCATGAATAACAGTTGATATCTTGGTTCTAATAAAAATCTGTTATAAAGTTATTGATGGACTTTGCTATTGCTTCTTGCACGCTGGACTTATTGGTAATTGAAGTCTCCCATTATTACCGCACTACGAATTTGGTTAGCTTCCCTAATTTCTCTTAGCATTTCACTGTCTATCTCACCATCTTGATCAGGTGGACGGTAGTATACTCCTATCACTATAGTCTTCCCGACACACAAGGGATTTCTACCCATAAAGATTCAATTTTGCATTTAGTCTCATGTTTATCCTGTTGGACTCTATGCCATCCTGGACATAAAGCGCCACACCACCTCCCGGGTGCTCCTCTCTGTCACTGTCCCATTGGTTATCCTCCTTCCACCATGTCTCTGAGATGCCAATTAAGTCTATGTCATCATTCACTGCTATACATTCTAATTCTCCCATCTTACTTCTTAGACTTCTGGCATTAGCAGACAAACATTTCAAAGTTTGTTTTTTGTTTGTATTTTCATTCTGCTTTTTAATTGATAGGGATAATTTAGAATTTTTTAGCTCTGGTGAGTTTTTAGTTACAGGCACTTGGACTACTTTTCTTATTATTGGAACTTCACTGTCAGGATGCCCTAATTCTAATGCATCATTAGTATCCTTTGAAGATATCTCTCTCCGAACCATGCACTGCTGAGTGACTGTCGGCTTTCCCCTTCTAGTTCTAGTTTAAAAGCTGCTCTATCTCCTTTTTAAAGGTTAGCGACAGCAGTCTGGTTCCACCCTGGTTAAGGTGGAGCCCATCCCTTCGGAAGAGACTCCCCCTTCCCCAAAAGGTTCCCCAGTTCCTAACAAAACTGAATCCCTCTTCCTTGCACCATCGTCTCATCCACGCATTGAGACTCCGGAGCTCTGTCTGCCTCTGGTGACCTGTGCGTAGAATAGGGAGCATTTCAGAGAATGCTACCCTGGAGGTTCTGGATTTAAGCTTTCTACCGAAGAGCCTAAATTTATTTATTTTATTTATTTATTGTTTTTGTTATACCGAGTTTCATGATAGGCATCACATCAACCCGGTTTACAAATAACAAGGAGTGTAAGGCATAACGTAACGTAAAAAACAATATTTTCAATAAGAGCCTTGAACTTTAAATACAGTGAATCAGAAAAAGGGAGAGGGAAAGTTACAAAAAACAAGGAAAATAAACTTGGGATGGAAGGGGAGAAATTGAACAGCACAATATTTACATTTCAGCCTATTGATACATTAGAATAGCAAGTGAAAAAATAAGACTATGAAACGGTACATAGGTAATCAAATGAATAAATATGACAGTTGTGAATGGTAATAGTATGATAAATATTCAGCAGGAATTAGTGAGAGAGGGTTTGAGGTTGGTTGATTCGTGTTTACATTCCATTATTGCATACGAGTTAGTGCTAGTGAGAGGAGGTTTTATTCAAGGCTTGGAAATGCTTTTTTGAAAAGCCAAGTTTTTAGTCTTTTCCTAAATGTTAAAGAGCATGGCTCTTGTCTCAAATCAGGTGGGATCGAGTTCCAGAGAGCTGGACCTGCTGATGAGAAGGCTCTGAGACTCAAGGATTTATGTTGGTAGGTTTTGGCCTTTGGAATTTGGAGTGACTCTTTGTAGTGTTCCCTGATAGGCCTGGCAGAGGTGAATTTTTTAAGTGGTATTTGTAGGTCAAGTTGCGTGTGTTGGTTGATAGTTTTGTATATGATGTTAATGGTTTTGTACATGATTCTATAGTGGATCGGAAGCCAATGGAGGTTTTTGAGAATAGGTGAAATGTGGTCAATTTTCCTGGAATTTGTAAGGACTCTGGCTGCAGAGTTCTGAACCATTTGTAAAGGTTTGGTGTAAGAAGCTGGGAGGCCTAATAGTAATGAGTTGCAATAATCTAGTTTGGAAAAGATTATTGCTTGCAAGATTGTTCTGAAGTCCTGAGTGTGAAACAGCGGTTTTATTCTTTTCAGGATATGTAATTTGTAGAAGCAATCTTTGGTGGTTTGGTTAATGAATGTTTTGAGGTTGAGACGATTGTCTAGGATGGCTCCTAAGTCTCTTACGTGGGTTGTTTGAAGGAGTGTGGGTGGTTTAGGAAGTGTGTTATTGTTTTCCGGTGATATGAGCAGGAATTCTGTTTTCGAAGCATTGAGTACAAGGTTTAGACTGTTGATGAGAAGTTTAATTTCTAATAGGCAACTGTCCCAGTATTCCATTGTTTTTGAGATTGATTCTTTTATAGGGATTACGATCTGTACGTCGTCTGCAAAAAGGAAATGTTTCAGGCTTAATTTTGTTAGCAGTTGGCAGAGTGGTAGCAGGTAGACATTGAAAAGGGTGGGTGAAAGTGATGATCCTTGCGGCACTCCTCTATTAGAAGGGTGGTATTGGGATTCTTTATTATGAATTTTGACTCTGTATCCTCTGTTTTCTAGAAATGTTTTGAACCAGTTTAGTGTGGCACCTGTTAAACCAATGTTTGCCAGCTGTTTTAGAAGAAGGGCGTGGTTGACGGTGTCAAAGGCCGCCGAGAAGTCAAGGAGGATTAGAAAATATGCTTGGCCTTTATCAATACCAGAGAGTAGGTAGTCCATGAGTGAAATTAGTAGCGTTTCGGTGCTTGCGGCTTTGCGAAAACCATATTGGTTTGGGGACAGAATACTGTGGTCCTCTAGGTAGTTGGATAGTTGGGTGTTTACCAGTTTTTCCATGATTTTAGCTATAAATGGTAGGTTGGAAATAGGGCGGAAGTTGTTGGGATCACATGCAATTAGATTTGGTTTTTTTAGCAGTGGCTTGATTGAGGCAGTTTTTAGGTCATCTGGGTAGATGCCATGTGATAAGGAGCAGTTTATAATATCTGCTAGGGTTTTTGCTATTGTGTCCGGGATAAGAAGAAGCATTTTGGTAGGGATTTGATCAAATGGGTGTGATGATGGTTTCATTCTTTTTAATACATTTTGTATCTCTGTGATTGTGATGGGTTCAAAGGCATTAAGCTGGATGTCTTTATTTTGGGGAAGATATGTGTTATCTGGAGACGTAGTGTTTGGAATCAGCTGATTAAGGAGATCCGATATTTTTTTGTTAAAATGAAGAGCCAATTCGTCTGCTTTAGTCTGGGCTTGTTCGGGTGGTATATCTGGAGTGATAGGTTTAGTGAGGCTGGAAACGAAGGCGAATAGAGCTTTTGAGTCAAAGCTGAGATGATGAACCTTTCGGGCATAGTAGTCTCTTTTGATTTTCAACGTGGTACTTTTGTAAAGATGGAGTGATCGTTTGTAATCAGAGAGTGAGGCTGGTGAAGGGGCTTTGCGCCATTTTCTTTCTTTTTGCCGAAGTAATTGTTTGAGTTTTCGTAGTTCATCATTATACCAGGGTTGACGTTTGGATGTATTAGCAGACCTTGTTTTGGTTGTCAGTGGGCAGAGAGTGTTTGCTATAGATTTTGTTATTTTGGACCAGGATTGGAGGGCAGCGTTAGGGGTAGATACTTCAATGAGTGGTAGATCCGAGGTTAGAGCTTTACTTAGATGTTCTGAGTTGCAAGGTTTTCTGTATAGGAAAGAGGGTCTTGAGTTGAGTTTGGAGTCTGATCGAGGTAAGGAAAAACTGGTGGAGATTAGAGAATGATCTGACCATGGGACTTTTTTGCAATTTGGTTGTTTTGTAAGAGAAATACCAGTGTTTGTAAAGAGTAGATAGAGCGTGTGGCCTGCTTTGTGGGTGGGTTTATTGATTTGTTGTCTGAATCCCATCGCTGACAGTGCGGTGAGGAGGGCTTCACAGTTCGTAGAGAGGGGAACTTTGTCAACATGTAAATTGAAGTCACCCAGGATTATAGCAGGGGAGTCAAGATTGAGATGCAGAGTTATGGTTTCGATGATAGGAGAGGAGTCTGACTCTAGTAAGCCTGGCGGGGCGTAGACTAGCAGGATTTGGAGTTGTTCTGATTTGAACAATCCTAGTTCTAGTTTAGTTACTGTACTGATGGGGTGGTGTGAGAACCTTAAGGATTTTTTTGCAGCTAGGAAGATACCCCCTCCTCTTTTTTTTTGTCTTGGGATGGAGAAGAAATCGTAAGTCTGCGTTGGTAATTGGTTAATGAGTGTGATGTCCGTGGATTTGAGCCATGTTTCTGTTATGGCGCAAACGTCTGGGGTTGTGTCCTGCAGTATGTCGTTGAGTATAAGAGTTTTGTTGGTGAGAGATTGGGCGTTGAATAGGATTATGGTGAATAGGGTGAGGCCTAGTAACTGTGTAGTGGGGGAAATCATGATTGGGATGAGTGATTTGTAGGTGCGTGGTCGGTAGTACATTATTGTTCAGGTTGGATCGGTGCTGGATGAGTGCTACCGGAGCTTGGATGTGCTGCTAGAGACTGGATGCGTGCCTCTGGAGCCTGGATGCGTGCCTCTGGAGACTGGATGCGTGCCTCTGGAGACTGGATGCGTGCTGCTGGATGAGTGCCTCTGGAGACTGGATGAGTGCTGCAGGAGACTGGATGAGTGCTGCAGGAGACTGGATGAGTGCGGCAGGAGACTGGATGAGTGCCGCAGGAGACTGGATGCATGCTGCTGGATGAGTGCCTCTGGAGACTGGATGAGTGCTGCAGGAGACTGGATGAGTGCTGCAGGAGAGAGGATGAGTGCTGCAGGAGAGTGGATGAGTGCCTCTGGAGACTGGATGAGTGCTGTTGGATGAGTGCCTCTGGGGACTGGATGAGTGCCTCTGGAGACTGGATGAGTGCTGCAGGAGACTGGATGAGTGCTGCTGGATGAGTGCCTCTGGGGACTGGATGAGTGCCTCTGGAGACTGGATGAGTGCCTCTGGAGACTGGATGAGTGCTGCAGGAGACTGGATGAGTGCTGCTGGATGAGTGCCTCTGGGGACTGGATGAGTGCCTCTGGAGACTGGATGAGTGCCTCTGGAGACTGGATGAGTGCTGCTGGATGAGTGCCTCTGGGGACTGGATGAGTGCCTCTGGAGACTGGATGAGTGCTGCAGGAGACTGGATGAGTGCTGCTGGATGAGTGCCTCTGGGGACTGGATGAGTGCCTCTGGAGACTGGATGAGTGCCTCTGGAGACTGGATGAGTGCTGCTGGATGAGTGCCTCCGGGGACTGGATGAGTGCCTCTGGAGACTGGATGAGTGCTGCAGGAGACTGGATGAGTGCTGCTGGATGAGTGCCTCTGGGGACTGGATGAGTGCCTCTGGAGACTGGATGAGTGCCTCTGGGGACTGGATGAGTGCCTCTGGAGACTGGATGAGTGCCTCTGGAGACTGGATGAGTGCCTCTGGGGACTGGATGAGTGCCTCTGGAGACTGGATGAGTGCTGCAGGAGACTGGATGAGTGCTGCTGGATGAGTGCCTCTGGGGACTGGATGAGTGCCTCTGGAGACTGGATGAGTGCCTCTGGGGACTGGATGAGTGCCTCTGGAGACTGGATGAGTGCCTCTGGGGACTGGATGAGTGCCGCTGGAGACTGGATGGGTGGATGTGTGATCGCTGGATGGATGGATAAGGGTGGGTAATGGCTCTTGCTCTGGGACGCTCCAAGGAGCGCACTAAGGGGCAAGCCCCTTAGGTTGCGCTCCTTCGGGTGCGCGACGCCTGGTGCGCGACGCCCCAGGGAGTGTCTGCAATTTAAGGGCCTGAAAACAGTGCTGGGCTAGACGGCTGGGTTGGGGGTGGGAGCAGTATCACTCACCACGTGGTCCTGCTGCTTCTCTTTATTTTGCAGGTTTCTGAGCCCTCTTGTCTCTTTTTTTCTCTTAATTTCC
Source organism: Rhinatrema bivittatum (assembly GCF_901001135.1). Lineage (NCBI taxonomy): Eukaryota > Metazoa > Chordata > Amphibia > Gymnophiona > Rhinatrematidae > Rhinatrema > Rhinatrema bivittatum. The sequence continues at coordinate 270,833,573 of NC_042615.1, read as the reverse complement.
CGGTTCACTGTTCACTGCTGGCTCACAGAAGGGAGGGGTGAGCGGGCTCTTGCCCCGACTGAGCTGTGCCAACCGCACGAGCCCCTGCAGTGGAGGAAGACAGAGACTGAGAAAGGATCCTGGCAGAAAGAGGGACGCCCAGGGAAGCGTCTGTAATTTAAACGCCTGAAAACAGTGCTGGGCTGGGGGTGGGAGCAGTATCACTCACCACGTGGTCCTGCTGCTTCTCTTTATTTTGCAGGTTTCTGAGCCCTCTTGTCTCTTTTTTTCTCTTAATTTCCCGGTTCACTGTTCACTGCTGGCTCACAGAAGGGAGGGGTGAGCGGGCTCTTGCCCCGACTGAGCTGTGCCGACCGCACGAGCCCCTGCAGTGGAGGAGGACAGAGACTGAGAAAGGATCCTGGCAGAAAGAGGGACGCCCAGGGAAGCGTCTGTAATTTAAACGCCTGAAAACAGTGCTGGGCTGGGGGTGGGAGCAGTATCACTCACCTCTTGCTCTGGCTTCCAGAACCTCCCTCCCACATTTTCCTATGTCGTTGGTGCCCGCATGTACCACGACAGCTGGCTCTTCCCCAGCACTGTCTAAAATCCTATCTAGGTGATGCGAGAGGTCTGCCACCTTTGCACCAGGTAGGCATGTTACCAGGCGATCCTCACACCCACCAGCCACCCAGCTATCTACATTCCTAATAATCGAATCACCAACTATGACGGCCGACCTAACCCTTCCCTCCTGGGCAGTAGACCTTGGGGAGATATACTCAGTGTGATCCTCTCCTCTCAGTGCTCCCACTGAAATCTGTTGGGAAACTCTCCAGGTGGCGTCCTGGGGGCCTTCGTGCTTCGGCTTTTGCTTGATGGATGTTCCATGACCACAGATACCACTCCTGACGACATCATTGGCGTTGCCGCCCCAGCAATGACTTTTCCAAGGAGAAAGCCGAGATCCTCCCGGAGCACCGCCCATTCGACTGTGCAATCAACTTGCTCCCAGGTACCACGCTGCCACGAGGATGGGTCTACCTGTTGTCCCTTCCCGAGACACAAGCTATGTTGGCATACATCCGGGAGAATCTGGACAGAGGGTTCAATCGCCCATCCAAGTCCCCAGCTGGAGCGGGGTTCTTCTTCGTAGCGAAGAAGGACGGGTCCCTCTGACCCTGCATAGATTACTGTGGCTTGAACAGCATTACCCGGCGGGATCGGCACCCGTTGCATTTGATCCCGGAACTTCTGGACAGACTACAAGGGGCCAAGGTGTTCACAAAACTGGATCTCCATGGGGCGTATAACCTAGTAAGGATTCGTCCCGGTGACTAATGGAAAACCGCATTCAACACAAGGGATGGCCATTACGAATACCTAGTCATGCCCTTCGGCCTCTGCAATACCCAGTGGTTTTTCAAAACCTCATGAATGAGGTCCTAAGAGACATGCTACACTCCTCGGTAATCATAAACCTCCATGATGTGCTCATATACTCCAAGGACTTGGAGACGCATTTCCAAGAAGTCCGACGAGTTCTACAGAAACTACGAGGCAACCGGCTGTACGCCAAGCTTGAGATGTGTCTCTTCAAGCAGGAATCATTATCCTTCCTTAGGTACATCGTCTCCTCCAAGGGGTTCCTTATGGACCCTGAGAAGGTCGCAGCGATCAAGGATTGGCCGCAACCACTGGGAGTGAAGGTGCTCCAACGGTTCCTGGGGTTCTCCAACTTTTACCGGCAGTTTATCCCACACTACTCCCAAATGGTAGCTCCACTGACGGCCCTTACCAGAAAGGGTGCCGACGCTAAGCACTGGCCCTATGCGCCTTCCAGGAATTGAAGGAGGCATTCCTCCATGACACCTGCCTCTACCACCCTGACCTTCAATGCCAATTCATCGTGGAGATCGATACCTCTGATGTAGCGGTCGGGGTTGTTCTAAGCCAGCTGTCCAATGGAGGTAAACCTCTGCCGTGTTCCTACTACTCACGCAAGTTCTCCCCCACCGAGAGGAACTACGGCATAGGGGATAAAGAACTGCTGGCCATCAAACTTGCATTTGAGGAGTGGCGCCAGTGGTTGGAGGGGACTCAACACCCAATAGTCGCTTACCCAGACTATGAGAACTTGGAGTATTTGTGTCACGCCCAGCGCCTTAATCCTCGCCAGGCACACTGGTCGCTCTTCTTCAGCCGTTTTAATTTTTCTCTCCGTTACCGACCGGCCTCTAAGAACATTCGAGCGGATGCTCTCTCCCACACATTGGAGACAGAAGATATCACCATCCTGCCTCAGTACATTCTGTACCCGGCCAAGGTTCTCCTAGCGGCATCCGAGGTGGCTCCCGCGGGGAAGACTGTGGTGCCCTCTCATTCCCGCCAGAGAGTCTTAGCATAGGTGCACGACTCCTTGACCGCGGGACATCCAGGAATAGCCAGGACCCTGGATCTTCTGTCAGAATTCTATTGGTGGCCGCAGTTCAAGAGGGACGTCCGACTCTATGTCCAGTCGTGTCCTACCTGTGCCCGGCAGAAACCCCTGCACAGACGCCCCTGGGGGCTTCTTCAGCCACTGCCCATTCCTACCGAACTCTAGACCCATATTTCCACTGACTTTATTGTGGATTTGCCAGTTTCAGATGGGAAGACAGTAATCTGGGTCACGGACGACTGCTTCTCGAAAATGGCTCACTTTGTGCCTCTTGCTAAACTGCCTTTGGCACCAGAATTAGCCACCCTCTTTACCCAACACGTCTTCCGCCTCCATGGACTCCCTTTGCACATAACCTCTGATCATGGTACACAGTTTACTGCAAAATATTGGAAGGCCCTTTGCAGGAAGTTCGGCGTGCAGCTTGACTTAACTACTGCCTTCCATCCCCAGGCCAACGGGCAAGCCGAGCGCACTAATAGGACATTGAAGGCATTCCTCCGGTCCTTCGTGGGGGACCTCCAGGATGATTGGGTTTCCTTGCTACCATGGGCAGAGTTCTCCTATAATCGTCACAAGCGCTCTGCAACCAATCACTCCCCATTCCAGTTGGTCTACGGGAAGACCCTAAGACCTCCCCTGCCATTGCCTTTGACGGTCCCGTTCCCAGCAGTCCAACTTACGGCACGACAGTTGCGCAACCTCTGGAGCGCCACCCAGGAGAAACTTCGTCAGACGGCGGCCAAGGCTAAAAGATATGCAGACCGGTCATGGCGGCCTGCCTCAACCTTCCTCCCAGGGCAAAAGGAATGGTTGAGTACCAGGAACATCCACCTACGGACTCCCTCTATGCGCCTGGCCCCCAGGTACATTGGTCCATTCTCGGTAGTGGAGCGAGTAGGGGCAGTCTCCTACCGGTTACGTCTGCCATCCACCCTGAGAATCCACAACGTGTTCCATGTGTTGCTGCTAAAGCCTGTGTTGCTCTCCACCTTTCATGGTAAAACCCCGGAACCTACCGCCCTGAAGCCGAAACTGACGTCACATATACAGTAAAAGATGTTCTGGACGTCCGGTTCCACCGTCGCCGCTGGGAGTACCTCCTCTCGTGGGAGGGTATGGCCCAGAGGAGAATTTCTGGGAGCCTTCTTCCCATATCCTGGACAAGTCTATCCTTCGCCAGTTTCACTTGGATCATCTGGGTGAACGCAGGCCTCCAGGAAGGGGGGCGTAGGAGGGGGGTACTGTTACGGGACAGGGCCGTGCTCCGGTCCCTCCTCCTACCTTGGGGCCGGTCTGGCCCGCGCGGTCTCTTCCCAGGCTGTCTAGGCCTGTATCGCAGCCTGTTGCAGCGTCCCCCCTACGAGGGAGACGCCGTCAATTCTCCATCGCTGGCCTCGCCCCCAAGCGGTGCCAGCGATGGCCCCGCTTAGGGGGCCATCGCTGGCCCCCTAAGTGGGGGGGGCCAGTGTAGGAACTCGGAGACAGCCCCTAGGATGACGTTAGACGCTGCAGGGCATATTACCCTGCAGCTGGGACCTAATCTTCGCCTTGCAACGAGGTTCCTCAGTTCTCCTGAGTTGTTAGTTGCTGCAGTATCCGGATCGTCCTCCTGGCTTCTGATTCCTGACTTGGCTTTGTTCTTAACTACGTTCTCAGCTTCCGCTCCTGGTATTGGTATTGACTTCTGACTTCTGGCATTTGACTCGGCTCTGTCTTCTGATTTCATCTTCAGCTTCCACTCCTGGTTTTGGTTAGTCCTCTGACTTCTGGCTTTGACCCAGCTCCATCCCACGACTTTGTCTTCTGCTTCCATACCTGGCTTTGGTTTGGATAGCTGACTTCTGGCTTCTGACCCGGCTTCGCTCTTGGGCTCCGACTTCGGCTTCTTCCATCATCTCAGGTATCCGGTACTTGCTGGCCCAGAGGATTCTCCTAAGTCCCAGCAGCTTGGGCTCTCACAGGCTTCCGAGGGTGAAGACTCTTCTGCTACCTGGGCCCAACCGACCTTCGTCCATCTCTTCGGCCGCAGTTCGGATCCTTGGTCGCATAGGGTCCCACCTAAAGTCCAAGAGGTCCGGGTCCCTACGGGCTCCTCCTGAGGGGACCTCGGACTTCCAGTGGTGAAGCCTCTTCCGAGTCTCTTCTGTTCCGCCTCCCGGCTGTGACGCTCACTGTGGACCCCCACAGTATACCATCCACTGTCTCAGCCGGCCCAAGGGTCCACGACCGTAACAATGCTCTTTACATGTAGGATACCAGTGTGGAGGCACAAAGATGCTGTAGCCAAGGTGATCCAACCTTGAATTACTTGTCATCTCCTCTGTCCCGTGAATGGAGGAGATGACAAGGGGCATCTTACTGGTAACTTCAGGAAGCTGCAAGTGGTCAATGAGTGCTTTCATTATAAAGTTCCCCCTGGTACCCGAGTCAACTAGTGCCAGGGTGGGAAACTCATGGTTATCCATAGAAATAGCCACCAGAAGGGTCAGTTGAGGAGCTGGAGTTGTGAAGCCTAGGATCACCTCCCCACTAGATCCTAGGCTTGTTAGTTTCCCGGCTTCAGAGGGAAGCATGCAAGCTGGTGCCTGGTCCAGGCACAGTAAAAGCAGAGACCCAGCTAGCGGGTGGAAGAGCCTTTCCTCAGGGGTGAGGCATCCCTGTCAGAGTTGCATCAGTTCTTCTAATCGTACCTGGTCTGGAGCTGTTGCCATCATGGGAGAAAGAGGGCATGAAAATGAAGGAGCCAGCACAAATTGTCTGCGTGGTGGTTGAAGGTCCCAGGACCGCTGCTGGAGGCAGTTGCCGATTCTCTCAGCCAGATCAATAAGAGAATCCAGAGATTCAGAAAGCTCACAGTTGGCTAGCTCGTCCTTCACCCAGGATGACAGACCCTCCATAAAGATGCTATGGAGGCCGACCTCTCTCCAGTTCAACTCGGTGGCCATGGTCTGAAATTCAGTGGCATAGTCCATTAAGGACCAATTGCCCTGACAAAGGTGTAGAAGGTCCGAACCAGCCGTGGCCAGCCAGTCAGGTTCATAAAAAATGAGTTTGAAGGCCTTGACAAATTGTTGAAGATTTTGCAGAAGAGGATCCCCACATTGCCACAAGGGAGAGGTCCAGGCAAAGGCTTTCCCATCCAGAACATGAAGGTGGTCTTGACAGAATCATTGGAAAACAATATCAGCTGGAGGGAGAAGTGCATGAAGCATTGGTTCAAGAACCCACGGCACTGCTTCATATCTCTAGCGTACCAGGGAGGAACCGCTAGGCATATCATAGGCGAAGCTGGTATAACTGGAAGCGCTGCGGCAGCTGCAGGAGGTAGAGAAACAGCTGAGGCTGCCGTTGCATCCAAGCAGGTGCTGAGTCACTCCATAGTGTTAGTGTGGTTGTGGACCCCTGGGTCGTAGTGAGAGTTTGTTCCACCCACAGGGAGGAGCCCTGTGGGGACTCACTACGATAGGCTCTTAGCCTCAATAGACAGACAACAGTAATTGATTTTATTAAGCAGGAACGTAGGTATCCCACTAGGTGGGCATAGACTCAGTCCAGAGTGAAGTGCTGCGAAGCTGGTCCTCCTGGTAGTGGTCCGCTGAGCGGGGTATGCCAGGGCAGCTCCTCTGGAGTGGAGATGCTTCTTAGATGTGATCCGGTAGTGGCCCACAGTGTGGGTTACGCCGTGAATCAGGTGGAGATGAGAGAGAAGCACTCGTAGCAGAGGAGCAGAGAAGATGAAAGCACTCACTTAGTAGAGATGAAGCAGGTAACAGAGAGCACTCGGTAGTGGCCAGAGGTACGGGGTATGCCAGAGGTCTTGACACCAAGGTGGTAGATGATGGTACTCACAGACAGAAGTAGTAGATTCCTGCAGAAAAGATGGCCCTCCGAGGAGCGGATAGCCAGAGCACAATAGGCCCCCGAGGAACGGGACCTTAAGTCCAATATCAGTAGTCAGGAACGAGTACTGCGAAGTGAAGAGAAGATCTCTGTAGGCGTGGAATCAGACAAGACGGAAGTCCTTGTTAACTCACTGGATGTCAGGAAGCATAGGGTTTAAATACCTCTTGGCGAGTGACATCACAGGTGGGAATGCCCCAGAGGTTCCCACCTTGATGGGAATATGAGAGAGGCTGATGCTCACGCGCCCTAGGTAACTCCATCATCAAGAAGGCGTCCAGGATCACCCATGCCGTCCCGGGGAAGCTGGGATGAGTGGCGTTTGCAGGCTAAGGCCGAAAGACTCCTTGATATCACTGGAGCAGGCAAATGAGAGGTCAGCAACAGAGGTCGCAGCCATCTGCGACCGACAGGCGCAACAGCACCTCCCTTCTTAGGGCCCCTCCCAGGTGGTTTTGGCTTCCTTAGATAAGTTAGGTGAAATTGTTGAAGAAGATCCTTGTCAAGAATGTTAGTGGCTGGCTCCCAGGTATTCTCTTCAGGTTCAAAACCTTCCCATGATATGAGGTATTCCCAAATCTTTCCTCACTTGGACATCCAATATAACATCAACTGTGTACACGATATCCTCTTCAGCTGAAAGAGGCTGTGGGTCTGGAGTCTTTTTGGAGAACTTGGAGAGGATGAGTGCTTTAGAAGTGATACATGGAAGGCATTGTGTATCTTCATTGATGAAGGGAGCTTTAGGCTGTACGTTACTGGTCCCAGGTGGCGGATGACAGCAAAAGGGCCAATGTAGCAAGGAGTGAATCGGATGGATGGCGATTTGAGACAAATGTATCTGGTACTGAGCCATACCTTGTCTCCTGGTTGGAATTGAGGTGCAGCTCTGTGATGAGCGTCGTAACATTTCTTGGCCCATTGTCCTGCCTTCTCCAAAAGGCCTTTGGTCTGTCTCCATAGTTGATGAAGTTCTTCCGCAGAAGCCTGGGCAGCCAGAGAAGATACTGCAAGGGTAGTGGTAAAGGTGGTAGTGGCTGATGGCCATATACAGTCTGGAAAGGTGAAGATCCAGTGGCAGCAGAAGGATGAGAGTTTAGGGCAAACTCAGCCCATGGAAGTAGTTCTGCCCAATCGCTCTGTCTTGAGTTGACGTATGAGCATAAGAACTACTTGAGAGTTCTATTTGTTCTTTCGGTTTGACCCTTCGATTGGGGGTGGTATGCTGACATTAGATCTAGAGAATATCCAACTTCCTGCAAAGAGCTCGCCAGAACTTGGCCATGAATTGCACACCTCTATCTGACAGGATGTGCTTGGGTATACCTTGGAGGTGGAAAATATGCTGAATGAACAGCTTAGCCAATTTCTGGAGCTGATGGTAATCCTGGCAATGCCACAAAGTGCGCCATCTCTGAGAAGCGGTCTACCGTTACCCATGAAAAGCAGGTTGTTAATACAAACAAAAAACACACTTTGAAATGTCTGTATGCCAATGCCAGAAGTCTAAGAAGTAAGATGGGAGAGTTACAGTGTATAGCAGCAAATGATGAGATTGACATAATTGGCATCACAGAGACTTGGTGGAAGGAGGATAACCAATGGGACAGTGCTATATCAGGGTACAAATTATATTGCAATGATAGGGAGGATCAACTTGGTGGGGGTGTGGCACTTTATGTCTGGGAGGTTATAGAGTCCAACAAGATGAAGATCATACAAGAGACTAAATGTTCAGTAGAATCTATATGGGTAGAAATCCCATGTGTTTTGGGTAAGAGTATAGTGATAGGAGTATTGTTAGCACCACCGGCCGCGGCAAGCCGCGACCGGGGCTGAGTGTCATGGCCGCCGGCCGCAGCAGGACGCAGTCAGGGTTGGGCCGGCGGCCGAGATTAAAATAATTACCTGAGGCGTCAGGCTCATTGAGGGCTCCTGTGGTGACAGGCAGCCCTCTTTAAGTTCCTTCCTGCGGCCGCTGCCGCTACCAGGCCCGGCCACATGGATCCTCTCGACCGGGCCAACTCCTCCCCCTTTTGCCTTTGCTAGAGCCGCGCGTGCAGCTGATGAGAGTTCTTAAAGGAGCCATGATAGGAAATTGTCATGGCTCCCCCTGAGACTGCTTCCTGGACTTCCTGTATTTAAGGCAAGGTCTGACTCTCAGACCTTGGCTTGGTATCAAGGTTCCTGGCTAGAGTTGGTTCTGAGCTTGTGTTCCTGGTTCTTCGTCCCACTCTGCTTCCCTGCTCCATGGATTGACTCTTGGATTCTGACCTCTGGACCGGCATTCGTGTTTTCTTGGCTTGACTCTGGAACGGCTTCGGACCGTTCTCCTGTTGGATCTTGGACTGGCTTCGGACCCTTCTCTTGTTGTGATCTTGGACTGGACTTCAACCCTTCTTGTGTACTGAGTCCCCTAGACTACCGCGACCTGCTGGAGGCACCAGCCGTCTGGAACCCACGACCCGCAGGAGGCGCCTGCATCCAGACTTTTCTTCAGTCTTCAAGGGAGTCTCCTAAGTCCCAGTGGCTGGATCCCTATGGGCTTCTCCTGGGGGGATCTCGAGCTTCCAGGGTGAAGTTCTCATTCAACAGCTACAGTAGCCAGCCTCGCCCTTCGACGGTAGAGACCTAAGGGGATTGTCTCCTCTTAGGTAGCGCTGACTCTACCTCGGAACAGGGGTCCACATTCTAATCCATAACAAGTATACTACCGTCCACCTGGACAAAATGGTCAGACAGATGATGAAATGCTAAGAGAAATCAGGGAAGCTAACCAATTTGGCAGTGCAATAATAATGGGAGATTTCAATTACCTCAATATTGACTGGGTAAATGTAACATCAGGGCTTGCTAGAAACATAACAAGAGAGGGAGCTATTTTAGATTTAATTCTTAGTGGAATGCAGGATTTTGTGAGAGAGGTAACGGTGGTAGGGCCACTTGGCAACAGTGATCATAACATGATCAAATTTAAACTAATAACTGGAAGGAGGACAATAAGTAAATCTGCAGCTCTAACACAAAACTTTCAAAAGGGAAACTTTGATAAAATGAGGAAAATAGTTAGAAAAAAACTGAAAGATGCAGCTGCAAAGGTTAAAAGTGTTCAACAGGCATGGACATTGTTTAAAAATACAATACTAGAGGCGTAGTCCATATGTATTCCACACATTAAGAAAGGTGGAAGGAAGGCAAAACGATTACCGTCATGGTTAAAAGGTGAGGTGAAAGAGGCTATTTTAACAAAAAATTGGAAGAAGGATCCATCTGAAGAAAATAGGATAAAACATAAGCAATGTCAAGTTAAGTGTAAAACATTGATCAGACAGGCGAAGAGAGAATTTGAAATGAAGTTGGCCATTGAGGAAAAAACTCATAATAAAATTTTTTAAAAATATATCCGAAGCAAGAAACCTGTGAGGGAGTCGGTTGGACCATTAGATGAAGGAGGGGTTAAAGGGGCTCTTAGGGAAGATAAGGCCATTGCAGAAAGACTAAATTAATTCTTTGCTTCTGTGTTTACTAATGAGGATGTTGGGGAGATACCAGATCCGGAGATGGTTTTCAGGGGTAATGAGTCCGACAAACTGAACAAAATCACTGTGAACCTGGAAGATGTGGTAGGCTAGATTGACAAACTAAAGAGTAGCAAATCACCTGGACCGGATGGTATGCATCCTAGGGTAATGAAGGAACTCAAAAATGAAATTTCTGATCTATTAGTTAAAATTTGTAACCTATCATTAAAATTGTCCATTGTACCTAAAGACTGGAGGGTGGCCAATGTAAACCCAATATTTAAAAAAGGCTCCAGGGGCAAACCAGATAACTATAGACCAGTGAGCCTGACTTCCGTGCCGGGAAAAATAATGGAAACTATTCTCAAGATCAAAATCGTAGAGCACATAGAAAGGCATGGTTTAATGGTGTTACGTCGGTCGGCCACTCAGCCCATGGTCGACCGTACTTGTCTCTGCAGCGAATCCGCAGTGCAGGAGATGCCGCGAGGCCTTCTTCCCTGATGGGAGCGCTGCCGCAGCCGAGGCCATACCCCCTGACATCGCCTGGACACGCGCGGTGACATCAGCCCTTTAATTAAAGGCCCAACGCGGGAAAACCCGGGGCCAGCCCGAGAAGTGCCCCAATCCTATGGGGTATTTAAGCCTGCTCTTTCCTGACAGATTTGAGTTAGCAAGAACTCTAATCTGCTTCCAGTCTACGCTACTCTGCTGCTTCTGTGCTGCCACTGGAAGCTCTTTCTCTCTGCACTTCAGGGTATCTACTAACTTGGGTACCCGCTCCTTGGGTGCCCTCTCTCCTATTTTCAGGTGCCATTCAGGGAACAGGTACTCACTCCTCGAGGGCCTGCTTTCCCTGCCTCAGTGCCTGTACCTACGACAACTACCTGGTGGAATCGCATCCATAACTGCTAACACAGAGTGAGTACTCTATCTCTCATCTGTCTCATCCACAGTAACTCCTTGCTGTGGAACCTCCTGACGTCATCTAGGAGAGAAGGGCTCACTCTGCCGAGGTCCCTGAGACTACAACTCACCACTGCCACCTGGTGGCTACTTCAAGCTATATAATAAAGAGTTCACTCCGGTGTTTTGTGTCTCAAGTTTAGCCCAGTGCTGTGGCTCCTCACGGGGCTCCTCCCCGTGGGCGTAGTCATCTCAACAGCACCCAAGGATCCACAAAAACACAAGAAATAACAACAAATGGAACAGTCAACATGGATTTACCCAAGGGAAGTCTTGCCTAACAAAACTGCTTCATTTTTTTGAAAGGGTTAATAAACATGTGGATAAAGGTGAACCGGTAGTTGTAGTGTAATTGGATTTTCAGAAGGCATTTGACAAAGTCCCTCATGAGAGGCTTCTAAGAAAACTATAAAGACATGGGATAGGAGGCGATGTTCTTTCATGGATTACAAACTGGTTAAAAGACAAGAAACAGAGAGTAGGATAAAATGGTCAATTTTCCAGGCAATCCCTGGAGTGCCTCAGGGATCTGTACTTGGACTGGTGCTTTAAATCTGAGGACGTTGGCAGTGCGCGTGCCTAGGGGCGGGGCAGAGGCAGCCAAAGACGTGGAGCCCCGACGGGAGCTCCGCTGCAAGGCCTGTGGTGTGGGGGAAGCCGGAGAGGGCCGTGGAGAGCATTGGGAACGCCGGGAGCTGGCAGCAGCGGCAAGACCAGAGCTCGTAGAGGGCAGCGCAAGGTGAGCAAGCCTGGTCACAGCACCCACGCGGCCGGGACGCGCGACACCAGCAGTGCCTAGGGATGGCAGAAACCTAAATCCAAAAATGACCAGGTGAATTACACCTCTGTAAATCACACGAGAGATGTTGATTAATCGATCACAAAAAAATAAATACATCAGGCTTTATTTGAATCATTTCATCAAAATCCTAAATCTGTCACTGCTGATGCTCTCTTTAAAATCTTTTCTTTTGTTCTTTTTTAGCATGCGAACTGCAGAGCGCTGTACTGATATTGCAAACAGACATCTGGAAATTCAAGCGCTAAGGGCATATACAGTTCACAGTTAATGTTGATATGGTGCTGGTTCGCCTGCTTTATCACTTCACTATCGCTGTCTTCATTTTCAGTCACTCATGTAAAGATGATCCAAGTGACTAAAAAGGAGGAGGCTACGGTGTGAGCCACCTCTGTTACAGGATTTTGCCAGGAGTAGGTAAAAGGAAGGGAGAAGAAGCTGGCGAGGAAGGGTGTTAAGTATGCTAAGACATTAATAGCATTGATAGCATATTGAGTTTAGAATGTCTACATTTACTTATGTGTATGTTAAAAACAATAAATTGATGTTGATGTTTCATTGAAGACTCTGTACAGCAAAATCAGTGAATGGGGTCAGACATGGGCAGTGATTGCAGGAAAATATCAACCCGGGGGATATTTTTTGAAACCGGCCCACAGGATATCTGTGACTCACTCGTGCACTTTCTGTGCAGTACATGCTTCAACAGCTCCCAAAACCATACTGTCTTACCTTAAGAAGTAATTCATGTATTTATATTACATTATATAAATAGTTTTCCAAACTTGCATGTGTTTGTATAATTTATTTTGTTATTGGATGAGGAAAAGGGATCTGAAGTATCAGCACAGGGAGAAGATCTTGGGGATGGGGAGAGGACAAGAGGGCAAGAGGACCAGGGATGGGAAAAGAAAAGGGAAGAACAGGAATGGGGGAAAGAGAGGGACTGAGAATGGGAGATGGGAGGAGACTCAGGCAGAATTGAGACAAAAAAATCTCCAACAAATTTCATATTTTTCCTAAACAACTAACCCCTTCCATCCATGCAATCTGTTCCCCCCCCCCCCCCCCCCAAGGTTGGTTACAGCTCTCATATATATCCTGGTCTGATGTTAAAGTTATTTGCCAACAATCAAATATTGAACCAGTTGCTAAGTAATGAGACAACACACTGCCAACCAGGGGCTCAGACCCTCACACACACAAAAACATTTGCTGTTTGTGCTACTACTCATGTGCTCACTCAGCAAGTGCCACCCTGCCACATCATTATGTAAACATTCTTGCTTGTTGCCAGCCTTTCCTCAGCACCCTCTCCCTCCCAGAGACTCACTGATTCCATAGCCAGCTGCTCCTCTCAAAGCCCAGCCACTTCTGACAGAAGATATGCTAACACTGCAGAGGCACTTCTTTCTGGCTCACCCCTCCCTTTCTATCGGGCCGATACAGTAAAGCGCAGCCTGGCTTGCGCGCTTTTGATAGTAGCTTTCCTCCACTTCTCAGGGCCGCACCCCAGCACATTAATAGACTGTGTGCCACACAGAATGCTGCTTTTATGGCTCTGCTCTGCCAACTAACAGGGAAGGGGGAACCAGAAGGAATCCATGCTGCCAGCTTCCTCCAGGGCTTAAGAAAAAGAAAATAAAATTAAACCCTGGCCAAGATTGAGGCTGGGGAGAGAATGGCTCAAAGTAGCACAGCTCCTGCTTTCCCACATTGAACCAGTGCAGCCAGAACTAGACTGGTGCAAGGGTATTGGGCAACCAAGGGAAACATAACAGCCTTGCACACACACTCACACCCCCAGCCCCAAACTCTCCACACTCAGTTCAAAGTTATGCATTTATATTAAGGTTTTACATGAAAATGGACAAAAACATCACAACATGTATATTATATTTACATGCACTGCTGTGGCACCAACCAGAAAACCCTGCAAAAAAGTAAACAAGATAATTGGAACTAATATGATATTAGGCCTATTGTAATAAGTGTTGGGTGTAGGTTTGGCCTTCAGAAAGCCATGAGTTAAAAAAATTACAAAATAATAAACCTCTCATACCAAAACATCACTAATTGCTTGCACTCAAACAGTAACAACTCTGCCTATGAAAAGGCAACACTGCAAAACCCCAAAACCCCAAATCACCTCCTATTAGGAAAATAGAACAAGCCAAGCTTCTAAAGATCCCTACAAAGAAACTACACGCTAACAAAATACCTCACCACAATCACACATGCAGAACACAAGCAGACTCATAAAATGCAGAATATGGAGACCATAAGGAATAAAAAGAAATATGCAGATAAAAACTAATCTGGAAAGTACAACAAGCTGGATTTTATATGTAGTGCAACAATAGAAAACCAAACATTACTACTGCTCATAAAATATTGAATAAAAACTAAGAAATATAAAACATAATACTAATAAAAAGAACACATATTTCAAAACATTTTTTTTTTAATTTCCCAAACACCATAAAATATTTCAAAAGAGTAGATACATCAAATAACACCCAATATATTTTTTTTATCAGAAAAAAAATATCCTGTTTTGCATACCTGAGAACTTTTGATTTCCAGTCATCCTGAGATTGTCATGGATTAGTAAGGGAAGAATGGTGCAAACACACATACACACAAACTGCCTCTCACACAGGCACAAGCTGCCTCTCACATACACACACACACATAGGCACAAGCTTCTTCACACACACACACACACACACACACAAGCTGTCTCTCTCACGTGGAACCTCTTCTCATTCTTCGGCCCAGTAGGCCTGGGCTCCAGCAGCACTCTGCAGTCTCTCTGCACTCTTCAGTTGCCGCCAGCCTGGCCTCTGGTGGTGGCCCACGGTGTCTCAGCAATCTTCAGCTGCCACCGGTATGGCCTTTGGCAGCAGCAGCAGCAGCAGCATCTCAGCACTCTTCAGCAGATGCCAGCCTGGCCTCCACCGGCGGCCCGTGGTATCCAGTTTCTCTCCGTTTTTCAGCTGCTGCCAACCTGGCCTCTGGTGGCAGCCCCCTGCGTCTCTCCATTTTTCAGCCACCACCGGCCTGGCCTCTGGCAGTGACCACAGTGTCTCTTCATTCTTCAGCCGCCGCCGGCTGGGCTCTGGTGGTGGTAGCTCGCAGAATCTCTCCACGCTTCAGCTGCTGCCAGCCTGGCCTCCAGTGGCAGCCTGCAGTACCGTCTCTTTTGGGCTCTTCTCTCTGCACACCAGAGCGCGGGGACATTGCATAGCAGAGGAAATATTGGCGCCAAATATCACGTGACCAACTGCATCGGCCCACCGGGGGAAGCCCGATTCCCTGATAGGCTAATCCGCTGCTGGCAGTGATTAAAAGCATAAAGACAGCAAGGATGGAGGAAATCAGCCATGACAGCCATTATGGCAGTGTTTGGTGAAACTCAAGAAACATGGATCATGAAACATTTAACCCAGTAATTTTTGTCAAATAATAATTTTAAAGCAATAGGTAATTTTGGCACTAGATCTAACTGGGAAAAGGCCTAAAGCCTGTTGAAAGAACTGTTACAGCAAAACCTGCAAATTTGTCCATTCCTGCTTAGTAGAGACCAGGGCCAGGGCTTCCATTAGGTAAACAAGGCAGTTGCCTAGATCGACAAATTTTGGGGGCAGCAAAATCCCACCAGAATGAAGCTCAGAGGAATGTGGTGCCAGAGTCAGGACCACCAAAGATGGGGAGTACTTTGCTGGAACCACTGCCACCACTTGCAGGGAACACTCTGCTGGGCCTGCCACCAGTAGGTAAGTTGGAAGAAAGTGATCGAAGGTTCACTTAGGGCACCAAATGCTCTTGCACCGATCCTGGTAGAGACTTCTTAAAATGTCTTAATTCCCACACCTTCGGTCATTGTGGAAATATCTGGTTTCTGCAAGAAAGACCGAAAGGAATGAAAAAATGTCAAGCATTATGTAGCTGGAAACTGAAGAAGGCACTGAATGAGATTTGTGTGGCCCAGAAGATGTGCACTTATAGCTTGGAATGCTTTGTTAGGTCCTACCACTAGAGGATGTCCGAGTCTCTTGTTCTCGTTCAGTTCACCTTCATTTCTATGGTGTTTGCATTGTAGAGAAACCATTGTTTGTTATGTGTAAACAATATGTGCAGGCGTTGACTTCAGTATTAAACCTATGTTTATCTTAAGCTTTTCTCACCTTACTCACTTCAGACTATGATACAACACACATATAAAAATGACTTACATTCAGACATACGTTTAAGCTAATTAAATTGCAGTTGCTATGGAGACTACTTGGAAAGATAGCTTGGAGCTTGTGGTAAAGCCATGTGCTCCTGTACCAGGAAAAGCACAATCACTTATGTCACTGGCATTGTTGCTCTATGAATGTTGCTTTTGATACTGGTAGAAGAAACCACATTCTTGTGTTCACGATTTTTCCAGAAGAAGTTGGAGCTACAAGCCCTTGTTGGAATACGGTAATATCAAGACTGGCTCAATCTGTTCCTTATAACAGGGAGCTGTCTGGTTGGCTAAGAAAAACTAGAGGCCTGATTCATCAAGGGCTTGTCCCATACACACAGAGGAGCCGATGCAAAAAGGTTGCGCTGAAAGCGGGCGCTGTGTGTTCAGCGCCCGCTTTCATAACGAGCCCCCAGGCACCTCTCCTGGGGGTGCGATGCAATATTTAAATTAGGGCTCACGCTGTCGAGGAGGCGCTAGGGGCGATTACGTGCCCCTAGCGCCTCCTTGACAGTGTGAGCCGGAGAGAGGTCCACTGTCGGTGGCTGTCCGCCGGTTAAGAAACGGACGCTGAATTTATCAGCGTCCCATTTTCCTAACCAGCGCACATGCAGGGGTTAGGAAAATGGACACTGATAAATTCAGCGTCCATTCTCCGAACCTGACTATGGGTACCAGAAGGAATTAATAAATCAATATTAAAGTGTCGGGCACTTAATATTAATTTATTCACTCCTTCACTTATTGCCGATTGCTCCCTTTACTGTCACATGTCAGTGAAAGGACCAATCACCTTTCAGAAGGCTGTCCTGAAAGGGGATTGGTCCTTTCACTGACAAATGTCAGTGAAAAGGACCAATGGGCAATAAGTGAAGGAGTGAATAAATTACTATTAAGTGCCCAACACTTTAATATTGATTTATACACTCTTTCTGGTGCCAGTAGTCAGGTTCGGAGAATGGACGCTGAATTTATCAGCGTCCATTTTCCTAACCCCTGCCAGCGCTTTTTTAAAACTTTTTTTTTAATTATTTTTTTAAAGAGTTGTTCCTCCTACTTAATATCCCAACGATATTAAGTAGGAGGCAGTAGAGAAAAGCAGTTTTTTCTGCTTTTCTTTACTAGTTTTAGTAGCGCTCAGCAATTAATTAATTAGACGCACATTTTTTTTTTGCATAGGGAGTGAATAGCTAATAGCCTCAATCACATGCATCTGCATGTGATAAGCGCTATTAGTTTCACTCCGTGTTGGACGTGCTTATAGGTTTATAATGCTAAGCAAAAGGAGTCCAGAAAATAGCAGCATTATGAACAGAACAAATGATGAAAGGAAGGATATTAAAATTGTAGATAGTGTGGTTTATTTATTTATTTATTTTTTAATAAATGAAACATAAAGCGATAGATACAGGGTCAGCTCTAAAGAGGATATTTAGATATGCTTAAGTTCTGCTTATCTTAAATGACAGTGCTTGCGCTGTAAAACTAAAAAAACAAACCAAAAAGAAAAGAAATATCTATACCATTTTAAACCTTGTTTTACCTTATGCTGCTAATACATTATTTGACAATCTTACAAAAGTGTCTGTGTCTGCTCCCTAAAGCTAATGAATTTGTATCATAAATTTTGATTAAATCTGATAATCATACAGATATTCCTGCAGGAGCCAGTGCTGAGGGACACTTATACAAAGAGAGAGAGAGAGGAAAGGTATATGGAAATAGACCTATCTGGACAAGGATGTAACTGGTAACAGCTTTGTTGATGCAAATTGTTTTTTTTAACAAATTACAGTGGATTTTGATTTGGTACACCCAACCAGAGTGTCCTGCCTATTCCATTCAGAGTATCTACACCTAAGAGTCATCAGTAATACACAGGGTAGGGATTCCACCTACACACCTTGGGTCTTGAAGGTCAACCTTCCCTTCATTAGAAAAAGAATCCATACCCTGGTGCAAAAGGACTGATAAATGTACAAATGGAACTTAGCCCCAAGATGTGTATGGCCCCTCAGTCAACACTCTGGATTGGGGTTATGTAAATCAATAGTTGCAAAGTTATACAGTTAATTCTGAGCATGCACAAAACAAGCCAATTTTCAAAGATAAGTTATCCAAATATGTATAGGGTTTGAATATTGGATCATTATGCAGCTAAATATACACATATACATGTAATCATTGCAAAACAGGGAATAAAGTTATGCAGGTAAATGACATTTCATTTACATGCTTGACTTTTCACTATTTAAGTTACAGGCAAAATTTCAGAATACGCTCCCAAAACATCTCCGTTTTATGTGGCCAAATTTATACATGTTGGGGTTCTTCATATTCAGGAGGCCAGTTAGTGGACAAGTTATCCAGCTACAGCTAGCCGGATAACTTGTCCCATATATTCCGCTGAATATACCAGTCTAAAGTTATCTGGCTACATATAGCTGGATAACAAAAAACATAAGCAGGAATGTTTGAATATAGCCGGGTAGGTATTTAGTTATCTGGCCTTCACAGAGGCAATGCTGGAAACATACACTTCAACGTAAGCTTACGCTTCCAGTGCTGCCTCTGTCAGAGAGTCCTTCGCTCCTGGCTAGCATCTAAAAGGTATTGTGGGGGGGGGGAGGGGGGGGACTGGGGAGAGTCAGAAGGATGGGGGGTAGGCACCCATAGGATTCCTTGTGGGTGGGTGGGCAGAAAAAGAGATAGCCTGAGCCTCGTTAAGTGAAAAGCGGGATGAGGACCGGTGTACAATGCCAGCCCCATCCTAAGTCCTTACAAAGGATTTGGGGGTTGGGGCAGGGTAGGTGAGTACGACCTGAGGGCCTCTGTATTAAGCTTTGGGAGGGGATTAGCCCTCTGAATCTTTCATTGTTTTTTACAATGACAGTGCTACTTAGCCGGATGTCTTTTTTTAAGAAGCAGATCTAAAGTTATGTGGCTAACTTAGCCGGATATACCTGACATTCGGCAAGGTTGGCCAGATAACTGAACTCCTCCCAGGAACACCCATGAAACATCCTTTTCTTTTTTTTTTTTTTAAATCTAGCTAAATTATAACCAGATAAGTAGTTATCCGGTTATAATTTAGCCAGATAAGTGGCTGAATATGCCACATTTATCATTTAGATGGATGACTTGGGAGTTAACCATCTAAATGGCTTTTGAATATGGACCTCATTATAAATTTACAAACATATTTTTAGGTGGCTAAAAATCTATTTCAGCATGTATGAGTAACTTATGCATGCAAATCCTTATTTTTACACATGCAAGTTCCTACTAAACTTTTGAAAATTTGCCCCAAAATGTGAAAGATATGGGGCTCATGTAATGAAGTCAATTGTGGCTGCAAGCAAATATATTGGAAGCCAGTAGAAAACATATCGCATGTTTCATAGAAGACACCCTCCACAAATTCATTACCTCAGCTGTCCAAGTAATTAAAACATTATGTATACAGTTTTCAAGTTCTTTTATGATTAGGGGTTTAAAAGCAGGGAGGATAGCTTTGAAACGGGTGCACACGCACCCATATACGAGTGTATATGGACGCACGAAAATCAACTCCTGTATTTTATAGCCAGCATATATAGGATATACGAAGGTTATAAAGTATACATAAATGCACTCTGTAATATGCGTATATATGGTCCCAAAAAACAAAGCGGAAGCCGATCCAAGATGGCTAGCAGCAATAAACACGAAGAAAGGATCGGTGAAAAAGGACTTTTATTGAATCTTGCCCGACTCTGGCCGAGTTTCGCTCTTCTAGGAGCTGCCTCAGGGGCTTGTCAGCCACAACTGTTGGCTCTTCCACGAGCACACTGTTTTTTTCAAAATTTGCAAGATATTAAATGTTGAATCTTTTCATACATTCGAACTATGTATGAGAAATATGCTTATGGCTAGAAAGCTATACTAGTGTGGTTCTAGCCATAAGCATATTTCTCATACATAGTTCGAATGTATGAAAAGATTCAACATTTAAAATCTTGCAAATTTTGAAAAAACAGTGTGCTCGTGGAAGAACCAACAGTTGTGGCTGACAAGCCCCTGAGGCAGCTCCTAGAAGAGCGAAACTCGGCCAGAGTCGGGCAAGATTCAATAAAAGTCCTTTTTCTCCGATCCTTTCTTCTTGTTTATATGCGTATATATGTAAACAAAAGCATGCAAATACATTATTTTACTTATCCGGACAAGTTCCAAGATATCTGGATAAGTAGCGGCACTTATCTGGACAAGTTCCAATTTATCCAGCTAAGAAGCGGCAAAGCTTCTATTTAGTCAGATAAGCTTTAAAACGCTACTTATCCAGCTGTCTGACTTAGCCAGAAAAGTAGTCACTTGGGACTTATTCCGCTAAGTTGCAGATTTACTGCTAATTAGTTGGATAAATCAGAACTTATCCGGATAACTGCTGCCACTTAGCTAATAATTCATTATTTGTCCAGATAAGTGACAATTTCAAGATTTAGCCAGATAAATCTGAGTTTATCCAGATAAATAGGATGCAACTGCTATACTCATGTACTTTTGCATCCAACTTTAAAAATATATATGTGGAGATTATACCTGCATAATACATTTTTCCCCCTGTAAATTGGCTTTTACACATGCAAACTGGGAAATTTTCTAACATGCATATGGCAATGAAATTACCAGTTTTACCAATCAGACTACCAGGTCGCCAAGTGCATTGGCAAGTCATTGAACTTGTCCTGGCTCTTCAGCCTCAACTCCCCCCATTTCACCCTCACCCAGTCAGTATTTCACTTTTAAGATGTTTACAATCACTTACTCCAGATATAGAGCAGATTTAAATGTATGTAAGTAAGCTGCCAAAGTTACATGCATAGATTGCTTATAAAATAGCAACTTGCTCAGGTCAATGTTGGCCCCGCCCCAGAACACTCCTGGTCTGCCCCTTTTTTTTTACACACACAAATTTACTCGTATATCCTTACTTCCGTGTGTATTTTGAGGTTTATAAAATAGCATATATGCAAGTATATGCTATTTACATGCATATGAGCTGATTTTTAGGTGCACAACTCTTTGAAAATTCACCTTTAAACTAATGCTGCAGGAAGGAACTTCACAAAGATTCTGCAGGGTCTGTCCCTTATGCTGTGCAAACAAAGATAAAAGCCAAAATAGAAGGCAAATTCACTGGTTCATGATGCTAGATGTGAGAAGTCAAGAAGTTTGATAGGTGAGCCGAGCCAAGGAGTTTGTCTTAGTGCTAAGATGTAAAACTGTTGCATCCGTCGGTGCTAGACGGCTTCGCCCCGTTTGCCTCACCTTATTCACGGCTCCTCCCGCTTACCTAGGAAAGATGGCTACTGCAGCGTCTACAAGCTGACCTCTCTGGCGTCCCTGGAATGGCTATGGTGCAGCCTCCTGCCATTGCTCCTCCCAGGTACCTACTAGGGTGCGCGTGCGTGCGCAACCCACGTCTTTATACCACCCTTGGCGTGAACCTCGAGGGCGTTCCCTCATGCTGACGTCATGCCATCAGGATATATTACCTTCACTAGTTTTCTAGCTCATTGAGGGGGTCATTTATCAAAATGCGCTAAGGCGTTTTTGCACGCGTTAAGGGCTTATCGCATGTGAAAAGCCCTGTTAACGCATGCGATAGGCCCTTACCGCATGTGAAAATGTCTTTAATGCATGCGAGAGCACCATATCGTATGGTGCGATGCAAATTTGAAAAAGAGGAGGATGCAGGCTTTGTCAGTCTGCGAAGGGCTAATGCACAGACTTAATGCTGATTATAACTACACCTTTTTCAGTGGCATTGAGCTGTGTGAAAGAGTGGTAAAGTTTTAGCACAGTTTGTGATGTCTCCTGAAAGGCCTGTTTTAGTAGATTTGAAGCTCCTGGAGAGAGAGTGTTTTGTGCATTACGAGTCTAGCCCAGTGCTGTGGCCCTCATGGGGCTCCTCCCCATGGGCGTGGTCATCTCCCACAGCACCCAAGGATCCACCAAAACACACTTAACCATAATGAAAACAGAATTCCAGCCAATTTAATCAATATTGAAAAAAACAAAGCAAAAACCCCATGTAATTCTAAACAAAATACAATAAACTCTTTTGCAGCCCTTTGTTTGTTTGTTTGTTTATTTATTTATTTATTTATTTAAAACCTTTTCCATACCGTCGTTAAGTTATATACCATCACAATGGTTTACATACAGGCACATAAATTAAAGTAGATGAATGTGTACGGTAGTACATTCTAACAGGTGCCATAAAGGTTCGGTTACATCATGTCGTGATGTCCCTAGTTTTATTTATTCTCTCTCTGTTTATTCCTTTTTTGCTTGATCTTTTTCATCTTATTTCTGGCTTTGCTTCCTTATTCTTTTTTCTGCTTTCCAACTTTATTCATTTTCTGTAGTTTCTTCAGCCTCATTTTTTGAACCCCATTCTCTTTCATACATCTGAGTGTGTCTCTGTATTGTTGCCCTTATTTCCCCATCTTCAGCTTAGTATTTTTATTAAGCTAGGGTGAGATAACATAGTACAAAATTTCATCTTTGTGAGATCTTCCTCACTCCAAATGATGTCAAATCTTCACTGAGGTATACTGTGCTGTTCGTATGTCTCACTGTACATGAAAAACCACCACAAACAGCTAAGCTCGAGCTATTAGACGGCCCCTTTATAGGCATATAAATAGTTGCACATTGTGAGAGCCTCCCCAGAGATTCTCTCTCTCCCCCTCCCTCTCCCTTTCCCAGAAATGGCCAAACTGCATTTCTGACATTAAACTGTGCAATAGCACCCTTCATTTTCATTCATCTCGTGCAAACTCCTCCCTAATCCCACCTCTTCCCAAAATGTGCATGTGCGCTAGCATTATTATCACGTGCATTAACATCATAACACATTTTGATGAATGACCATGTATGTTTGTTAGATAGATGGGGTGACTGAGTGAGCTAGAATGCTGGTTTCATTTACTCCATGCAGAGAGATTAACAATAGCATATTTTTGACTTTTGGTATAACATGGTGTCTGAGATTGCTATACTAGTGCAAACTGCATTTGCTTTAAAAGGCAAATTTCAAGATTATGAGGGTGTAGGGGGCTGCTACATGACATGGCATAGATATTCTCTGAATCTAATGCTTTCATTGCTTTATACTTGACAAAATATGCTGTTTCTCACAAGTTCATAATGGGGTAGATTTTAAAAGGTGCGTGCGAGAGTAGATTTGTTCGCGCAACCCAGCACGAACAAAACTACTCCCGATTTTATAACACGCGTGCGCTGCCAGGCGCATGTTTTAAAATACAGGGTTGACACGCGCAAGGCTGCACAAAATCGGCAGCATGTGCGCGCCGAGCCGCGCAACCATCCTCCGTTCCCTCCGAGGCCACTCCGAAATCGGAGCGGCCTCGGAGGGAACTTTCCTTCCGGCCCCCCCCATCTTCCCCTCCCTTCCCCTTTCTAACCCACCCACCAGCCCTAACTAATTTCCCCCCTACCTTTATTTTACAAGTTACGCCTGCCCAAGGCAGGCGTAACTTGCGCGCGCCGGCCGGCTGCCAGCGTGCCATGTTCTGGTCCAGAGGTCATGGCCATGCCCCCAAAACGCCCCTGGGCTGGAACCACTCCCAGGGCCCCACCCCTGGAATGCTCCCGATGGCGTGCCGGCCGCGACATGCCTCTGACATGCCCCCCCCAGGAAAGCCCCGGAACTTACGTGCGTCCCGGGGCTTGCGCGCACCGCCAAGCCTATGCAAGATAGACTTGGCACGAGCAGGGGGTGGAAGGGGCAGCTTTTTGGGGGTTACGCGCGTAAGATACAAAACCATGGGGCATATTTTCAAAGGGTTACACACGCGTAACCCTTTGAAAATATGCCCCATGGTTTCTCCAGTTTTGCCAATGATGTCTGCTATTTCTTTTCTCTTGGTGTTGTATATCATCCACTCTGTATTGAGCAGTGCCTTGTTCCTTCCATAGAAACATAGAAACATAGAAATGACTGCAGAAGAAGACCGAATGGCCCATCCAGTCTGCCCAGCAAGCTTCACACATTTTTTCTCTCATACTTATCTGTTTCTCTTAGCTCTTTGTTCTATTCCCCTTCCACCCCCACCATTAATGTAGAGAGCAGTGATGGAGCTGCATCCAAGTGAAATATCTAGCTTGATTAGTTAGGGGTAGTAGGGGTAGTAACCGCCGCGATAAGCAAGCTACACCCATGCTTATTTGTTTTACCTAGACTATGTTGTACAGCCCTTGTTGGTTGTTTTTTCTTCTCCCCTGCCGTTGAAGCAGGGAGCTATGCTGGATATGCGTGAAGTATCAGTTTTTTTCTCCCCTGTCGTTGAAGCAGAGAGCCATGCTGGATATGCATTGAAAGTGAAGTGAAGTATCAGGCACATTTGGTTTGGGGTAGTAACCGCCGTAACAAGCCAGCTACTCCTCGCTTTGTGATTGCGAATCCTTTTTTTCTTCACCCCTGTCGTTGAAGCTATGCAGGATATGCGTGAAGCATCAGTTGTTTTTTTTTGTTTGTTTTTTTTGTTTCTTCCCCTGCTGTTGAAGCAGAGAGCTATGCTGGAAATGCGTGATGTATCAGTCATTCTCCCATGCCGTTGAAGCAGAGAGCCATGCTGGATATGCATGGAAAGTGAAGTATCAGGCACATTTGGTTTGGGGTAGTAACCGCCGTAACAAGCCAGCTACTCCCCACTTTGTGAGTGCGAACCCTTTTTCTTCTCCCTTGCTGTTGAAGCAGAGAGCTCTGCTGGATGTGTGAAGTATCAGTTATTCTTCTCCCCTGTCATTGAAGCAGAGAGCTATGCTGTATATGCATTGAAAGTGAAGTATCAGGCATATTTGGTTTGGGGTAGTAACCGCCGTAACAAGCCAGCTACTCCCCTCTTTGTAAGTGCAAATCCTTTTTTCCATTTCCTCTTGCTGTTGAAGCTTAGAGCGATGTTGGAGTCACAGTAAGCATGTGTATGTTTATTGAATAAGGGTATTGTGTCCAGGCAGTAGCCATCATTCTGGCGAGTCACCCACTCTTCATTGGCGGCCTCTTGACTTTATGGATCCACAGTGTTTATCCCACGCCCCTTTGAAGTCTTTCACAGTTCTGGTCTTCACCACTTCCTCCGGAAGGGCATTCCAGGCATCTACCACCCTCTCCGTGAAGAAATACTTCCTGACATTGGTTCTGAATCTTCCTCCCTGGAGCCTCAAATCGTGACCCCTGGTTCTGCTGATTTTTTTCCTACGGAAAAGGTTTGTCGTTGTTTTTGGATCATTAAAACCTTTCAAGTATCTGAAAGTCTGTATCATATCACCTCTGCTCCTCCTTTCCTCCAGGGTGTACATATTTAGATTCTTCAATCTCTCCTCGTACGTCATCCGATGAAGATCCTCCACCTTCCTGGTCGCCCTTCTCTGTACCGCTTCCATCTTGTCTTTGTCTTTTTGTAGATACGGTCTCCAGAACTGAACACAGTACTCCAGGTGAGGCCTCACCAAGGACCTGTACAAGGGAATAATCACTTCCCTTTTCTTACTCGATATTCCTCTCTCTATGCAGCCCAGCATTCTTCTGGCTTTTGCTATCGCCTTGTCGCATTGTTTCGCTGTCTTCACATCATTAGACACTATCACCCCAAGGTCCCTCTCCTGCTAAGTGCACATCAGCCTTTCCCACCCCATCGAATACAGTTCATTCGGATTTCCACTCCCCATATGCATGACTTTGCACTTCTTGGCATTGAATCTCAGCTGCCATATCTTCGACCACTCTTCCAGTTTCCTTAGATCCCGTCTCATTCTCTCCACTCCTTCCGGCGTGTCCACTCTGTTGCAGATCTTAGTGTCGTCCGCAAAAAGACAAACCTTACCTTCTATCCCGTCCGCAATGTCGCTCACAAAGATATTGAACAGGACCGGTCCCAACACCGATCCTTGCGGTACACCACTTAAAACCGCTCTCTCTTCAGAGAAGGTTCCATTTACCATCACACATTGTCTTCTGTCCGTCAACCAATTTGCAATCCAGGTCCCTTGTGTAAAATCAAAATAAAGAATTTAAAAAAGAATTAGACCACAACACATGGGATTCTAAAAGAAAAAAAATCTTTAGATCCCAAATCAGTTATGGAAAGAAACAAACCACTTACCAACAAAAATGAATTGAGGTGATCAAGTCCAGAATCTATTACATATTTTTTAAAAAGCAAAAACAGACATTAATTATTTTGCTAAAGAGGGTAGAGTCATTTGAAATCATGTCAGGCTGTTGTTGCCAATGACTCCACAAAAAACATGACAGCTGCTCTGGATTAAAAAAAAAAACATATCTATTCCAATCCAAACAATTTTGCATTTACAAAGATTAAAAAAAAAAAAAAAAAAAGATGCACTCAATGCAATTACATCAGATCTTTAAAAGAGAAACTTTTGCCTATGAATTTGGGTTTCACAAGTTACATCAGAAAAATTCTAATTGTTTGACCATGAAATTTAATATTCCTCTTTGGAAGAAAAATATTAAATATCCAATCAATGTCAAATTCTAATAAGAATGATACTAATAAAATAATTCTGGTAAAAACCCTACAGAGGCTTCCCCAGGAGACCTCTCAATATTCAAATCTTTGTAGAATTTTCCACGTCCTTTTAGACTTGGTAAATAACAATGGTGGCAATTCTGTCTCTGGAACTCCAAGAGACCTGCACCGGAGACATTCACCATACAAGAAAAATTCACTAAATGCAACTTTCCTAATTGATTATCTGTAACATTAAGCTTATGCCTAAACTCAATATTATTTTCAATAAATGTATAAAACTTTCTAATGAAGAACCTTACAGGTCAATTTTAAAATGAGCATGCGTGTGCCCATACATGCGCATATTGGCACATGAGGATATGCTGGGATTTTTAATTATGCGCATACTTACACGTGTATGTTTTAAAATGCACCAGCCGTGCCTAAGTATGCTCCTAATTTTAAGAGGTTTCTCAAGTACATCTAATGCACGTGTGCCTTCCATAAAACCTTGTCAGCTTTTACACGCATATGTCAGAGAATTTTAAAACATGCTCATGCGAAGCACACACCCAGTTTCGCAATTAGTCCACCAGTTTGTCCACTTAATAGCGAGGTCTTTCAGACCTTTCTAGTTCTTCATCCTACATGACTCCCAGTTGATCTGGACCCCTCACCCTGTTCTATAAGCCCTAAAATTCAAGATCTACAGACTTGCTTTTCATGAGAAGCAGCAGTAAAGTTAAGAGGATATCTAGCATACGTGCACTGCGATTTTCGGTTTTAAAATTCAGTTACATGCACAAGCCTTGGCCCCGCCCTGGAATGCCCATTCCCCACCCTCTTATTCCTCACACGTGTATTTTGCAGCTTTAAAAAATCCGTGTTGCTCAAATGTGGCCCATATGCATGTATACAGGCACTTATATACGAGCAATGCTTTTAAAATTGCCTTGTTAGATTCTATGGAGGAAACATGTTCCTCAGCCTATTCTGTGGTTTTCTCCATCCCGCAACATAATTCTTCAAACTACAGCTACATCATGCTGGAGCTCAGTTTTCACCACAATAATTACCTTCAATCTGGGAAGAGCCCTCAGCAATGTGTCAAAAAGAAAACTTTTGAAGATCTAGTCCCAAATAACCCCATTTTCTACCCTCCAAAGTCAGAATCTTCTTCCCAGACTTCAAGGTCAAGATATTCCCAGAACTCTGTCTTTTCTAGTTCTTCCATCCAATTCTAACCTTGCCAACACTGCTTGAAACTCTAAAGCTGAGAGTCCCCCTAGCTTGTCTCCCATTTTTTTGCACTCATAAGAAACCAGGATCTAATGGATTTTAAGAGAGGTCGAGAAGAAATCTGCATCCTTTAAAAACGCTGAAAATCCCATGATAACCCATCTTCAGGCTTGTTGCTTCAGTTACTAGTACAGAGGTCTCCAATGCTGAAACTAGCTCTCAATCCTGAAGTGCAAGCAAGCCAGCGCCACTGGGTGTGCACAGGGCAATACACCTGGGGGGAGTAGCGGCGGGAGCAGGTAGAGGCCCGTGCTACTGCTGGTGGACCCGATCCCACCAGCGGTGGAAGAAGCAGGAGGCCTGTGCAGCCACCAGTGGACTTCATCCCACTGGCAGCAAAAGAAGCAGGAAGCCCGTGGGACTGCCGGTAGACCCCATTCCTCTGGAAGCAGAAGAAACAGAAGGCCCGAGTGGCTGCCGGTGGACTCCATCCTGCTGGTGGCGAAGCTAGTCCTGCAGCCCCTCCTTGGGTGCTGGCTGTCCTGCTCACGACAAAGATGAAGCAGGCCCTAGCGTGCCACAATCGGGACGGCTTCCACTTGTGGCATGCCGGGGCCTGTCAAATTCTGCACAGAATCTACGCAGCTATGCAGGAGGGGGATTCTGTGGAAATTCTGCGCTCCTCAGTAGTGCAGAATTCCGAGGACTAATGAGTTATTAAACCAGCAAAGCTAGGGTTCAAATCCTGCATCTCCCACTGACACTCCTTGTGACCTTGGGCAAGTCACTTCATCTCCCATTTCCTGAGGTACGCATTTAAATTGTAAGCTCTTTAGGGAAGGGATTGTACCTGAATATTTATCACCATTGTACAGTGCTATGTACATTCAGTAGCACTATAAAAATAAGTATTATAAAAGTTTACCACCCTTCAAGAGTACATGTACCCTCATGCCTTCAACAAACAGGAAGTGCATCAAAACCACTTAGCATGCTTCCTGGAGTGACCAGAGAGTTGGATAAAGGGAGAGTGCTAGACATAGGGGTAGATTTTCAAAGGGTTGCGCGCGTAAGATACGCACGCAACCTGCCTCCCCCTGCGCTCGCTGAGCCTATCTTGCATAGGCTCGGTGGCGCGCGCAAGCCCCGGGTCGCGCGTAAGTCCCGGGGCTTCGAATAAGGGGCTGGCCAGGGCGTGTCCGGAAGCGTGACGGCGGTCTGGGCAGGGCCAAGTGCTCTGGCACAACGGCCTGTGCCGGGGCAGGAAGCCAGTGGCCCACGCAAGTTACGCCTGCCAGAGGCCTCGGAGGGAACTTTCTTTCCACCCCCACCCCCCGCACCTTCCCCTCCCTTCCCCTATCTAACCCACCCCCCAGCCCTAACTAAAATCCCCCCTGACCTTTGTAGAAGAAGTTACGCCTGCCTCCGGGCAGGTGTAACTTGCGCGTGACGGCTCGCCATCCCCCGGCCTGGTGGCTGTTCCGGAGGCCTCGGTCTCGCCCCTGGAATGCCCCCCGGCCGGCGCCCCGCCCCCGGAATGCCCATTTTTTCAAGCCCCAGGACTTACCCGCGTCCTGGGGCTTGTGCGCGCCGCCGAGCCTATGCAAGATAGGCTCGGCGCACGCAGGGGGAGGCAGGGGTAGGTTTTCGGGAGTTACGCGCGTATATTACGCGTGCTAAAGTAGATGGGAATAGATTTAAAGATTTAAACCTGTATACCCTAGAGGAAATGTGAGATAGGGGAGATATGATAGAGACATTCAAATATCTCAAAGGTTTCCATGCATAGGAGGTGAGTCTTTTTCAATGAAAAGGAGGCTCTAGAACAGGGGTGGGCAAGTCCGGTCCTCGAGGGCTGCAAACCAGTCGGGTTTTCAGGATACCCCTAATGAATATGCATGAAATAGATTTGCATACAACTGAGGCAGTGTGTATGCAGGTCTCTCTCATGCATATTCATTAAGGATATCCTGAAAACCCGACTGGTTTGCAGCCCTCGAGGACCGGAATTGCCCACCCCTGCTCTAGAACAAGGGGTCATGAGATGAGGTTGAAAAGGGTAATCTTAGGAAATATTTCTTTACAGAGAGGGTGGTGGATACATGGAATAACCTCTCGGTGGAAGTGATGGAGACAAACACAATATCTGAATTCAAGAGAGCATGGGATAAATACAGGGGCTTCTCTAAAGAAGTGATGAGAATAAAATGCTAAATTAATTGGATGGATGGGCAGACTAGATGGGCCATACAGTCTTTTTCTGCCATCATGTTTCTATGTTTCTATTATTGTAAATCTTAAACCCAAAACACATGATTTTTTAAAATAAAATAATTACTGTTATTCAGCAGTCTTGGTTGAAAGCATAGAGAAGTGAGAGCACAATGTGATATTATCAGGCATTTTTAAAGCTACTGTTATGACCGTCGGTCGCAGATGGCTGCGACCGCTTCAACTTACGCCATGTGCTGCCCTTCTCTCCTCTCCGGGCCTGCTTGCGGCGGAGGCCAGCCACTACCGCTGCATACCCCAAAGTTCCTCATGGCGGCCAGGACGCTGCCACCACCCACACCAATTCCGGTCCTTCTTAGGCGCGTGGGCGCGCCACCAGTTCCTCCTTTGAAGACTCTATGGCGGGAACCTCGGGGCGTCCCCAACTGATGACATCACTTGGTCAGGGTTCTTAAGCACTGCCTTCGCCCCTTGCTAGCTGACTTGGCAACGAGTTCCTTCACTACTGGTGCTTGCTCCTGTCTCCTCGGACCCGTGGTGGCTATCTCTGATCTACCTTGAACTCTGGACTTTGGCTTGGGTACCTGCTCCTCGGGGGCCTGCTGGCGCTCCTATCAGAGACCTGATCTCCAGGCTTCCCCTGCTCCTCGGGCTAGCCCTGTGCCTTCCAGAGGTCCTACCTGCTGGCCTCCCTGCTCCTCGGGGTTGCCTCTCAGAACTGCCTCACTACTTTGGAGACTCCACCCTGCGCTCCCTCACTCCTCGGGACAGTGCCTATGTTCTACACCAGTGACTGTCTGTGCTTTCCCGCTCCTCGGGGCAGTGCCTATGTTCTACACCAGTGACTGTCTGTACTTCCCCTCTCCTTGGGGCAGTGCCTATGTTCTACACCGGTGATTGCCTGTGCTTCCCCACTCCTCAGGGCAGTGCCTACGTTTTACAACTGTGACTATACTTACACCTTCCCGCTTCTCGGGGTGGTGTTTCCATTCCTCCAGGCTTCTCCCGCTCCTCGGGCTAGCCCCATGTCTTCCAGAGGTCCTACCTGCTGGCCTCCCTGCTCCTTGGGGTTGCCTCTCAGAACTGCCTCACTACTTTGGAGACTCCACCCTGCGCTCCCTTGCTCCTCGGGACAGTGCCTATGTTCTACACCAGTGACTGTCTGTGCTTTCCCGCTCCTCGGGGCAGTGCTTACATTCTACACCTGTGACTGTGTCTGTGCTTCCCCACACCTCAGGGCAGTGCCTACGTTTTACAACTTTGACTGTACTTACACCTCCCCACTTCTCGGGGTGGTGTCTCCGTTCCTCTACCAGAGGTTCCACTGTGCGCAGCCCCGCTCCTCGGGGTTGCTTACGTCATTACCTGGAGACTCAACTTGGGCTTCCCCACTCCGTGGGATAGCCTACGTCATCTCATCAGTGCCTTCCTCACTACACAGCTCTGTCCCTCAGGGTTGCCTCTGCAGCATACCTCCTGAACTTCCTGCCTCATGCTCCCCGCTCCTTCGGCCTGCCTAGCACCGCTCTCTGTACTGAGTCTCTCACCCCGCTCCTCAGGACCTCCACAAGTTCCTGCTGCACCTGACCTCGCCTCCCGATGGTGAGGACCTGTGGGGCTCTTCCCCACAGGTGGTATCAACCCTCACCTCGGGCCAAGGGTCCAAGAAACCCACGAAGTCTAACAGAAATGCTACTATTGTTCAATGCTTCATTACATATTCACTGTGCATTAAAGGATTTCAGCCCAGAGTCGCATGATACTGTCTGCCAAATACAATTTCTGCATCCATTTTGTAAAAAGAAATTTGGAAATTAAACCATTTTATTTTTAATCAAGAGCGCAATAATCAAAATACCCCTGCTAGTGCAACTCCCTATTGCTAGGCCTCCCTGCAAGTCTACTAATACTACTACAGTTACTTCAAAATGCATCAGCAAGACTCCTTCTAGGCACTAGGAAATTTGAACACATCACGCCCTTTCTAATAGCTCTGCACTGGCTTCCTGTTCAATCTAGAATCCATTATAAAATGTCATCACAAATATTCAACATCAACAATATCGATCCATGCCTATTAGGAGTGACACTACAACTCTATACACCACAGAGAAACCTAAGATCACAAAACAAAGGTCTCTTAATGGTACCCTCCACTCGGAACACACATCTAAGGCTAATAAGAGACTGAATGTTTGCAATAGCAGGCCTCTTCCAGAGGCATTATGTCAGATAATAGAAAAAAAGAACTTCAAGTGTGAACTAAAAACATGGCTGTTTAGAAAGGCTTCTGATTTAACGTAAACATATATAATGCTGATAATTGCATTAACAATACAAGAGACATTGCTATTTGAACAATCATTATATAATAAATGACATAAAGGGATTACCAGTAGGATTAGAATCTATTTTCATTGCTATGTAGACCTAGAATGAATTAATATGAACTAAATTAGATAGGAACTACTATGATAGCCATGATGATATATAATTATGAACTAGAGTATGATTTCTCTATGGTGTTGAATTTGAAGAATGAACTTTAACATAAAGCATATGATTGTTGACCTTAAATAAGAACCCTACTAATGTAAACCATTGTGATCTTCTTTTGGAATGACGGTATATAAAATGCCTAAATAAATAAATAAATAAATAAATAAACAAACAAACAAACTAACTCCATGGGTATTTTTTACCTGTAGGATTTATACCAATAATCAAAAGCATATGTGGATTTTTGCTTTGAATATGGCTATCTCAAAAATTAGGCTAATGCAAAAAAGGAGCAAGCAACGCTGACTTAAATCCTTTTACAATCCTCAAAATATAGATTTTATTATATAACATTAAGACATGAAGGTAATTTCATACACAATATATTTTTAAACAATTATAACAAAATTGTTGTTGCAATACATTACACAAATCTTCATTCAACAACTTTTACAAAATATATTTTCATAAATGTAATGTGAACAACGGACTCACACACCAGCGTCATACCTCATATTTAAAATCAAAATTAAAACCCATACATCTAACTTATACACATTCAAACCACAACTACATCCACTTTTAAGAGATCATCAAATCCAAGACAGCAACAGGTTTGAATCCAAAACTTCAATCTTGATACCAAAGAATTACCTCAGTATGACTTGCCTAAGTTCATTCAATTATCGTCTATGTTGTAGACCCCCGAATTCTCATTCACCTACTTTCCCTTCCATTGTAGGCTGCGCAATTCTTATCCACCTTCAACCATAGTCTCTTTCATCCACCTTTAAGCATTGTCCCAAAAATTACCACAAAGATTTGTACCTGCTTTCTCTAAGGATAATTTTTGAGTAAAATAACGTGCATAAGTTTAATTATATACAAGTATATACATTGTTCGATCCCCCGTACTTTCCCCACCCACAGTATCAACTCTTCATAATGTGGGGGAAAAATCTGCACATTCTAGAACAGCATGCATATTTTTGCTCACATTGAGGGCAAGCAACAATCAAAGCCTTGATTTCCGATGGTAAAAATGCTAAATTACCCCTGCAGAAAGGACTTTCATTACTGCCCTCCCCACACTTCAGCTATTTTTCAGTGCTTCGAAAGAAACAGCAAGTACAATTACACAGTCCTGGTATCAGTGATAACACAGGGGAAAACCAAAGGAGAAGGATGAAGGGAGGAAGGCATGAGAATGAAAAAGGGAAGTGCGGTGATTCAGTGCAGGAGAAGAAGACTAGAAAGAGCGGTTGTTGAGGGAGGAGTAAGTGGGAAGCAATTAGATAGAATAGCTAGATTATAAGCAAGAGAAACCATGGGCTAAAAAGCTTTTCACTTTTTAAATCATCAGCACTACATATACGAGTTCAGTCAGACCCACCTGCTGGACTGCTCCTGAAGTGGTTGAAGTGTTTCTGATGACTCTAGGCAGCTCCCTGTGGACACTCCACTCTATAGTGCTTAAAGAGGGCAATTCTCAAACTGGCTGCTTTGCTGCAAAGTCCGCTGGTACTTCTCACCAAATTTCAAAAGGAAAGTGCGTGTGTAAGACTGCCTTGAATCTTGTGCCAGGTATGGTCTTTCCACCTGCTCTTTGTGAAGGTGGATATTTCATGGGAAATAATGCAAGTAGATTTGAAAATACAATGTACAGTATGTGCATTATTTTCTGATCTTGTCAAAAACATGTCCACAAGAACGCCTCTTCCAAAGTCAGCTATAAGTATGTACTTTCTTTTAGGTGGAGGCCAGTGTAGTGGGTAGGAAGATTGGTGATTATTTTGTCATAGAATACACAACACACTTATTTATAAGTATAGAAGTTTTACTTATAAGTCTGAGAATAAGCAATAAAAGCATTCAAGATTAGAATTTGCATTAAAGAATATATACAATGATACTTCCCCTCACAGTTTCCAATGTGAGTCTTATATATCTTTGGAAAGAAAGAAACACAATGTTGGAAAACCAGTAACAGTTCATCAGGCACTTCATTAACCACTGTAATGTCCAAAAGCTTTTCATCTGATCTGTACTTTCTCTGATTTCAAACTGTTAGCTTGAAGTTGGTCTTTTTGTGTTGATTCTAATGACCTTTGTCCTAGGTTCAGTCTTTCTCTGGGCTACTTCCATATGTTCTTGAGGCCCCAACTGTCTGTCCTTATCATATCAGCAAACAATTAGGTGTTGCTAAGTTGCTACTGTCCTGTTTTCCCTGATATCTGCACAATTAGCTTCCTGAGTAACTGCTCTTTAATATATTTAATCTCATGACTTGTATGAAGCAGGCTATGAAAAATGGCATATTTATTCTCAGAACCTATAGCCTTTATATCAAATAATTACACTAATAATATTAGTGATTCTCTGCCCCACTAATTTCTATTGTGGTACAAAGTTCTTCATATAAACTAAATAACTGCTTAAAATAATTTCCCACAGCTGATGCGAAAAGTTTAAATTACCAGTTGGAGGGTTTCGGGAGAG
Organism: Rhinatrema bivittatum; assembly: GCF_901001135.1. NCBI lineage: Eukaryota > Metazoa > Chordata > Amphibia > Gymnophiona > Rhinatrematidae > Rhinatrema > Rhinatrema bivittatum. The sequence goes on along the minus strand of NC_042615.1, from coordinate 270,798,715 downwards.
CTCGGTTGGCAGGGAACTTTATGAAATATTGGGAGGGGGTGCTTGGTAATCAGTTGGGAGACCCGCACAGCACTCTTACTTAAAAAAAAAATGCCACTTATCAGGATATCATTTGAAGATATCTGGTTAAGTGGCAAGTTATGCAACCATACAAGGCCAATAACTTTAGACCTGCTCTGAGACAGATCTAAAGTTATACAGCTAACTTAGTCAGTTATAGTTAAAAATCAGGTAAGTTAGCCGGATAACTACTCCACCATGGAATGCCTATTTTTTTATCCAGCTAAATTATAGCCGGATAATGACATATCCAGATATGTATGTGCTCCAATATTCAAAAAATTGCCATTTAGCCAGATAACTTGTGGGTTATTTGGCTAAATGGCTTTGAATATTGACTCTGTGTGCTTCTCTCTCTCCTGCCTCTTCCTCTCATTGCCCAGCTTTGTGTAATATTAATAATTAGGAAATGATGTAACTGTGGTGATCATATAAAATTTGACTTTGAGAATTATCTGGCAAAATATCTCTTAAATGTCATCAAACACTTTTGGTCAGGACTCAGTGGCCATTTCAATGTGGAACAAGCAAACCATGGAGACCTTTGTTTAAACCAGCAAAAAAAGACATTGTTCTCCTAGTGGAGGGCAAGTTATTTCAAAGGAAGAGGTCTACTTTATCCTAAACAGAATCTACATAACTTACTATGCTTTCTATAATTGCATTCCTGGGAAAAGAACAGATAGAATCAACATGGGAGGGTGGGGATCAACAGGGGAGGAGCAGAAAGGAGCAAAGAGTGGGAGAACGGAGGTAAAAAAGAACACAGGTGAGGTAAGAGAGGACAGAGGTAGCATGTGGTAAAGGGACATAGGGACAGATTTTTTGATCCCCATCAATATGGGTTCAGAAAATCTATGAGCACTGAATTATTAATTTTGTCCCTTTTAGATTTTTTCAGAAGAGTGTTGGACTCTGGGAACAGTTATATTCTTGTCTCACTGGACATAACGGCAGCTTTCAATACAGTTGATCACTCTATCCTAATCCACCTTTTACATGATAGTGGCATCTCCGGTAAAGCAGTGCAATGGTTTTCATCCTTCCTGTCAGAGCACCATCAACAAGTTGAGTTTGATAACAGTTTTTCTCACTGGGCTACTATGAACACCGTTATACCACAAGGTTCGGCTCTTTCAGCCATGCTCTTTAATGTATACCTTGACCCTTTGAATAAGATACTAGCAAGGTTATGTGAGGGCTACGTTGATGAATTACAATTTTTTTGTCTGTGTTGCACCCGTCGGTCGCAGGTGGCTGCGACTTTTGCTGCTCACCTCCTTTTTCCATGCAGTTACGAGTCTGGGGAGAATAGCAGCCTCTGCTTTCACACACCGACCCTCATGGTGTGCTTGGGTCGGCGTGGGCGCTCCCGGCAGCCATCTTACATCTGGAATTACTTAAGGCAAGCAAGCGCGCGCCTGCCCCCGTCTTGTACGCATCATGGCGGGAACCTTGGGGGCATCCCCACCACATGACATCATCTGCTTACCATACTTAAACCCAGCTGACCACTTGCTATTCGAGTTAGCAAGGATTCCTGTCCTGCTATTTCCGCCATTCTGGGACTTCGCTCTGCTGTCCTTCCAAGTGCCCTAGGTACCCGCTTCTCAGGGGCCTTGCTGCACTCCAGGCTATCCGCTCCTCAGAGAGCCTTTGCTGCCTGTACCTCTATCGTTTCAGTGAGTTCCTGCATCGTCCTCGGATAACCCTTGTGGTTCCAGTCCGGGTTTTCCTCAGCGTCTGATCATCCATCTCTACTACAGATTCGGTGTGAATACTAATCCAGCTCCTCTACCTTTGTGGCACGGATCCTCAGGTTACCCCGCTTGTGGGCTCTGACCAGGTCCATCCTATCTTGTGCAACTGACCTCCAGCTTCTGCTCCTCTTCTCTCCGCGGGCCTGTGCCGGAGTTGCCAGCACAAGCTACGCCTAGATAAGGTAGTCACTGATCTACTCCACTCTATGGATTCCTAACCGACAGACCAATGTACAGGCTTTACTCTCTGGACTTTCTTACTGATCTGCATCGCAGATCATTACTGGCTGTATAATAAAGTTTATTCATCTCTGTTGTTCATCACTGCTGAGACCTTGCCAGTTGTGGTGAGGGCCCACAGGACTCCTCCCTGTGGGGGGAGTCTAACTACCACAACCCTGGGGCCCACAATAGTTCAAGACACCTAGAACGTAACAGTCTGTGTCCAGCCTTCTTTGTCTGAAACCGTGGACCTGGTCAATTTGTGCATGGACACTATCAAGAGATGGTTATTTTTCAACAAACTGTCCCTTAATGTGTCCAAAAAACAATGTTAGTTAATTCAACATTGTTAGGATTTTTGGGTATGTGGGCCCTTGGGCCGAGGTGAGAGATGACACCGCCCACAGGGAGGAGCCCCGTGAGCCTCACCGTTGGGAGGAGAGGTCTCAGCTGTAAGGTGTGTAGAGCAACAGGTGCTGGAGAGAGAGAGATGAGAGGCAGAGGAAGCTAGGGAGAGTGACCCCAAGTGGTGGAGTCACGGAACGTCAGTGCAGGGAGCTGACATAGTACTAGCTTGAGAGTCCTTGAAACTTAATTAGAGAAGTAGAGTGACACTGCCCATGGAGTGGGGAGTGTGGCAGAAAGAGACACAGGCGCTGGAGACCCCCAGGGTCTGTGAAGAGGGGTAAGCCCACAGAGAAGTTCTCTGTAGTGATGATACAGCAAAGGTCCATAGAGCGGGGTACCCCGGTGAGGGTCCTCAGTAGAGAAGATACGGCAATGGTCCGCAGAGTGGGGTACACCGGTGAAGGTCCTCAGTAGCGATGGTATGGCAATGGTCCACAGAGCGGGGTACACCAATGAGGTTTCTCAGTAGCAATGGTACTGCAATGGTCCACAGAGCAGAGTACTCACTGAAGCAGAGTGAAAGTTCCAGAGAAGGCCCCAGGGAACGGAGCATGCAGAAGTCCTAGGCAGAAGGCCCTCCGAGGAGTGGATAGCCAGAGACAGGAAGGGCTCCCGAGGAGCAGGTACCCAGAACGTCTCATGCCACGGAAGCAGGAACTGGAACAAGAGTCTGTAGCGAGCGAAGCGGATTCAGCAATGAGGGAACTCGTTGCCAAGTCGTCGATAGGCAGGGCCAGCCAGCTTAAGAGTCCTTGAAGAATGACGTCATCCGAGGGGGACGCCCCCGAGGTTCCTGCCATGACGTCCATAGGACTGGCCATGCAGCGCGCGCGTGTGCCTAAGGGACTCCGAGGGCAAGGTGGTGGTCGGCAGCGTCCACGCCGTCCAGGGGGCCCGGGAACCAGGGCATGTAGGCCGGCAATAGCTGGCGGAGGCCGTGAGTCGACCCAGAGGAGTCAGGGTAGTCAAGCAAGAGGTGAGCAACAGCTGTCGCAGCTGTCTGCGACCGACGGGTGTAACAAACATTCCATTTGTAAGATCGTACATACTTCAGTTTTGATTGACAACACCTCTTTTCCATTCGACTCATGTATCCGTAACTTAGGTTTTGTTTTTGACCCCACACTTTCCTTTCAACTGCACATTAAAAGCAGAATAAAATCAGTTTTGTTTTTATTTCGTGTACTTTGCGTGTACATCTGCTAGATCCCTATGACTTTAGAATAGTTGTACAGGATTCAGTTCTTCCCATGGTGGATTACTGCAGTTCTGTTCTCTTGGGTTTACCTGCAGTCACCTTAAAACCCCTACAGTTATTGATTAATGCCGCTGCTCGTCTCATTGCCAGCACAAAGAAACGAGTTCACATTACCCCCACTCTTATTGAGTTATATTACCCCCACTCTTATTGAGTTTCATTACCTATTGCTGAACGCATTAAATATAAGATTGCTTTGATCATCTTCAAACTGATTACATCAGCTACTTCTCCTTGGGGTAATGCATTTCTACATCTCTACTGTCCTACTTAATAGTTACACTCTTCTCAACAAGGCTTATTAGATATTCCATCGCCCCTGCAAGCCAGACTATGTACCACCAGAGACTGTGCCTTCTCGGTGGTGGCACCCATTCTCTGGAATTCTTTTCCTTTTGAATTGAGGCAGGTTGATAGCGTGAAGTCATTTAAAAACCTGTTAAAACATGGCTGATCAGGCAGGCATTTTACTGGTCCTCCTGAGTTAATGGACTCTGTCTCCTTTTATGTCTTTCTATGTGTATTCAGTTTTATCAATTTTTTTGTTTGTAAGTCATGTTTACATGTAAATTTGGTTTTATGGATGTTTTCATGTTTTCAAGCTATGTTTTATTGATGTATTTGATTTTTTGTATATGCTTTTATGTATGTTTCCTTATGGATCTGTTACGCCTGTCGGTCGCAGACGGCTGCGACCGCTGTGGCTCACCTCTTGCCTCACTGCACTGACTCCATCGGGTAGACTTGCGGCCTCCACCAGCTATCGCCGGCCTGCCCGCTCCTGTTCCCGGGCCTCCCTGGACGGCGTGGAAGCTGCCGACCGCCATCTTGCCCTCAGAGTTCCTTAGGCGCGCACGCTCTTGGGCCAGTCTTAAGCACATCATGGCGGGAACCTCGGGGGCGTTCCCCCCCCCAGATGATGTCATTCATCGTGGACTCTTAAGCCAGCTGGCCTTGTCTGCCTACGACTTGGCAATGAGTTCCCTCATTGCTGAATCCGCTTCGCTCTCTATGGACTTCCCCGTTCCAGCTCCTGCTTCCTCGGCATGAGATATCTTGGGTACACGCTCCTCGGGGGCCCTTTCCTCGTCTCTGGGTATCCGCTCCTCAAAGGGCCTTGCGCCTAGGACTGCTGCCTGCCCCGTTCTCTGGGGCTTCCTCTGGAACCATCGCTACCTCTACAGTGAGTACTCCGCTTATGGACCATTGCTGTATCATCTCTACTGAGGAACCCTCATCGGTGTACCCTCTCTGCGGACCATTGCCGTATCATCTCTACTGAGGAACCCTCATCGGTGTACCCTCTCTGCGGACCATTGCCGTATCATTTCTACAGAGGAATCCTCTTTGGGTATACCCCACTCCACAGAGCCCATGCTCTGCAGGCAGTGTCGCTCTACTTCTCTACAGAGACTCAAGGACTTCCGAGCTGTAGCTGACATTAGCGCCCAGCGCTGTCGCTCCGTGGCTCCACCCCTTGAGGCCATCCTCTCTAGCTCCTTCTGTCCTTCCAGCTCGCTCTATCTCTCTGCTCTCTCTCCAGTACCTGATGTTCTACACACCTAGCAGCTGGGAACTCGCCTCCTGACGGTGAGGCTCACGGGGCTCCTCCCCGTGGGCGGTACCATCTCTCACCTCGGCCAAGAGCCCACAAACCCTAACAGGATCCTTTTGCACATTGCCTAGGTATAAACAATACATACATTTTAAATAAAGATAAAGAATGATATTAGGAGCAGGGGAGGAAGGGGGTGAGAGAATGGGGTACAAATGAAGATGGATAAAAAGGGATGGGAGAGGGCAGAGAGAAATGGAAGACGGGAAGAGGTTAAGGGAAAGAGGGATAGAAATAGAGTTGCCAACTGCCCGGTTTTGGACCGGACAGCCAGGTTTTCAGCTGTGCTGTACAGTGTCCAGTTAGAAGGACTGACCGGATATTGAAAATCTGGTTTTTGCAAGAGGGACCTCTTTCCCACAGCTTCCTGGTTATAGAGAAAGACAGAGCCGAGAGCTGAGCTGTGTTCCTGCCCTCTTGCCTCCTTTCCTGTGTTGTGATTGGATGGAATGAGGAGAGGAGGCGGAGCACAGCACAGCCCACAGTTCCCAGTAGCTCCACAGATCTCTGCAGCAATGCCCTCTGGATCCCTCCTTCTCCCTCACTGAGTGCTGGGCCAAGACTGGAGAGAGGAGGCTGCAGCTAGCCAGCCGAGGGATACAGGAACAGAGTAAGGGAAGAGACGGTCAGAGTCACAAGGTAAGAAAAGGGGAGAAACAGAGGGGGACACAGAAAAAAGGGGAGGGAATGGAAGATAGACACATGGGGAGCAAGGGAGGAAAGAGACACAGAGGGGCTATGGAAGGAAGATCACAGGGAAGGGGAAAGGCATAACAAGAGCATGAGGGAAGGAGGGAGATAGAGGGGGAAGGAAAGGAAGAACATAAGAACATAAGAAAATGCCATACTGGGTCAGACCAAGGGTCCATCAAGCCCAGCATCCTGTTTCCAACAGTGGCCAATCCAGGCTATAAGAACCTGGCAAGTACCCAAAAACTAAGTCTATTCCATGTAACCATTGCTAATGGCAGTGGCTATTCTCTAAGTGAACCTAATAGCAGGTAATGGACTTCTCCTCCAAGAACTTATCCAATCCTTTTTTAAACACAGCTATACTACCTGCACGAACCACATTCTCTGGCAACAAATTCCAGAGTTTAATTGTGCGTTGAGTAAAAAAGAACTTTCTCCGATTAGTTTTAAATGTGCCCCATGCTAACTTCATGGAGTGTCCCCTAGTCCTTCTACTATCTGAAAGAGTAAATAACCGATTCACATCTACCCGTTCTAGACCTCTCATGATTTTAAACACCTCTATCATATCCCCCCTCAGTCGTCTCTTCTCCAAGCTGAAAAGTCCTAATCTCTTTAGTCTTTCCTCATAGGGGAGTTGTTCCATTCCCCTTATCATTTTGGTAGCCCTTCTCTGTACCTTCTCCATCGCAATTATATCTTTTTTGAGATGCGGCGACCAGAATTGTACACAGTATTCAAGGTGCGGTCTCACCATGGAGCGATACAGAGGCATTATGACATTTTCCGTTTTATTCATCATTCCTTTTCTAATAATTCCCAACATTCTGTTTGCTTTTTTGACTGCCGCAGCACACTGAACCGACGATTTCAATGTGTTATCCACTATGACACCTAGATCTCTTTCTTGGGTTGTAGCACCTAATATGGAACCCAACATCGTGTAATTATAGCATGGGTTATTTTTCCCTATATGCATCACCTTGCACTTTTCCACATTAAATTTCATCTGCCATTTGGATGCCCAATTTTCCAGTCTCACAAGGTCTTCCTGCAATTTATCACAATCTGCTTGTGATTTAACTACTCTGCACAATTTTGTGTCATCTGCAAATTTGATTATCTCACTCGTCGTATTTCTTTCCAGATCATTTATAAATATATTGAACAGTAAGGGTCCCAATACAGATCCCTGAGGCACTCCACTGTCCACTCCCTTCCACTGAGAAAATTGCCCATTTAATCCTACTCTCTGTTTCCTGTCTTTTAGCCAGTTTGCAATCCACGAAAGGACATCGCCACCTATCCCATGACTTTTTACTTTTCCTAGAAGCCTCTCATGAGGAACTTTGTCAAACGCCTTCTGAAAATCCAAGTATGCTATATCTACCGGTTCACCTTTATCCACAAAGGAGATAGAGAAACCAAAAGGCACTGGAGAGGAGAAGGAAGAAGGAGGGAGAGAAAGACAAGAGCACGGAGGGAGGGGACTAGAGACAGGAGGGCAGTGCAAGAGAGGAGTGCACAGAAGAGGGGGAGAACATATTGAGAGAGAGGTGGCACAAAGGAGACAGAGATGAAAGACTGGGAAGTTTTTAAGGAAAGGGAGAGCGAGCCATCTGTGTCTGAGACAGGAGGCTGTGTGTTTGGGAGTGTGCATGATAGAGGAGGCTGTGTGTATGAGAGAGGAGGTTGTGCGTTTGGGAGGATGTACATGTGGATGAGAGAGGAGGCTGTGTGATTGGGAGTATGTGTATGTATAAGGTAGGCTGTGTGTTTATGGGGAAATATGGAGGTGGATGTGTATTGGAAAGGCTTTAGTAGTGATAGAGAGCAAAACTGCATGAGAGAGGCTGCAGTTGATATCTTTATGAAGAGAGTTGAACTAACATTTTATAAAACAAAGTATATTGAGAGGGTGCTTGAAAGCCAAGTAATGAGTGGATTGTCAACTGACAGTAGTCTATAACCCTCTCCCCCCGCCCCCCGCCCCCCGTCTCCCCTCCCAAAGCATGAAGTTTAGTGAGGTGTCCAGTTATGGTCCACGGAAAAGTTGGCCACCCTAGATACAGAGTGCTGAAGGAAGTCAGGGAAAAATGGCATAGAGATGTGAGAGGTAAAAAAAAGAGATAAGATGCAAAAACTCATTCCATGAAAAAGGTGATCTCTAAGATTTATAATCTATTAAATGGAAAACTGAAGGACAAACCCACCCATTTAAAGGCCTAGGAACATGATCTAGATTATGTTCCTAGTGAGGACACCTGGTTGCTTGTCTTTCAGGCAATAAGGAAATCCTCTATTTCATCATTATTGATAGAGAACAACTATAAATTAGTGGTGTGTTATCCTGGCAAAACTACATAAATTTAGTTCTAAAATAAGCAAAGATTGTTGGAGGGGTTGTCATTCTAAAGGTACTTTCTACACATGTGGTGGAACTGTATTAAGGTACTGTATCTTTGGCAGCAGATCTCGGCTATTCTGTCCAGGATCTATAATTCTAATATTCAATTGACAAAAGATCTGGCACTCCTAAATCATCAAATCGGCAATGAGGAGCGACCTTCCTATTCCTTGATCCAACATATCTGCATTGCAACCAGAATGGAGATAGCATACTCTTGGAGATTGGACTGTGCCCCGCCACTTTCTAGAGTACTGGTCCGATTGGATGCAATTTGCACCATGAAGAAACTAGCAGCATCAAAATATCACAGACTTAACATGTTTCACTCCGTATGGGACCCATATTTACATTGGAGAAATAGTGATAATCCCTAAAACTCTTTAGTATTAAGGTATCTGACACATTTTCATTAATCCATTCCTTTCTGGCTATTTAATGGTTCATATTGACATTAACTTTTATTTCTCTAAGAATTTATTTTCATTTTGGAGAGCAGCAAAGGTGGGGGGAGGGGAGAAAGGTTGTAACATATGGCTTGCTAATGTTTAAACATTGTTTGTACTTTGTGTATTTTGCCTATAATAAAAATGCTAATTAAAAAATAAAAAAGATGCAAAAGAAAGAGAGGTGTGGAATGGCAATAAATAGGGAAAGGCAGAGAAAAGAGTTGGGTCGTAATGAGAAGCAGGCCTGGATTTTTACAAAAGCAATGTAGGTAGCTGCCTATGGTGCCAACTTTTTAAGGCTCCAGCTGCACGAAATAAATTCCATGCTTTGCCACTGCACTTTCTATGTGCTAGAAAAACAGAGATGGCTGGGATGATGACAGGGTGAATGGGGCACCTGACTCGAGAATAACACATTTCGGCATCAAGCCATCACCCAATCTGATGCTCCTAAGTACCTTGCCCTGATGCAGGCACAAAAATGCCGGTGCCATCAGGAAGCTGCCTGCAGAGCACGGTAGCCAAGAGACCACATGATATATACAGAAGATCTGCCGAATGCCAAAGAACTCAGGGAGGAGAAGCACTGGGAGTACAGCCTGTGTCCATGCACTGGTGCCCAGAACTGCCATCGGTAGAGGGAGAGAGACAGAGAGAGATGAGGCTGGATACTGCTAGGTAGAGTGGGTAAGAAGAGAGAAAGGAGGACGCTGAGCACCGTGGAGGGAAAGAGAGAGAGAGAGAGAGAAGAAGATGGATGCTGTTTGGCAGGGAGGAGAGAAAAAGATGCTGGGCAGGGAGTTTGGAGAGAGTGAGAGGGGGGATGCATGCTGATGGAAGGGGATGGGGGGTTGGAGAGGAAGGGATACTGAGCTAGGAGTCAGGAGAGAGAGGAGGGGAATGCTAAGTTGAAAGGAACACTCAGCCACTACCACCAAAGTCAGGTGATGGGAAGGGAAGAATACATTTAGCATCTGTGGGTGCCAAAATCTTAAATCCTGCCCTGGTGACAAGGAAGGGAAAGTGTCAGCTGGATCGAGAGGAAGGAAAAGTAAAATGGAAAGAAGTCCAGAAAAACCAGAACATGAAAGAAGAGGAGAGAGAACAGTACGATGTGGGTGACAAAGAGGAAATATGTTTTGGGGGGGGGGTGTTTCATTTAAATATCTGATTCTGTAAGTTTGGAAATTGTTTTAGTATCTTATATGTAAATTTTTCAGATTCTAGATGTAATACCCAACCTTGGTAATATGCTCTGTGACAGACCCTACAGTCACGTCACCATTAAGACCTGGTTGAACCCTTTGTTCAGCTAGAGAGAGAGAGAGAGAGGGAGAATAGGTTAAAGTGAAGGGAGGATACATTTAAATATAGCCCCTCCTTTTATGGGGTCTGGAATGGACAGCCCATGAAACAGTATATAACCACGCCCTTGCTACAGCTTGGGGGGCAGTCCATTTAGGTTAGCACAGAGTGCAGAGGTGTCAGGAGTTACCTTTTGTTGTTTTACAGGCCCAGTCAGTAAAGGCAGGCTAACCCAGGCTGTTGGTCTTAACCAGGGTTTGGAGAGATTTCCTCTTCCAGTACACAACCTGTCTGGTTGAGTTCCCTCTGGGTCCGATTTAGGGGAATTTTGATACTTTTATTTAGGAGCCTCACTGGACACCTGGGCCTGTCTTACATGTAGGGATTGGGGAACTGCCCAGGGACAGGGAAGATACAACCCTTGAAGCAGTGGTGACCTGCTATGAGGAGGAGACTCCACTGTTAGTTTCTGATCCATTTTGGGGACGAACACATTTGTTAGAAGATCCAGGAGGAAGGTTCCTGGCTGCCCCTTCTTTTCTGCTAAGAGCAAGAGAACTGCTTGTTTCAAGGAGGGTCCTTTCCATGGAGGATCCAGAGAGAGCACTAAAGAGACTGTGTAAGATCAAGGAGACCCTGAAGATCTGTTAACCATGAGTAAAGGAAACAGCATCACTGGAGATACACCACCTGGTGTTCACTACCCTGGGGAGAGAAAGAGAGGATTTACTCTCTGTGCCAGAGTCTGCTATTTTCATCAGCTTGGAAGGGGTTTTGAACTTTCTAAAGACCCTGCCCATCTGGGAACTCCACTTTACCTTAATCCAAGAATAGTGGATGTCTCCCTTGCCCTGTTAAGTGAGTCCTGCACAGATAGAGGAAGGAGACTGTAGAGGAATTGAAGAGGGGTTTCGGTGGTGCTGCAGTTTGAGTTTTGTGACATTCACCATCAGAGCTTAACAGTAAAGCCTTTTATTTTGGACACTAACCAAGTGGCCCCAGAGTATTTATTTCTGCACTCGCTGCACTCACAACAGAGACCAATATCCTCCCCATGGGAAACACAAGGAAATGGGTAAGAAAACCATCCTTGTCACATTGGGACCTGAGAGGACTCCTTTCTTCCCCCAGTGCAGAGAATCCACACCTTGGAAAGTAAAGGAAGTACAAGAGCTAGTCACGTCAGGGTTCCTGCCCCAAAGAGTATAAATAACTTTAAGGCCTCACCTGTGCTAGACCAGCACACCAGGGTGGCGTTACAACTTGTTAGCTTTATGACGTGTAATTTTTGGTAGAGGGTGTTTCACGTAATGTTACTTTTGCTTCTGGCCCCTTTACCCCCACTCTTATTTCCCTGAAGTCCATAAACAAAACTTGGGCTGGCTAAATGTTCATTATAGATTTTTATTTTTCTGGACCTGCCTGGCCCAGGAGAAAAGCTCAAGAAGTGGAACAAATATCATCCACGGTCATCGTCCCCTCTGCATCACTGCCCTTCTGCAATACTCCCAAGCTTCCCACTGTTGATCTCCTCTATTCCTCGCTGGCAGTTTGGGAAGTCATTGTTCAGGTTGCGCATTGCACTGCACACTCATTCCCTGCATTGCCTCAATTCTGCCTCCTCCCCCTCCTGGGCATTCTTCCAACATAAGGTGAGGGAGCAAGGCCACATCGTAGCAGGGACTGTGCGCTTGCAGTGACCACCCAGAGTACATTTGTGGAACTGAGTAGGTATGCTAGCAATGGTAGAGGATCAATGGTGTGGTTCATGTTATCGGCAGCATTGGAAACCTGGTAGGAGGCATCACCAACAAAGGGGGCGTATCAGGCACCATTAGCAGTGGGAAGGTTATCAGCAGCAGTAGTGGTGCTGGCTGGAGGGTGCGCCAAATGTTCAACACACACAGGGCAGCCAGAAACCTTGCGCTGGCCCTAATTATGGCTGACTGTACTGGAAGCTTAGAAAGAGAGAGCATCTCAGAAACGATGGGAAATTCACTGTCAGGCAGGAAGTATGGGGAAGACAGGAAACGTATTTAGAGCTGGCAGTGCAGGTTGGCATAGCAGAAGCTGTTACTGTAATGCTGTCTTTTCAGTCATCGAAGTGACTTCTGGTCTATGTAACTCACCACCATGCAGCAGTGCAGTCCAAGCATGCGCCAAATGCACTGACCACCATGCAAGGCAATCTGCGGCATTACTATGAAAGCAGTTGGCAAATATATGCCAAACTCTGGATTTGAAAATATTCTACATACGGCAGTGGGTAGAGTTTTCCTTGCGAGCTAAGGTGGAATGCTGCTGTGTATGATGCATTAAGAACCCCATGAATAATTTTGCTGTGAAGTTTGCCTCAGATGGTATTGCTGCGGCAAAACGCCAGAATTTGTACAAAACTTCCGATAGTTTAACACAGCAATCAGTGATGCTGACAATAACTCACTCAAACAGCTTGACTATTGGATTTCAACAAATCTGGTTGTTTAACATGAAGTATTTTAAGGTGAGTAAAACAGAAGTCATTGCTTAAGTCAGTGTAACATCATTCCCCTGTTTGCAATCTTATTTGTATTGCATTCCAAAATAACATTGCAAGCATATTTAGCCAATAATTTACTTTAATTAAGTAAAAGTTATTTCATTAATATCATTAAAGTGTACACTCAGCAGATGGCTACATTATCTACCACAGTTACAGCAGTTAATTAATGAGGCCTTACATCACAGTATGAGCAAACTGTAAGATAAACCAAAACTGCTTTCTTCCAAATAACTTCTAGAATAAATTAGTAGTAACAGTGTTGCTGCTTATTCCAGGTCAGCCTTGGCAGAATGAATCAGTCCTGGGTTGTTGTTTTTTTCATTCCCATTCCACTGCATTCCAGGACTTTAACAACCCTTAAGCCTTCTGTTAAATACTCATTAAATTAAACTCCCCTTTAATGACATCTAACTCTCTATTCACAGAGTTTCATTTTGGCTATCATTTATCTGATTATCATTTAGTCTTTGTAAGGTACGGTGGGCAGGGTTTCATAAAAGTGCTGGATAGATCAATAGATAGATGTAGTTTATATGGGTTTGCATTGTTTCCTATGGTTTTTCAAAAAAATTCAGTTGATACTTTATTTCAATCTGCGGTAAATCCATCAAACTCTATAGCTGGCCATAAAATTCTGCGGTTTTCCATTACTCTCTATGGCAAGGATATGCAAGCTTTTTGATAGTGGCCCCACCAAGCTTATATTCATTGCCTCCAGATTCCTTCCCAACTCAGTTTTTCACCTCTTTCTGTCTCAAGTGTGGTGAGGTCACCAACCAAGTAAACAGAGGAAATCAGGAACAGACTTTGATGGTGGCAGCTACTTACAGGACAAGTATATTGTGCATACAGAGCGATTTTTGGCACTATCATATGAACTAGAAAATGATAACTACTCACTTCCTCTCTCGTAAATGTTTCTTTTCCTCTTTCTGTAGCCGGACATGCGTTTTGGACGCGATAAACATGCGCCCAAAGCAATATCGGGATTAGCACGTCCAAAATGCGTGTCCATACTGGCACGTAGCTAATAGCGCTCATCACATGCAAATGCCATGCTGATGAGGCTATTAGCTAGTACCCCTAATCTAAAAAAAGAAATGTGCGCCTGACATGCACATTTTACCGCTCAAAAATTAACACCAGCCCAGAAGTGTTCTGAGGCACCCCAAGCTATGATCAGAAGAGCAAAAAATACAGGTTTTTTTTATTCCTCCTACTTAATATTGTTGCAGTACTAAGCAGGAGGAACTACAGAAAGCTGCAACAAAAAAACAAAAAAAAACTTGACAGCGGTCAATTTACGAACATCCATTTTCCTAACCCATGGCTGTACACAGATAAGGAAATCAGACGCTCAGAAAACTGAGCATCTATTTTCCTTACCTGCGCATAGCCACTTCTCCTGGGCACTCGATGGCATGGATGTGCTAGGGACATGCAAATTATCCATTATCCATTGCGCATCTGTTTAATGTATGTATGTGTGTGTGTGTGTGTGTGTATATATATATATATATATTTATTTTATTTAAAACTTTTCTATACCGACAGTCAAATGAATATCACATCGGTAATGGGTATAGCGGAGGGGGAGTCTAAATGGTACATAATTCGATTGATTGGATGGCCGAGGAGGATATATCCCCTGTAAGTCTAAAGCTGATATACAGAGGGAAGATGCGTTGGTTTATGTACAGGGCGCTATTTAACAGAGGATTATATACAGTGTTTATATACAGAGCTTATATACAGTATTCATATGCAGTCGGCTAAATCATGAAGGCTTAAACAGGCCAAACGGGTACAAGGGGAGAGGGTACTGGGTGGCAGGGGGAGGATTTATTTATAAATAAGTTAGGGTATAGGTTTACTTAAGAATGCAAAGGGGGAAGGGGAAAAGCAGGGGGGAGGGGCGGATGGAGAAAGGTGAAGGCGGAGAGTGAAGGCGGAGAGTGAAAGGCGGAGAGTGCAGGCAGAGGATGAAGGTCGAGGGAACTCATAATGAAGGTTGAGGGGGGAAAAGAGGCTTCGTCATGGTGGATGTGGCTAAGAGAAGGTTAGGTGAAGGCTTGTTTAAACAGCCATGTTTTTAGTTCTTTTTTTAAAGGTTTGAGTACAGTGTTCCAGGCGTAGATCTGGAGGCATGGAGTTCCATTACTTAGGACCTGCTGATTAATGCTGACACCAATATAACTATAGATTAGGAAACTTTTAGACCAGCATGGAGATCGCAACGGATGACGGAAGATACTGAGACCAATCACTGTGGACACTCCTGGCAGGCCAGAAGCATGCCTTGCTAATGTTTTAAATTGGCAAGACCTCTAGGTCAATTAAACTCCAGGTACCATGAAGCTTAGATGGGGCTTAGATATTCTTGATAATGGTATTCTGATCAATTGCACAGCGGGAGCAATGAATTAATGGATTTAGCTTTTCTTGCAAATATGATAGTAGCGCTCCTGATCTTTTAGATTTTGTTAATCCTAAGGGGTCCAGTGTTTAATGCATATATATATATCCAACAAGTAATACACATTGTTCTGATTAATGCTGACACCAATATAACTATAGATTAGGAAACTTTTCATCCAGCAGGTGACAGTGTGAATCCTCTGAATCCAGGCCTAGAATATGTTGGAGTCATTTTATTACAATGGCTGAGGATGTATGTAGAAGTTAGGATGTATGGATTCAGAATTCTTGTTATGGTTTAGCGGTGTTTGGGTGGATTCTTGGGTACTGTGGCAGATGACCACGCCCATGAGGAGGAGCCCCGTGGGGAGCCACAGTACTGGGCTAGACTCAGGACGCACAAACACAGAATTAGATCTTTTATTGTACAGCTTGATGTATACCACCAGAGGTGGCAGGAGTGAGGTAGTCTGGATGTAGCAGTCTCGGGACACTCGGCAGAGGGGACACTTCTCACCTCGTTAGTATAGGGGAATTCCGGTGTAGGTTTCCCAGCAAGGCAATGCTGTAGATGAGACAGACTGAGAGTTAGATTACTCACTAGATGGTAGCTGTAGGTTAGCGATTCCACCAGGCAGAAGTAGATGGTACAGGCACCGAGGCAGGGAGAGCAGGCCCTCAAGGAGCGAGTACCTGAAAGGCACCTGAAATAAAGTGGAGGGCCCCCAAGGAGCAGGTACCCAGGTTAGAGATTACCCCAAAGGGCAGAGAGAGAACTTCCAGTGGCAGCACGGAAGTGACAGAGTAGCTTAGACCGGCCGAGAAAAATCCTTGCTAACTCAATGAGCTAGCAAACAAGTACAGGCTATATACCCGGATGGCGTGACGTCACTTGAGGGGGACACCCCAGAGGTTCGCGCCATAGCTGGAATAAAGACATGGGCCCTTGGGAGGAACATGGCGGGAGGCAACGCCATAGCCGTTCCCGGGACGCCGGAGAGGGTGGCTTGAAGACGCGGCTGTAGCCATTTTCCCAAGGTAAGCGGGAGGAGCTGAGAAAAAGGTGAGGCATAAGGGGCGAAGCCGTCTGACCCCCGACGGACGCCAGAGTTCTCACCCAGACACAGACTAGTTTGAAGGCCCCAGACCAACCTCTGAGTGAACTCATATTTACTGTTTGCACTCTGAAATGTTTATGAACAGGCAAGAGTCTGTTTATTTTAGTTATTCCAGTAGGTCTATGATGAGAAAACAATCAATTAACTTATACTAAAGCCTGAGAGAGAGTAAAGGCCATACAGCTGTGCCTGAAATTGATAAGAACTCAGAGGGAGGAAACATCGCTGCTTTTCCCAAGCATTTAGGGCCGGATTTTAAGAGGTACGCGCAGGCGTAGATTTGTGCGCTCAACCCAGCGTGCACAAATCTACGCCCGATTTTATAGCATGTGCGCGCAGCCGCACACATGTTATAAAATCCAGGGTCAGCGTGAGCAAGGGGGTGCACACTTGTGCACGCCGAGCCCTAGGGGAGCCCCGGAGGGAACTTTCCTTCTGCCCCCCCCCCACCTTCCCCTCCCTTCCCCTACTTAACCCGCCCCCCAGCCCTACCTAAACCCCCCTACCTAACCCCCCCCCCCCCCCCATACCTTTGTTAGGCAAGTTGCGCCTGCCTCTGGGCACACGCCGAGCCCTAGGGGAACGGCCTCAGAGGGAACTTTCCTTCCACCCCCCCTTCCTTTCCCATACCTAACCCGCCCCCTAGTCCTACCTAAACCCCCCCATACCTTTGTTAGGCAAGTTGCGCCTGCCTCTGGACAGGCGTAGGTTGCGCACACCGGCCAAGTGCCGGTGCGCAATCCCCCGGCCTAGAGGCCCTACGGAGGCCTCTGGACACGCCCCTGCCCCGCCCCTTTTTTCAAGCCCCAGGACATAAGCACGTCCCAGGGCTTGCGCGCATCACCGGGCCTATGCAACATAGGCTCGGCGCGCGCAGGAGCAGTTACGCGTGTAACGATTTGAAAATATGGCCCTTAGTGTATAAGGAGAAATGACAGCAAGAGAGAGAGAGGGAGAATGTGGTTCTGGACGTGATAGCAGAGGCTTATTCTTTGGAAATATGTAAGCTTTTTATATATATGTGTAGCAATTGTTATTATCCACCATTACTTCTTCTGTATGATCTGATTTTATTTGTTCTGTCCTCCTATTGCTCAAATAAACTTACTTTCCTAAATACGTGGTACCATGATGTACTGAATCAAAGTGTGTGTGTGTGTGTGGCTATTTGTGTAGGGAATAAACTCCTGGGTTCAAGCCCCCAGGTATAATCCCAGTAATTGTGTGTTTTTATCTTGGGTAAGCCCCCTGAGGTAATCCTGTGTGCATGCAGGCGATAAGCCCCTCAGGTAGCCCCCAGTTAAGACCTCAGTGAGATTAGCCCCCTCAAGTCAGAGCCCATGGGAAAGTGCTAGTGTGTACGATCTGAACCCAAAACAGTGTCCCTTTCAGCGTGCCAGCTCATTAGAATATTAGATTGAGCGCCCAAGAGAGGGGATGTGCGAGTGTTCAAAAAAACATGCATCCAGGATAGACGCACGTTTTTTTTTGCACACATGATATTGCATCAGCCCCAAATGTAGCAAATTACACCTAGAGAAATGAGCTCTTGTTCTCCTCAGTCTAGCGTTTATTAAGTAAGCGATAGTGTTCCTGGTGGTAAGCGTTATTCTCAACTTCTGAATCAGGCATCTAAGGATAGCTAATTTAATTATGTCTTCATAATGCCCCGTGCCAAGGGCATTGCTACTATCAGAAGATAGAAATTTAGTTCTGGTTCCAGCTTCATTTCCCTGCTGACTCTTGGCTCAATTTCCCCCACCATCTGTAACCTTTGCAAGCCACAATGTCAGCTTCAATCTCTAGCAGGCTTCTATAGTTGGTAAACAACCAAGGGAAACTGAATTGGATTAACTGAGATAATGTACCCATCTTTTAATTATTATTATTTCTGTAATCATCAGTTATTGAAAAAAGCATCAGTGCTGTTACAGGTGAAACAGAGAGAAGGAAAAAAAAACCCAAGAAGAGTAAATTAAAGCAGCCCTATCAGGGTTAGCATGATGGGAAAGTAAAATAGTCGAAAAGAATAGTGGTATGCAAATTTTTACACCATTTTAGTAATGCCTTTGCATGTTTTAGCTTTTTGCTGTTTCATTGGGGTTTTTTGTGTAAAGTTAAAGAATTTGATATGTCAAAACACTGAGGGGTGCATATATATTTATAGTTTGGGAGTGTGAGGCGAGGTCAACAGGCTTGTGCTGCCTTTGTAGTACAAAGAAATCCGCTTTCAGCTCTGGTAAGGGGGAAGATGGAATGGAAATAAACTGATGAAGATGATGACTGATCCAGTCACTTCAGGTTATTAGATGGCTTTTCTTGGAATTCAAAATTACATCTCCATGCCCACTATGGAACAAAACCAGAACTGGCTCATCTAGTTGCCACAGGGTCATCTGGTAACCCTACAAGCACTATAAGTGCATGTTCTGAGGAAGAATATGAGCATAAGACACCTAGTCTTTTTATTAAGAATGCACATTCATTTGAAATGAAATAGGAAATGAAAATGATATTTCCTATTTTGTTTCATTAGTTTTTCAAAATGAAACATTAGAAAATCCAATAAAATTCTACTGATTTTCTCATTTTGTTTAAAAAAAAAAAAAAAAAAAAAAAGGACACCTGTTGGGCCTAGACACAGGCACAACGGTGCCAATTTGATATTATGGCAGTTCATTGAAACCGCTATACATCAAAATGGTGCCCTCTGCTGAGGAAGAACATGCTGACATGAAGTTTCTCCGGTTTGCCCTGAAGTAGAGAATATTATTTTAAGAAGATAGACGAGAAGCTCCACGGTCTGGTCTCTGGTCTCCAAGCCTGATCCCTGCATCTATTCTGTGCTTGGGCCAAGGCCCCAGCATTGAGACCCAGACTCTGGGCCTTGGTTTAGGTCAAGACTCCAGCATTGGGACCTCTCCTCTTGGCTGGGCCCCGGCATCAGGACCTGGCCTTAGAGCCAAGCAGTAGCATCGGGCCTGGTGTTGGGACCTGGCCTCTGGACTGGGCCCTGGCATTGTGCCTTGGCATAGGCCTCAGTGTTGTGATCTGGCCTCCAAGTCCAGGCATAGGCCAAGGCCATGGCATCCTCCTGGGACCTAGGCCTAACATCGGATTTCTCCAGACCAGGTATGTGGGGGCTGTGGAAGATCCTGGCCTTGGCAGTTTTTGGAGGGTAGAAGATATGGATTGCAGAGGGGCCTCAGGAGGCCCCATTTCTTTTTTTTTTATTTGTTTTTGGGATTTTTTTTAATGTTTATTTTGTTTTTGCAAACTTTAGAAAACAAAATAAACATTAAACAAAACTAAATTAGTTGTGAAAAGCCCACAAAAACAAAATGAAAAAATGAAACAAATTGGTTTTCTCAGCACATCCATACTTTTTATGTCTCTATTTGAATCTCCTCCTGGCTTATTTCCATGATTTCTCTGTGATATGGCTGCAAAAATGAGCAGACTGAAGTGTCCCATCTCGCTGAGTCAGATCCTGATAAAGTCCATCTAAGTTTGTTTCAAGTGGCAGGCTGCTACTCCTGCGCATAAACAAAGGCCAACCATTCTCATCTGATCAGCCTTGACAGTGTCCTTTAAGTTACACAAAATTAATAAATGATGAGCAGAAACAGAGGTACAGGGTCCTACCCCCAAAGTACCTGCTAAAAATGCAAAAGGCAGTAGTGACAGCCAAGGGAGATGGGCAGGACAGGTGCCTTTTTTCTTTTTTTTTAATTTTTTCTTTATTAAATTTTTCAATGTTACATATTTGTAAACATTAAGGAAAAAGTAGTGAATACAGTATGATCTAATCAACCATTTAACAAACAGGAAAGTAATATATTACTGTCTCACACAACATAGCCCACAATAAAGTCGGAGAGATCCTACACAGAAGACGTCTTAAACTAAGGAAATTAATATTATCATTTACCACCACTAATAGTTGAAAGCATTAGGGAGGAACAGATATTATTCCATTTGAACATTATATCCTTACATGAGGTTTATACAGGAGCTGCGTCTGAGTTATCTTCTGGCAAGACATTAATTCTATCTTTTTATAAATTTTTCTAACTGCAGTGGCTGGAAAAAAAAGTATAGGTAAGATCTTTAAACTTTATGAGACACTTACAGGGGAACTTTAAAAAAAAAAGGGCTCCCATTTGGTCCACCCCCGCTCTCAATTCTAAAAACTATTTCCTCCTGTGCTGTGTCTCCTTTGCATAATCAGGAAATATTAATACTTTCAAATCACAAAATAATTCCAATTTATTGCGAAAATCCCTGTCAGAATCTAATAAAAAGGTAATTATTAATGTTGCTGGCTGGGCCTCTTCCTCCAACGATGACTCCAAGATTGCTGATATATTCAAGGGGGACAGTTGTTGCAGTTCTTTACCCTCTATTTGTATCTTTTTCCTTGTGGGTAAATAATACATTTTTGATAACGGAGGCAAAACTGCTTGTGGTATTTTCAGCATCTCCGTAGCAAACTTCGTCCACATTTCTGTAGGGGTTACTGAAATTTTCTTGGGGAAATTAGGACAGGTGCCTTTATTAGTGTTAGGTTCCGCTGCCTGCGGATCTCCCCGTGAGCAGGCTTCACTCACTTCGCTACTTTTCCTGCTGCCTGATGCGGCTGGACACCGCCGAAGTCGGGCCCTCCCGCGCGGCCAGAGCCGCAGACTCGATTTCCTCACGCGGCCCGGAGGCCGTTCTCTTTGCCTTCTTTACTGCGGCTGGAGCCGCAGACTTCTCTGCCTTTCTTCGCGGCTAGAAGCCGCTGCCTACGCAGTCATCATCTTCGCAGCAGAAGGCCGCATTCCTGAGCTCGATTGGAGGCTGGAGCCGCCCTTGGGGCCTCCTGCAGCGGCTAGAGCCGCTGCCTTCTTCGGGGTCTGCGTCCAGGCCCAGCCCTGCTGCCTCGCGACATCGACATCTGTGCAGGCCGCTGTCCATGGTCCTGCACAGCTTCCTTCCTGCTTCCCTCTAAGCGCGCAGCCACGCCTCTCTGCTGAATTTAAAGGGCCCACGGCCGGATATGCCATGGGCCCCACCTTTGGACTATTTCCTGCTGCAGCCCTATAAAAGGGCTGGTCTTGCCATTGTGCCTTGCCTTGCATCGGAGTTACTTCACTCTGGAGGCTTCTGCCTGCCAGAGCTCTGTCAGGTCTTTTGTCTTCTTCGTGGAGCTCCTCGTCTCATCTTCTCATCATGCCATGTCTTGATTGCCTGAGGTCCCCGTCCAGGTGTCCTAGTGTCTCGTCTTTGGACGTCCCGCTTCCTTATGTTCCTGGTTCCTTGGTGTCCTGCTCCTGTGTCTTCAGTGCTCCTGAGCCTTCTGGTCCTGTCAGGCCTTGGTCCCTTGGATGACGTCTTTCCCAAGCGTGGAGTGGCCTGCAGGTGGAATTCATTCCTGTGCTCCTGAGCCGTCTTGTCCTGCCAGCCTTTGTGAAGCTTTGGATACCATCGGCTTCGTCGTCGGAGTCCCACCTCGACTGGATCCTCTCCTGCGCTTGTCCCGCTCTCCGCATGGTCCTTGACCAGCCTCCTCAGGCTGTGTAGGGCACGCAGTAGGACAGGGTGGTCCGCGACCAGCCCAATGGGTCTGCCCGTGAAGGTGGGCTGAGTAGGGCGCCCTGAGAGACAGTGCCAATGTCCATCTTCCCAGCTTCTCATCTTGTCTGGAATTCATCAAGTTCCTCGTCTTGTCTCTGATGCCATCGCATCGACCCTGGTCTGTGATGTCTTCGCATCAGCCGTGGTGTCATGTCTTCAACAGCCCTGGTGTCATGTCTGCATCAGTCCTGGTGTCCTGTCTTCACTTGCATCAACCTTGGTGTTATGTCTTTGTGTCAAGGCCTCCATCTGCCCTCATCCTCAGGCCGGCCTGCTGCTCCATGCCAATCCAAGCGGCAGGTCCGAAAGGGCTTGGAACGGTCGGAGGACTATTCTCCTACCAACATCATCTTGTTGTTGGCGCTGGGAGCTTGCAGGCCTGGCAGAGGGTAAGACCGTAGTTCGGCCATGCTGGAACACATCATCCGTCTGGGTTCGGGCTGAGGCCCAAGGGCACACTAAAACACCCCAACACAACAATTAGTTAAACAAGGAGGTTGCCTAGAGCATCAAGATTTTGGGGACGGCAAAATCTTGCCACTGTGAGTTCTAGAGGTTTCTGTACCAGAGCCAATCCCATCAAAAAAAGGAGTGCTGTGCTGGAGCCACTGCCACCAGTATTTAAGATAGGGGAAGAGGGATGAATGACGAAAGGTTTGCCTAGGCCGCCAAATATGCTTGCACAGGCCCTGGAGTTGGGGAGGATCGAAGCGTGGGAGATTAGTCTGCAGGCTTTGTGTACAGGCAGTACTAGACCAGGCAATGCTAGCAGAAAGCTCCAGTTTTTCAGATATCGTTGCTATCCTTTTACTTAAGTACAGTATTTAGGCTTTGAAGGTGAAGGCCTACCTTTAGGTGCTATGCTATTTAATGTACAATATTTTCAGTAGCATCTGGAGACACTGAAGAAAGTAGGCCAAATCATGCCAGGGGCAAAGTCTTGAATCTGGCCAGCCACACTGCTCTGTTATGCCTTTAAATCTCCTCTTCCCACCAAGCCTTTCCACTGCATTGCCTCACTTTCAAGTCTCTTTGCTGCCTCTTCTTTCCCTATGATTTTCTGGGCTCTTGAATGTTTTTACTACCTCCAACTCTCCACCACTACCTTTCTTGTGTATCACAGTACAGGGACAAGCGAGAGTAAAACTACAGCAGGGACCCTCCAACATTTTGATAGTGGGCCTCTGCAAGGACTAGGCTCCAAATCTGAGTCCTCCGCCCCCAAGTTTGTTCCTCGGTTCTGAAGCTCTGATGGAGGCAGGCAGACTGCTTTTCTCTAGTGCTTCTCAGTCCCTCGTCTCCTCCTTTTCTCTGGTTCTTTCCCCTTCATCATCATTCTCTTGCTCTCCCATGTCTTCCATTTCTAATTCTATCTCCCACCCTTTCCAGGCTTTCAGCACTTCCTCTCCTGCCCCATCTGCCCTTCTGTGTCTCCCCTTTTCCCCTACAGTGTCGTACTTCTCTCTACCCGCCATGCTCTTTCATTCCCTCAATCCACTTCTCAGTACCTCTGCCAAGCTGCTTGATCCCCATTATTCTTAGGACTGCAGGGGCCATTTATAACACCACTGACAGTACAGATTTGTATTGCTGATTTCAGGGAGACAAATTAGAGTGAGCACCCACTTCCCCCTCCTTAAAAATGACCTCATACTTGTATATAATAATAAAAGTAAAAATATATTATTGTGACGTGCCTGGCAGGTTGCACAACCAGAAACGGTTTGGAGATGTGGAAAAGGTAGTCAGTCAGAGACCCAGAGGGCGCTGTAGTGCAAACCCCAGAGAATTTAGATGAAGGAGAGAAAAGAAATAGTTGATGCTTTAAGAACGTGAGGGACGGAGAACACGAGGCAGTGGGGAATTGTAGTCCAAGGAAGACATGAGCTAAATCCAGCTGAAAGAAAGAAACTAATGGCAGAGAGAGTTAACTTTATTTGGTGGTGAATGAGGGGCTTATTTAGAGTGTAAGGTCTCTCTGTGAAGGGAAACTTGAGTGGACAGGGCCAGGATAACCAAGGGTACTTGAGAATGGAGGCTCATGGTACTAGGATTCCAGTGCTGATTCTGACTGAGCTGAAGACCTAAAAAAATAGAAGGAAGCTGCTCGGTTGATAAAAAAAGAATGCAATACAATTTTCCATGGCCACTCCACATTTTGGGGGGGGGGGGGAGAAGAGGGGGGTTATCCCTTTTTGCTTAACTTACCTAATAGCAATGCCCCCAGGCTCTTGTAATTCCACTGCTACAATAGTAACTGCAAATTTAGCATGCTGCTCCATAATGTACAAGTTGCTGCACAAGTAGCCTACCTGAATGTCTTGTTATGGACAGTTATGCATGGGTTTTTTAGATATGATTTAGGCCACCCTAAAAAGACTCGTCCACATAGGCTGAACAGAAACAGTGAATTTCTTTATTATTTTCCCAGAGCACCATCTTGTGCTTCATAACTTTTATATTAGGAACCTCGGCCGCAATGGCTTGTGACCGGGTCCCATCAACTGCACCAGCCGGAGGCCTGGCTCTGCCACCGCGGCTCCCGGCCACCTACTCCACCACGACTGCTCTTGTGACGCCCTGAATGCCGCCGACTCCAGCTCCTCATGATCTCCTCTCTAGGTGTGCACATGCGTGCCGAGTCACGGCATTTAAAGAACCAGCAACAGGAAAGTTCCCCGCAGCCTGGACTGATGACATCAGGCCAGGCTGATATTTAAACCCTGCCTCCCAATTCACCTCAGCAACGGGTCCTGCTCTCCTGAAGAGTGTGTGTCCCTGATCCCTGTGTTCCTGACTCAGCCTTGCTTTGTTCCTGATCCCTGGCTCCAGCACTCCTGTTCCTTGCCTCCAGTCCCTGCCTTGCTCCTCGTCCCTTGGATTGCTTTCTCGGGCCCTGACTCCTTGCCTGGTACTTGACTCTGCTTGATCTCCGCCTGTCCTGACACCTTGCCTGGTACTTGACTCTGCTTGATCGCCGCCGGCCTCTACACCTGGACTCCTCCGACGCTGCCTCTCCTTGCCTACTGGTTCCACGCCTGGGAAGACCCGTGCCTAAATCCTTCCAGCCCCAGTACCCAAGGACTCAACCTGCAGGGAACAAGGGCTGGTATAGGTGAAGGTCCTGTTGGGTCTTCTCTCCCAGAACCGCTGCCCGATGATGAAGACCTCCAGGGGCCACCCCCTGGGGGTAGCAACAACCTTGTCTCGGCTCAAGGATCCACCTTTCCAATACTTTACTAATAATGTAATTACACAGCCTTTAACTAAACATTACATGCCAAATCATATTTTTCCCCTTCTCTATTATGAACATTTTCTCATAATAGAAAATGAATAAGCATTTCTGAACAACCCTCAGGGCAATGAGTAGACTATTATATACTCCCCTGAGTGGACAGGGATTATTCTGTCACAGCTGTTTCCAGACTATAAATCTAGTCTAGGGGTGGCCAGCCTTGGTCCTCAAGAGCCCAAAACAGGAAAGGATTTCAGAATGTCCTCAATGATTATGCATGAGATAGATTTGCATGCACTGCCTCCATTGTATGCAAATCTATCTTATGCGCATTCATTTTGGATATCCTGAAATCCTAGTCTGTTTGTGGCTCTTGAGGACCAGAGTTGGCCACCCCTGATCTAGTCTAATAGCCAGTTTCATTATTTGATCTGATCTGGCGGTTGCAACTTTCTGTGGATCTCTGCATTGAGCAGACTCCAAGGAGCTTGATGGGTCTTTTACAATCTATTGTGAGTCAGAGTGCTGCCCAAGGTGCTGGGATAACATATATGCTACTAGCAAATTCTTCCCAGGCATGTACTCTGCCACTGGGTGGAACTTCATCAGTCGGATGGGTAATCTTTGACATCGTAAAGGTGTTTTATTCAGATTTTTCCCGTTGATGAAGCTGGCATGTGGCTTATGGCTAGTCACTATCTGCCACTTCTCTGGGAACTCTGAGTCCTGCTTTCCCCCTTCTGTAGCATTTCAGATCATTGATATGGCCAGACTCCAAAAGAACAAACCCTTGGCCCTCTCGAAGATTTTCTGTAACTTGGGGTGGTAGTGGTGGGGAGCATCATCTCGTCCCTCGCCTCAAGCAACAGATTGCCTTGAGCTGCCAAGCCTCTGTGTATTGTGTATTTGGAGCATGATTCTGCACTTTAACCAGTTCAGAGTACCTAATCATCTATATGGCTGTGGACAGAGTCAGGTGTTTCCTGACGCCATCCAGCAGGGACTATTTAAACCTAGTCCCTGCTCTCCAGCCTTGCCTCTGCAAAAGGTCTCCTGAAGCTGCTGGCTGTGTTAATGCTCCTCGACCTGGTTCCTGTTCCTCTCCATTCCTGCTCCCTTTCTTCTGGATTACCTCCTGGTCTCGACCCCTTGGACTGTTACTGGATTCTGCTGTCTGCTGCCTGCCTCGGACCTTGGATTGTTACCGGATTCTGCTGTCTGCTGCCTGCCTCGAACCTTGGATTGTTACTGGATTATGCTGTTTGCTGCCTGCCTTGACCCATGGATTGTTACTGGATTCTGCTGTTTGCTGCCTGCCTTGACTCTTGGACTGTGTTCTGGATTCTGCTGCTAACCGTTGCCCGAACTGGTACTGAGATCTGCCTCCCCGACGATGAGAGCCTGGGAAGTCTCCTCTCAGGTAGGCCTTGCTTGTCTCAGCTCAGGGGTCCATTATTGCAGAAGATAACTACAATAGCACCAACATATTACCTAACAAAAGGTTCACCTCATAGAATCCAAGGCAAAGCTGTGTTAGAAGCTAATAACCTAGTCTGCAGAGTCGTAGCTAGCCTATGTATGATATAGCCTTGGCCATAGGCGCCATCCAGCAGGAGCGCCATCTCTCTCACCAAAACAACTTTGGAGTCTTAAGAGCTGAGCTGCCTGAGCAGAGAAGAGCTACTGTTCTTGCTTCTGGTGTCCCACATACCCTCAGGGCTGTAATTTGCGGAAAACAGCCCAAATCGAGACAAAACATTATCACCAATGCTGTCGTTCTTCACTTCTGCCCACAGTGAAGATCAGAGTAGCCTGCGATTTCAAAACAAGTGGCATCGGTCCTCCGATTCCGCCCTGGCAGTTAGAATCGTGGCCTGAGGAGCTGCAGAAAGCAGCATCAGCCTCCTACCCCCGGAAGTCAGGAGGAGTGTGGTCTGTATTGCAGCGTTGGCTTCCTCCAGCCCCCCATCCCCCTCCACATCCAGCCTTAGGAAGAACGTGGCCCAGGGGACTGAAAGAAGAAACATTGACCTCCTATTCCCCCTCCCCCGGCCAGTCAGGAGAACCACAGCTCCAGGGGAGAAAAAGAGAGAGCACGTGTGCATGTATGTGTGTATTATTGTGCATTGCTGTGTGTGTGAGAAAGAGAGCAGAGGAGCACATAGGTGAGTGTATGATTGAGCATATATGTGTGAGAGTGAGCAAAGGGCTGAATGTGTGTGTACATAATTAAGAATGTATTTGTGTGAGAGAGCAAAGGAGCAAATGTGTGTATGTGTGTGTGTGTGTATAATTAAGCATGTATTTGTGAGAGAGCAAAGAAGTGAATGTGTGTGTATATGATTGAGAATGTATTTGTGAGAGAGAGCAAAGACGTGAATGTGTGTGTGTGTATATGATTGAGAATGTATTTGTGAGAGAGCAAAAGAGTAAATGTGTATGTTTATCATTGAGCATATCTGTGAGAGAGAGCTAAGGAGCAAATGTGTGTATGAATATGATTGAGCATATGTGTGAGAGAGAGCAAAGAGCACATGTGTGTATATGATTGAGAATGCATGTGTGAGTAAAGGAGCAAATGTGTGTGGGTATATGATTGAGAATGTATTTGTGAGAGAGAGTAAAGGAGCAAATGTGTGTATATATGAACATATGTGTGAGAAAGCAAAAGAATGAATGTGCATGTGTATATGATTGAGAATGCATTTGTGAGAGAGAGTAAAGGAGAAAATGTGTGTGTATATGAACATGTGTGAGAGAGCAAAGGAATGAATGTGCATGTGTAAATGATTGAGAGTGTATTTGTGAGAGAGAGCAAAGGAGAAAATGTGTTTGTATATGAATGAACATATGTGTGAGAGACAGCAAAAGAGCATGTGTGTGTATATGACTGAGAATGTATGTGTGAGAGTAAAGGAGTGTGTTTGTATGTATATGATTGAGCATGTGATAGAATGAATGAGTGTGTGTGATTATGCATGTGTGAGAGAGAGCAAATGAGTGTGTGTGTGTCTGTATATGATTGAGCATTTGAGAGAGAATGAATTTGTGTGTGTGTGTAGGACTGAGCATATGAGAGTGAATGAGCATGTGTGTGTGTATGACTGAGTATGTGAGAGAGAGAGTAAACGAGCATATGTGTGTTTGTGATTGAGCATAAGAGATAGCGAGAAATTGAATGAGCATGTTTGTGTGTGTGTATGTATGACAGAATGTGTGAGAGAGAGCAAGCATTTCTGTGCCAGTGTGTGAGAAAGTGAATGAGCGTGTGTGTGTTAGAAAGAGAGCAGAAGGTTTATGTGCAACAATCCCCTCCCCTCTCCCTGCTAATCTGCAGCAATCTCAGCGCATCTGGAAATCAAAAGTTCACAGGTATGGAAAGCAGGATTTTGAAATCCTTATTAGTTTTAATTATAGAATGTTATTTGATGTATCTGCTGTTTTGAAATATTTTATTGCCATTTAGAACATTTTTATATGAGTTTTTAATTATTGGCTGCAGTTCTATTTGTGAACTGGTTTGAAATATTCCCTTTTAGTATGGTTTTACTATTATGATTGATGTTCATATTTATTGATTTTGTTTGATGTTTTATGAGGACTTGTGATGTTTCTGTTTTTCCTTTGTTGCACTGCATACAGTCTCTGGCTTGTTGCAGTTTCTAGTTCAGTTTTTCTCTGCATGTTTTTATTTATGCTTTATGGCCTCTTTATTCTGTATTCAGTGAGTATCTTTCTGTGTTCTACACATGAGACCGAGGTGGAGATTTATGTGTAGGGATTTATAGCAGACTGGCTTGTTTTGTTTTCTTAATAGGAGGTGTATTGATGTTTTAGGACCTGGTATAATATTTTCAGTGTTGCCTTTTCATAGGTTGGGTTATTACTGTTTGAGTTCTGGCAGTTAGTGTTGTTTTGAAATGAATGATTAACTGTATTATAATTGTAATTCACTTTACTCGTGGCTTTCCCAGGGCAAAGCCCACACCTAAAACGTATTGCCTTAGGTCTAATACCATATGGGTTCCAAGTGTCTTTTTTTTATTTTACAATTTTTGGAGGGTTTTCTGGTTGGCACCACAGTAGTGTATGTAAATATAATATACAAGTTATAAGTGATATTTTTACCCCATAAATTATTTTTTTCATGTGAAATCTGTAATCATAAATGCATAATTTGTAATTATGTGTGAGGAGAGCACAACCTGGGAGAAGGGGGAGTGCAAGTCTATAAGTGTTGCGTCCATCGGTCCTAGATGGCTTCGCCCCATTTACCTCACCTTGTTCACAGCTCCTCCCGCTTACCTTGGGAAAATGGCTACCGCTGTGTCTGCAAGCCGCCCTCTCCGGTGTCCCCAGAACGGCTATGGTGCTGCCTCTCACCATGCTCCTCCCAAGGGCCTACTAGGGTGCGCGCGCCACCCACATCTTTATTCCAGCATTGGCGCGAACCTTGGGGGCGTCCCCCTCAAGTGACGTCACGCTATCCGGGTATTTAGCCTGTATTCAATTGCTAGCTCACTGAGTTAGCAAAAACTCAGATTCATCCTGTCTAAGCTACTTTGCTGCTTCTGTGCTGCCACTGGAAATTCTCTTTCTGCCCTTCGGGGTATTGACTAACTTGGGTACCTGCTCTTCGGGGGCCCTCTGCTTTATTTCAGGTGCCTTTCAGGGATCAGGTACTTGCTCCTCGAGGGCCTGCTCTCCCTGCCTCGGTGCCAGTACCATCTACTTCAGCCTGGTGGAATCGCATACCTACAGCTACCATCTAGTGATTAATCTAACTCCCAGTCTGTTTCCCCCACAGCATTGCCTTGCTGGGAAACCTACACCGGAATTCCCCTATACCAATGGGGTGAGAAGGGTCCCGAGACTGCTACATCCAGACTACCTCACTCCTGCCACCTCTGGTGGTATACATCAAGCTGTACAATAAAAGATCTAATTCTGTGTTTGTGCATCCTGAGTCTAGCCCAGTACTATGGCTCCCCATGGGGCTCCTCCCCATGGATGTGGTCATCTGCCACAGTACCCAAGGATCCACCCAAACACCGCTTAACCATAACAGTAAGCTTCACCTAGGGTGCCTAATCATACACTGACCCTAGAGAAGGGTGTAAGTTATTATTGGCTGGAAGATGACTGTGGAAGATGAGAGAGGAGGAAGGAAAAGAAGGAACATTTGGGGGTAAGGGCTTTTCAAGAGAAAGGATACAGCTGTTGTGGGTTGGCAATGTGTAGAACTGGCACAGAAAACTTGAGGGAGAGAAGGGGCATGAAATGTAGATGAGTGGATAGAGAAGCAGAGATAAAGAGAATGAAGAAAAGGAGAAGAAAAGGAAACAATCAATATTATACAAACACGAGGGAAAGGAAATGAAGAAGACAGGAGGAGAGAGATGAAATAAAAAATGATCCGGGCTGGTGCACACAATTAAGGAGCGGACTGGGAGGGAAATTTCCTACCTACCCTCCCTCCCTCCCTCCTCCCCTTTCTTCCACGACCCTTTTCAGGGCCTACCTTTTTTTATTTTCTTTATTTCCAAACTTACGCCAGCTCCTGAGCTGGTATAAGTTGTGAGCGCCGGCAGGCTGCTGGTGAACGATCCCCGGCACAGCAGCAAATGGCTGCTGTACCGGCCACTTCCAGCTACCCCCTCCCCACCCTCTGGACCCCCCTTTTTCTTGGGCCCGGCACTTCTGCGTGACCAGGCCCCTTTGAAGATGCATGCAGCATGGACAAGGCCTGACCACGCACGTAGCCCCCATTTTCACCTTGCACAGGGGATTTAAAATGAAGCCGTTAGTGTAGAACTGTACATACATAGCTATAAATGGCAACATGACATACAGTATTAGAATACAGCAAAGAACATAGAAAGTGGAAGTGGCAACCCAATAGAGCTGATACCAGCACAACTATGTGATGGCAAGTAGAAGGCCCAGACAATCCATATTGAAAGAGTGCACTCAAAAGGAAGGAGGATAGCCTAAGAGCTCCAGCAGCAAAGTTCAAGTAAAAGGCTCAGATTTCCATGTTGAAAGAGTGCACTCAAAGGGGGGGGGGGGGGGGGCGGCAGCCTAAGGGCCACATCAGCAAAGTTCAATTAGAAGGCAGTAGGACCAGGACTGGAGAACGCAGTGTTATCAATTACCCCGCCAGGAGGGCGGAGTTAACTATCTGTTACCGATTCTGCTAGGGAGTTAGCAATCTATTATCGATCATCCTGCCAGGGGGGCGGAGTTAGCAATCTGTTGTAATCTGACTCCTGTAGAAGAGAGGGGGAAGCAGTCTGTTATGGTTTACTCCGCCAGGAGGTGGAATGATCAATCTGTTAGAGTGTCTGCTAGGAGTTAACAGTCTGTTATAGGTTAGGACTGCTGCGTAGCAATCTGTAATAGGAGCTGCTATGGAGTTGCTCCCCAGAGAGGAGAGGTCAGCAATCAAGATCTGTTCTTCCAGAGAGGAGGAAATAGTCTCTGTTATGAATCTCCATATAGAGTGGCAACCTGGAGGGAGGTGTAGGCCCTCTGTATGGTTCCTGCTAAGAAGTAGCAAATGGTTATGATACAGTTCCTGAGGAAGAAGAAGTTAGCAACAGTTGAGGGTAGACTGTAAGGTAGCAGTTTGTTGTATTCAGCTCTTGAAGTGGGAGAGATGAGCACTCTAATGTAGAATGGTGAATCCTTGGGTCGATGGCAGATGACAGCGCCCTCAAGAGGATATCAAGAGAGGGACCACCAACTAGGCTGGAGTATGGAGAAAGACACAGATAGTTCTTTATTAGACAGATAATAGAACCATCAGAGGTGGCAGTAGTGAGCTGATGTGCCCAGCAGGGCTGAAGTCCCTCATATCCTGGAACTGCAATCTCCGAGTTAGCTGAGCTGTAGAGAGAGACTCAAAGATAGTGAGTAGACAGGGTATGCTAGTCTGGATACATAACCAGAAGTAGATGATACACTCACATAGATTATAATAAAGCTGGAGAGAGTAGGGCCCTCGAGGAGCGAGTACATGGTTCCAGGAACAGCTCTGAGAGAGCGATGGTAACTCACAGTTAATTATCTCTGTAATGGTTTCTAGGCAGTCTGTAATAAGAACTCACAATATCTGTATATGAAATAGCTTCTGAAATAGAAGTGAGTCTTCGTAAGGTTTTAGGAATATAGGCCTTCAAGGAGTGAGTACCGGTTCCTATCTGCAATCTGTAATAACTCATGATCTCCGTACCTGCGATAGCGTCTTAGATAGAAGAGAGCCTTCAGTTCTAGGAACATGGGCCCTCGAGGAGCGAGTACCGGTTCCTATATGCGACTGGAAAAGAAACTCACAATGTTCACGTGCGATCGCTTCCAGGCAGTACAGAGTCTTCTGAGCGTTCAGGGACGTAGGCCCTCAAGGAGCACGTACCGGATCCCGTCTTAGCAATCTGAAAACAAGAGGAGAGAGCGGGGTCCCCGAGGAACGGGTACCCCTGGTAAGTTCGAAGAGGCAAAGTAGCAGAGGATGAAGCGGGTCGGAATGATCCCCACAATTAAACCCCTTGCTAACTCGCTACATAAGCATAAGTAAAGACCTATTATGTTGGAAGTAGATGACATCACTACGGGGGGACGCCCCCGAGGTTCGCGCCCTTGCTGGTACAAACTTCGGAGCTCGTGTGCGTGCGCGCGCGCCCTAAGTCATCTGAAACATGGCGGATCTGCAGCTTCAGGCCAGTCTGGGGACTCCAGGAAGAATGGCGAGGAGAAGCTGCGGCAGCAACTGTCTATCAGACTCGAAGGGTGTCGCCTCAGAGGTAGAGAGGGTGGAGCGAGGGCAAGAACAGGCACGAACGCAACACGTAGCATGGAGGCAGCAAGACCAGGACTGGAGAACACAGCATGAAGGCAGCAGGACCAGAAGATTATACAACAGCATGGAGGCAGCAAGACCAGGAGATGATACAGCAGCATTGAGGCAGCAAGACCAGGAGATGACATAGCAGCATGGAGGCAGCAAGACCAGGAGATGACACAGCAGCATGGAGGCAGCAAGACCAGGAGATGATATAGCAGCATGGGGACAGCAGCAGGATGAGAAGAGTCACCAGCAACAGGACCACGAGATGCGACATAATGAGAAGAGTCACAGCAGCAGGACAAGGAGATGAGACATGATGAGAAGAGATACCAGCAGCAGGACCATGACTAGAAACCATATCAAGGAAGCAAGACTATGGGCAGAGCACAGAAGAAGGCATAAGAAGGAAGCTGCAGGACAACACATGATGACAGTAGACCAACCCCATCAGCAAACTGGCAGCTGCAGGAAGCCTGTATACATAAACAAAAAAATCTACACGTGACACGTAAAATAAAGAGTGACGCAATAATGTACTGCGAATTGAGAAACTATGCTACGCGATGCAGTAAATACGATATTTGCCTAACCAGACCCCCTTTTTAACGAAAATGCTACCATGCCATATTTCTGCTTTATTTATTTATTGCAGTTTGATGATTCTAGGCCTAAGTTTGACCTGCTCTATCAGGCCGATTCAGTAAAGTCCGCGGGAGAGCGGACAAATGCCCGCTCTCCCGGCGCGTGCACCGGCCACTGCTGCCTCCATGCTGTTGTATAATCTTCTGGTCATGCCAGTGCTCGCGATTCAGTATTTAAATTAGGTGGTGCGGTAGAAACAGGCAAAAGGAGGCGCTAGGGACACTAGCGCGTCCATAGCGCCTCCTTTTAGCCCGGAGCGGCGGCTGTCAGCGGGTTTGACAGCCGACGCTCAATTTTGCCGGCATCGGTTCTCGAGCCCGCTGACAGCCACGGTCTCGGAACCTGGACGCCGACAAAATTGAGCGTCCAGTTTTCGACCCGACAGCTGCCAGCCCATTTAAAAAAATTGTTTTCTTTTTTTTTAACTTTTTTTACCCTTCGGGACCTCCGATTTAATATCGCCATGATATTAAGTCTGAGGGTGCATAGAAAAGCAGTTTTTACTGCTTTTCTGTTCACTTTCCCGGTGCCGGCAGAAACTAGCGCGGGAATACCTAATAGGGCCATCAACATGCATTTGCATTTGCATGTTGAGGGCGCTATTAGGTGCCACGGGTTGGACACGTGTTTTCCGCCCCTTACTGAATAAGGGGTAAGGGAAAACGCGCGTCCAAGAGCAGATTAACAGTGCACTCCGTCGGAGCACACTGTACTGTATCGGTCTGAAAGTTTGGTCTAATTTATCTAATTAATTTAACTAGTTAAGTTAACCGGATAAGTAGCGCTGCCCCGATCCGCTCACTCACCGCCCACTAACTATACAACTATTCAGATAGCTGGATAAGTGACTTATCCGGCTATCCAGCAGCCACTAAACATAACCAAATATTCAGCAGCTGCTAGATAGCCAGATAAGTCCTACTGTCGGGTTATCTAGCTCTAAATGCGCTTTGAATATCATCCTCCTTGAGAATAGATGGAAAAGAAGGGAAATCAAATGTTTATAAATAAATACATGTTATTTGATTGTATGTTGCTTTTGAGATTAAAAGAGAAAACAGGAAATCAAGAAAAAATAAATAAATAGCTCATTTCACAAGATCCCTTTAATACTGAAACCCTAAAAGTGGACCAAGTATACAATCTTTAAACTACCGAAAAGGAAAATAATCAATAAGAAGATATTATGGTGAATATGTTATCAGGCTTTGCTATTACAAGGCTGGTTTACTGCATTTGAGTAACTCATGGATTTTAAAAAAGTGGCTTTTAATCTAAAGGAAGCATGTTTTTGCCTCCAGATATATGCATCCTTTCAAAGAAGTAGGTTACGGTCCTAGAGATATGCTTTAATATGCTGAGCTGAAAATACAGTAGATGTAATTATAAGAAAATTAAGCAGCATTCCAAGCCACTGTGCTGGATTATCTATCAACTATCAACAGAGTGCTGCGATAGCCCAGTGCCTGGAGCAGCAATGTGCTACCCACAGGATGAAGCGGTCCGTAATCCCCAGGCCCATGCTTCTGTGGCTTGAGTATGCATGTCACAGTTTACAAACACTTAAAGGATGTCAAGTCATATTGTGCTTCCTGTGGCATCACTGGCTTCTTACACCACTGTTGCAGTTTCCTTTGCTTTGCATTAAAATCCAAGAGTCATTTCTATCCCTCAGATTCACTTGCTCATACTATTTGCACAATAAACATTCTGTTTGGCGCTCTTGATCATTTTGTTTAGTATTGCTTTCAATGAATGGGCTCCTTTATCTTTTCTTTAACTTCTTGCTTCATCTTTGGGTCTAGGTTTTGCCACACTTTTACCAACCAGCACAGTGAGAGGGCCAGGAGATACTGAGCAACGAGGAACCTGTTCCCGCCCTTTCTTCTTCTCATGAATCCTTCAGAAGCTAACAGCAGAGAAATGTGGCTTTATCAGTCTATTGTTATGTTTGTTATGCAGACCTCGTATTAATTTTGCCAGATATGTAAAAGCTCATATTATGGCTGTTTGTGGTTCCTGTAGAAGGGCTCTAAAGATGAAGAGCCAGATCACGACTGAACAGACAGAATCTTTGCTAGCTGAGTAGGAGCAGAAACGAAAGGGTAAGGAGCCAGTATATTATGCAATCCAGGTTAGTTTGTGTTGAAGGGTGGTGGAGGTTGGCCAAGCAATTTCCTCCTGCTTCTTGGGGCCACCAGCCTCTGCTGAGCTATGGTGTCATGAGTCTTCATTTGTAACTACTCAGGGTTTTTTCCCACTTTATAACAGCTACCTCCCACCCACCCCATCATAGGGATAGTTCTTAATCAGGGACCACAAATTGAGGCTTCCTCCAGAACATGGTATGAATGTATCCTGAGTCTGGTCACTAGGTGTTGCTGTTGTGTAAGGGCAGAGTGCTCTCAGCCCTCGCTGGTTCAAAGAGAAATCATGCTTAAAAGGCATACTCAGGTATCCCATATGGCAATACCATCAAACCATCAGGCCAACCCATGCAGGCTAGTTGTTGCTCACAAGTCTCTACCGCCTTTCTTTCTGTGATATCATAGAATGACCTCAGAAAATTAAGATGGCCTTCCTTGGAACTAGAGAAGAACTTTCACTGAACTATCCGGGTTTGCTGCTGATGGAAAGCAGATGGAAAAGCAAAATAATTTAGGACAAGATGTTGCGGCACCTGGCCTTGGCAGCCCCCGGCCAGGCCCCCCCTACCTCTTCACTCCACCCAGCGCGGCAGCTCTCCCCCCCGCAGGAGGCCGAGAACACTCAGTCGTGTGGCTAGAGCAGCGTCCTCTCAGGTAGCATCGGGGCCTCCCCTGACTTGCGCGTGCAGGAGGCCCCGCCTCTTAAAGGGGCCATGGCGAGAGAATCAGCCCGGCCCCGGAAGATGACGCCCATAGGAGGGGTATTTAAACCCCATTGCTGCTCACCTACCTTGCCTTTATAACAGGTTTTCTCTGTTGCTGCCTGGCTGTTCTCCTGTTTTGCCTCCGAAGTGCCTGCCTTGCCTCCGTGTTCCTGCCTTGCCTCGAACTTCCTGCCATACTCCGATTCCTGCCTTTGTTCCTGAACCCAGTCCTCGGCTTGATCTCCAGGTTTGACCTCGGCTTGTCTTCTCGCCTCTGCTTGTCTGCTGCCCGTCCTGACCTTTAGCCTGTGTCTTCGTTCCACATCTTCGCTGCCTGCCCCCGATCTTCGGCCTGGACTTCATTCCACATCTTCGCTGTCTGCCCTGGATCTTCGGCCTGGACTCCATTCCACATCTTCTCTGCCTGCCCCGGATCTTCTGCCTGGACTTCATCCGCCTCTTCGTGGAGATTCAGTTCCTGTCTCGCTGGGTGAATGCTCTGAGTACCCGCTCCTCAGGGGCTCTCCTGCGTTCATATGCTATCCGTTCCTCGGAGGGCCGTCCTGCCTGATTCCTTGGCACCATTCTGTGTGAGTACACCTCTTCACCAGCGCCACCTCCCGGAGACGAGTTACATTGGAGGCAGTCCCTCGGTGGTCATCACTACTCACTCCGGCTCAAGGGTCCACAACCGTAACACAAGATGTACTAAAGAGTTTTTTCTTCCCCATTTTGTAACTATGGGTAAAATGCTTAATACCTCTGGCCCTTAGACTGAGGAATACTTACTTAAAGGCAGACATTGTAGCTTCCAATCCAGTGCATTATACCCCTTGTTATTTTATTGTAGAAACTACAGGTTAACTTTCATTTCTATCATCAGTAATTGAAATACTGCTGGAAAAATGAAAAAAAAAAACAAAAAACCCCAACAGTATGTCAAATAGAGGCTGCAATACATATGATTTAATTTTCAAAGGATTTACACAAATAAGATTAGATCATATGCATGTAAGTAGCTTGCACTTTCATATATGCTATTTTATAACCATCAAAAGTAAGTGATAGTGTGAGTTTCGCGTGCACATTTATCTGAGCAAAAAAAAAGGCAGTTTAGGGGCTTTTGGAGGTGGGACCAATAGGAAAGTGTGGAAGTTGCTATTTTATAAGAGATTTATGTGAATACATTAAGCAGCTTATTCACGCAATGTTACATCTGTTAATTATCTCATGCCTGCCCTCAGACTGATTTCTGGATCTGACCCTTGTCTGGACATTGACCACTCTTGCTTGCTGCCTGCCACTGATGTTAGCTTGACCCTAGTCCTACATATGCACCACTTCCATAAAGACTCTCGCTTAAAACCTGCTGGCCCCCGGAATCTGAGGGCTCAACCCAAGGGGGAAAGGGTTGGTATAGGTGAAGCTCCTGTCCTGTCTCTCTCCTGCGTAGCTCCATCATTTGTCAGTGAGAACCTATGGTGCCTACCCCGTAAGTTGAGTCAACCTCACAACAGCAGCAAGGGTCCATGAATCTTACATGAGGCAAGATTTTCCTTGGCTAAATCCATGTTAACTTTGTCCCATTAAACTATGCCTATCTATATGTTCAGCAATTTTTTTCTTTATGATAGTTTCTACCATTTTGCCTGACACAGATGTCAGACTCACTGGTCTGTAGTTTCCTGGATCACCCCTTGATTCCTTATAAAAAAAAAACAAACTTGTGTTACATTGGCAACCCTCCAATCTTCAGGTACCATAGATGATTTTAATGATAGATTACGAATTTCCAATAGTTGATCTGCAATTTTATTTTTTCAGTTCTTTCAGCACTTTGGAATGTACACCATCTGATCCAGATGATTTGCTACACTTTAGTTTGTCAATTTGCCTTAGTATATCTTCCAGGTTGATTGAAATTTGTTTCAGTTCCTCTGAATCATCACCTTTGAATATCATTTCTGGCATGGTATCTCTCTTACATCTTCCTCAGTGAAGACTAAAGCAAAAAATTAATCTAGTCTCTCTGCTATGACTTTGTCATTCCAACATGCCCCTTTTAGCCCTTGAGCATCTAATGGTCCAACTGACTGCCTTGAAGGCTTTTTACTTCAAATGATTCTGTAAAATCTTTATTATGAGTTTTTACTTCCATGGCAAGCCTCTGTTGCACTGGAGGTGGACCCTTGGCCTGGTGCAGGATTGGTACGGCCCTCTGGTCGGACCCAGAGAGCGCCTGCCACCAGGAGGCGGAGCACACAAGGAGACAGAGGCTAATAACAGGCACCAATAACAGCCCAGATTTCCGCAGGTTGAGCCCTTGGGTACCCAGACCACCTGGACTTAGGTGGGCCTCTGGTGGTCTCCCGGAGAGGTAGCGAAGGGGTTTCCCACCATGAGCAAGGGTGCGCAGCTGATGCAGAGTGGATGGACTAGACCCGAACTGGAAGCTCCGGAGACCTCAGGGAGGTAATAGTTCAGGAAGGTTCTCCAGGCGAGGCAGGCAGCGCCTGTGGATCTAGTCAAGTGGAAGCTGCAGTTAGTTTCCAAGCAGGTTGGTCTGGTAGTCCTAGAAGGCCAGAAGAGAGTATTCGAGTGAAGCGCAAGGATCAGAGCCAGAGTATCAGTCAAGCAGGGGTCAATACCAGGGTCAGTCCAAGTGTAGTCAAGGCAAGCGAGTGTCAGTTCCAGGCGGCAGACAAGAAAATGGTCAGGCAGGAGTTTCCCGTGCTTGGCCGTTTAAATGGCCGGGAGTTCCGTGAGCGCGCTTAGGGGCGGACCCGACGCCAGCGTGGACGTTGAGCCTCGGCATGAGGAGCCGGGAGAGGTAGAGGGCCTTGAAGGCCCAGGAGAAGCAGCAGGATGCCGCGGACACTGAGAGCTAGCGGCGGCGGCAAGGCCAGCGCTTGTGGAGAGCCACGCGAGATGAGCAGGTCCGGCCGTGATGCCAATGCAGCCAGAGCACACAACAGCTTCTTTTCAAATTGTCTCTTTCCCTTCCTTATCAGTGCTTTGTATCTAACTTGCCAGTGCTTATGCTGTTTCCTGTTTTCTTCATTTGGATCGCTTTCCCATTTCTTGAAAAATGTTCTTCTAGCTATTATAGCCTCTCTTACTTCACCTTTTAACTATGCCAGCAGTCGTTTAGCCTTCCTT
Organism: Rhinatrema bivittatum; assembly: GCF_901001135.1. Taxonomy (NCBI): domain Eukaryota; kingdom Metazoa; phylum Chordata; class Amphibia; order Gymnophiona; family Rhinatrematidae; genus Rhinatrema; species Rhinatrema bivittatum. Next base: position 270,759,105 of record NC_042615.1, on the reverse strand, counting down.
CCACCTTGGAATACATCTGGTCTGGACTTCCAAGATGGTATTTTTAAACAACGTCCATTCCTGTTCTAAATTCTTAACCTATGCAGTTGCTCCTTTCAGTTTTTTCTAACCATTTCCCTCACTTTATCACAGTCATCTTTTTGAAAGTTAAATACTGTTGCAGTAGATTTCTTTAGTGTCCTCCATCCAGTTATTAAGACAAATCTGATCATGTTGTGATCACTATTGCCTAATGGCTCCAATACTGTTACTTCTCGCACCAAATCCTGTATTCCACCAAGGATTAGGTCTAAAATAGTTTCCCCTCTTGTTGGTTCTTGTACTAGCTGCTCCATGAAGCATTTATTTAATCTAGGAATGTTATATTTCTAGCATGTACTGATATGACATTCAGCAAGTCAATACTGGGGTAATTGAAATCACCCATTATTACTGAGCTTCTGATTTTGTTAGCTTCCCTAATTTGTTTGTTCATTCTGGCCAGGTGGCTGGTTATACACCCCCACTGCTATTTTATTCCCCTTTTCACCTGGAATTTCTATCCATAAAGATCTTCCCAATATTGCTGTGGGATTTTCCCATCATCACTGTGAAGCTAACAATTAAGATTTTAAAAAATAATTCCACCACAGATACTTGGTCCACATCATCCAGTCTCTCTTCCAGGGCACCAAATTGCATTTTCCTGTCCAAATAATTTCCAAAAGTTTTCTGAAGAAACAATAGCACATCCTCGACTGTTTCGTACACCATAACTTAATTCTTATAAGTAACCTGAAATGTGGCTGTAAACTGTAGAGTTTTGCACAAATAGGGGAAAACACTCTGCAATTGGCAATGAATAATCCTGGAAATTTAATTTTTTCCCCTCATAGTTGATGTCCCTTTTCCTGTGGTATGTTTACAGAATCTGTGGTTTGTGAACAAAGTTTAAAATCTTGGCAATCTCTGGTCTAGTGATTCCAAAATGTGATCTGCTGTCTCAGCCTATGTGCTCTTTCGATTCTGAGGTGGCCATGTTTTTCCTCCAATTCCAGCTGTTGTGATACCAGACTTCCAGTATATTTACCACGCTTGCCTCCATGATATTCTCTGGGACCTGATAAATTGCAGATTACTTCTGCGTGACTTATTTTTAAGGTCTTCAATTTTTGCCTCATATTTATAATTCACTGATTTTAATATCTCCCCAACTGATTCTAGTGTTTGCGTATGGTTGTCTAACCCCGTGAGATGTATATGTATATGTAAAAATTATATAGACTTCATTTAATTTAGTGTAGATCTTCTTGAATTTTTCTTCTAGGGTGATAGCCACTGCAAATGTGACTTCACTCACCCTCGATTCTGACACTGATGGGGATAGAAGATTGCTCACAGACTCTGCTATCTTGGGATCTGATGTCTACCTCTTATTCTTGTCTTTCCTTATCATTTTCATGGCTACATTCTCTGTGAAGCAACACACTGAACTTTTCTTTTACTGTGTTAAGCCTTTAAAATGCTTATACAGTTATGCATCTGTCAATATTATACGGATTAGTTATTTCCAGCAAGGGGTCAAAAAGGCCCTGAGTGATCAAGGGACACATTCTTACCCTCTCAGCACATCAAATTTATCCTATATAGGATAAATTTTAAGTTAATTATGTTGTTCTATAAAGTGTTTAATGATGAGGGTCCCAGCTATTTATCTAAATTGATTAAGAAAAGACCAACTCAGTTCATCTGAACAATTATTGGTAGTCTCCACTGTGAAAGAGATTCATCTTCAAGAAATGCATCTTTTCTGTAGCCAGACCGGTACTCTGGATTAGTCTCCCCTTACCTGTGCATTCAATTTCTGATTTTAAAATGTTTAGAAAACAGATTAAGGCATTTCATTTTGCTCAGGCCTATGAAGCATGATCTTACTTGAATGTTTAAATATTAGGAGCATATGTAAATAGTATGGTGGTCTTAATGTTTGGTTTATTAATTATTGTATAATAATTGTTTATTGTTTTATGATTTGATGTTTGTAATCTGCATAGAACACATTGTTTTAAGTGTGGAATATAAGTGCTTTTAAAGAAATAAATAATAAGAAAAATATAAATCTATAGTAGTTCCCTCTCTCTTTAGTTCTAGGACCAGCTACTCCTTGAGGTAGTCATTTATGGCTAGAAACTTAATCTCTCTAGTATGTCCTGAAAAGACAATGGCCCAGTCAATACTGGAATAATTAAAATCTCTCAGTATTATTATGTTGCCAACTTTTATTTGCTTTTCTGATTTCTTCTAGTATTTCACAGTCTGTTTCTTCACCTTGGCCAGGTGGCTGGTAGTATATACCCACTGCTATACATCACACATGGAATTTTTATCAAAAAGAATTCCACAGTGCATTTTATTTCCTGCAGGACTTTTATCATGCTTAACACTATGCCATTATTTATATACAGTACCAACTTTCCACCAATTTGATCTGCCCTGTTGTGTCAAAATAATTTATATCCTGGTATCAGTGTCCCATTGGTTATCCTCCCTCCACGATGTCTCCAAGATGTCTAATATGCCTACATCTTCATATAATGCCATACATTCTAAATCTTAAATCTTATTTTTCAGTCATCTGGCATTTGCATATAAACATTTTAATTTATGTTTTTTATTTGTATTTTTAATTGCATTTGTATTCACAATCTGCTTATTTGCAGCTGATACAGGCAGTTTGAAGACATTCATATTAATTAATTTATTTATTTATTTTATTTCACTAATTTCTATTCCATCATTTCCAATTTGCTCAAGATAGATTACAAATACAACATACATAGTAATAAAATTTACAATACATAAAACAAAAACAGAAAAATAAACTTTGCATATAACAAAAAATCATTTATTTAAATCCATCTGGGCTATTTCAGCCTATATTACAGTCACTCTATTGGGATATTCTAACTTCCCTGGTTTGCCACTATCCTTGGAAGATACATCCCCCTGAATCAGTTGCTTCTAAGCGACTAATTACTTTCTCCCATAATCTTAGTTTAAAAGTATTTCTATCTCTTTTTTAAATATTAGCACCAGCAGCCGGGTCCCCCCTGGTTAAGGTGGAGCCCATCCTTTTGGAATAGGCTCCCACTTTCCCAGAATGTTCCCCAGTTCCTAAGAAATATAAAGCCCTTGCTCCTGCACCATCGTCTCATCCATGCGTTGAGACTCTGGCTCTGGGTTCCTGCATGTGGAACAGAGAGCATTTCAGAGGATGCAACCCTGGAATATCTTGATTTCAATTTCCTACCTAAAGCCTAATTTTAGCTTCCAGTACCTACCTTCTGCACCTTCCTATGTCATGTACCATGTTAGCTAACTCTTCCCCAGCACTCTCTCTAAGCGTAGGTGGCACATGAGGAATGCCACCTTTGCATCAGGCAATCAGGCCCAACAGCCCTTGCAGCACATGGGACACAGGTTGAAAGTAGCAAGGGGGTTTATTTAAAGATGTAAACACAACAAGTCCTGTCTTACAGCACTGCAGATATCATAAAGAGGTTTCACAATAAAGGATAAGGTTTGCATCTAATATAACTAGGCAGTCTAGGTCTTTTCACAGTTGCTTCTTTCTAATGACAATACAACACAATAGCAGACAGACTATTAACTTCACAATAACATTAACACATTGCTTGGTAAACTCATGGGTCTCCTCCGAGATCCCACACTCTGTCCTGGTCACCATGCCATCTAAATGCTGGGAACAGCTGTGAGGTGTCCCAGTAATCCTTTTGAGTCCCCTGAGGACCAATCCAGATTCTCAGGGGCGGGGCACAGAAGGCTATCTCTGTAATAGAGTTAGCTTTTTTTTTTCTTTTTTAGCCATCCTGTGGCTCTATAAGCAAAATCCTGGTCCTGAACCTGCAGAACCCGGTTCAAACAAGTAGATATACATTTTCCCCTTGACAAGATCCCCCCCCCCCCCTCCAGGGGGACCCTCCTATGACCCCCAAAGTTTTGTCAGAACCTGGCATCTCACCACAGTCCAGAAAATGAATATATTATTTTTAGTGGAAATATACCTCCTATAGCTAAAGGTTTTTCAGGAACCTCACTCCCAGGGCCTGTCAGCACAAGGACAGGTTCTCAATCAGTGGCTTCTGAAACAAGAACAGAATAATTAGTTAAATCACAAGCGGATTGTGATAAATTGCAGGAAGACCTTGTGAGACTGGAAAATTGGGCATCCAAATGGCAGATGAAATTTAATGTGGATAAGTGCAAGGTGATGCATATAAGGAAAAACAACCCATGCTATAGTTACTGGGGATGTGAATTGGGTGCCCGATCGTTCCCGCTTTCGGGATCGTCTGGCCGTGGGAAAAAATCATTTTCCCGCGTTTCCCCGGTTTTTTTTTAGTGAAAAATCGTTTTTCGGGTTAGTGCGCGCTAACTCATGCTAGCGCGCACTAACAAAAATAGCAAAAAATAACAAAAAGTAACAAAAATAAATGGTTTTTTGTTAGTGCTCGCTGACTCCCGCGCTAACTCCCGCGGGGGAGCACTGGGTATCCCACCCCTTTCAGGCACAGGGTGCAATGCATCTGGAGCACTAAGTGAGGCACTCGCCTCTGGCACATTGTCCATCTCATCAGCTAAAGGAAACTCCTCAGGGATAGGGTTCAGCACGATAAATATAGAGTCCATTCTAGTAGCTGCAGGTTTTAGAAGACTAGTGGGGTACAGATCCTGCTCAACAGCCTTTGGACATCCTGTATGCTACTTTTAACTTGATTGATGATCCCTGATAAGTCAGGGGTATTCTCGCTGGGTATAGTTAACTCCCGTTAGCGCGCACTAACCCGAAAAACGATTTTTACGAAAAATCGGGGGTAAAATTGTTCATTTCTTTCTTTTAACTGATTTCTAACGAATTTAGAAATATCATACGATATTTCAATTCATTAGAAAAACGATTCACATCCCTATACACAATGTTAGGTTCCATATTAGGAGCTACCACCCAAGAAAGAGATCTAGGCATCATAGTGGATAATACTTTAAAATCGTCGGCTCAGTGTGCTGCAGCAGTCAAAAAAGCAAACAGACTGTTGGGAATTATTAGAAAGGGAATGGTGAATAAAACGGAAAATGTCATAATGCCTCTGTATCGCTCCATGGTGAGACCATACCTTGAATACTGTGTACAATTCTGGTCACCGCATCTCAAAAAAGATATAGCTGCAATGGAGAGGGTACAAAGAAGGGCGCCCAAAATGATAAAGGGGATGGAACAGCTCCCCTATGAGGAAAGACTAAAGAGGTTAGGACTGTTCAGCTTGGAGAAGAGAAGGCTGAGGGGGGATATGATAGAGGTCTTTAAAATCATGAGAGGTCTAGAACGGGTAGATGTGAATCGGTTATTTACTCTTTCGGATAATAGAAAGACTAGGGGGCACTCCATGAAGTTAGCATGTGGCACATTTAAAACTAATCGGAGAAAGTTCTTTTTCACTCAATGCACAATTAAACTCTGGAATTTGTTGCCAGAGGATGTGGTTAGTGCAGTTAGTTTAGCTGTGTTTAAAAAAGGATTGGATAAGTTCTTGGAGGAGAAGTCCATTACCTGCTATTAAGTTCACTTAGAGAATAGCCACTGCCATTAGCAATGGTTACATGGAATAGACTTAGTTTTTGGGTACTTGCCAGGTTCTTTTGGCCTGGATTGACCGCTGTTGGAGACAGGATGCTGGGCTTGATGGACCCTTGGTCTGACCCAGTATGGTATGTTCTTATGTTCTTAGTTATGCTTGCATATACATTCTTTAACATTTCAGATTTGTCTATTTCTCCAGAACCCAAGCCCACAGTTTTAGGACTTGGATCTGGCTCTGGCAACAGATCACAGTCTGCTGTACCTGGAGCACCGAGTGAAGTGCCCCCTTTGAGCACAAGGTCTGATATGTCTGAAATGCTGGTTGAAGTGCCCCCTTGAGGAACCGGGTGCAATATCTCTGGAGCATTGGGTGTCCCACCCTTTTCAGGCACAGGGTGCAATGCATCTGGAGCACTAAGTGAAGCACTCGCCTCTGGCACATTGTCCATCTCATCAGCTAAAGGAAACTCCTCAGGGATAGGGTTCAGCATGATAAATATAGAGTCCATTCTAGTAGCTGCATGTATTGGGAGGTGGCAGCTCCTGCCACCTCCCAAAAGGTATTTGGGAGGTGGCAGGAGCTGCGACATGGGACTTGGAGCACTGACAGCCATGCCCAGAGTAAGACTCACCAGGGCTGGTGCTGGAGTTGGTAACTGGGCCTGCATAGCATCCAAGCATAGAGCAAGGCTTTCAACCCACTTACCTGGTTAAGCTGCTGCTGGGCTTGCTGGGTTAAACCTTGGAGACAACCAACCAAGAAGTCCAATTGGTCCTGTTGTTGTTTCACCTGAAATGCCAATCTGGAGATGGCCTAAGCTAGGGACATGTCCGCAGAGCTCATGATCTCAGCAATCTGTAATGGAAGTGAGCTCTTCTGCTGTGACATGGTTGTTGCAGCCTAGTAGATGAAACTACTGGCTTATACTGACAGCTGGCAGACACACCCTGGCTGGGACAAGCTGAGCTTCACCTATACTAGCCATATTCTCCACAGGTTGAGCCCTTGTGTTCTGGGGGCTGGCAGGACTTATAAAGGTCCTGAGGGCAGTCAAAGAGAGAATCCAGAAAAGGGCTAAGGTCAGGGTTGGCAGCAATCAGAGAAGTACTAGATTTAGACCAAGGATTAGGGCAGGCAGCAGGCAGAGCATAGTCAGGGTCCATAGCAAAGGTAAGGTCCAGGCGATAGTCAAGAGAATCGTCAGGGTCCGTAGCAGGGGTCAGATCCAGATGAGCAGGCAGAAGAACTGGAAAAGGCAAGGCTGGATGAGGTAAGGCTGGAAGGCTGGATGAGGTAGGATGAGACAAGGCTGGATGAGGCACACGCCTCATCCAGCCTTGCCTTTTCCAGGAAGGAGAACTTATTGCTGGAAGGAGAACTTATTGCTGAGGCATCGGGGTGAGTACGGTGGGGGTTTAAATACTCCATTGCATGATGACATCAGAAGGCAGCGCTGAAGAGTTTCCCACTGCAGGGCCTTCATGTGTCAGTGCGCGGCGCATGCGCATCCCTAGGGACCATATCAGTGGCCAAGGAATAGGTGGTGTCCTTGCCACAGGAGGAGTTGGCAGTGTGGAGGGTAAGCACGGCTGGTCACAGGACCAACCCATGGCAGGCCAAACATCACACAGTTACTTCCCTTAACTTGGCTAGAGTTTGACAACCTATATTCCTAAGAATTAGGGTGAGGCAAAGACTTTCTCCCTTAATGAAAGTTTTCACTGTTTGCTGGAGGATCACTACACACAAGCTTTTTTTTTTTTTTTAGTAAAATCTCTTTCGAGGAAGTTTTTTCTGAAGGGATGTTACGTTCAAGGGTCACTCTATGTCAAGGGTAAGTTTCTTTTCTTTGTTTCTTTTTATAAATGTAGCCACTCTTTTATGCATAACCCTGTGACACCTATGGTGCTGCCACAGATATCACTCACTCTGCAGCCTATGAAAAGCTGAGACTAGCTCCAGCTCGTACAAATCAGCTACATTTAACAATTAGCTGTTTCCTCCCGCACCCTGCCTTACGTTCTGGGCTCTCCTCTCCCACATCAAGGCCTTCTCTTTGTAGCAAACAGCTGCTATTCCAGGTCACCCTCCCCTGTGGTGCCCTGACTACCACTGCCCCAGCCTCTTTCCAAACTACTCCGGGTCTTCCTCAATCAGCTATCTCAGTGCTGCGGCCCTTCTGCATCACGGCTCACAACTGCCACCACTTCACTGCTGTCTCTCCCTCATCAATCATTCCAGGCCTCTCCATCAGGTCTCTCACCCGGGCAGTCTCTTCCCCCCTCCTCCACGGCACACAGTTCCCTGCTTTCATGTGGTTGACAGCCGCTTCAACTTCCTCCCCACTCAGCCAACTTCCACGGGGTTAACATTCCCTGCCAGCACTGCTGCCCTGGGCACCCTTGACACCAGGCCATAACTCTGATTCTCGGCCTTCTTTCTCAGAGGTCACAGCAAGACTTCATTTCATTCTGGATTCTTCCTTTCCCTGAGCTTCAACCTATGCCTCAACTCCAGCCTCTGCAACACCACCATGTCTCCCTCTACTCCCAGATCAGTTCAGGGAGGCCTCCAGACCCAGGTGAGCATTTATATTTATTTATTTATTTATTTATTTATTTAACAGGTTTTATATACCGTCATTAAGAAAATATTCCATCACAACTGTTTACAAAATACTTAAAATTAAAAAATAATAATAAAAGAATAAATAAATACATATTATCAATAACAGTATTTCATAAAATTCAGACATATTAGAAATTTGAAATATAAAAGAAAAAATCATAAAAATAATCAAAATACAATAGTAAGACAGTTAAAAACTGTCATATAGACATTAAATAATATAGCTGATAAAGATGATCCATGAGGAACCCCGGTATTTAATTTTATTTTTTCAGACATCATATTTTTAATTTTAACTTGAAAATGATGATTTTCTAAGTAAGAGGAAAACTATTTTATTGTATTATTAGTTAGCCTTATTTCCGTTAATCTATTTAAGAGAATGGAGTGATCCACTGTGTCAAAAGCTGCTGACAAGTCTAACAAAATAAGTAGGAAGCTTTGGTCATTGTCAAAGCCTCTAAGTATAGTATCAATTAGAGCTAGCAAAAGGGTTTCTGTACTATGGTGCTTTCTGAAACCATGTTGCGAGGGGAACAAAATATTATTTATTTCTAAATGTTTTGTTAATTGAATTTGGACTACTTTCCAAATTTTTTTTAATTTTTGGGTCACCTATCTCAAATACTAGCAGTTTAACACCTTTTCAGATCAAACACCAGTGCTTACTTGCTCAGGAATCAGCTCTAACTGTTGCGCTTGGAGATGGACCCTTGTCCTGGAGCAGTGTAGAACAGCTCTCTGGTAGGGACCAGGAAGCACCTGCTCCCAAGGGGTGGAGCACAGGAGGAGACAGAGGCTAGGATGAGCTTCACCACTGGAAGCCTGCGGTCCCCCCGGGTGGAGCCTGTAGGGACCCGGGCCGCTTGGACTTAGGTGGGCCTCGCAGGGTCTCCCAGAGAGGTAGTAGAGAGGCGTGCCCACGAGTAACAAGGGAGCGTGGTCTGTCACTATGCTATAGGCCTGGAGGATCAGGGAAGGCCAGTAAGGCGTAGGCGATGGACAAGGCAAGGGACAAAGCCAGAATCAAGAGACGTGGTCAATGGCAGCCGGGGTCAGGTTCCGAGGATCAGTCTGAGGAGTGTCAGCCAAAGCAGGGGTCAGATACCAAGAGTTAGTCCTAGAGTAGTCAACGAAGCAGAGGTCAGGTTCCAGAGGTCAGACAAGGTCACAAGGCAGGCAAAGGTCAAGATCCAGGCAGCGAGCAGGTACGAGTAGAGACTGCATCCTGAACGCTGATTCGCAAGTTGGTTTTGCATTGCTGATATACAATTACTGTTTACTGGATGATACTACACTACTGTATTTTATTCATGACTTTGGAGTGTTTGAGCCCCTGAGGCAGCAGCTATTGAGCTGCGAAACTCGGCCTGAGTCAGGCATTTTTACGAATACGTCTCTGCTTCAATAAAAAGTATTGAAAAAGATCAAGGCATCTATCCCTTTGTGTTTATCTGACGGCTACTATAGATCGCCTACCTCTTTGTTTTCACAGACAGAGGTCAGTACCAGAGAGTCCTACCTGGGGAGACAGGACAGACAGACACTGGAACAGAAGGATGCTGGAACAGTAGGACACTGGACAAGGCTGGAACAATAGGGCACTGGAACAAGGTTGGAACAAGACTGGAACAAGACTGAACGCGGAGGCAAACTAGTACACATACAGTGCCAACCCGATTGCCAAGGCAAGGAAGTGCAGGTAGGAACTTCCTTATGTAGTACATTCAATCAGGGTGCGCCGAGGAGCTAGGACCCGCCCTTGGCCCTAGAAGAGGCCGGGCGGTCCACGCACCCATGCGTAGGAGCGTGGCCAACGCCACAGAGGACATCAAACTCCGGCATGAGGCCTGGTGCGCAGAACAAGGTAATAAAATATGTACCAGCATCCATCGTAAGGAGAATGAAAGAAATAACCTGCTTTCATCCGACCGAGTTTAAAAAGAATCTGTCCGTGGGACAATTTTTGAGGTTGCAACGCCTCTTTACTGAAAAATTTGATTTCAAAGATCAAGTTGTTAGCATGGCTGACTGCTTCAAACAGAGAGGTTACCCCATTCCCCATGTGAAAAAGGCATACCAAAGAGCTCTAGATGCCAATAGAGACTATTTATTTTTGAAAGGAGCACCAGCCGAGAATGCCCAGCGACAGACCATGGTTCTGAGACATACAACGAAATCTGCTAATATATGTCAGATTATTCGAGATCACTGGAGAATCCTTCAATCTATACATCCGATTTTTAGTGAACCCATACGTTTTGCATATAGCAGGGGCTCAAATGTGAAAAACCATGTGGTCCATGCTAGCAAAAAAATTCCATGCACATCACCAGCAATGACTGAATGTAAGGGCTGCAGTTTCTGTATCCTAAATCATCTAAGACTACCATTCTCTTGGCTATGGGCCATCAAGTAAATTTACCAAAAAACTTTTCCTGTCAAGACAGCTATGTTATCTACGCAGTTTTTGCCCATGTGACCTAACATATGTAGGAATGACAAAAATACACATTAAGACAAGGCTAACTGAACATAAAAGCTGCCTGAAAATGGGGAAAATGGAGGCTCCACTAGTAGCCAGTTTCCAGGAATGCCAACATAATTTTACGGACCTAACATGGACCATTCTACAGCATGTTCCTAAACATTGGCGAGGGGGCGACAGAGTGAAGCAACTTCACCAACAAGAACAGTGCTGGATTTTCTAGCTACGTACAGTCTCCCCTGATGGCTGGACCGAGCTCTGCTATCTCAGCAAAGGGAATATATGCACCTAACCAGAACAGAGTGGAACGGAATTCCACCACCTAAAGGGAAGTAATAAAGTACCGGCGAATATTTAATGTCTTGAGAAGCATTTGCTCACAATATAACATTGAGTTGTATTATAATTTTGAAAAAAGACAAAAAAAGAAAGACAATTTAAAATTTTCCATGACCAATGATTAAAAATGGCCCTTTAGCAGTACAATGAATGGAGCAGCGATGCCCAAGGATACTGCAGAGCGTTATGAAGGTCACTTATGAAATATGAGCAATATATAAGAATTTTTCCAGGTGTTAAGATTTTTGTACAGTGTATGTAAAACATTTTGAAAGATAGTTATTTGACGTCATCTTGAATATCCTAAATGTGCAAGTTTGCCAGTGTTACATTTGCCAGTCGTGGCAGGCTGCTACGATTGGCTACACTCATTCAGACACTGTTGTGTCCGTCGCTGTCCGACGTCTCTGCTCCGCCCACCTTACCTTGTTGGCGACTCCCTTCGGGCTTGATGGAAGGCTAGCTGCTGCGGCGTCTCCAGGCCATCCTCCTCTGGCGTTCCCGGACCGGCTCGACGCTGCAAGCCGCCATGTTGACCAGATGCCTAAGGGCGCGCACGTGCGCACAGCCCGACTAATGTACCAGCATTGGTGCAAACCTCAGGGGCGTCCCCCTGAGATGACATCACCAGCTCCAGATATTTAAGGTCTCAGTTTTCGCTAACAAGACAAGTTAACAAGGGTTTGGTTACCTAGCTTCCTCCTGGTCGCTGTGGATGGGATTTGCTCTCCGCGACCCTAGTTACTCTGCCTCCTTGGACTTCACTAGAGGTACCCGCTCCTCGGGGGCCTCGCTCTCTCTCTTTTTCTTTTCAGGTCGCAGTCCGGAACTGGTACTAACTCCTCGAGGGCCCACGTCCCGGACTTGCTCCTGAATACCACTTCTGCTAAGAAGTCATCGCTGCTTACAATATTGTGAGTTTCCATCTATCTCTCAGAGCTTTCCCTGGGTCCAGGTACTCACTCCTCGAGGGCCTAATGCATACCATCTCCTGGGCTGCCTTAAGAGACTATTGTGTGAGTGTTACCATCAAGGACTTGTTCCAGAACTCTGCATATACTGCCTACTCACTGTCTTAGTTTCTCTACAGCTCAGCTACCCTGGAATCGCTCTTCCAATACCTGAGGGACTACAGCCCAGCCGGGCACTTCCAGCTCACTACTGGCACCTCTGGTGGTTTACTATATTGTCTAATAAAAGAACTAGTGTGTGTCTGTCTCCTACACTAAGCCTGACCAGTGGTCCCTCTCGGGATTTCCTCCGAGGGCGTGGTCACCTGCGCACAACTATTCTAAATAACTACAGATTGCTAAATACCAGCTTTAAAAACAGAGCTTTCTGACAGACACTGCTGCAGGCTCACACATATGCATGTATTATATAGGCCCCGAGGCGGGAAATGCGGAGCAGCGCCCTCTGATAATGTCAGGCCGACTGGCCTATTTAAGCAAGGGCCTTGCAGCAAGGGCTGCCTCAGCAATGGGACTCTTGCATCTACAGTGAGTGTTGCTCCTGCATTTTGGTTTCTGTTTCCTGTCTTGCCCCATCCAAACGTGCCTCGGCCAGCCTTGCCTCGTCCTGTTTGTTTTGTCCAGTATCTTCGTCCATTCTTGGCCTGACTTCCAGATTCTGACTTCTTTCTTGGACCTGACCACGATTGCCTGCCGCCTGGACCTGACCTCTTGCATGCAGGCTGCGGACAGACCACGTCTGTCCGCAGCCTGCCCCCCCGATCTTTTATCTTGATCACAGGTGTAAGGTGAATGCCAAAGTTAGTGGTGCACCAAAAAAAAAAATCCCCAAAAGAAACCTGGAATTGTGCCTCCAACCCCTCCTGAAAAAGTCACAGGGTCCAGGAACCAGACCAGTCCACACTTACCCCTTCCAAGGAGGTGCTGGTTAGAAAAAGGAGCAGGAGGGATGCCATCTCACCTCCTACTTTGCCTTAAAAATGGCATCAGTTGACTATGAGATCAGTGCCATTTTATTGTACAGCCATACAAACCTATGGCCATACAACAAAATGGCGTTGGCCGGCCTAGACGCTGGTGCCATTATGATGTCAGCCTTGAGGAAGCCCCCGGTCTAGCTCCACAGAGCTTGATGTGCACGATACACCTTTTTTCTTAGCTAGTGGTGCCTATGCACCACTGTGCACTATAGAACGTACACCTGTGTCCTCAATAATGGTGAAGAGGAAGAGCAAGACCCGGGTCTTTCCCCATGAGTCCGGCTCTGCTCCCATTTTTGATCAGATAAATCAATTTGTACACTGAGAAGAATCAAGCCTCTGGAACAGAGCCATTGGGAGCTGATGTGGGATGAGGAGAGCCCAGAGAACAGGAGGATCCCAGTTGGTCTAACTGCACGAGTGTTGAGCTGTGAGTTGTTGGAGCTAGCAGCGATTTTGCAGGTCCAGATGGCGCTCACGCAGGCGCAACAGTGGCTGAATCCAGGAGATTGCAGGAGCCAACCTCCTCCCTGGGTGAAAATGTGGAAGAGAATGGACGTGGCCTCAGACTGTGTTAGGCAGCAGAGCAATGACAGAGCCAGAACAGTTCCAGTTTTTCTCTAGAAGCAGTATTGGTTTGCCATTGAAGGGCCGTGCAAGTCTCTCGCTGGGCAGTATGCCCAGCTTAACAACTCAGATGCTATCTTTAACTTCTAAGGTATTAGCTCAAGAAGCTGCACTCCTAGACTGTAATAAGATGCTGGATATTTTTTATGCCAAGGTGGGAAAAGCCCAGCAGGATTATTATTATTTTTTAATTAAAGATAATCTGTATTTATAATTTCTTATAACTTGCCTATCTCGGTGCACAACCATTATTTATTTTATTTATGTATTTACATAATAAATTGGAAATATTTTGAAGCATATAAACTTGTGTTTGATAAACTTCCCTAAATCAGATAAAATTTCTGCTAAATGAAATATTCAAAAAGCATTTGCTGGAAATTCTGAAAATGACACCTGCTGCTGGACCTCCGGTTACTAGGGTCTTTCTCTGCCTCCACCTAAGTTAGCCTGAAAATAAGCTGGATACTTTCCCACATTTCATCTGAAACCTTGGACTTTACAGCTTTTTTGGATGGTTCGTGGGAAATTCAGGTAATTCCAGCAAGTTAAATTGTGAATTTTGTGTTGGCGCCAGATAAAGACTGGATACTAAGGTTATTCTTTAAACATAGGGAAGACTCATTTTAAAAATTTGAAGGTGAGAGTTTTTCTGGATGTGGTGACAGTTACCCAAAAGAAAGGATGGCAATTCTTATTATTGCATCCTAGAGTATTACAATTTGGAACTTTGTTTATCCTTGCATTTCCATATTATATCTGATGTCAAATATCTCAATATGAAATATGTATTTTATGAGCTTGCTCAATTGACTTTTTCCCTTAGTGACAAGCTGGTCCCTGGATCCATTCCAGTTCGTTCACCTGTGGGTACTTTAAAGCCTGATGGATAAATTATTCACATCTGTTATCCCTCTTCTCCTGATCTGGAGAACGGATTGCTGGTGGTCTGGGTTCATGTTCTGTTTGTTTTTCTTGCTGTTGATATATTGATCAGTAAATATATCCTTGGTTTGTTTGACTCCCCTGCCCTCCCATATGGTGGACTTTTGCGCGAAGAGTGTTTATCTTGTGGCATATAGTGCAGTTTATTTTTTTTTTAAAGGAATTTATGTTTTCTTACTTCTGTCACTTTGCTTAACAAGCTTGTTCTTGGAAATTATGTTTCGATGCATAAATTAAAACACGGACGTGTATGCTGGCCCATTTCTGCAGTACTGTGGACTGTTCATGTAGCATCATTGCAAGAGTACTTTGGAATGCCTTGGTTTTCTTTCCTATTTGTTTTCTTTGATGTCTTTTCAAAACTGCTTAGTCCTGATTTGTATATGGAAACTGATTAATCAACCTCCCTTCCCCCCCCCTCCCCAGTTATGGCTATGAAAGATCCAACCCATGGATGGAACCCAACTAAGGATGGGTTGTATTATATTTTCTGAACTCCAGAAAGAAGCTCTCTTTGGCACAATGCAGCCATTGAGGTGAGCACCAACAGTGCTCACCAACAAAAAGCTGTTTCTTGTGTTTTTCTTCCTCCCCCCCACCGTACTCTGCCTGCCTTGGACATGTACCAAGGAAATTATGTAAAATAGTTAAATATCTATTGTTTTTTACTGTTCATCATTGTTAATTCCTGTCTTTTCTCGCTCGGCTGCCTCTATATTTCCAGCTGTCTTTACCCCTTACCCCCTCTTCCCCCTTCTCGCCTGCTCCCCTTACCCTCCTCCCTTAGTTCAATGTATTTTCTACCTGCTTCAGTTATTTGTAAACCTGCGTGATGTGTCCTACGAACGTCGGTATGGTAAAAGTTCTTAAATAAATAAATAAATAAATCTGAGAGATTGAGATTGCATCCAACAAGTGAGGTTCATTCCTGTCATGGTTAGTGCAAAACATAGCCAGGTAACGTAGGTGGGAAGTAGTGATTCGAGGAGAGAGAGGGAGAGAGAGAGAGAGAAACTATTTATAAGGCCTTCATAGTAATCAACTATTTATATCTCTATAGGAGGGCCAGCTAATAGCTTGAGGTGAGGTGATGGTGGTGGTTTAGGGTTTAGGGGACAGTTTTACATGCAGAGTGAGATGTACGAACAGCACAGCACACCTCAGTGAAGATTTGAAGTCATTTGGGGTGAGGAAAGTCTCACAAAGATTATATTTCTACCTTGTTCTCTCGCCCTAGCTTGATGGACTATATAATCTTGAGAGGTCTAGAATGGGTAAATGTCAATCGGTTATTTACTCTTTCAGATAATAGGACTAGGGGGCACTCCATGAAGTTAGCATTTAGCACATTTAAAACTAATCGTAGAAAATTATTTTTCACTCAACGCTCAATTAAACTCTTGAATTTGTTGCCAGGGGGTGTGGTTAGTGCAGTTAGTGTAGCTGGGTTTAAAAAAGGTTTGGATAAGTTCTTGGAGAAGGCCATTACCTGCTATTAATCAAGTTGACTTAAAAATAGCCACTGCTGTTACTAGCATCAGTAGCGTGGGATATACTTAGCTTTTGGGTACTTGCCAGGTACTTGTAGCCTGGATTGGCCACTGTTGGGAACAGGATGCTGGGCTTGATGGATCCTTGGTCTGACCCAGTATGGCAATTTCTTATGTTCTTGTGTTTATTTTTTTAATATCGCGGGCACAACAAGTAAGTCAGAAGAAGGTTGTACCACGTGTAACATCGATCCAATAAATACTGGGAAAAATGCGCTTATCTCAGAGAACCCTTAAAGTGAACCGCTGGAAACAGCATTCAGACTGCTATGCCACTCTAGTTGCATGAAATACAGCCAGCTGTAAAAACTGTGTCAAAAGTGGTTTTCACATGATGCAGCAATGAGCTCAGAAGCAGATAGTTGTAAACTGTCAGAGATGATGTCAGAGAAAGAAGTAGCAAAACAATAGTGGGTAGGGGTGAGATACAGTCAGGAAAACAAATAGGAGTGCCAGGTCGAAGCCAGAAAACCTAATGGAGAGAAACTAAAAATTGGAAAAAGGAAAAATAGAAAAATAGAAAAAAATAAGAGAAAAATAAAAATAAAAGAATAGAAAATAAAAATATAGAAAAATCGCATACAGGGACCAAGGTGGAGGAATGAACATTAACCAGGGAACAAAAATGTAGAGAGCCAAATTAAGTAATAATGCTGTAAAATGAAATCATATAAAAAAAAAAGTGAGACAAAGACTTCAAAAAAATACGGACCACTCAATTGCTACATTAAGCCCATGAGGGTCTACAGTATTTAAATGGTGTATCCACCTTTGTTCCTGTTGTAGAAGATATTGTGCAAAATTCCAGCCATGGGTTTGAGGGGATAAACCGCAATAACAAAAAAACAAAGATCTTCAAGAGAGTTCAGGAGAAAGATCAGGTTTGTGAGAGGTAGGAGAAAAAATCTTTGTTCCCCTGGAGTTTGAAAGACCAGCGGAAATTACATTCAAATCCATTTGGGATCTAATGGCAGTTATGACCCGGATTCTTAAGATACAATCTCAACAATTAGGCAATTTTGAAAAGAAATTAGAATCAGTGGATAAAGAACATACTGTGGAATTACAGGAACATTCTAACAAAATCCAGGATTTAACTGGTAAAATTAATCAGACTCAAGAATTTAATACAACCCTGATGAAGGATTGTATAACATCACAAAGAAGAATTGAGTCCATAGAAAATTACCTTCGAAAATTAAATGTTAGGCTGATTAACTTCCCTAAAGTTCTGGGAGAACCAGTTCTGGTGACTTTTAAACGATATGCGACCGAGTCCCTCAAGATACCAACAGAGACGGTACCACCGGTAAAGAAAATCCTTTTTTTGCCATCTAGAAGGAATAATCCCCAGATTCCATCAGGGGAAAATAGGGGACGGTTTGAAAATCTAACGCAATATTTAGAAAATTCAGACATGGAAATCTCAGAAAGAGCAACCCTTTTAGTGTCTTTTTACACTGAACTGGAAAAGGGACAGCTGATGAAAGCTTATTTCAAAAATTTGAATAAAGTATTTATGGGTGGAGTAGTAAGGGTCTTTCCGGACCTTTCCAGACCCACACAGCAACGAAGAAAAATGTTTCTTGCTATGCGCCCCCGAGGTCTTGGCCAAAGGTGCAAGTTTCCATTTACGTTTTCCGTGTAAATGTTTTGTAAAGTCAGCTGGTAATACATATATATTCTTTATGCCTGACCAATTGAGACAGTTCTTGGATGGGGGGGGGGGGGGGGGGGGTCATAGTTTCTGTTTAGCTTGGGGTTAAAATATTTGAGCAGTGTGTTAAACCGAAATTAGTGTAATTAATGCTTATATGTTCCTTTATGTACTCCTTTTTTTCCCTTTCCTTTCCCCTTTCTTATTTCCAATGAATACTATAATGAAAAAATTCAAGTTTTACATGCATGAGTGAATGCATGTCAGTTTATTGCTTGTATTTTTTCTTTTCTTTATTTTCCTTGCAAGGAGGTTCCTTGTTATGTTATGGAAAAAAACTGATAAAGAATTAAAAAAAAAAAAAAGATCTTCAAGAGAGTGTGTTGCACTTGACCAATGTGCAACCAGGGGGCTGCCATTTTCTTGTCTCTCATTTAGGCAGGAGCAATGCTCGTATATTCGAGTCTGAATCATCTGAGATGTTCTGCCAACAAAAAGGAGGGCATGAGGGCAACGAATGACATACACAACTCCCATTGTTGAAGGAGGAGAAATGCGGAGGATAAACATGACCTGAGAGACCAGATGAGTAAATGCTGTTAATGAAAGTGAAAAAGCACACGCCTTACAGTGGCCACATGAGGGGGCCAATGCTATAATAAACACAAGGGGGGTGCCATGCTATAAACAAATTAGAGGGTCGCGCTAGAAAGGAGGCGCTAGGATCGCTTGGGAAACCTTAGCGCCTCCTTGCTAATGCGACCCTGTGGTTACCGGCGGTCTGCCGGTTATGAACACTGACGCCGATAAATTCGGTGTCGGTTTTCATAATGCAAACCACAAAAGAGGGGCAGCTAGTTTCCAATTATAACACTATCAAATGACTGGCTGTTAATGTTGAATATAATGTTGTCTCTATTTATCATGAATTTTTCAGTGTTTAAAATATTTAAATCTTTATTGTGTAATCAACTAGATACATTATTTTTTATTATTTCAACATTTTGTAAAAAAAAAATTTTTAATTGAGAAAGAAGACCTCAGAGCTGGCAAAGTGTCTGGTAAACACAGATACTCATACGAAGTAATTTCAGTCACTGGTCTTTTTCATCTCTTTTTTCATTTTCTTAAAACACTCTTGTTTTTTGTTGTGTTGAAAAATTATTTGTGCATGTTGCAAGCCAGCTCTATCTTTGTGGCATTACTTTACCTGATATTCAACAGTTCATTGTGAACGGCTTAATTTGAATCGCAACAACTTATATTCAACCATAAGCCCGGCTGATTCTTTAAAGTAGAGTATGCTCCATGGGGCGGATTTTAAAAGCCCTGCTCGCGTAAATCCGCCCGGATTTACGCGAGCAGGGCCTTGCGCGCCGGCGCGCCTATTTTCCATAGGCCTGGCGGCGCGCGCAGAGCCCCGGGACTCGCGTAAGTCCCGGGGTTTTTCGAGGGGGGCGTGTCAGGGGCGGGGCCAATCGGTGCGGCGTTTTGGGGGCGGGACGCGGCGTTTCGGGGGCAGGCCCGGGGGCGTGGTTTCGGCCCGGGGTGGTCCAGAGGCGTGGCTGCGCCCTCCGGAACCGCCCCCGGGTCGCGTCTCGGTGCGCTAGCGGCCCGCTGGCGCGCGGGGATTTACTTCTCCCTCCGGGAGGCATAAATCCCCCGACAAAGGTAGGGGGGGGGGTTAGATAGGGCCGGGGGGGTGGGTTAGATAGAGGAAGGGAGGGGAAGGTGAGGGGAGGGCGAAAGCGAGTTCCCTCCGAGGCCGCTCCGATTTCGGAGCGACCTTGGAGGGAATGGAGGCAGGCTGCGCGGCTTGGCGCACGCCGGCTGCACAAAATCGGCAGCCTTGCACGCGCCGATCCTGGATTTTAGCAGATAAGCGCGGCTACGCGCGTATCTATTAAAATCCAGCATACTTTTGTTTGCGCCTGGTGCGCCAACAAAAGTACGCGAAGGCGCACTTTTTAAAAATCTACCCCACGTGTTCAAGTTTCAGAACAAAATTATCTCATGTTTTAGAAAATTCTGAATCACAAAAAACGCCCAGTAACTAATGTATTCCAGAAACACTCACAAAGTGAAATACACTCAAAAAGCCCAATAGGTTTCACTGGTCAAATTATACCATTTAAGATATAATCACATATACAGCAATACTTATGTATTCTATGTAGGACCCACACTCAACGAGTTTGTTTATGAATCAAACTCAGGATAATGGTTATCGGTCCATTTACTTTATTTAGTTGATAACTATTTTTTGAAATAGTTATCAACTAAATAACACAAAATTTTCTTAAAAACCAACTGAAGCGAGCGCGCTGCAATAATAGTCCCAAAATGGGTAAATGGTTGCAGAAACAGTCAATGGAGAAAAACACTTGAGATACTCCGCAAAACTTATCAATATTTTGAGAACAATCCCATATAGGGCCTCATTTTCTAAAGTATCGCAGGCCTGCGATACTTTAGGTAATGAGGGGCAGGGGGCTGAAACGGGGGGGCAGTCCTGCGCTAGCCGGCAGCGATCGCACCGCCGCGGTGCGATCGCTGCCGGTTTCGCACCCAATAGCGCCACCATAGAAGGTGTAGCTATTGGGCGCGAAATAGGACGCGAAAAGGCCCTTACCTTTTCGTTGTCTGCGGCGTCTTCACGGAGTCGGCCCCGGTGACGCCCCGACTCCTCCTCTTCCGGGGCCGACTCCGCCCCCATCTTGGTATCGCGTGTGATCCGTCTGGTAAATGACCCCCATAGATAGTTAAATGTAAATCTTTGTAATAATACTCATCTGTACTGTCCATATAAAAAGTCTCAAGTGTGGGTCCTACATAGAATACATAAGTATTGCTGTATATGTGGTTATATCTTAAATGGTATAATTTGACCAGTGAAACCTATTGGGCTTTTTGAGTGTATTTCACTTAGAAAATTCTGAAACATTCCCGACATCTTGAAAAGAACTGGCACTTATCTGACAACTTGTTTCAGGTTTGCGCTTTTCAAAACAAGTGTGTGCCAACATAGACAGTTTTGATCTTTATCAGTCGCGGTGGGAATGTTTCAGAATTTTCTAATACATGAGATAATTTTGTTCTGAAACTTGAACACACGGAGCATACTCTGCTTTAAAGAATCAGCTGGGCTTATGGTTGAATATAAGTTGTTGCGATTCAAATTAAGCTGTTCACACTGAACTG
Source organism: Rhinatrema bivittatum (assembly GCF_901001135.1). Lineage (NCBI taxonomy): Eukaryota > Metazoa > Chordata > Amphibia > Gymnophiona > Rhinatrematidae > Rhinatrema > Rhinatrema bivittatum. The sequence goes on along the minus strand of NC_042615.1, from coordinate 270,738,080 downwards.
TTGAATATCAGATAAAGTAATGCCACAAAGATAGAGTTGGCTTGCAACATGCATAAATAATTTTTCAACAGAACGAAAAATAATAGTGTTTTAAGAAAATGAAAAAAGAGATGAAAAAGACCAGTGACTGAAATTACTGGCCTATGAGTATCTGTGTTTACCAGACACTTTGCCAGCTCTGAGGTCTTCTTTCTCAATTTAAAAATTTTTTACAAAATGTTGAAATAATAAAAAATAATTTATCTAGTTGATTGCACAATAAAGGTTTTCATAATGCAGCCAGCCCATTATGAAAACCGATGCCAAGCATATCGGTGTCAGTTTTCAAAGTGGCCGGCAGAGGGTTTTTTTTCCTTTTTTTGTTAACTTTTAAAGAAGTACAGAAAAGAGAAAAAACTGCTTTTCAGTACTTTTTTCAATGCGCTCAGCTATTAACGCCTGCTCAGCTATGAGTAATAACCTCATTCACATGCATTTGCATGTGATGAGCGCTATCTCATTCACTCCGCGTCGAATGCGCATTAAATAGCCGCTAATCCTCCTGTTGCATTAGGTGGTGGATTAGCGCCTATTTAACATGCGGGTTTTACAGTGTGCTCGGCTGAGTGCACTGTATTGCATCGGCCCTGTGGTGTGGCCAGCAGGCGACGTGTAATGAGTGGATGGCAAATGGTATTCGGATGATATCAGAAGATCCCAGAGGTTGCATCCAAATAGGCTTAGGGTCAAGTATTGTGCAGAGCTACCTGGAGGGCCAGGCTTCTGCTTGCCAAGCTGACAGGGCTGGGATTGCTGCGGAGGTGGTGTCCAAAGCCCCTTGGAGTAGGGTAGCCTCAGTCATTGCAGGGCAACAGTCCCAGTGGCCAGATACGGGGGTCCACGTTACCATGTTTGAAGTGAAGCCACGATCTGTGGCCTCTGGCCAAGGGCACTCACTGCAATGGCAGGGCTGGGAGATGTGGATAATAAAAATAGGGACCAACTACCCCCCCCCCCCCATGCTGCCAGATGGTTGCTTGTGAAGGCTCATGGTGCCAGATCTGATTGAGCTGGAACCCCAGAGGAGCAGAGGGATCAGACCCCCCCCCCTTTCCCTCTCCTACACCCATAAAAAAATAAATAAATAAAAAGCTTTGTGCAATTGGTACATACACAGAATATAATACAATATTGTATTGCTAAGTTTAAGCTTTTGTACTTCTTTCTGCATTGCATCCCTGGGAGCAGCCATTGTTTCAAGAATACTGTGTACAATTCTGGTCGCCGCATCTCAGAAAAGATGTAGTTGCGATGGAGAAGGTACACAGAAGGGCAACCAAAATGATAAAGGGGATGGAACTGCTCCCCTATGAGGAAAGGCTGAAGAGGTTAGGGCTGTTCAGCTTGGAGAAGAGACGGCTGAGGGGGGATATGATAGAGGTCTTGAACGAGTAGATGTGTTATTTACACTTTCGGATAATAGAAGGACCAGGGGGCATTCCATGAAGTTAGCAAGTAGCACATTTAAAACTAATCAGAGAAAATTCTTTTTCACTCATGCACAATTAAGCTCTGGAATTTGTTGCCAGAGGATGTGGTTAGTGCAGTTAGTTTAGCTGGGTTAAAAAAAGGTTTGGATAAGTTCTTGGAGGAGAAGTTCATTAACTGCTATTAATCAAGTTTACTTAGGTAATAGCTACTACTATTAATTGCATCAGTAGCATGGGATCTTCTTGGTTTTTGGGTACTTGCCAGGTACTTGTAACCAGGATTGGTAACTGTTGGAAACAGGATGCTGGGCTTGATGGACCCTTGGTCTGACCCAGTATGGCATGTTCTTATGTTCTTATAGATGTTTCTGAAAAAACGGTAGCGGCTGCAGGCAGGTCCGGCATTGACAAATGATCTTACAGGTTTTTTCCACGAATTAAGAAAGGTGGAAGGAAGGCAAAACAAATACCGGCATGGTTAAAAAGTGAGGTGAAAGAGGCTATTTTAGCCAAAAAATCATCCTTCAAAAATTGGAAAAAGGATCCATCTGAAGAAAATAGGATAAAGCATAAGCATAGTCAAGTTAAGTGTAAAACATTGATAAGACAGGCGAAGAGAGAATTTGAACTGAAGTTGGCCATAGAGGCAAAAACTCATAATAAAAACTTTTAAAAATGTATCCGAAGCAAGAAACCTGTGAGGGTTGGACCGTTGGACCGTTAGATGACAGAGGGGTTAAAGGGGCTCTTGCAGAAAGACTAAATGAATTCTTTGCTTCTGTGTTTACTAATGAGGATGTTGGGGAGATACCAGTTCCGGAGATGGTTTTCAAGGGTAAGGAGTCAGATGAACTGAACCAAATCACTGTGAACCTAGAAGATGTAGTAGGACAGATTGACAAACTAAAGAGTAGCAAATCACCTGGACCGGATGGTATGCGTCCTAGAGTACTGAAGGAACTCAAAAAATGAAATTTCTGATCTATTAGTAAAAATGTGTAACCTATCATTAAAATCATCTATTGTACCTGAAGACTGGAGAGTTGCCAATGTAACCCCAATATTTAAAAAGGGCTCCAGGGGTGATCCTAGAAACTATAGACAAGTAAACCTGACTTCAGTACCAGGAAAAATAGTGGAAACTATTCTAAAGATCAAAATTGAAGAGAATATAGAAAGACATGGTTTAATGGAACACAGTCAACATGGATTTACTCATGGGAAGTCTTGCCTAACAAATCTGCTTCATTTTTTTGAAAGGGGTTAATAAACATATGGATAAAGGTGAACCAGTAGATGTAGTATATTTGGATTTTCAGAAGGCGTTTAACAAAGTCCCTCATGATGTTATGGTTATTGATGTTTGGGTGGATCCTTGGACACTGTGTCCTTTTCCAGGCTTGAGTTCTTGCACCTTATCACAAAGCTGGTGATCAATTCTAGTAGCTAAGGCCACTAGCTCATCCAGCGAGTCAGGTGTCTCACGAGTGGCCAGCTCGTCCTTCAAGCTGGAATCCAAACCTCTGAAGAAGAGAGTTTTCAGGCATCTAGGGTCCCAAAGTAACTCAGTTGCAAGAGTCTTAAACTCTATAGCGAAATCAGCCAGTGGTCAGTTGCCTTGCTTCAGGTCCACCAAAGCAGAACCAGCAACAGTGTGTCGGGCAGGATCATCAAAAACAGATTTGAACAAGTCCATAAATCCGTCAATATCCTGATGTATAGGGGCTTTGCGTTCCCATAGCGAGGAAGCCCAAGACAAGGCCCTTCCATCAAGATAAGATAGAATGTAAGTAATCTTGGCGTAGGCTGTAGGGAAGTGAGAAGGTTGTAATGCAAAATGCATACAACACTGGTTTAAGAAGCCTCTAGTTCTCTGAGTCTCCCCAGAGAAACATACTGGAGCAGCAAGAGGCATGGTACAGGATGCTGGGCTTGATGGACCCTTGGTCTGACCCAGTATAGTATATTCTTATGTTCTTATGTTCTTATGTACAGATTGTGTGGCACGCTAGTGAGTAGGGAATGTAGAACATGCTGTTGGAAAAAATACCAGAGGCCTCAAAATGAATTAAGGCTCTGAAGAAAGAAGAAGAAGCTATGGTGAACTATGGCCTAGTTTTGCAAAGCAACATATGAACTATGGCCTAGTTTTGCAAAGCAACACACACATTAGCAGAATCCAGGTGAAACGTCAACAAGTAAGTCACAGGATGAGCATGAGATAACAAGATGAAGGATCGGAGAAAGGGTATCTGTGAAGATAACAGATCTGAAAAAGGGTATCTGTGAAGAAAGTTTGTGCATATGAAGTAAGATAAGATCAAACGGGAACAAAGAGCAGCTGCACTTAGCAGCAAGGTTAACTGAAATCTTGTGGTTTGGAACAAATAGTAGTTATCAATTAGCTTACAGAAAATGTATATAAAAAGAGCTTGCAAAAAGAAAAAAACAAGCAAATGTTCCAGACCATAGATGTGCTATGTACATGTTGTAAGTATACCTTTTGCTTCCTAAGTATACCATTGCTTATACTCAGTATAATAAATATATTATTGTGTGATTTAAGACTTAGTCAGAGTTGTTATTACAAACAATTGGTGGAGAATGCGGGCATTCGTCACGTGTTTGCGGAAGCAACTCTGATTATTTCTTGGGAAGAGTAGAAGATTTACGTTCTCTTGGTTTGATTCTCTAGGGCTCAGATTGATCAACTGCAGCCCAGGAGTAATCGGTAATTAAAGCCAAGAGTCCTGTGTGAATCGTGGTGATAGTTTTGAGAAAAGGCGCCTGAGGTTTTAACGCTGCAGCAATTGTTGTTTTTCTTGTATTTACTGTGTGGGTTAATATTAGCGTGTATATATTTTGTGTTCTTATTTTGTTTTGGTTACTATATACAGTTATATGTGCGTAGCCTAAGTAAACGACAGTTTAAAATGGTTAACACACACCCAACCCCTAAAAGGGTCCCAGAAGGACAATTAGGACAGCCTAACACGTTACATACATTATATGTTAACAGTGATGATACATGTACGGCTGTCCAGCATGTAATTAATTTATTTCCATTTGAAAAAGACCTTATTAGGAAAACAAATGACAAATGGGGTAAATACTCTGCTAAAGATTCCTTTCTTTCCTGGCCCATGGAAGGATCTTTGAAACTTAGTCATTTATTGCCATTGTTAACATTCCTACAAGATAATAAAAAGAAAAATAGTCTAGAGAAACACCTGCATGTGTGGAATTTATTTTCAGTGACAGGTGACTTATATACAGCTGATAAAGAAATAAAAAAGAAAAATAAGGTTATAGATGAAATAGGATCAAAATCCCTAAATCCGCCCCCATATGTGACTACATGTCCCCTGCTGGAAGACAGTGATCACGAAATTTTAATGCCCATACCAGCAGGCTATGGTCCGTTAAAAGGTCCTGTACAAAAGCCTAAACCCTTATATCCGGATTTGGAACAAGCAGCTAAATTTGAACGGGAAACTGCTGAGCTTTTCCCTGGAACAGATAATTTTAAAATTAAGGGATTAGTGCACCTGACACCTGCCAATGGCAAGGACTGTCAGCAATTACGGGCTGATGTGTTATCAGGTGCCCCCCAGAGTCCTTTATCAGAAAAGGCTCGAAAAGAGGAAGGGTCATCCTTGACACCAGAGATAATTAAAGAAAGGATTAAAACGATTGAGGAAGGTTCATATGGGGCTCCATGGTGGACCACTGTTAAGACAGAATTAGGCAATGCAAATATAAACACTCCTTGCCACCCAGAAGGGCCAGTAACTGAAGCACAGCTTTCAGAAATAAGGGAATTAATCAACAAATATTGCAAGGAGTCAGAAGATTTGGAATATATTCAGAAAGGTCTAGACATATGGTTAAAATGTATACAAGATTTAAACTCGCCACCCTTTAAGGGAATAAGAAACAAGAAAGATAATTTGGAATTTCCTATCTTCCTAAGAGATAATGGGCAACAGCCACCCATTGCAGCTTATAAACCATATACACCAGTAGATATTAGTACGATTATACAAAAATTGCCTAGTATACATAAAGGAGCAAGGCTCTGGCTCGAGGCAATAGATACTAATACGGCCGGAACACATTTAGCCATAGGGGATTTTAAGGCGCTATGTGCAGCTTGCGGCATTAGTTTGCCACAACTCTCAGCAGTAAGCGCACGTCCACGACTTATAACCCATATTGCTGATGGACTTCCTTTTCAGGGACAGGACAGGATAGATTTGGTAAATGCTTTAAATGTCCTGTATCCTACCAGCATAGATTTTACAGCCATCACCGCAGCCAAGTGGGATGGCTTAACTGATTTTGCAATGCACTTGACAAATGTATGGACATGTATAAGGCACAAACCGGGCAGGATGCTGATATACAGCCAAACATCCCTGTATTTTTACATTTATTCTATGCTACTTTGCCTGCAAATATGCAGACTAATTTGAATAATGTTGTGGCACTTTCAACAAAAACATGGCCAGAGGTGAGAAACACTTTAATGCATTTCGCCTCAGTGCATTGCAAAATGATAAGAACTTCTAATAAAGAGCAACAGAAAATGGCTAGCAAATTAATGACATTACAGATAGCGGACTTAGAGGAGAAAAAGAATATGAAAACACAAAGAAATCAGGATACAGTAAACCTACAAGGCAGTGATATACAGGATTGTTATGTGATACAGGGTCCACCGCGTACCCCGTATGCAGGAATATATCAGGGAGCATATCCCTCCTATATCCCCCGAGGTCGAGGGATGAGAAGGGGAAGGGGAGGAAGAGGTTTTGCACAAGGGATAATGAATAGACCGTCCCCTGATAGAAGAGCTCATGTGCAGTGTTGGAATTGCCAGTCATTTGGACACTATGCAACTGAATGCAGGCGATCAGGAGTCCCTGATCACACACAACAAACATGTTTACAGACACCGCCGCCGCTTAACCAAACATTGCAGACACCGCCGCCGTTATCTGCACCAGATCAGTTACAGGCTGGCCAACAGCCCTCACAATTCCCTGTGTGGGGCCAGGGTAATTATTGACAGACTTCGGGGAATGAAGGAATTATGCAGGGTGATACTGTATTTTTACAGAATTCAGAGCCGTTTGTGCAATTATTAGTAGGTCCTCAGCAGGTTCCAATGCAATTTTTGATTGATACAGGCGCTACATCATCTGTTATTTGTGTTAAACCAAGCGCTGTAAAAAGATCCATTGAAACAAATATCACTATTGGCTTTGATGGCAAGCCCAGTAAAAAACATTTAACTGAATTAACCCCAGTAGTAATTGACACTACACAAGGTAAAAGAGAAGCTTCAGTTAAATTCTTAATTGCTGAACATTGCCCTGTAAATTTACTAGGACGAGACTTACTTACTCAATTTGGATTAACTCTCACCTTTAAAATCCCGGCATCTAAAAGCCTCCTTTCATTACTCACTTCAATAGGAAGTGAGGAGGAGAATGAAATCCCGGATGAATGGAAATGGGATCAACTACCTTTAGATTTATGGAGCACAGAAGAGGCTCCTTATGGTAGAGCAAAAACAGCTCCGGCTTATCGAATTAAAACAGTACCATATGAGCTGGGACCAAATGTGAGCCCTTATCCAGTAAAAGAAAAGTTAATGGAACCTACTATGAAACATATTGCTAGATTGTTAAAACATGGTATTATTGAAGAATCACAGTCACCCTATAATACTCCTTTGTTCCCTGTGCCAAAAGGAGAAAATGATGTCAGAATTGTTCATGATTTACGTGCATTGAATGATATAGTGATTCCACAATATCCAGTTTGTGCTAATCCTCTGACATTATTACAAACACAGCCCATATATAAGTTCAACTCTGTCATTGATTTATCTAATGCATTCTTTGCAATTCCTCTACATACTGCTTCTCGTGATCTAACATCTTTTGTATTAGGCACAAAAGCTTATCGGTGGGCACGCATGCCCCAAGGTTTTACGGATAGCCCGACTGTATTTTCAAAACAATTGAACAAGGATCTAGAGCAGTTCAGAAGTATTTTACCTAAATCAGTGTCTTTATTTACATATGTTGATGACATATTGCTTTCTGCTGAAACTAAAATAGAATGTTGTGAATGGACATTTAAATTATTACAAAGGCTTGGTGAGGCAGGATATAAATGTAATCAACAGAAATGTGTATTAGCTAAGACTCAAGTAAATTTTCTAGGTCAAATAATATCCTCAGCTACTAAACACATAACAAAGGACCTATTGTTAGAACTACAGAAACAGGAGTTTCCCCAGAATTTAAAGCAATTACGAGGTTTATTGGGAACTTTTAATTACTGTCGACAATGGATACCAAGTTATTCAGCGCGCATTTCTCCTCTACTGAGGCATTTACAGGTACCGGCTGGTACTGATTCTAATGCGCAAATAAAATTGACTGAAGATGACGAAATGGTAATACAAGATGTATTACAGACTTTACTACAGGCTGAACCCTTAGGTACTGTAGACCCCAGGCTGAAAGTGCATATATGGGTCCGAGACATGGGAAACACATGGGCTGCTTTTGTAAATCAAGAAGATACACCGAAACAAGCAGTGGCATTTCTATCTGGATCCTATAGTCCAGTGGAAATGGCTCTACCTGAAATTCCAAAGTTATTAACTGCTATTGTCGCCGCTATTGGTAAATGGCGAGCTATGATGCCATATAGCTCGTTAATTTTACACTGCGCTCATTCAATACATCATTTGCTAACGACTAGTCAGGCTGCATTGACAGCAACCAGATTTGGAAAATATCAAACAATATTGACTGGCCAAGATATAGTAACAGCACCTCTCACGAAAGCTCAGAATAAGTTATTAGATTGTTTTTTTCCTAGTAATGTACAGAGACAAATTGAAAGAAAAGACATCCCGGACCTTTTACTGACCCAGTTTGATCCCCTTGACAAGGGACTAATATGGTTTACAGATGGGGCACAGAAAGACCAGCAAGCGGCGTTTGCAGCATTAAGTGTTACACCCAGTTTAGATATTATTACCAAAATACAGTATCAAACAGGGAAAGGTGTAACAGCACAAGAAGCTGAACTCCTTGCTGTAATAGCAGCTTTGAAATCTTCAGGAATGAAAGAGCACTGCACGATCTATACTGATAGTTCATATGTAGTCAGTTCTCTACAATACCATTTATTGAAATGGAAAAGAAGGGGAATGATTACTGCAACAGGTCAGCCCTTACAACATATCAACAACTGGAAACAAATACTGAACTTATTATCAAAAAGGGAAGGGGTTGGTTCTAAAACTGCTATAGTATGGACGCCAGCACATACTGGACACATGAGCTTTGAGGCACAAGGAAATGACCTAGCAGATAAAGCTGCTGCAGAAGTGCTTACCGTGAAACTAATGACTATGCAAACACGGTTTAGCTCAGAATTAATGCATACTCCATATCCCATGCCACTTGACATATTCCATGAACAACCTAGTGGTGAGGAATTACAGAAATGGGTGACAATTGGATGTTATCAAAAAGGGAAAGAATGGCTCCACCCTAATGGAAAAAAATGTTTGACAACATCAGAAGTGTTGCGATACTTCTTTGCATGGCATGCAACCATGCATCTGTCTGCCACTGCACTATTAGCAGGCATACAAAGTAATCATTGGAACCAGAATCTTTATGCTCTAGCTGTACAGATAATTCATAACTGTTTAGTCTGTTCTACTCATATAGCTCGTCGAGGCCCAGCTGTGAGTCCTGGTAACTTGCCTATCCCCCAGGGACCAGGTTTGGAATGGCACATTGATTACACTGATATGATTGAAGCAGTTAAAGGAAAACGGTATGTATTGGTATGGGTGGATAGCTTTTCACATTGGATAGAAGCTTTCCCATGTACAAAAGAAACAGCTCATGTAGTTATTGATACCTTTTTACATAGAATTTTACCAGCCCATGGATGTCCGATCAAAATTGTATCTGATAATGGGACACACTTTAATAATCAAATTATGAATGAATTACAAGAGATCTGTAATATTATCCATCGACGTGTGTCAGTCTATAAGCCAACCTCGAATGGTTTGGTAGAACGATATAACGGAATATTGAAAACCAAATTGAGGGTATTGCTAGCAGCATTAAATAAAAACAAAACAAACAAATTATATACCTGGTTGGATGTATTACCATTGGCCTTAATGAATATACGGAATACGCCAGGTACAATCCATGAGATTACTCCATTTCAATTACAGACAGGACGGATTATGAATCCGGTGAGAATAAGACAAACTGATACTCAAGTAGAGTATTGGAAAAAAGTTCAGCCCCTAGTAGCCATGGCAGCAGATCTAATACAAACTGAATCGAAAAAGGTTCCTAAACAATCTTTTTGCGCTTCCTTTTCAGTAGGTGATCAAGTACTACGAAAGAATTACACCCACAAGACTTGGAAGGATCCGATATACGTTGGACCTTTCACTATCACAGACCTCAGCCATACTGCTGCTAAACTATCTGAACATTCCACTTGGGTACATTTGTCGGATATACGGACATTTAATCCGATACTATAATTGGACTGTTGCATTATCTTTTCTCTCTGAAGTAGACTGACGACTGCAGGAAATGAAAATGTTATGTTTACTAACCTGTTTATATGTACTAACGTATACATGGCCACTTGTTACTTCTTTCCCTCTCCAACAGGCCCCTGTTTCAGGATTAACAAATTTGTGGGTACAGACAATACATGAATTAGTAAAGGCTCTTCCAGCAGATATTACGGATTGTATCGTCTGTACTCCACATCAAAAAGCCCATTCACATGTCCCAGCCATTTCCTTTCCAGTTCCATTACACCATATTTTAGGATTTAAAGATAATGGACAACACAATATGACCATAGATCCATTAGCAGGACAAACATGGACACAATATTTGGGTAATGCCAAACCTCCCCCACTTACAGCCGATTTACCAAAAAATGGTTTTCTTTGCCTTAGTAATGTTACTTCCCCGAACCCTATTCCTTGCAACTATACTTATTCTACATACAATACAACATGGATTATTCGTAAGGGAACCATCTTACCCAGCACCCCTTTCACTGACATTGTAATAAGCTGTAATTGCACATTTTCACATATTACTGCATCTCCTCCACCAGGTTGCCTCCCATGTATAGCAAATCTGTCCAAGATTGTACATGTAGCCACCGACACCCAATACATACGCACTTTCAATTCCACATACACTGTCTGTCCACGTCTGTGTGACCTTTTCAACATAGCAGACAATAACTGTTCATCTGAAAATGACTTATCTTTGGTTCCTTGTAGTGTATTAGGAAAATATAAATCTCCTTTTGTTTATGGCCCTTATGACAATAGCAATGATACCGTAATACAAAACTTTGCAAATCTTTATGTTGGACATTATTGGTTGTGTGATGGAATAGTCTTCCTCAAACTCCCTGCATACTATGAATTTTGTGTGTTAGTTACATTTAACTATTTTTCTCGAATTATTCCATTAAATCACCCTATGCATACCCGCTCCCGAAGGAGTGTTCCCTCAGCTGTCCCTGAAGATCAAGCAATCCAACTCTCGTTGGATTATATTAACTCAACCTACCCTTTAACTAAAACTAGATTAGATGCATTAAGCTATACCTCATGGTTACCATTTGCCCAACCTGCAGTTGCAGCTGAATTGGGAATGGCCATTCGGCGACTACAATCTGTCCTCCATGTAGTCACGCATGAATTAGAGATTGCCCTTAAAGCCCTTCAAGACACGGTAGATGAATTAACTACGGTTTCTACATATAATCGACACGGTCTGGACTATATATTGGCTGCCCAAGGCGGATTGTGTACAGTACTTAATAGCTCTGAATGTTGTACAGTAGTGGTTAATCGCTCTCATATAGTTTACAACGCAATGCAAAAGATACAAGAACTGGCTAGACTTCAAGTTAGCGATTTTGAGGGAGGAATCTCATTAACTTGGTGGGATTCCATAACCTCCTGGTTTGCTAACTTATCTAGTCATTTGAAGGGGATAGTAGGAGTTTTTCTTGGATTACTAGTCTTAGGTATAATGTTATGTTTTTGTATTCCATGTATTTGTTCAGTATTACAATATTGTCGACCAAAGATGCCAACACCAAAACCAGTAACCAATATGATAGCGTATAGCAATATAAACTTGAGGACTACTAGAATGATCCAAACCACAATCAGTACAGATGATAGCTGGGAAACGGAAAGTGAGAGCAGTTAAAAGGGAGGTCCTAGGGAGGTGTCCACAGATACAAAGAAGAAAACACAAAGAAGAAAACCCTAGTCTCTATGCTGTTCCCCTGTGTGAAGAATGAAGACACCTAATGTGAGCCAGAGTCAATCTGGCTCAAGGGAGGATTGTAGAACATGCTGTTGGAAAAAATACCAGAGGCCTCAAAATGAATTAAGGCTCTGAAGAAAGAAGAAGAAGCTATGGTGAACTATGGCCTAGTTTTGCAAAGCAACATATGAACTATGGCCTAGTTTTGCAAAGCAACACACACATTAGCAGAATCCAGGTGAAACATCAACAAGTAAGTCACAGGATGAGCATGAGATAACAAGATGAAGGATCGGAGAAAGGGTATCTGTGAAGATAACAGATCTGAAAAAGGGTATCTGTGAAGAAAGTTTGTGCATATGAAGTAAGATAAGATCAAACGGGAACAAAGAGCAGCTGCACTTAGCAGCAAGGTTAACTGAAATCTTGTGGTTTGGAACAAATAGTAGTTATCAATTAGCTTACAGAAAATGTATATAAAAAGAGCTTGCAAAAAGAAAAAAACAAGCAAATGTTCCAGACCATAGATGTGCTATGTACATGTTGTAAGTATACCTTTTGCTTCCTAAGTATACCATTGCTTATACTCAGTATAATAAATATATTATTGTGTGATTTAAGACTTAGTCAGAGTTGTTATTACAAACAGGAAGTAAGCAGGTGATCGTATCTGAGTTGTCAGCAGTATACTTCTGAAACAGTAAATCGTGATTTATAAAAAGGGCATGTGTTCACGGTCCCCCAACACGGACTGTGTTTCGTTTAACTGCGTAAGGAGGGACCAAATCTACAAATAAAAGATAAAAGCAGAAATGCATAAATATGGACACAAATATGGCACAGTAGTCAAACCTCAGCAGAGAGCAAAATATAGTAAATAGTACATAATGGAGGCCCGCACTTGCCATAAAATTAGCGAGCATTAGTTTGCATGGGTTTACAGCAAAGAGAATCAAGAATGTAAGGAGATCTAACATACTAGCAACGAACAGACTGAGAAGACAAAGGCAGTATGAACATTATGCCAAATACAGGAAACAAAAACACATGTTGTGCAAATCATAACCTGTGAGAGAAAAACCATGTGTTATGTAAATCCCTTCCTTGAGATAAGTAATATTATTATTATTTAAATGCCATTAGGAGGATAATTTTTGAAGCTATTTCTGTGGGTAATGTCATGGCTGCCGGCTGCGGTAGTCCGCAACCAAGGCCTGCCACTCACCGGCACGGTCAGGCCACTCTCGAGGCACTGGCGTTCGCCAGCGGCCACCCCCGATGCCTTTCTTCGCGGCCTTCCCAGCCGCCGCTGAGCTCCGCAGCGTCTTCGGCCGTCCTGCCTCGCTGATGTCGGCTCTGCCCCCACCGGGCCTGCTAGAGTAGTGCGCGTGCGTGCTCTCTCTGCTACATTTAAAGGGGTCACGACAGGAAATTGTCGCGGCTCCTCCCTGGGACTTCCGATGGCATTTTCCTATTTAAAGGCAAGGTCTGCTCCTCAGACCTTGCCTTGGTTTCTTGGCTCCTGGTTCCGAGTTCCTGTTCCTGAGTTCCTGTGCTCCGCTCTCTATCTCTTTGGATTTCTTCTGGCTTTGACCCTTGGACCGGCTGCCGACGACTTCTTGTGGCTTTGACCCTTGGACTGGCTACTGACAATTCTCCTGGCTTTGATCCCTGGATCGGCTTCCGACCATTCTCCTGGTACCGACGTCTGGACCAGCCTCTGACCTCCCTCAGGTTTTCGACCTCGGATTGACTTTGTTCTTGCATTTACGGAAGTCCACCTAAGTCCAAGTGGCCCGGGTTTCTAAGGACTCCTCCCGGGGGGGACCGCGGGCTTCCAGTGGTGAAACACCAGCCAGCCCTCGCTTCAGTATAGCCTCGCATTCCGACGGTAGGGACCCATGAGGGCCTCTCTCTCAGGTAGCGCCAGCTCTTTCTCGGACTAAGGATCCACCTCTCAGGTCATAACAGGTAAAACAATGCTTTATCTGCAGCAATGACCTTTTTGAAAACTGCTTGCCCTGTATGCACATAAAAATACCATTATATGCATACTTTTACCTGAGGCAGGGGGAGGTGTTCCCTGGGGGCTGGGTGTTTGGGAGGGTGTTGCAGTTATATGCTTGCTTTTCCGAATTTTCAGAAGTATGCCTGTGATTTTTCTCAGAAAATCTAGCAGGTGTCAATGTGTGTGGGTAGTTTTTCTGGGATAATTTTCAAAGCGAAAGTACATCCTGTAGTTTTCCTTTCAAAATCGGTGCAAACTCTGTGAGGAAAATGTACCCGCAAACGTTTCACGGATGGGGGCAGTTTTTAAATGACCCCTTCAGTGTATTAATAAATATGATACAACTATAGAAGGCTAAATTTACATGTTTTGAATGTTTCTGTCATTTAAAAGCAGTTTTATTTTTTCACTGAGCTTTAGATTTAGATATATGTTACATTGAATTGAATGAAACTGAAAGAAGGAAGACAACCAAAATATATCATGACCAGATATTTGTCGATGATCATGTTTCTGATAATCTTGATAACGTTTTTTTTTTTTTTTCCCCTTCCTTAGCCCTGTCCGGTAGCTGCCATGCCCTCGTCTTAAGAACTTAAAAAGGTTATCTTCACATGCTGCTGCTTCTGGTACTGTAAAGTGAACTGCCTGTCAGGCAAGCCCCGCCCCGTGAATCCAGTCCCCAGCCCTGACTGTCTCAGGGTCCCCGTGGCTGAGGGCCAGATCCGCAGCAGGAGAACTTGTGTTGGAATTCGACGCTGCTCGGAAGGGTTTGGGGCGGGGCTTCTGTAGCGCATTGACTGCAGGGGCGGAGCTCCCCTGGAGTCCGGGAGTGGCGCGAGCTGCGGGGAGGCGCCGGAGCAGGCAGCAAGCGGAGTTGCAGCCGGGCTGTTCCATCTCTCTCTCTCTTTTTTTTTTCCTTGTTCTTCTCTTCCCGGGACGCAACGCGAGTGGCGAAACCTCTGCAGCGGGACGATCTCGCCTCTCTCCGGCCCGAACATGTCCCTTCTCCGATCGGAGTCCGAGCAGCGCTGGCTTCCCACCCACGTCCAGGTCACTGTGCTGCAGGCGAGGGGCTTGCGAGCGAAGGGCAAGCATGGCACCAGCGACGCCTACACCATCATCCAGGTGGGCAAGGAGAAGTATAGTACGTCGGTGGCGGAGAAGAGCCCTGGCAGCGCCGAGTGGAAGGAGGAATGCTCCTTCGAGCTGGCCCCGGGCGCCCTGGAGAGCCAGGGGCCGGCGGCCGAACTGCAGTTTACCGCCATGCACCGGGCGCTCATCGGCATGGACAAGTTCTTGGGGCAGGTCTCCATCCCCCTGGGGCAGGTGTTCAGAGAGAGCCGCTCTCTGAAGAACCAGTAAGTACCGGCCGTCTCGGGGAGGGGATCTTGCTTCAACTTAACTGAATTGCAATTTTCTTTTTAAACTCCCAATGGGAAAAAGTTTAGGGATTGATAGTAGAAAAGGGGTCTGGCTCCTCGGCAAAATATTTGTTGTAGGGGTATGTCCTGCGGAAAAAAGGACAGTATGCTTTGAAGCGTCCGAGGGCTTGTAGTGGGCCAACAATAGTCTTTGAAAAACCAGACTGTGCTGCTAGCTTACAGATCTGGGGGCCTCTCCGCACCCTCCTCCAGCTGTGTGAGAAGCTGGAGATCCCCTTCCCCCTGGGGCAGCAGAAGAGAGCTAGAGTCTGATAGGCAGTTACAGATTAGTGTGCAGAGAAGCTGGCTGGTTGGAAATAAAAGCTGTGCTATAAAGATCCAACTAGTTTAAGTGATTATTGCGGTTGGGAACATGTTCGTTTTGTGTGTTTGTGTGTGTGTGTGTGTGTGTGTGTGTGTGTGTGTGTATTTTCCCAGCAGCTGCTTTTTACCTTGGATTTTTTTTGGAATGCAAGTAGGTGGGGGGAGGTGTCTTGCTCTTACTGGGTCCTTGGCTCGCTTTGAACTTCTGCCATGGGCACAACTCTTTTAAAGTCTTATTAAGAATATTTTTTCTCCCTGCATTTGTGATGATGATCATATGTGAATAGAACCCTTGGAGAGTAAGGACTTTTTTTTTTTTTTCCAAGACCTTGACAAAATATTTAATATAGTAAACATTTTCTTGTAAATACTAGCATTGTGATTCTGTTTATTTTGCTGCTAGTTATTGAAGAACTCATTTGCCTTGATACAGATACTAGGAGTGGGAGAAAACTGGAACATAATAGGTCTTTATACATAAAGTTTCTTATACATGTGTTCCTATTTATTCAAAACAGCAGAAAGGCATTTGCAGATCCAAAATATGCATTCTAGTAAGGAGATGCATATTTGAGGCCTGGATCCCCTTTGGGGTTTCATGAAATACTGCTCGAAGCCCCAGATATTGGGTACTGGGACTCCCACTTTCTAGAATGACTGGCTGCGTCCTGTACATGATAATCTGGGGCTAATGTTTTTACCTGCTGCATACGACACTTTCAGTAGGCATGCCTTAAACTCCCAAACCAGGGACGGAGTTAGGATTCCGAATGTGGCTGGACCAGGCCACCAAGTTTTACTGGGTGACCCATGATTCAAATTAGTCTGACCCCCCCCCCCCCCCAGGCAGGATTTGGAGGGCAGGGGTCTCGCACACGCTGTCAGCAGTCTTATTACACTCTCTCTTCAGGCTCCCCAAACATATCTCCCCTCCTCCTCTGTCAGCTCCTCATATCTCTTGGCAGCAGTGATGTGTGGTCAGGGACTTCATCCAGTCCCCAAGAGACTAAGCTGCATAGCAGCTACTTGTAGGTGTTGTAACAGGGGACTGGAGGATGGAGAGGTTGCAAAATTGCCTTGCCCTTTTTCTTGTATCTGTCCTCCAAAGTCACATTTCTTTCAGCTTGCGCTGAAACTGAGCCTGTTTCAGCGCAAGCGAGTTGGCATTGACAAGGTCCCACAGTGGGCAGACCAGCAGGTGTCTGCCTCTCGTCACAGTTTCAAGTCTGGTAGAGTTATCTGTCTCCATTCTGCCATGTCATCTGTTGACCTGCCAGTTTGTGTACAGGGTTGGTTTCAGGCCTTCCAACCCATTCCTTCTCCATGCCTTCAGATATTTGCTCAGTCACTCTGATGCCCATGCTGATTCCAGTGGCAGGATCTCAGAGCTGTCCAACACATCTTCTCATTGGCAAGTCACGGGTGTGATGTTGATGACTCCAGTTGGCAGGTTTGTGTTGACCGCAGTGTGACTGTAGAGAGGACCTCTGCTGTAGGGTGTTCTTTGCCGTTTCCTCTCTGTTTAGCTTGCCCCGACTCTTTGGATGTCTGGTTACGCTCTTCCAGCAAGAATATACAAGCTGAGATTAGTTAGTTTGAGACCTGTGATGATTTGGGGCATTGCGTTCCCATTCTGGGCAGGCATACTCTGCACTGGAGCAACAAAGGACAAATACAATGGTTTTGATCAAAGCTGGGAGCATCCTCCATTTTGAGTTTGCAAACTTATGTTTCACTTTTTCTATTTCTTGACGGAAAGTGCAGCTCACCGCTCATAACTTTCAGCCATGCTGCTGTTTTCCCCCTGCAGAGAAGGGTGGGGGGAGGGGTGCAAATGGAAGCATTGACCACGGTACAACACTGCTCCAGATCTGGCGTATGCAATCTGTTCTTGTGCAGGAATTGATTAATTTCAGAGGCCAGACCTTTGTTGCTTACCCAGATTGTTTAATCTATTCAGGCAGATGATATCAAGGCAGACGTCTTGTCCTTGATGGCTTTTTCCATTCCTGTGTGGTGAATTGGTCACGGATGTTACTCATCACTTGATGATCTTGAGCAGTTTCCTTTTTGTGCTGTATGTAGGGCAGTTTGCCATTTGTAGGTTCCTTCGTTTTCAGTTTAAACCAATTTTTCCAAAAATGACAATCCATTTAAACCCTAATTTTAGGATGATTTTTAAAGAGCAGCTACAGATGCAGTGTCTCAAGGCCCCCAGTAAGTGTTGGAAGCCAGTGTGGGCCCAAAGCACCTGCAGCATTTCGAGTCCTGACCTTTCACCAGTGAAAGCGCTGGCCTCCAGTGCTGCTGATGTGACGTTCCCTCTCTCCCCCCACCCAAGCCGCCAAAGTGCCCAGTGCCACTGGTGCAGCATTTGACGTGGGTCCTGCCCACCGGAAGCACTTCCCAGCAGGCTCCCCGGCCCTGCACAAAAAGCATCAGGTCAGTGCGGCAGAGCACGGGAGCCTCTGTAAGCCTGCTGCCGAAGGAGAGAGGAGAAGCCTGAGGCTCCTCTAGTAAGGATGAATGCTGTTGTAATGGGGTGGGGGAGATTCTCGAGCGTATGGGGAGAGAAAGGGGGGGGGCATGCTAGGCAGGGGATGAGGGCAGAAATAGGAATGCTACTGAGTGAGAGAGTCTACTTAATATTTTTTTATTGTCCTGGCTTCTGTCCACCAAAATAAAGTCTGATAATTACCCAGAAAAATGAGTCACATTTTACCACTGATTTTTCTCCTGTTTTTACATAAGAACATACGATATGCCATACTGGGTCAGTTCAGTGGTCCGTCCAGCCCAGTGCACTGGCTGATCCAAGTCGCAACTACCTGGAGAGTACCCAAACATTAAATAGATCTCGTGCTACGAATGCTGGCAATAAGCATAATAAACCCTGATAAATTCCTGGGAAAAAAATAAAAACTGAAAATGAAGGTCCCTAGCCATTTCTAAGCAATTATTTTGTTACTTGGTTAGTTTTTTACGTTGCCTTATTCTGCTTTCCGGGGATTGTTGCTTTAGTTTCTTGATTGTAGACCCAGTTTTCTTACTGTTGTAGGTCATCTCTCTATTTTTGATAAATTTCTTCCATGACTTGTACTATTCTTCCAATCCAGTGGCAAACTATTCTCATGCTGCGATCATATCATCTGCAGAGTCAATTTTATAGATTTAGAAGAGGCTGTCATATATGGTGGCCAGGTCAGGTGTGAGTCGCTGCATGTACTTTTGTTTTGCAGCTTCATGGGATGTATTTCTTTTTTTTGGCAGTATGTTGTACCACTTTGACAAATTGTTTTGTAGTTTTGTGAGTTAGGTTTTTAGGTTTTATATATATATATATATATATATAAAACCTAACATTTTATTGAGGTATGGTGCAAGATTTTCAGTCATCAGTGTCTGAACAGGTAGGTCTGATCTTACTAACAGGCCCATACAGTACAGTGCGCTCCGACGGAGCGCACTGTTAGCCTGCTATTGGACGCGCATTTTCCCTTACCCCTTATTCAGTAAGGGGAGGAAAACGCGCGTCCAACCCGCGGCACCTAATAGCGCCCTCAACATGCAAATGCATGTTGATGGCCCTATTAGGTACTGGTATGTAATTATACATATTAGAATCCAATGATTAATTTTTCAAATAAGGAACCACCCTGGCAGTTTTTAATTGATCAGGAAAATAACTAGTAGATAAATATTAAGTTTGTGAAATAGGTTTAGATAAGCTTAATGTTGAATTTTTAACAGCTTCAGAAGTAAAAGGGTCCGATATCGAAGTTGTTAGATGCAGAAAATTCAGTAATAGACCAATGCAGACACTAGTTGATAAGTTAAAGGAAGAGATTTTTCTAGTAGTAGAAGAATTGACAGAAAAGTCAGAAGGAAATGTATCACTAATTGCTTTTACTTTGTTTTGAAAAAATGATGCAAATGTATTGGCTGAAAATTGCAAGTTGTCAGGAGATAAAAATGAAGATTGGATAGATAACTGGAAAATTGTTCTAAAGAGCTGTTTGGGCCTATTATCAGCAGATTGAATCAAATAGGTGAACAGTTTATTGTTTTGCAGGTATAATCTGGGCCTGAAAATGTTTATTCACATCCTGACCAATTCCGTTTCTTCTCTAATGACTTATTTTGCGCCCTTTGCGTTCATGGTGGCAAAACTGTCTCTTTAAGACTCTTAAGGTCTGAATGATACCAAGATTGAGATGGAGAATATCTGCTTCGCTGAGGGAGTGGAGCAGCTTTATCAGTAGCAGTTGATAAAATATTCCATATGTCAATCTGATTATTAGATAGTAGAGATTCAAAAGAAACAGGAAATGCATCTACATCTGCATCTAATTGATCAATATTGATATTTCTCAAGTCCCTGTACTTATAAGTATGAGAGATAATAGGAGATTTTGGAGTAGTTTGGTTGGATGAGAATGAGATCAGAAAATGATCAGCCCAAGGAATATTGACTGAGGAAATTTAGATCTGGCAGCAAGAAGTAACTTTTAGATAAAAAGATAAGAACTAAAGAGTGACCAGCATTGAGTGTCAGGAAATTTAACCCATTGTTGAAGACCAAGCTCTGTTAGCAACACACAATTTTTGTCAGATAGTTGTTATGGATTATCAAAATGAAAATTAAAATCTCCTAGGATAATTAACTTTTGGTGTAGGGTAAAGACCTCAGCCATAAGCGCCATTGTTTCTGTAAGAGAAACTAAGGAAGAATCTGGAGGGTTATAAACCAAAAGAAAGGAGAGTTTTTACGTAAACAGTGAGATTATATCAGCAAAGCATCTATGTAAGTACAGGGCTTAAAAAAAAAATCTTAGTTGCAGTTTTATATTGAAAATAATAGCCAACCCACCCCCATCCGATTATTTCCGCATTTATAAAAAAAAATAAAAATCTTGAGGGCAGGCTTGGGTAAGACAAAAGGAGTCGCCCCCTTTTTTTTTTTTTTTTTTAAACCATATTGGTATTATGGTGTGAGATGACTTTGATCCCAAAGACCTAACATTTAAAAGACCAGAGGAGACTGAAGAATGAGGTAACATAGAAACAGTACGAGAAAACGGTTCTCATACAAACAGTGAGGCATAATATGAGATTTAAAACCCAGATCGCCATAACGGCCACTTCCCATAACTGTAGGAATTACAGACACTAAGAGAAAAAGCTAAAATAAAGACCCACTGTTTCCTAATGTACCAATAGAAAACGTAATAACCTCTCGCTCATAGCTTGCCAAAGGGCTCGCAAAGGAGCAAACCCCTTTGGCTTGTGCCTCTCAAGCGCACGGTCTGCCTCCGGAGAAATGATCGGTTTTAAGCAGCTTGCAGCCTGGAAATAATGTCGGCCACCGGTCGGGTCTGGTGGGGAGTGCAGCCCTGCCCCCAGTGTGGCGATAGTGCAGGGAAACAGCCTCCGATGAGATACAGCCAGGCAACAAGGCAAGGCTAAAACTATCTTACCTGGATACATTATTTTGCTTGACGATTTCCTTCCTTGAGTCCTGGTAGACCAATGTAGAGCCCGCCTAGGACCACAGGATCTGAAGGTAATCGCGTTGCCATCAAGGCACAGCTCCTTTCTCTCTCCTCTCTTTCACCCACGGCATGGCCTTGAGGACCCTGGGCAAAAGGTTTTACGGTGGTTTTGGTCCTGTTTGACAGAAGACTACAGGCACTTGCCTAGGACAGAGCTGCTCAAACTGGTCCTTAGGGGCCTCACAGCCAGTCACGCTTTCAGGCTATCTCTAATGAATATGCATGAGATTTATTTGCATGCCCTACCTCCTATTTATGCAAATATTTCTCATGTACGTTAATTGGGGCTATCCTGAAAACCCAACGGCCTGGGGTGGGAGGGGGCAGAGGACCCGTTTGACCACCCCTTGCTTAGGACCCCACCCCTCTTATAGCCCAGGAAGAGGTCCTAGAAGAGGTGTGTTCTTTGTCTCCATCAGCTGAGGGGAGGAGATATCCCATGTGTAAGGAAAGGAAACTATGGGATAAGAACAAATGTTACCTTTATGTACACAATTCGTATTTTCTGATCATAAATCCCAACCACAGGTCCCAGCATCAGAACTCCTCCTCCTGCCTATAGACTAACAGTAGTGCTGGAGACTTGACTTGCCTCCAACTAGGAGTTAAATTTCCAGCGCTAAGAATACACGAGTAACAGCTAATGCCTGCACTAGCAGGGGATTTCCATGGGGGGTGGCTAAACAGCATGCACAGTTTTACGTGCCCAAGTTTTGTGCGCCGAACTTCTCGCTGCACCGGGAATAAAGTTTGTGGACAAAAAAAATATGTGCCCAACTGCTAAAACTGTGCGCTTGGCGGAGCGCGCCTTGTTACATCGGGCCCTCAGGTGGCTCAGACATTGGTGGCCATGCCCTGTATAATGGCTGTCTAAAAGATCGCCTTCACTTTCTGGGGGCCAGGACTTCCAAGGCTGCTTGGGAGAATCACTTTGCAAGAATCGTAGACCACCATCATTGCTGTTCCATGACCACCTTTAATCTGTGCCAGTAATCAGCACTGAGTTTTATGCGGAAGTGCTGCATACCTCAAGGAGCAGTGTAGAAATGTTGAGACCTATTTCAGTGTTACCTATGAATACAAAGTGAATGTGAATTGGCACGAAGAGTGAAATGTGTGGGGTTTTTTTGTTTGTTTTTTTAAACTTTTTCCTTGCTTGCTTACTCATAATGTGTGGGTCATATTTTGCTCAGTGCACTAAGCAAAATAAATGTTTTCTGTTTACAATTACTCCATGGTGCAAATGGGTTATCAGTGACAATGGGCTGTGTACTTGAATTTTGACATTGTTGACAGAACAATTTTTTTGTTGTGCTAAGGAGCCTATTTACTAAGGTGTGCAGTGCATGTAAACCTGTGTGGTTTGTAATGGGGTCTGTTCCCTAATAAGTGTTAGCGTACACTGCATCTTAATAAATATATCCCTAAGTGATATATTTATTAAGGTCAGATCAGGTTTGTGTTGCTGACTAATTCCTTGGTCTCACGTTTCCGAAGCACCCGCAGGGCTTCTTCCATTGGCATGGCTTTGCGTTCTCAGCCACCTCAAGTACCCGTGGCGTGCGGCCTTCTGGAAAAGGCGCTGCTCTCTTCTGCCACCCTTGCAGCTGCAGTGCTAGCTGGCGGATTCCATGTGCCAAAAGGCTGAGCTGGGTTGGAAGCTATTTTAAAATTGCTGGAGCATGCACGTTAGTACTAACTTTGTGCTGACTGCTGTAAACTCCTGTTTGTCGTCATGGAGACTTGGGCTTGAAAATGAACTTGGTGTTTTGGGAGGCTTCAGCCTGTGGAATCACATGTGAGAGGAGACACCTAGGGGGTCAGAGAAGAGCAGCAGAGCGTGCTAGAAGAATGAACCATTTTAAGTTGTCTGGAGAGAGTGGAAAGATGGACTGTTCACCAGTGAAACAAGGGCTATTAAGGAGGAGTATCCGAGCTGCACGTCAAGCAGTCTGTCATGAAACTGCATTCTTTAAGGGCTGAGAGTTTTGCTTCGGATACTTAAACAGTGTAGGGCATTACTACTGTAAACTGAGGTAGTAATGAAAGAGAAAACTGCTGAAAAGTTTCCAGGTTGTTACTTTTTTTTTTGTGTGCGTAGTACAAAACAAATCCCAGGAGCCAGGTCACCTGAATGCCTGAAATGCGAAAAATTAAAAATAAAAGATGAAACCAACATATAAAAGAGCAAACAGCAAGAAAAGAGTAAGGGACTAATTTCCCCTGGCTCCTCAAAACCACTGGTGCTTAAGTTTTTTCTAAATATGTTATCACCCCTGGGTACAAATGTTCTTCCATAAACTGCTGAGAACAAAATGTTCCTCTAGAACTGCCAGAACAGTGACGTGTTGAGGTCAGGAGAATGGCTCTTTTTTAAGAGCTTGTGTATTATTGAGGCAAAAGTGTATTGCACTTGTCTCAACAAGATTGTAAGCTCTGTGGAGTAGGGACCGGGTCTTACGCCTCTCTGTTCAGTGCTGCATACCTCAAGTAGCGGATTAGAAATGTTTAGTAATAGCAATAGTTATTTTTCATTTAATAGTGGAAGTGTTAGAACCAATTGGGAGAGCTGCTGTAGATCTTTACACAGAAACTACACACCAGCAGAATACCCCATCTCTGTCACGTGCAAAACACGGAGCCTCATCAAAGACAGAAAAAAAGAGACTATAAAGTATAATTAGAAGTGTGCAGAGAAAAACTGCAACATGCCAGACTCTGTATGCAGTACAATAATGGAACAACAAAGGTCCCTATTCCTTAGGGGCCAATGCAATTATGTGTGCTGAAAGCGAGCGCTGACTTTTCAGCGCCCGCTTTTTTAATGCACGCATGGCGCCTGCAAGGGGGGATCCATGCATTATGGAAACTAGGGGGTCACGGCTGCCGGTTATGAAGACAGATGCTGGTAAACTCGGCCTCGGTTTTCATAACCTGCCTGTCTGCCAGTAATAAAAACGGCTGCCGAGTTTACCGGCGTCGGTCTTCATAACTTGGCAGTCTGCCGAGTTTTATTTTATTTTTTTTTTACTTTAAAATAGTACAGAAAAGCAGTTTTTCTGCTTTTCTGTACTTCTTTTCAATGCGTTCAGCTATTAACGCCTGCTCCAGGCAGGCGTTAATATCTGAGCGATAAATGTGCATCTCAGACGCACATTTATCTTTTTGCATTCGGAGTGAATGAGTAATAGGCTCATTCACATGCATTTGCATGTGATGAGCACTATCTCATTCACTCCGCGTTCTCATTTTAGTAAACATACAAGAAGCCTCTGAAAGGCACATTTCTAAATCTAAGACCGTTTTTTGGTTAATGGGGTCCTGAGTGGTCAATTGATGAAACCCCAATGCATGTTTTACACTTGAGACTGCATAAGCCATAAATGTTTGGCACACAAATGTTTTCTAATTCATCGGGTACACCCTTTTCTTTCCTTTGGGGTGTATTTTGTGTGCCTACTCTCTCACTTTTTTTTTTTTTTTTCTTTTCTTTATCCTGCTTTGTTTCCTATGCTTGGCACATTTTTTTCCCCACTGTACTCCTATACCTATTATCCAATGAGTTTGAAAACTCGCTTTAAATTGCTTTTAAATAGCAACATGAATGAACCACAACCAGCCTCAAGTTTGATTTAAAATACACTGGGAGCCTGTTAAATGATGCCTTCCCATTGATATTCGTAGTGGCTAAGACTGCTCATGATTTTCAAAAATTATATGGGTTCTCGGTTGCTAAAAATACCAGTGGATGCAGAGATGCATGAAGCCCAGATTGAACTGCAGATAGCGTGGGCTGTATAGCTTTATGGTGTAGGAAGGGGAGGGGCAGGGGGGATAGACAAGCTGAGCTAGCCCTTGTTCTTAGGGAGATCAGAACTACATATCCCTGCATGCAACAGGGTTGAACCGGGACTGGCTCAGCTTATTCTCTCAAAGTTGTTGCTGCTGCCATCCCCTCCCCTCCCCTTTTTGACATGCAGCTGTATGGACACCCCAAAAAAATGCATGAATGAAGGCTGAGCATATTATACAAATATAATTATTCTGCGAAAAACTATGCACGATCACTGCCATCAGTATTCCCAGCAGGCAGTGGATGCCTATCATCCATAATAGTTGTTGTTATTTATATAACCCATTTTTAGCCCACACAATCCCATATACTTGGTAGGTTACAACAACATACAAAATTATTTATAGAGAAGAAACAGTTACAAAACAAAAACTAAAAAAAATACTTTAAAAATTAAAGTTAAGTAAAGTAGAAGGGGAAAAAAAAGCAGAAATAATCAGTAATAAAATAAAAGCCATTGCTAAAATAAAATGAACATTAAATGTGACTAAGTTCGAAGAAGCATTAATATTACATAGTAACATAGCATTGACGTCAGAAGAAGACCAAATGGTCCATCCAGTCTGCCCAACGAGTTTCTTAATGTGGTAACTGCTGCTCTGTGTGGGTTACCCCCAAACCTTATGCTAAGGGTAGTAATACTAGCAACATTTTTACAGGGCAAGCAACCTTGATAATTCAGACGATGCTGCTTAAACGCTTTTGCTTTTGGCTGTGTATTAGTACCCCGGACCGTAAAGGTGAGGGCCCAGTGTTTTCTGTCGTCTGAATCCAATTCCTCTTTTACCCCCACCATTGAAGTGGAGAGCGATGTTGCAATTGCATCAAAATCATGACAGCTAATTGGTTAAGGGTAGTAGCTGCCGCTCCCTTCAGGTTACCCCATGCACCCTTTTCTTCATTTCTGTCCTCTAACCTTTAGGGATCCACAGTGTTTATCCCATACCTTTTTTGGATTTGTTTGTTTTGTCCTCACCACCTCTTCCGGAAGGGTATTCCAGGCATCCACCACCCTCTCCATGAAGAAATATTTCCTGATGTTGGTTCTGAATCATTCCCCCCCCCCTGGAGTTTCGTTTTTGTTCTACTGTCCGCTTTTCAATGGAAAAAGTTTGAAGTCCGCGCATCATTAGAGTTGCTTCAGTAATGTTTTCTTTCTTGAGCTGCCCCTGGATTTAAGGGCCTGATTCATGAGGATCCTTTTCCATTAGAGTCAAATGAAAGAAAAGTCTTTGGTGATTCAGACCCTAAGTGCTGAACAGGGAAAATGTGATCTATGCTGTTTTGTCTACTGCAGCTGCCCCAGTTCCACAATAGTGAAATGCAAAAAGACCATCTTAGTGGCTGAACGTTTTTGTACTTGGGGCATTTTTTGTGCGTTAATGACTTCTTTGTAAAGACCTCGGAAGAGCAAGATGGAAAACAAAACTTGTCTGGCAAAGCAGTAGCATCAGGGATGATAATTTTGCAATTAATCTTTTAACTTCAAAGGAAGCTTTCTGCTTGACAGCATTGCAGAAGCTAAAGCAAAGAGCGGTTGTGCTTGTCCCATTTATAAAAATGTTCTCAAAGGATTGTTGTAGTTGTAACCCCCATCTTTGGGAGGCTGCTAACCACCGATGGGGGCCATAAAAGAATTTACTGCATCTACGGGGGTGGAATCGTTCGGGCTTTCTCTGTCACTGCCTCTTTCCCCCAGGGTCGGAGGACTTTGTTGGTGGGTGGAAAGAATTTCTCTTCCTGGGCCCAGGGGTGACTGTTTTATGCTTTTCTTTCCCTGGGAGAGGTGTACTTGTTCTCGCTGTACGTGCCAAAGAAATGCCTAGGAGCCACCGCTTTGAGTGACCAAAAGTGAAGTCTTTACAGATGGGTAAATGGATGAAATATGGCACAATAAACAGTCCTCAGCAGCACAGAATCTCTGTACTTACAGTCCTGCCCCTCTGACTGTGCATGGGTCTCAGTTATCAGGGCCATGGAAACATCCACCCTACAGGGCTTGGCTAAGGGGAGTTCCCAGGAGGGCAGGGTACCTGGGCGGGGTAACCCCCTTTCAAGACTGGCAAAAGGTAAAATATGGTCTCTGCACATGGAGTCCAAATCCCCTCTCTCTGGATGGGTGACCTCGGAGATCTCGAGTGGCTCTTTACTCAGCTGTTTTTGTTCTTTTTTCTTTGTCTCACTGTATTGAATCCCTGATGGGAGGGATCCCCTCAGGAACAAGCAGCTTCGGATGTTCCTTAGTTAGGGTAGGAAGAGGGGGTAGCCAAAACTTCCTCCTAAAACTTTCAACAAAATGTCCTTTGCCCAAAATACCGATTTCAAACACCAGAAGACGCTGCAGTGGGTCACCACTAATCCTCTGTTTCATGAGAAGGTCACAGCGGGGCTTGTCTTTCCTATCCAGGGCCCCCCCCCGAGCAAACACCCTGGGGGGGTCTCTTCTTACCATGAAAAATCTCAAAAGTCTCCAAAACAAACCAGGAAAACCACGAAGCAGCCAAGGAGTGGACTGCAAGACAGCTTCCTACCGGAGTCCCAGAGAAGGCCAAAAATCCAACTGAGGCAAAACTCCAAACCTCCTCCAAACTTGAAACCAAAACCTCACTGCCCCTGAACTGTCAAGAGAGAGCTGCTTATAAAGCCTCTCAAAGGGAACAGCCATGCCAGCACCTGCAACAGGAGGGGCTGTACAGAAAGGTGCCTGCCCCCACTCACTATATACTGCAGTAATTAAAGAGGGAATATCCAGGGCCATACTGGTAATGAGCCTGAGGGGACCTAGCAGTTTTAAATGGACTCACTGGCAGTTTTAGTGGAAACAAGTACATACTAGTTCTGTGGAGCCTTATTGGTGTTTGTATGAGGCCAATTAATTTTCTAATTTTGTGCCCACTCTCTCACTTTGAAAATTTCCAGGGGTAGCTGCTTATTGGATTTCAAAACTAATATCCTTGTAACATTTTCCATTGGTGGAATCAAACAAAACCTGGTAAATAATATTGTACTGTTGTGTATTTTGTACTGTGTGTATTTTTCAATTAACCTGTAAGTGAACAGAAACTGACATAACTTGTGCATAGTTCAAGGTTAAACATGGCATCTTTCTGCAATTTTTAATGAAAGATTACTGTTTATTTGATTTTAACAGGTTGAAAGTAATAGAACAGTGAATATGGCATGTGCAAACTTTTTGCCACCCTTCTATTTGATTTGTTATTTTGTAAAAGAGTTTTTAATTGACTTGTTAGTGGAACACATTCTTTGATCCTTCTATCCTCTCAGGTTGCAATTGTCTACTTTCAACAACCATGGGCTCCACTAAGCAACTGTTTGAGTATTTGAAAATGATGATAATTCGTTTTATAAAGCAGGCTAAAAAAAAAAAAAATCTCTAAATGTTTCCAGCTAGCAATTTCACTTCTCAGAAGCATTAAGACATGAAAGTTTCATGGAACTTTGAGGTCAAAGCAAGATCTGGAAGACCAAGAAAAGGCTCTGTGAGACTTGCCCAGAAACTGGTCAGATCTTCCAAACAGAACCCACTGATCACTGCAGATTCCCTACTGAAAAGTTTAGTTGACACTGGAGTAGTTGTCCCCTGGTCCAGTGTTGCTTACACAATAATCATCTGCATGGGAGAGTTGTTGAAAGAAAACCCTTTCTATGAGCTCATCAGAAAGGTCATCACTAAAGTATGCAAAACAAAACCTTGAGAAAGAAGCCTGAAACTTTCTGGAAGAAAATGTTTTTGGCTGATGAAATTAAAATCGAACAGTTTGGTTACAGTTTGGGGAAAAAAAAAGGTAAAGCATTTTAAGAAAAGAAGCATGGGTGCGGACCTATTATGCTTTGAGGTTGTGTGTCAGCCAGTGGCGGAGGAAAGAAGAATGGATTCGACTAAATATTACTGTATCCTAGAAGCTAATGACCCCCCCCCCCCCTCCCGAGTCAGTGAAGAAACCGAAGTAGAAAAGAAGTTGGACATTTCAGCAAGATAACAATTTGAAACATACCTTCAAATCAACCGTGAAACAGAAAAGAAATCTGAAGGCTTTGAAATGGCCTTCACAATCCCCTAGAGATGTGAATCGGAACTGAAATCCGAACCGATTCTGCTTCCGATTCACATCTCTACAATCCCCAGACTTGATGATGATTGAAAATCTGTGGGGAGATTTCAGACGTGCGGTGCGTGCAAGGAGACCTTTGAAAATGCCTGAGCTAGAAGAGTTCTGCAAGGAAGAGTGAGGAAAACATTCCAGAAGTAAGAACAGACTCTTAGCTGACGAGAGGAAACTTTTTTGGAAGCTGTTTTGCCAAAGGATGGGGTTACGGGCCCACATTTAGATATAGGGCGCCAAATACCCAGGCCTAAAAGGAGCCTTCTCCCACTTACTTGAGGGCCATGTGCTGTTGCCACTTCAAAGAGGGCACCACCGTGACACTATGGCCAAACAATCCTCTCCTGTGTCTGGTGGTGAAATCCCTGCTGTCCAAACTCCTAGGGGGGACCTCGACCTCAGCCTACAGCCCTGGGTGTTACAATGTGCTGACCAAAATGATGCACAAACCTTTGCATCACAGTTTTTTATTTTTGCTTTTTTAAATTTTCAATCTGTTAAAATCAGCAATTACTGACCCCCTCCATGTTTGTTTTGTTGAAACCCTGCTGAGGTAAGCAGTTTATTATGTAATTTGCTTTTGATGAATAAAGTTTAGTGTAAGAAGAGCCAGATTCCAGCTTGTATCTGTTCCCTGACAAGCTTCAGACCACTTGTGCTAGCTTACACCTCTGAAGAGCTGACCAAAGCTGTGTACAGAACCATATAAAAATATAAATCATAACATAAAATTGAAGACGTTCACCAATGATAGCCCGAGGCAGCTCCTGCGTGAGCGAAACTCGGCCAGAGTCGGGCTTATTCCAATAAAGGCTGCTTTTTACCGATCACCTTGTGTTTCTTCGCTTATCAGCATCTTGGATTGGTTTCCGATTTGTTTCTTGAGACCAGGACAGGCTGTGCCAGAAGCAGGAAGATGCAGGACCGAGGCTTCGACCACTGAAAAGGTTCAAATGGGGGCCCAGAGCAGTGACCGCAGACAGTGGCCCTACCAGGCCTCTAAAGGAAGAGATGGTGTAGCCTGGAGCAGGCTCTGAAACCTCAGCAAACTCTGAATTTCTATAATCGCTGCAAGCTTGAACACACAAACGCCAGAATGAGGGCTGGTGGCAGACGGGATTTAACTGGCACAAACTCTTATCAGAAGGGCGTACCTGTAATGTATTTTATATTTTCTTATGTCAGAAATGAGGGAGTCAAAATTAATGAAGCAATTACCAAGATCTACATGCAGCTACAAGATATTTAGCGTAAGCCAAATGTACCGACCTTCACCTCGTCTAGGAAAACACATGTTTATAACATGCAAGCGTATGTAGCCTTTGGAGCTTATCTTGAGGGGTGTACTACTTCTGCTTGCTGTGATGTTGACATTTTGAGTGGGTTGTGGCATTGTGCACTATCGGATGGAGGAAGTGAGAGGGCAAGGAGACAGCAAATATGAGCATACTGAGCTGAGATTTCATCCAGATGGTTGCCAAATAAAGTTCTTTAGTTTGAGCCTTGGGAAAAGCAAGACTTCAGTTATCTGTAAAAGGATGCAGGGTGGTGGGTGTAACATGGTAGGACTCTGTTACTGTGCAACAGCTGGTTTCTAATGATTTGTTTTAGGGTTTATGAACCCGCTGGGAATTGTGCTTTTTGCTGGAAAGTGATAAAAGTGGATATTGCTGGGGGCCAGAAAAAAAGAACAAATCTGCTCCTTTTTTCGGTGATAGTCGAGCAGTTCTAGATGCCTGTGCTTTGGGGTTGGAGGGAGGGAAAAGGTTTTTTTTTTTTTCCCTTGACATGACACACAAATCTTAATTTCTCCCTGGTGATCTCTGAGCTGGGGGGGAGGCGGTGTCTGGGGTGGGGGTAGCGAACTTTCAGGTAATGTTTGAACCCTGTTATCAACATGGTATTGGATGGGGATCTCTTTTTTTTTTTTTTCTCTTAACTTCGTATATCTATATCCGTCTAACCGGCCAGTTCTCTCCATGGCTCTGTTCTTGCTGTCGTCCCTTCTTACCGTATTCCTCTGCTTTCTGGCTGCACAGGAGCCGACCTTTTCCCATCTGAACGAATGGACGGGAAATGAGCTTAAGTTGCCAGACAGGCAGAAGATGAAAG
Source organism: Rhinatrema bivittatum (assembly GCF_901001135.1). Lineage (NCBI taxonomy): Eukaryota > Metazoa > Chordata > Amphibia > Gymnophiona > Rhinatrematidae > Rhinatrema > Rhinatrema bivittatum. Next base: position 270,706,832 of record NC_042615.1, on the reverse strand, counting down.
CCATTCCTAAATGTTCTTTTCTGCTGCTGCCCCCACTCCTTCCCCCTTGGTTAATGCCTCGGGAAGAAGCGGGCCATTGTGGGTCCCACCAACCCTTCAAGTATCTGCCATCCTCGTCTCCTGGCTCTCGAGGGGGGGGGGGGGGAAACCTTTTTAGGTCATCGACTTCTGTTCTCTACAGTCACAGAGAGCAGGATAGAAATGACCCGTTCTATCTTGGTACGTTACAGGTAGTTTGGAGCTGCTTCTCATTCCTGTTGCTTGGGATCTGTTGTCGGTATCTTTTACTTAATTATTTATTTTGTGTATTGGGAGGCCTGGGAGCACGGCTCCACATTTATTAATCAGCAAATATAACTGGTCCTATGACCCCTGCCTCACATTATGCGCTTTTTCTTAGTTGATTTTCTGCAAGGGAAACTGTACACTAGGCCAGCCTAGAGGCTTAGGGTCAAGTATTGTGCAGAGCTACCTGGAGGGCCAGGCTTCTGCTCGCCAAGCTGACAGGTGGTTGCGAGTGAAGGCTCATGGTGCCAGATCCCAGAGTTCTGATTGAGCTGGAACCCCAGAGGAGTAGAGGGATCAGACTCCCCCCCCCCCCCCTCCCTTTCCCTCTCCTACTCCAAAAATAAATAAATAAAAAGCTTTGTGCAATTAGTACATACACAGAATATAATACAATATTGTATTGCTAAGTTTAAACTTTTGTACTTCTTTCTGCATTGCATCCCTGGCAGCCATCTCAGAAAAGATGTAGTTGTGATGGAAAAGGTACAGAGAAGGGTGACCAAAATGATAAAGGGAATGGAACAGTTCCCCTATGAGGAAAGGCTGAAGAGGTTAGGGCTGTTCAGCTTGGAGAAGAGATGGCTGAGGGGGGATATGATAGAGGTCTTGAACGAGTAGATGTATTATTTACACTTTCGGATAATAGAAGGACCAGGGGGCATTCCATGAAGTTAGCAAGTAGCACATTTAAAACTAATCAGAGAAAATTATTTTTCACTCATGCACAATTAAGCTCTGGAATTTGTTGCCAGAGGATGTAGTTAGTGCAGTTAGTGTAGCTGGGTTAAAAAAAGGATTGGATAAGTTCTTGGTGGAGAAGTCCATTAACGGCTATTAATCAAGTTTACTTAGGGAATAGCCACTGCTATTAATTGCATCAGTAGCATGGGGTCTTCTTAGTTTTTGGGTACTTGCCAGGTTCTTGTGGCCTGGTTTGGCCTCTGTTGGAAACAGGATGCTGGGCTTGATGGACCCTTGTTCTGACCCAGCATGGCAATTTCTTCTGTTCTTATGTAAGTAACTTTATATACTGCATATGATTGGCAAGAATTCTAACATTTCTGCAGGACTTAATTGCCCGGAATGAAATGCATATGCTGTGTACTTCTACTTTCTGTCCCCTGCCTTTATAACTGGAATTTAGGGAGTCAGGAATAAATGAGGAGTGTCTGTCTTCCTTAACGAGTAAACCGTTAGCCCCTCACCCTGGGCTCTCTCACTCTCCTGCACCCCACCTACGGATCGATACTGTAAAACCGCGGGAGAGCGGATGAACGCCCGCTCTCCCGGCGCACGCATCGGCCAAGGGCCGGTGCGAGCTATACAGTATTCAAATGAGGTGACGCGGTGCAAACGAGGGAAAGGAGGCGCTAGGGACACTAGCGCGTCCCTAGCGCCTCCTTTTGGCCTGGAGCGGCGGCTGTCAGCGGGTTTGACAGCCGACGCTCAATTTTGCCGGCGTCGGTTCTCGAGCCCGCTGACAGCCACGGGCTCGGAAACCGGACGCTGGCAAAATTGAGCGTCCGGTTTTCGGCCCGACAGCTGCGGGCCGAATTCAAATGTTTTTTTTTTTTTTTTTTACTTTTTTTTTTTACTTTTGGGGACCTCCGACTTAATATCGCCATGATATTAAGTCGGAGGGTGCACAGAAAAGCAGTTTTTACTGCTTTTCTGTGCACTTTCCTGGCGCCGGAAGAAATTAGCGCCGACCTTTGGGTCGGCGCTAATTTCTTAGAGTAAAATGTGCGGCTTGGCTGCACATTTTACTTACTGGATCCCGCGCGCATACCTAATAGGGCCATCAACATGCATTTGCATGTTGAGGGCGCTATTAGGTGCCGCGGGTGGGCCGCGTGTTTTCCTCCCCTTACTGAATAAGGGGTAAGGGAAAACACGCGTCCAGAGCAGGCTGACAGTGCGCTCCGACGGAGCACACTTTACTGTATCGACCTGCTAGAGAGCTGGCCTTTGGGATGGGCGAGTTAGGCACTTATCCAGGATGCTGTGAGCTGAGGGGCTCCCTGGACACTGCAGCATCACTTAGTCTGTGATGATGGAGAGAAGCCCGGCAGTGGCAGGGCCGCAGCAGACCCTATTCTGCTGCGGCCCAAAGAGAGGCCTGGTTTCAGCAGGGCTGTGGTGGACCCAATCTCGCCATGGCCTGAAGAGAGGCCTGGTGGCAGGGATGCGGTGAACCCAATTTCGCCATGGCCTGAAGAGAGGTCTGGTGGCAGGGATGCGGTGGACCCCATCCTGCTGTGGCCTGACAAGAGCGGGAGACCCTAAGAGCGTGTGGGTGAGAGTCTGTTTGACACACGCGCTTTCACTTATTTCTCACACATATATAGTTTGGGGTGGGACGGGGGGGTGACTATCAACCATTTTCGCCCAGGGCACCATTTACCCTAGAGTTAGCCCTGCCCACCCAAAAGCGATTTTTCTATCTCCTCCCATGCCTGAAAAAGTCTGTTTCCTCCCCCGTAGCTGATGCCCCACCCCCACACACTTTTGCCTGTTGTGCATGGGCCCCGGATCAGGACTGGGGATTCTTTTTGCCATCTCCCCTGGCTCCTGGGCCTGTCAGCAGAGAGAATACACTTGCCCCAGGTGACAGAGAGAGTGCATTTTTTTTTCTTGCTGATTGCTGTATGTTGGCTGTGATGTCACAAATTCTATAAATGCTGGATTAACTAAAAGCATGCCAATGTTCGATTTTGTGAAACTCTTGCAAATCTGTCTAGTTCTGAGGGAGCAATGGGAGGAGACTGGAAATGTTTCTGACGATCAGTTCCTTTTTCAGTGGGCGCAGTTTACTTCCGCTTGCCATATTTCCTTTTTGAAATGCAAGACATGCAAAGGGCTTTCTTGTAAAGGAAGAAAGTAAAGCATTAACATTGCAAAATTCTGTGCGTTTTTATGGTCACTAAACACAAAAAGCGGAATATAACAAAAATTAAACTTCTTTAATCTGATTCTTATAAAAACTGCAGACTTTTTTTTTTAACTTTTCTTTTCAAAGACATTGAGCAGCGTGGCAGGCGAATTAACTCTACCACTTCTTATCCCAAACTGAATGGGCATTTGGCAGCAGTAAAGCTGATCCTGTAAACCTGAACCCTGACATGCCAGGAGGGCAGTGGTGACAAAATGTAATCCTGAGTAAAAGGATGAAACTTTGTTCTGTGATGCCTCCCTTGGCAGTGGGTCTTTTCATTTTAACTGCTTTTGCCAGTTGGCCTATTAAATAACGGTCTCCACCCTTGGCTCTGCCTTCTGTCTTAATGGATTATTTGGCAGTTTTGTGTTACCTCCAGGTTGCTCCAAGTTCCCTGTTTCTTATACTGATCATATTCTGTCTGGCTCACAAGCAGAGAGGCAGCTTGCTTTTAATGTGGTTCATTTCTCCCTGTGAAGTACGAGCCAGGACCCAGTGAAGAACTTCAGGTGCTGCTGTTCAGTGTCGCTTTACATCCCAGTCCTGGGATTGACTGCCGCTGTTTGGACTTCAGCCACTGTGAGCTCTAGCTCCATGCCTGTCGCAGGAGTGTGCTTACTGCAGTTCTGGACATTTAATCTGCACTGCGAGGTGGTAGGTGGCTTTAGGGTTAAATCTGGTATAACCTGAGACTTATTCTTATCCTTTTAAAGGGTATTAAAAACAGGATTAAACCCAGCTGAACACCAAAATGTCTAGAAAACACATTGTGTAATGCTGAAGTCTGGAAATCATGTTGGTCCTTGATGAAACTGGGTTATATATAGGTTCTGTTACCTTTCGGTTGGACCAGCAAAGGATTAATCCTAAAGTGCTGATGTGTAGGAGCTTTTGAAACCACAAATTTTCTACTCATCTTCACGTCTGAAGGTGGGGAATGTATGTAGTTTAGAAAGCTCACGTCCTACGGTTCTGGATCATTTTTACATTGGTTCAGTTAAAGATGATGTAGCTTATACAGAATTCAGAATTCAGAATCAACTAAATAGTTGAATTTTACAAGTGTCTGCTTTGGCCTCTCACGTGCTGTATAGCAGGGTGGCTTGCCCAATCATATAGTATCCAGTTTAAGTCAAGTCATCGCTTATTTATGGCACCCTTTCCCAACAAGTGTTCAAAGCGTGTTATAGGAATTATAATATTTCAGATACAATATACAAATAGAATGATGGCAAGTACTAAGACTAAAATTTCAGAGTATGGGTAAAAAGCTCAAATTAGTTTGGCAAAAACTTGACCTGAAAGTGTAAAAAAAAAAATCAGGCTATCTTTTCACCTAAATTTTGCAAAAAGAAACCAGATTTGCTCTGGGTTGACAGCTAACTCGGGGCTCGGTACATACTGCAGCCCCTCACGTAACTCTCCCCCTCCCCACAGATGTGCCTTCTTGCTATTGGTCCAGCTACTGAAGGGTAGCAGCATTTAAACTGACCACCTCAAGAGGAATAAGTTGGTTCCCAAAGTGTGCAAGCTCAGACTGGAAGCTTTCCTGACAAGAATAGATTAGGGGGATACCCCACGAGTGAATGTGATTCAAAATCACAAGTTCCCAAGGCCAGCAGATTATCCAGCTGCCTGAAAGGGGGAAAAAAAAAGTATTCAACGATTACTCTGAACTTGGTACGGCAGGAACCGGCTTTGCTTTTTTCTTATCAGCCTAACCTTTGAGGACTGGGTTAACTCAGAGAGGAAAATTCTTCAGCAGTGGCTCTTTCTGCCGGAGTCTCTATTAGACGTGAGGCTTCTTTCAAATCTCTCGCTGTCTCATCCTGCCAGGTGGACATCCCGTCCATGCTGACCTTCTTGTAAAAGCATTGGGGACAGGGGATGAGCTCTTATTTCTCTAGGGGTCCCAGCTGCAGTCAGTGACGTAGTCAGGATTTAATTTTTTTTTTTTCGGGGGGTGCGCCCCCAAGGTTAACATGGATGGGCAGTAGGCATACAGGTCTAGGCTCTACTAGTTGTAGTCTTATTCCTAAATAATGCCTTAGAAATCTGTCAGATGCATTCTAAGTAGTCTTCACCAGCCATCATGCGTGACACTTTAAAATATTTTAATTCTATTACTTCAAGTACTTATCAACATTAAAAATGCTTTATTAATCTGTATTAATTTTATATTTGCAGTTTATAAATACACAATATCATGTAAAAATTAAAGAACACTTAACACAGACATCAGATTCAATCAAATATCAGGATATTCCTTTATGAATACTCTTTCCAAAAATGCAGAGTATCTCATAACTACAGTAAAGCAGCAATAATTATAAGAACTTAAGATTTGCAATGGACGCACAACAGAACTAGAACAGTTCATATTACGAACCAAATGCAAAACGGATATTCAAATTCTGGTGTTGCTTCAGTGACAGTAAAACTCCCTCCACTGCCAAACATTGTGAAGTAAACACAAACACTTACAAAAATATAATTTAAAAAACCCACCTAGAACCTTGCCATACCATACCATGCCATAACAGCAGTAACTTTCAGGATTCAAAGAGCAGCAGCCTTATCTATGAAAAGGCAACAAGGCAAACTTTATACCAGGCCCTAGAACACTAATACACCACCTAATGGGCAAACAACAAGCTGGACTGCTATAAATCACTACAAACAAATTATACGCTAGCCGAAATACTGCACCTCTGTCACACATGCGGAGCACAGACCAAGCCCTCACATAATACAGAATAAGGGACTACAAATTAGAAACAGAAACAGCAGATAAGACTGAAATGGAAAGCCTAATAAACCAGCCTCTGTGAACACTGGAATACTGAAGAACAAGCAAAATACAAATATGTAAGAAATGCACATTCCCAAAGATGGCATATTCCAGTCACTGAAAGTCAAAATATTTATTTAATTTTGTTGCCTGATTTTTTTTTTTTTTTAATCTGTTGGTCCCAGTCTCTTTTTTTTTTTCCCCCTTGTCTGTCTTTTCCTAATTACGTTTCAGTGGCTCTTTTTTATTATTTCTATTTCTTCTCTCTCCTCCTGCCCTTTCCTTCCTCCCTGAACTGTCTCTCACACCCACATGATTTCATACGTACACACAGACTTCTTACTCCCGTGCTCTCTCTCATACATATATACACACTTCTCCTCCCTTGCTCTCTCTCTCTCTCTCATATACCTACATACATACACGCATGCACAGGCTCCTCACTCCCGTGCCCCCTCTCGTGCACACGCACGCACGGGCTCCTCACTCCCGTGCCCCCTCTCGTGCACACGCACGCACGGGCTCCTCACTCCCGTGCCCCCTCTCGTGCACACGCACGCACGGGCTCCTCACTCCCGTGCCCCCTCTCGTGCACACGCACGCACGGGCTCCTCACTCCCGTGCCCCCTCTCGTGCACACGCACGCACGGGCTCCTCACTCCCGTGCCCCCTCTCGTGCACACGCACGCACGGGCTCCTCACTCCCGTGCCCCCTCTCGTGCACACGCACGCACGGGCTCCTCACTCCCGTGCCCCCTCTCGTGCACACGCACGCACGGGCTCCTCACTCCCGTGCCCCCTCTCGTGCACACGCACGCACGGGCTCCTCACTCCCGTGCCCCCTCTCGTGCACACGCACGCACGGGCTCCTCACTCCCGTGCCCCCTCTCGTGCACACGCACGCACGGGCTCCTCACTCCCGTGCCCCCTCTCGGGCACACGCACGCACGGGCTCCTCACTCCCGTGCCCCCTCTCGTGCACACGCACGCACGGGCTCCTCACTCCCGTGCCCCCTCTCGTGCACACGCACGCACGGGCTCCTCACTCCCGTGCCCCCTCTCGTGCACACGCACGCACGGGCTCCTCACTCCCGTGCCCCCTCTCGTGCACACGCACGCACGGGCTCCTCACTCCCGTGCCGCCTCTCGTGCACACGCACGCACGGGCTCCTCACTCCCGTGCCCCCTCTCGTGCACACGCACGCACGGGCTCCTCACTCCCGTGCACACGCACGCACGGGCTCCTCACTCCCGTGCCCCCTCTCTCGTGCACACGCACGCACGGGCTCCTCACTCCCGTGCACACGCACGCACGGGCTCCTCACTCCCGTGCCCCCTCTCGTGCACACGCACGCACGGGCTCCTCACTCCCGTGCCCCCTCTCGTGCACACGCACGCACGGGCTCCTCACTCCCGTGCCGCCTCTCGTGCACACGCACGCACGGGCTCCTCACTCCCGTGCCGCCTCTCTCTCTCTCTTCTGGGCCTCCTTGCTGCAAGCCTTCTTCTCTGGCCGCGCATGTTGAGCTCTGCGATGGCTTTGTGAAGGTCAGGTCTGGCCTTGGGCTGCGTGGGATGAGCTTCATGATGGTCCTGCAAAGGACAGGCCAGGCCTCGGGCCACGCGAGATGATCTCTGCTATGGCCCTGTATCGGGCTTCTCTTCTCTGACGCCGGGTAACTGAGTGGGTGGGCCTGAGTGCAAACTGGGTGGACTATGGCCCATCCAGCCCCAAGCATGGCTATGCCACGGGCTGCAGTTGTTTTCATGGTACAGACATCAGATTCAGGGAGTTTGTTATTAAGCATATTTGCCTTCCCCCTTGGGGCTCCAGTGCCCCCATGGAATCTGGATCTGGCTCTTAAAACTCGTTTCCTCCCTTTTTAAGATTTTTAATTTCATGTTCTCAAAGGATATTCCTCAAAGTTGGATCTCTAGTGGCCTATGTCCAGAGTTACAGACCCTGATTGGCAGCAATCCCTCCTGGTCTGTCCCCAATATTGGTCACTCTTTTAACCAGTGCCATCCTTCTTATCTAAGGTCATTTTTGCCTTCAGTTAAACAGGCAGTATGATTTCCCGTGTCCCATAAAGTGGCATGGTAAGGGTAAAAGGTTCAGGTATACAAAAGATGGCTAAGCCCCTTAGACTAACCGATAGGTCTTTTATCTAGTGGACTTCGCAGGGGTGGAGGCAGCTTCAGAATCCTCTGGCCTTGTAAATCAAACAGATGATATCCTTAGCCTCTGTCGAAGGGTCAGCAGGGTCTGAGGGTGCTTTGTGCTCGTTCTATTAGGGCTTGAGCTTCTGCTGGAGCAGAACATGCAGCCCCTTTTCCAGAGGATATCTTGTAAGGCAGACTCTTGGTCATTCCAGTCTCTGAAGCTGCTATGGATCAGATGTGCAGGCCAAGGGAAATACTGTCCTGGGGCAGGCATTCTCTTTGCAGCTCTTTCTTCTTGCTGCCCATGTTAGAATGGGCTTAGGTATGTCCCACTAATCTGGACTGGTATAGCAGAATGATAAGGAAGGTGAAATTTAGTCTTGTTAAATTTCTTTTCCTTGAGTCCCACTATTCGAGTCCAGGACCCTCCTGGGAAGTTGGGGCCTGCACTGTTGTTCCCGGCAGGAAATGTCGATTTTGTCTTTGAGATGTGCACAAGGCTGTTGGTTCTGTGCTATTTATCTTCCCCGTGGCACTGCTTAGGGTGTGTATGGTGCTGTATGGAGATATGTGGGGATATGGTCCCTGTGGAGCAGAGTTTGCTTGCTAAGCAGGACTAACAGACAGGAGAGTTTCCTCTGTCCCTTCTGTTTGAGGGCTCTATTTATTGTTCCTACAGTTAAGTGTGTTTTATGGGCAGTTGGTATTTCCATTGCTTTGACATAAGAATAGTGACTATTGCTGGTGAGCACCAGCCTTTATGTCCATCTGCTAGTAGGTGGAGATAACTAACTAGTCTGGACTGGTCAGAGAAAAGGAAATTAAGAGGTAAGACCAAATTTCACATTATGGCCTGTGCTGATTTCTGCCAAGGATGGGATTCCTGTTTCTGAGAAACTTGATTTTTCTGCTAAAAGTATTGTATTTTTTGGACTGGCTGCCTGTCGGTAATTCTTGCTGTGGAAGCCTGTGGATGTGAGCTTGTTTAAAGACCCCTGTTGTGTTAAATAAATTTCACATTATTGGAACCAGCAACCCAAGTTGTGGGCTGACTCTCCTTTTTTTCCTAGGGGTTGGATTCACCTGAGGTATAAGCATCTGGTAGGCAGGTGCTCCAAGAAGCAGCCATTCTAATTTGGAGGGACGTCTTTTCATTCTACAGAGGAGAAACCATTTCTCTGTCCAGTATGGAGAATCACTAAGGAGTAGCCTGAGCCCGGTTCACTATGCCATATGCTTGACCACTTCTCAGAACCCCCCGACCATTGCAAAGTTTAGACTCCCCAGCAACTGGCTTTATTTTATGTACCCTAGTTGTGGTTACAAACAATTAAAGATGCTGTAGTAGATAAAAACCTACTGAAAAACCCTTTAGCAATATTGCCTGAGGTCCTGCCTAGAAGAGGGTTGTTTCCTTAGACTTTTAATATAGCACATTTGGGAGCCATATCTGCTACTGTATCGGCAGCAGCTGCAAAGTGGACCCTGACTGCATAGCTTAGTAATCGGGTTCCCTAGTAGGGTCGGGGTAATGTGTTCATGGAAGAGATTACAGGTAACATAAAGTCAAGCCTGGGGAAAAGCATGCATTTGGTACTTTATGGTTCAACGGTTTTTATTGCTTTTTTTGAGTTGTAACAAGGCAACAGGGCTAGAAATACAACCAAACAGTATACATGAAATAGAATTGAGGTACACTTTCACTCAGTAACCCCTATAGTCAATCTCAGTAACAAGTACAGCCATTACTACAGAATAATACCCGCCCCCTCCCTCCCTCCTCCCTCCCCCCCCCCCACTCCTTGGTCCAATCAGTCAATCTCTGTGTAGCAAATAGCGCATGGTCCCACTCATTTCGTAGCAAGTTCGTTTAATATATGACTGCGGATCCGGGGTGAAAGAGAATGAATATATGAGTCCCAAATAGTCAGAAAGCAGCGTTGGCGCTGGAAAGAGGTATGCGCCCAGTGCTTATCCATCAGTAACAGGTGGTGTAGGTGGTTTCGCCACTGCCAATATGGAGGTGATTCAGAAGATTGCCAGTGTAACAAAATAATTTTCTTCCCCACCGCGAACGCCTTGCGTAGGAACAGCCGTGGTCCGTGACCTCGAAGCAAGGTTTGTGGAATCTGTCCAAACAGTATCAAATTACTGGTAAAGGGGATCTTGACAGACAGCAACCCCTCCAAATAACACACCAATCTAGTCCAAAACATTCGCACCTTAGTACAAGCCCAAAACATATGGTGTAAAGAGCCCTCAGCCACCTCACATCTCCCACATTTCCCAGTAGCACCTAATTGATAATGTACAGCATGTAGTGGGGGAATAAAAGCTCTCCACAAAAACTTAAACAGCATTTCACGGTAATATGAATTAGAAGAAATACTAGAAATTTGTCTGAAACATCACTGGAGACCCCGAGCCGTCACCACTTCAACCCCCGCTCCATTCCAGCGAGCAGCCAAGGTCCCCGTGATGCCCTCCACGTCATCCCTCAGAAGTTTTTTATAATATTGAGCCATGGTGGGAGCCGTCCGCGCCGTCAAGGCGAGAAGGGTTTCCACTTTGGTAAAAGATTGGACCTGCCGAATCGCTTGCGGCAGCGAACGTACATAGTGCTGTACCTGTAGGTAAGGAAAAATATGTCTATAAGGTAGCCCATAGCTCTCAATGATCTCCTTGTAAGACCGGAGCTCTCCTTCTGCATCCAACACATGGCCGAGGTACACTATGCCCTGGGTAGTCCAAACCTGAAAGCCAAAAGTAGAAGAACCGGGGGAAAAGTCGGGATTACCTCTGATTGGCATAAGATAAGCATTTTGCTGAGGTACACCCAAATGTTTAGTCATCACCCTCCACGTATGGCGAAGAGGGGATAGTAAAAGCTGCATTTGGTACTTTAAATTTATAACGCCCATGTCCTTAGGTATGGGCAAGATAGCAACCAAATATAAAATAAACTAGTGCTTTGTTGGTTTATGTGATGCCTGGATCAGGTTTCTCCTGCACTGATTTAATAGGGTAGTAAAGCACATGCTGCATTTGGCCTAGTTTGGAAAAAGTGATCCCTTGAGAAGAAATAATTACTTCTAAAGGCGATACTGCCTTTGATTTGGGGTAATATCCTCTGGTCACTGTTGCCCTAAAAAAAAAATATTGTAGAATTCTACGTAGTGCTGTGAAATTCCACAGCATTTTCGGCCAGATGCTGAATACAGTGGAATTTCGTCAGTAGTCCATGGAATTTTGCCAAGAACTCACTTGAAACTTTATTAGATGTTCCTGTGGATTTTTAGGTGAATTTTCTCCGTTATTTGGAGTAGCAGGGAGGAGAATTCACTGTAAAATTCCCCAACTGTGAATTCCAGCAAATGTCGCCGTTTTCTCTTTCCATGCAGAACAATTTGCACATCCCTAACAGCTTGCCTGCGCTTGCTGCTGGGCATGAGATGGATTCCTCCATCACATGACAAACGAGAGTATACAAAGAATGTGCAGTAACCCCCACGCTTTCATATCCTTTCACTGGGCAGCCCTGACACTCGGGCAGACTTTTCCCAATTTGGCCGCTAGTTACCACAATAATAATAATAAAATGTGGTTATTCTGAGCTGCTGGACACAGTGCAAAGGCAGGTTTTCCATGTACCAAAACTCTTGCCTCGTATTTATTTGCAGAATGTCATGTGTATGGGGAGCTGCTTTGGAAAATCAGAAGGAGGTTTGAAGAATTTTCTCTGATTGGCAGATCCTATCAGAATGTTTGCAACTGTGATTTCAAGTTTCCAGCACATGTGCTGGTAAAAATCTGATGTATTTTTCCAGCAGATCATGGAGAAGCCTTTGATTCCCATCAAAGCCAAACTGGGCTGAAATTGGCCTGGTTTGACTGAGACTCTGAATTGTTTACACAGTCCTATTTGCAAGTGTGTGTTCCCACTTTTTTTAAACTCTGTTTTTCAGATTAAAGTAGTTTGCCAGTTTAAAGCTGAGAGAAATACCTGTAAAGAATGCCATTGTGCCATTGGAGGTAAAATTACGTATCCAGGCCTGTAGGCTGTGTTGACAGGTATGGTTAGGCGGGAAAACTGAAACTGTGGCTCAGGTCATCTGTGACACTTGGCCTGGTTCTAATCCCATTTCCAGCTCACTCTATATAGTCTGCATTATCTCGGACTAGTCATTTTTTTAAATTTTTGTTCATCTCTGTGTAATTGGGCAATTAATACCTTAATTCTGCCTCCATACCTGCCTTCTGAAGCTGCTCTGCAGCATTGATAACTGTCTTTGTAGCCCAAGCATCTACTTGCTGCCGGGCGTGTTTCTGAAGGGCTGTGGTGCAGGAGCTTCTGTCTGAATGTGCTGCCAAAGTCAAGTTGTAATTCCAGGGTGATCAGTTGTGACAGATTCCATGACTTTTGGTATAGTGCTTCCAAATATCGATTTTCCAGTTTCTTGATTCTGTTCTTCCCTTTTCTTGGTTTTGTTCTGATGTCGTTTTTGGGTTTTTTTTTGTTGTTTTGTTTTTGGGTGTGTGTGTTATGTGAGGTAAGCTACATGAATGCAGGTGCTAGCCCCAGCTGAGAAAATCTGTTGTCAGTGGCCCCAAGCTTGAGACTTCACATTGCGGAGAAGGATTTGTGCTTTCTAATGAAGACCTGCTTGTCCCGGTGTACAGCCTGAGTTGTGAGCAGCTTGCTGCCTGTACGGTTCTGCTTTCCAGAAATTTAGAGGGACCAAAATACTCCTTTCTTTCTTTTCCCAGCCTCCACCCTGTTAGTCCATCTGGATTGAGTTCTAACCTGTGAACAAAGAACACACAATGTATGAATGAAGTTTTAATTAACACGAGCGTGTACTGTACTCTTGGCAGATAGGGTGGGGAGGGAAGAAGTTTTATTTTATATGATCCCTCTAGCTCTTGGGGAAAGAGCTAGAGGGACCCCATGATGTCCCTTCAGTGCTGTTCTGCTATGATTCTGCATTCAGTAGAAGCCGTATAGTTAAGTCATAATCTAGATAACCTCATGCTGCAGAAGAGTTTATTTTGTCCTTTTCTAGGGAACACTTAAGACGCATCTCTGCATCTCGCCAGAGTGTTTATGTGCATAATGTAATTTCCTGAGGGGAGATGACTTTGCCCCATCACTGATAAGTGAGTGCCCATAATTGATTAGACAGTGACTCCAGGGACGGGGAGTAATGTAGTCTCTGTTCTATCGTATAACCGATAGTTACTGTGGGAGAGCTGAAGTTGAGTACATTAACTTTCATTCCTGGCACACGCTTTTAGCATGAATGTTTAGATTCAAGCAAAGCAAGCTGCAGCTCAAGCAGGCAATAGGAGGTGACTTCCCCCTTCACCCATGTCATTCTCAGGTGTGCAGAGTCTTATCTGGGTGGAAAGATGCTAGGTGGAAAAAACAAACAAACAAAACAAGCATCCATGAGCAAATTAAAGGCATGTCATCAGCTGGAGCTATTCCACTACAATGAATGAGTTTTATTTGATAGGTGGTTGTTCTAAACATGTATCCCAGAACACTGTATAATGGCAGATAGTTAAAATTAAATACAATAATAATAAAAGAGAATAATTTTGGAGTGAAGGAGTAGCCTAGGGATTGGAGCAGCAGGCTGTGAACCAGGGGAAACCAGGGGTCCAGTCCCACTCTGCTCCTTTTGACCTTGGGCAAATCACTTCACCCTGCATTGCTATAAGTACATTTACTAATCTGCAATAAGGGGTTTAACGTGCAAAGAACTGTGCTTATCACGCGATAATTGCATATTGTGCGATATTTTGAACAAAAATCTGCCCCGTATTGAAATTAACTGCTTTGCATGCATTTGCCTGCATAACATTTTCAAATGCATGCAAAGCATCGAATGCATAGGTAATCCTATGCTAATAGAATAACACGGCTTGCCTAAACCCCCCCCCCCCCCCCCCAAAAAAAAAACAAGCTGTGTTGTTATGATGCCTTGACCCTTGGACCCCCTCAACATAATGCAAAATCCCTGGTAATCTAGTGGCCCCACCATGTCCCCCTTCATAGAAAAGGAATGCCTGGTAGTTTGGGGACCCTCCCACCCCACAGCCCCTTCCTTATTTTAGCAAAAGTACTCTGCTTGTCCAGCGGTGGCCCAGAGCACCCCAGGCTCTGGGCCACTTGACACCATATACCCTAGTGGGGCCACGAGACTACCAGAGACTTTGGGAGGGGTTCTGGGGGTTGGGGGGCTAATTTTAAACAATGGGGAGGGTTTTTGGAAGGCGGTGTGGTGTCACAGCATGACTTTCAATTTAAATTTATTTTTTTTTAAATAAAGGCTGTGCTGCCTTGACAGGCGGGTGGGGGTCTAACCAGACACCTGGGGGAAATGTTTTCCCTTTTGGAGGGTGGAATTAGTTTTTGGGCCGTGTGGCACTTCAACATGATGGCGGGCCCGGGTGGAGTGGACTGCCATTACTTGTTTGTACCTGTTTCCTGTGATATTTTTTATTGCAGGTTTTTCTGAGATTTAAAAATATCGGGGGGGAAATGGCTAAATATCATGGGGACATTTCTGCTCTCCCTCAGTAAAATATAGCACCGTGGTAAATGACCCCTTTAGAGTGCAAGTCCATTTGGTTATAGGGAAATACTTAAAGCACCCGAATGTAATCCACTTTGAAGTGTCATATAAGGCAGAATCTAAAAATACAAAATGCTTATTCTAGCTTTTTTTTTTTTTGTGCGCTCCCTCCTTCAGCCCCTTCCTCTCCCCTCTTCAATTTTTTTTCTCCCTCCAGCCTCTTCATCTCTTTTTCTCCCCCATTAGCTATATCTGATGAGTGGGCAGGGCCCACAGCAAGCCTTATGCACCGCGCTGTGCTGGTGATGCTCTGGCTGCGTCGCGCTTGGTGCCCTGTTTGGGCGGATGGGGTGATGGCATGCACAGTGTCGCATCTGATGTTGCAGCAGCCGTGTTGTTTTGAGGCAGTCGTTGGCTTACGGTGTGCAGGGTGATTTTGGCTGCTATATTTTAAAATTCTGCACTGTTCAGGTAGCACTATATAATCGGTGACTGAGTAATAATTATGCAAAGATGAGGAATTTTTTTTTTTTTTTTTTTTGGTGCCAAATTTCCCATTATAAGGCCTGGCCTCTTCAGATTGCTCTCTCCCCCTTATTGCTTGAACCCCTTTCCCATGCTTGATCTCCCCTCCCTCTTGAGTCAATACCCTAGATTGCTATCTCTTCCTGCCCTCAGGATCAATCCTTCTCCCAACCAACTTTCTTTCTCTGCTCCACCAGGCTCAAACCCCCACTTCCTGTTTTCGCTCTTTCTCTCCCCCCCCCCCCCAATACTGTCTCTGATTCTACCAGCAAATTTCCAGCTTTTCTCTCTGTCCCCTCACAAGACTTGAACTCCCTTCCTCGGTTCTTTCTGCTCCCCTCCCCCAGTTCTCTTGCCTGACCCCATAGCTTTGTCTGGCTACCTTCCCTTTAGCAAGAACCTCAGCTTTCTTTCTCTCAGCCCTCCCCCCCCCTCCCCCCCAGGTTTGACATGTGAGAGGTTGGGCAAACAGAGAGAAGCTTTCTCTCTACCTGACCCCAGTTCTCTCCTACCTTCCCACAAGCGTGCAGCCTACTTCCAGGCTCCACCGTACTCCCACTGCTCCCTTCTTTCTTCAGGCTGTGCAGGCCGAGGTCTGCTGTGCAGGCTCATCTCTCCCAAGTCTCTCCTGGTATGCATAGGCCAGTCCACTGGCTGCCCTCGTCTCGCTTTAGCTGACACCATTCCTTCCTCTTATGGCCCAAGCAGCCCTCCACTGCCATCGCTGCTGCTTGCTGGTCCCCGTGCCTAACTTTGGGGGACAAACGCCAAATTCTGCACAGTGCAGAATTCCCCCAGGAGTAAAACTGCTCTGTGATCCTGGGGGAAAAAGCTGTGTACTCTGACTACCCCACTGCACACATGAGAAAATGTAGTTGTGATTTCTCAGAGTTCTCTTAGAAAAACAAAGCTACGTCTCCATGCATGGAGTGGGGTAAAACCAAGACTGGTGCATGCAGCTTTGCCCTGCCACCCCGGATGTGAAGCCATGTGGTCAGTTGCCCTATGCAGAACATCCATAGATTTTGCTTTTATTATTACTTTTGTACATTCCTTTTTATTTATTTTTTCTTTTCTTTGTAATACACTTAAATAGAAACTCATACAGCATATTATTACAAATGACACCTCATTCAACTATTATATAACTGCAAACAACAACAGAAGAAGTCGGGGAAACAGAATCGCGTATTCCATTAAGTGGCTTCATTATCTTAATTCAGAGGTCAGTTCTTCCCTCTAGAATTGCGCTTCCAGACCCGGATTAACCGGCCATTTTACTTAGATTCCCTCTGGACATTTATGGGAACAATTCCTCTGCAAAGGCACTCTTTGTAAAGAAATGTCTCAGGAATATTAAATATGGGCTTTGAGGTACTGAGACCCAGAGGTGCTTGGGAAAGTTTGGTTTTTTTTTTTGTTAATAGAAAACCGCTTGACAGTTGGCACAAGGGAGTGTTTACTGTTGATGTCTTTTTTTAGATTTTCTTTGGGTCCTTTCATGCCTCAAAATGTGCAGCTGGAAAGGTACTGCATTTTTGTCATCAAAAGATATTTTAAGTTTGGAATTTTGTCTAAAACATTAGAATTATTATTTTTTTTAAATTACTGAATATACAATTATGGAATAAATGCAGCTGAAATGGATTTCCTTCTAACAAACCCATTTGATGATCTAGGCGTCAGTTGGTTTGCCAGAGTGACCCTCTCAGCTAGTTTTGAATTTAACAACTTTACTGAACAGCTATTGAGATCAATACCACACTTCTCTCTCAGTTTTTCAAAGCAAGCTACCCTTTCTTTTAAGTCAAGGCAACACACTAAAAAAAAATTAACCAAGTTTTTTTTTTTTTTTTTTTTTTATAGCTGGCACAGATACTAAAAATTAATTTACTCCACAAACTGTCATCAAATTTCCCAGCAAAGCTATACTTAGCGAGCCTCCTTGACCACAAGCAAAAATCATCTTCTGCTCTCAGTACTTCCTATCTTCTACAAATATCCATACTCACATATACCCATGCTCGATGAACACAGCTGTTCTTTAGCTTTATACTGGTAAACTAAAAAAAAAAAGAATTAATATAATTCAGTTAGAATGCTTTTGTTTTTTGAGTCATAAGGTGGACATTTTTCCAGATGTAGTGAGAACTATGCAGTTAGACAGGAAAGCCTTTTTGTCATTTAGAGAGAGAGTTAGTGCTTTGGGGATTAGGTTTATGTTAAGGTTTCCATGCAAATGTTTAGTGAAATCTGGAAATGCTAGGTACATATTCTGTGATCCTAAGCATTTGGAGGTTTTTCTTCAAGGGAGTGCTGCAGCTTCTTGGTTTTGTCTACTAGTCTGAAGGAATATATAACTGGCTATAGTAAGAATTTATTCTGTAATTGTATTGCTTGCTAAATAGCCTCGCCCCTGCTCCTCCATATTCAGGCCTTTATTTGTTAATTATGTTTTGTGGTAAAGATTGGGGATTTATTTTCTTTTCTGTAATTTCTGAAGTTGTGTTCTTGATACATTAAATATAATAGAGAGATGTAAAAAAATAATTATTTTGTTCTATTAGTTTAGTTTTCTATAGAGAAACTAGCCTTATAAGATCATCCTGTCTGCCCACCTCTAAACTTTTTTTTACCATTCGTTCATTTTTCTGCCCCAGATACTAACTGACCCCCAACTGATACTTTTCATGTGCCCTCGTTGACCTTCAACATTTATTTTTTGTTATTTCCTTTAGTGAAACAGACTATTTCAGTACAGGTGAAATCGCAAGGAGATCAAAGCACAGCATTGGTGAGCATTTTTAAAGCTGCTCTGCCATTGGTCAGCGCCTGTGGTCACCAGCCAATTCTATTCCTTGCCTAATTTTCTATAGGGAAACAATGTGTATATTTAAAGATGTACTTACAACACAGAAATTCACATAGGGGTAGATCTTAAAGTACGCGCGCCCGGTGCAAACAAAAGTACGCCGGATTTTATAATGCGCGTATCTTATAAAATCCGGGGTCGGCGCGCGCAAGGCTGCGCAAAATCGGCAGCCTGTGCGCGCCAAGCCGCGCAGCCTGCCTCTGTTCCCTCCGCGTCCCCCCCTTCACCTTTGTTGTGCAAGTTACGCCTGCTGCCTCTCCATCCCCCGGCACAGGCCGCGGTGCCGGGGGACTCTGGACCACCTTCCTGGCCCGCCCCCGAACCATTGACACGCCCCCCCAGACATGCCCCCTCCCGCCCCTTTTACGAAGCCCCGGCGCGCAGGGCTTTTAAAATCTACCCCATAATGAACAAGCATGTAACCACATGCAAATTTCTGCATCACAAAAGAAAACTTCACATCATGAAATGTTCATAAATCTCCTTGTTTTTCAATGCAAGCTTTAATTTCTTCAGGCTTTCCAAAAGGAGAATGTTATACACAAATTGCTTCCACTGTTAATTAGTTTCCTCTATTCAAAGGGTTTTACATTAGCTCCCATTTTCCCATGCCATCCCATAAAACCACACAAAAGCTTTCTATTCCCTTTTGGCTTCTTACCTAACCTAGTTAGGTCTGAAAAGGTTAGGACTTTTCAGCTTGGAGAAGAGACAACTGAGGGGGGATATGATAGAGGTGTTTAAAATCATGAGAGGTCTAGAACGGGTAGATGTGAATCGGTTATTTACTCTTTCGGATAGTAGAAAGACTAGGGGGCATTCCATGAAGTTAGCATGGGGCACATTTAAAACTAATCGGAGAAAGTTCTTTTTCACTCAACGCACAATTAAACTCTGGAATTTGTTGTCAGAGGATGTGGTTAGTGCAGTTAGTGTAGCTGTGTTTAAAAAAGGATTGGATAAGTTCTTGGAGGAGAAGTCCATTACCTGCTATTAATTAAGTTGACTTAGAAAATAGCCACTGCCATTAGCAATGGTAACATGGAATAGACTTAGTTTTTGGGTACTTGCCAGGTTCTTATGGCCTGGATTGGCCACTGTTGGAAACAGGATGCTGGGCTTGATGGACCCTTGGTCTGACCCAGTATGGCATTTTCTTATGTTCTTATGAACTACTCTGCCTACACTGATGTACATCTTTTCAATTCATTGAAAGGGTGCCCTAAATGTTTTTATTGGATCAGCCACCACCTTTTCATCTATATATTTGAAAGCAGAGTACTGTATCTACTGGCTTGAGCTCCACCCTAACATGCTGCATTTTTTTATACAGTTGATTGACACTTTGCAACAGCCAATCAAATTCAGTCACAAACAGTACCTTAGCATGTTTACATCTGAATTGCTGTTAGAAAAGTGATATTCTGAACTTTTTATTTAAATATACTGCCTCATAACAATATGATTCAACTAAAAAATAATTCACTTTTGAAGTACAAGATATATAGCAAGGCAAGAGCTCGATTATACTCGATCCTAAGAGGGGAGTACGTGTGGGTGCCTGATTAAAAGAAAGCTTGGTTAATTTTTTAATGCCTTTTCCCCACCCATTCCTAAGCATATTCTTTGATTTATAGACTCTCATCCCGATTAAAAGGACAAGAGACCTTGTCACATAAGAATCAATCAGAGGTATAGATAAAACAAGGGAATATCCCAGCCCTTATCATTAGAATAACTATTGTTCCCTTTCAGGTCATTGCCAAATTAACATAAAGTATGCCAAATAAATTTAAAGGACTTTAGTTTAGATTAAGCATCCCTGCTCCCTTTGCAACCTTCATTAACTAACAAATCAACAATATTAAGATGCAGGCGTCCTAAGTTATTTGCACCAAGCAAGACATGAATGGTTTTCTACCAGTTTGTGAGAGGTTGCATGTGTACACTCAAGGCAGAGTTCCTGGCTCTAGGAGAATGAGTCTGATCGTTGAAGTGACAGACCTGGAGGAGCTGAGGCAGACAGAGGTTTATTGAGGAGACCTTCAGGGACATAGAGCAGTCCCTGTGCTATCTTGGAGGAGCTAGGTGACTTTGAAGGCGAGCATCACCTTGGTGTGCAAAGAAGTGATCTTGTAGCTGGGACCTACTCACCAGGTGATGCATCTCCAGGGGCATGTGCCCAGTAGGGAAGGGATAGTACATCTATTGTAGTTGTTGATTAGATTATTAGACATGTAGATAGCTAGGTGACTGGTGGGCGTGAGGACCGCCTGGTAATTTGCCTGCCTAGTGCAAAGATGAAGAGCCTCGCGCACACCTGGATATGATTTTAGAAAATGATGGAGAGGAGCCTGCAGTCATGATCCACGTAGGTACCAATAACATAGGACGGTGTGGGAGGGAGATTCTGGAAGCCAAATTTTTTCAGATTTTAGGTAGAAAGCTGGAATCCAGAGCTTTCAGGGTGGCATTCTCAGAAATGTTTCACATTTCATGAGCAGGACCCCCAGAGTCAGGCAGAGCTCTGGATTCTAAATGTGCAGATGAGGCGATGGTGCAGGGTAGAGGGCTATAGATTTGTTAGGACCTGGGCACCTATTTTGAAAGGATGAGCTCTACCTTAACCAAGGTGAGCCAGGCAGCTGGTGCTTATGTTCAAAAAGGAGTGTTGAACTAATAGGTAATAGCTCATCCACAAGTTTGTTTTTTTCTGGCAGGATCCAGGAATTGTGCAGCAAATAGTTGTAACGCACATGTGAGATGCTTTATTTCCCTCATTCCTCTGATAGGCAGGTGAGAAGTTGCCTTGTTAGTCCTTCTGAAGGAAAGGAGAGCAAAAGAGCCAGCACAGAAATGTTATTTGGTCCTTAGAGCTTCATTACTGCCTTTTATAAGGCTGCTTGGCTCTTAATCCCATTCCATTAAAGTTCAATATTTAAAGTCTCTCTTTATAATCTATAATTTTGTTTGAATACTGAAAACCAAAAGTACTAAGTCTTTTCCCTGTAGATACAAGGATACATTTCACAAACTGAGGAGGGTAAAGTCAAATTGAAAAAGTTTTATATAAAAAAAAAAAATCAAACAAAAAAAAAACTTGTTTGGCATTTTGAATTAATACAGACCTGTTTAGCAGTATAGAATTATTAGCTGGCAAAACTCTGTATGTAAAATATATTTATTTTTTTTGCTTTGTAGTGTTAAAAATAAATTTTTAAAACTACTTTTACTACATGGCTCCCTTTTCAGAGCGCTTTATCCACATTAAACGACTATCTGAAATCTGCCGCGCCCTCCCCCTCTCTCTCGACATGCAAACAGCCATTCCTCAGTGCACGGGCCTTTAGCCACATTCAGAGGCCGTGGGCCTGCGGATGCGTTTTAAGTTGGACAGAAGAAAAAAAGCACATGCGTAGACGGCATCTTTAAGTCTACGCAGGTACTTTTCAGCACGCTTCTGTTCGCACATAAAGCAGGCGCAAGCGACAGCTTGCATTCTGCACCCGCAGCAAGATTCAGACGTTGAAAAAGTGCAGCAGGGCTTTTGTTTTGAGAAATGGTGACCAGCCTGCAGGTAAAAGTACACCCCGTCTTTTCTCCCAATGCAGACAGGTGGAAAAATGCCCCCTTTATGTTGAATTTGAAATGTTCTTTGCCCGTAGGCCATAAGCGAGTGCCTAGAGAAATTAAACACCCAAGCACTGAGTGTGGAATCTGCAGATGTACTTGAGTGTGGGGGGAAGAGGGCAAGAGTTGCTTCTCAGTATGACACCATTCATAATTTTACCCACACATGAAAGAAACTTATTGCCAGTGTGTGGAGGTGGCTGGGGGCAGAATTATGAGCTAAGGAGGGGGGAGGGGGATCTGACTGATCTCCCATATCCCTTTCACAAGCCTTTGGAACAGTGGGCTGGACAGTCAGGTGCAGGCAATTGCAGGGGTGAACAGAGGAATGTGAAATAATTGAGCGTTACATCAATTCATTAACTTTATTCCTGCGCATCAGCATATTTCAGGAAACTTTCATAGGCATGATACAATACTGCAGACCTCGTTCAGTCCATCAGAAGTCAAAATCTTTAACTGGAAAATCCAAAATGGCGGCTCTTCACGGCTGACTTAGTCTATTCCTCCCCCCTCCCCCCACCCCCCCACTGGTTGCTTGAAGCATGAGAGCTACCCTGTTATTACCATGTATGTGCTCCAAGGCCAACATCACAGCTTGGATAGCGAGCGTGCAATGTTCCACTGCATGGAAGTACGGTAACTCAGATGTCCCTTCCCCCCCCCCTCCCCCCAGTGTATGGTATGCAAGATCAGTGCTGCATACTTATTTCCATAATTAGAACAATTGCATGGTTAGCAGAAAGCAGATGTACTTGGCAGAGTAAACCGCAAAACCCTGCCAACTGACAGGCTTTGCTATTGAAAATGTCTTCTTACCCACAACCTGTGTTGTGCACCTTACTGAACTATTAAGTCCGCAGTGCACTGCACAACAGTGAACATAGTGTTGTTAAATGTCTTATTTAAAATATTGATAACTAGCTTTTAGCACAAAAGATAATGAACTGTGTTAAAATCCAGTGAGAGCCATTTCAGCTTCTGCATGTAAACCCTTTTTGGTGACACGGCTAAAGTGGGTCATTTTTGGGTTGCCTTGTAGGCGTGTGTTTGCAGTAAGTGGGAAATGCCTTACACTGACACCAGTTTCCATCCCTTTCTATTTTTTTTTCAGCTCACATAGGTAAGTTTCCTTTGCTAGGATTTACATAGGTGAGTTGAAAACATGGACTCAGATTGGCACAGCCCCTTTGTTTTGTGACTTGTCACTGCCCCGAAGCGGATAGTGAGTTCTCTGCTGCTGCTATCCCCCCACCCCCCTTCCTCTGAGCAAGCCCGGGGGGGGGGGGGGGGGGGGGTGGAAGTGGAATAAAAGTTTGCAGGCAGCAGAGACTGAAGAGAGAAGAGAGAATGGCAGGCTCAATATTTTTTTTTCACTCTTGCAGAAAGAGCCACCCACAATTCTCGCTTTGCAGTGGCGTGTGTGGAGAGATAAAGGATAACAGGATTTTAAAAAAGCATAGGATAAGGGCAGAGGATCCTTGTTGGCAGGAAGGTGAGGGCGGAGTCGGAGTTTGGCTGGAGTGGAATTGAACAGACTGGATGGGTTTATTAGCACTGAAAGAATGATATTACAGACTCTGGAGTTGCTGGGTTAGTACAGGCAGGCCATAACGCTCTAGAAATGAATTGGGTCAGTGCTGTCCAGTCAGTCCACAGGGACAGGAGACTGGATGTTAGGGTAAAGCTTCACTGGTTTAGTAGCTGTTTTAAGATTGCTGCAGAGCTTGTATGTGAGACACACAGGGAGGGCAGGGTGTTAGATTAAGCACGATCCTGTGTACTCATCTGTTTAGGATGGTAGAGAGCCTAGGAGTAAAACAAATATTGACTTGGATAAGATGTGATATCCTCATACAAGTGATGAAGCTTCTCTGGCTGGCAGTTGGGATATATTCTTGCAATGCAAACAGGAATGATTGGGCAGCCTGGATTGGGACAGTTGGTCTTTTTTCTGCTGTCATGCACTATGTCACTGTTATGCTAAGGGACCGGATGAGATATACACGTGGCTGGTTACAATGATAAAATAGGGTCTGTCTGGAAGACTTGCAGGCGTCATCATAACTAAGAAGTTCCTGCAGAAACACAGGAGCTCACTTAGCTGGGTCTGTCTGGCAGGCTACACAGGGGACCTCGGATGCTGGATGTCTGGGCAGTGACCATGCTGGTACTGCTGGCAGCTTAGATTAATACAGAGCTCTGTGGTTGCGTATTGAAAAGGTGGGTGCTGGAGAGAACTAAGCGGCGATTTTGAATTTTCTTCAGCCAGGATTGTGACATAAAAAGGAAGAAGACGGGAAAGACTATCTTGACCAAGGAGAGGTATCTTGCAGGATGTCACATAGCTGGGGTATATCCTTAGCAGTGTGAACAGAACAACTGGAGAGGTTGGGTGGGGTAGTTGGTCTTTTTCTGCCGTCACCTATTGTTACTCTTTTATGGTTTAAATGCTCTTTTTAAATTTGCAGTCAATGTAAAGAACACTTTTTTGTAAACTTTGTGGCGTACAACTTTACATTCGTGTGTGTTTTTTCCTAATTTTTGACACACAAAGTGGTCTTATGAAAAAATTCTTTTCTCTCCCCACCCCACTAAACACCAAATAACTTTTGAATTATTCATCTAATTTCATTCACTCTTTTGCAGTCAGTCAGGCTGATGCAATACAGCGTGCTCAGCCGAGCACTCGGGTTTACCCGTGGTTGGGTGCGCGTTCACAGCCCCTTATGCTAAAAGGGGGATTAAGCGTCTACAACATGCGCCCAACGTGCAGTGAAACTAATAGCGCTCATCACATGCAAATGCACCTTTAGCTGCCACACGCCAGTCTAGAAATGTTTTTATTTAGTCCAGTAAGGGAACACCTTATATTTTGGTTTGTTGACCTTTATTTCCACATGTACCCAAGAAGGAAATGAAATGCTTATACACCTTTTTTTTTTTTTAATGTGAAGGACAGTAGGCTGGCTGTTCTTGTTTTCAGAGTTAGATTTTCCTTCCTGCTCACTTTTCCCTGGAGCGTTAGCTTCCAAACAGCGAGTGGGCTTGAAGTCTCAGATTCTGTTGCTCCTCCGTCTTGCATAGTACACCTTTGTTTAACCCGTGTGAAACTTTAGGTTCACAAGTTCGAATCCCTGCCGGACTGACTCTTTTTGGCCTGATGAGTGAAGTATTTAAAACAAGTTGTAAGTGACCAACACAAGCCCCTTTTCTCCTAAGCACATTTTCTAACATTATTAGTAATGTTCTTACTGTTATCAGTGGCTATGTTGCATTGACATAACTGTTTTTCCTACTAGAATGACCCCAGGGTGTGATAAATATTTGTGGCCTACAGCTGCTGTTTTTCTGTGGCTGAGATTCATGCTAGATGGACATGGGTGAGGGTAGTGAGAAACCTCCCTGCAGCTTTCTCCGTGTCAGCCTGCAAGAGCTGGCATGGCAGTAGTGTCTCCTCTTTCTGGCCGAGACTTTACTTTTAGCTGTAATAAAGAGGTAGCTGTGTGGTTGGACCACTGCGGGGACACATTTGGTACGTTGTGTCGCAGGCTGTGTGCAGCTGGCTATTATTGCTTGTTGAACTGGGGATTGGATCTGGAATGGACCTCATGCTGGTTTGCCAAAAAAAACAAACCATTCCCTTTAATGTTGGGCAGAAAAATAACCTGTCACGAGTCCATCTGGAGGAAGTGTGCTGGGCTGAATCCAGAGGATGATGGAAAATCATTTCCAGCGTGTACTTTTTGCCCTTCTCTTCATTTTGTTAGGCTATTTATTCTTTTCTTTTTTTTAATATAATTTCTTTCCTCCTTCCTGCCCATCTGAAACTCATCTGTTTGGTTTCTGTGTGCTGATCCAGTGTCTCCTTTCCTTTCTTCCACCTTCTATCCTAACTGTAGGGAAAACATTGCAGCGACCTCCAAACCATCAAGTGTATGCTTTGGGCCAGTCTCTGTGTTTTAGTTAGATCACTTACCTTTCAGTATCTGCAGTTGGCCTTTGAGTTTCCTGGAACAGAATGGTGGGAGATCAAATGTGAAGAGTAATAAATAGAATAAATAAAATTACAAATCATACAATCATTATACTCCTACCCAACACAGATGGGATTTCTACCCATATAGATTCTACTGAGCATTTAGTCTCTTGTATGATCTTTATCCTGTTGGACTCTATACCTTCCCGGACATAAGGTGCCACACCCCCACCAAATTGATCCTCCCTATCATTGCGATATAATTTGTACCCTGATATAGCACTGGCCCATTGGTTATCCTCCTTCCACCAAGTCTCTATGATGCCAATTATGTCAATCTCATCATTTGCTGCTATACACTGTAACTCTCCCATCTTACTTCTTAGACTTCTGGCATTGGCATACAGACATTTCAAAGTGTGTGTTTTGTTTTTATTAACAACCTGCTTTTCAGATGTTAGGGATAATTTGGAAATCATTAGCTTCAGTGATTTTTTACATATAGGCACATGGACTACGTTTTCTTTTATTGGAACCTCTCTGTTGGGATGCCCTAACTCTCCTGTTTCATTAGTATCCTTCAAGGATACATTTCTCCGAATCATGCACTGCTGAGTGACTGTAGACTTTCCCCCTTGTTCTAGTTTAAAAGCTGCTCTATCTCCTTTTTAAAAAGTTAGTGCCAGCAGCCTGGCTCCACTCTGGCTAAGGTGAAGCCCATCCTTTCAGAAAAGTCTCCCCCTTCCCCCAAAAGTTTCCCCAGTTTCTTACAAAACTGAATCCCTCTTCCCTACACCATAGTCTCATCCACACATTGAGACTCTGGAGCTCTGCCTGCCTCTGGGGGACCTGCATGTGGAACAGGAAGCATTTCAGAGAATGCCACCCCTGGAGGTTCTGGATTTCAGCTTCCTACCTAAAATCCTAAATTTGGCTTCCAGAACAGTAGCAATGGGGGGGGGATCTTGGTGTTTTGGTACCTGCCAGGTTCTTGTGGCCTGGTTTGGCCTCTGTTGGAAACAGGATGCTGGGCTTGATGGACCCTTGGTCTGACCCAGCATGGCAATTTTTTATATTCTTATGTTCTTTAAAAAAAAATAAAATAAATTCAACTTTCTTTTATGCTATGTACGGGTAGCCCTGCAGTTTTCTATGATTGAAGGAGCAGAGTGCAACTATGTGCATGTCTGCTGGTAGTGCTCCCTTTTATCTGACCATTGGTATCACCTCAGTTGCAGTTCTTGATACTTGCACCCTTTGTAGGGATGTTAGCACTGTCAGCAGCATTCCCAACTCCATCTATCCAAAAGACTTGATTTCTTTCTTGTGTAAAGTAATACGTATACACTTTCCTCCTCACTAAATCTGTTCTGTGGGAGCTGAGCCAGATTGTATGTCCAGGTAACGAGGCTCAGAGTTTGGAGCTACTAAATAGAAGAGCACCTGTCAGTGGAGAAGATGTGCAACCATTTAATGTTATGGAGGTTATTTACTGTGGTTGAAATGTTTTTGTTCCACAACCTGAGTTGATATGAAATGATTTGGGATGGTAGAGGAGAATTCAGCATGATGTTTTTGATCTGTAGTGGCCCTTTAATAATCTTAGAAGTTGTCATGCCCTTAGCTTTACCCATTGGAAGATGGCATCCAGGTAGCAGTAAAATAAAAGTGTTTGGCCTGATCGGTGTTTTTCTCCTAGGACAAGCAGGATGGTAGTCCTCACATGTAGGTGACATCATCTTCAGATGAGACCCCAGGGGCATCGTGCGTGCCTTGATAAAATGGAGAAACTTTTCGGGACCCTGAAATCCTCCTCTCCTGCTTCGGTTGCTTAGACGTCCAAGGATCGCAGGGAGCCATCCCCTTCTTTACCTCTTGCGGTCCCTTTGATTTCTACCCCCAAGGATTGGTGAGAGGGAGATTGATCCTCGGTGATCTCTCCCCTCCCCCAGACCTTGGGGTCATCAACCACCTCTGTTCCGGGGAAAGACTGGGCTAAGTATTGGAAGCGATCCCGGAAGCACCGGCACTGGTCACCATCCCGACATGGTTCCGGAGTGGCATCGGAGGCCACCGAGCTGCCATTGAAGTGGCACCGGCCACCGGTGGCCCCATCCTCCAGTGCCCTCTGTAGCCCAAGGCGTTCCCCATAGATACCGGCGCCGGGCCACCTCAGGGTCCCGAAGCTGAGCTGGCGACGCCTCATCTCCCTCCATCAGTCCTGATCATTCAGGACTTCCAGGAGGAGTTGGACCACAGGGTGCAATCGGCGATGCTCAAAGTGCTGCAAGGCATTGAGATACCAGCACCACCAGCCCCCATACCAGTGCCCAAGCCTCCGCCATCGATGTTGGCACTCTCTTGCTGGAGCATCTGGACGTCCTTGGTGCCCTATCAACGCAGCTGGTGCTCGAGGGGCCTTCAATGCCCCGCCAACCACTGATGTCCTCCACCAGAGCAATCCTGATCCCTGGGTCCTCCGAGGAGAATGAGGCCACCAGAGCCAGGCGCCGTCACCTACGGTTCCCCGAGCTGCTGCCGGGCTCTTCTGGCTTGCCATGGCCGATGACACCCCCCCCCCCCTTGATACCAGGGGATCCATCGGTGTTGTCGGTGCCCCTCGGTGCCCTGGCCCAAGTGAGGAAAAGAGTCCGTATGACTCTTGGGGTGATGACTGCACAGACTCATCCTTCAAGTACTCCGATGACCCTCTCTTAGACCCTTTGCCCCCAGAGGAGCAGCGCCGGTCACCACCTGAGGGACTGTCATTTGTGGGGTTTGTTAGGGCTATGGCGCGCCACAAGATGCTGGAAGTGCTCCAGTTCATTGACACTCCTAAAGAGATCGAGGCAGTTCCGATCCACGATATTTCCAAGGAACTTCTCCATATGTGGGAGCACCCTATTTACGTCTCCCCAGTTAACAGAAAGGCCGATGCTACCTACTTGGTGCAACAGGCCCTGGGGTTCGAGAGGATGCAGCTCCCCCACCAGTCAGTGGTAGTGGAGTCCGCCCTGAAAAAGGCCCAGCACTCCCGCACCTATGACTCCGCTCCTCCGGGACGTGAGCATAGGGAGAACGATCTTCCAAGGCGCCATGCTGGTCACCTGCATTGCAGCTTACCAAATCTACATGACTCAATATAACCGCAATCTCCTGAAGCGAGTCCAGGATTTTGCAGAGGGCTTTCCCCAGCAGCAGCAGGAAGCGCTTGCTGCCATTGCCTTGCTGGGTCTGGAAGCAGGGGAAACATGAGGTGCGCTCTACCTACGATGTTTTTGAAACTGCAACCCGCTTAGCTGCCATAGGCATCAGCGCCAGACAAATGGCTTGGGCTCAGGGCCTCTGACCTCCGGCCGGAGGTCCAGGATAGGCTTGCCAATCTCCCCTGTACAGGCGAGAACCTATTCGGGGACAAGGTCCAGGATGCGATGGCACAGCCGAAGGACCGTCGCGACACCCTCCTGCAGCTATCCGTTAGTCTCGCAGAAGGGCCGTCCTCAGCCAGGAAATCTTCCAGGCAAGGCTCTCATAAGCCCTTCTACCAGCAGAGGAAGTATTACCCTCCGGCCGCTTGGACTTGCACACCCCGGACCAGTTCTAGGGGTCGCCCCCGCCAACAGCTGGCTCCCAAACTCCGACCACGGGCTTTTGATTGGCGGGGAGGGAGCACGAGTTAGCTGGCAGTTCCACTGGCACCCGATCCTCCAGTCAGCCTGCTTGTGCCACCTCTCCCTAGTCATGGCACTGCCAGAGAGATAGGGACTGGCAACACTGAAATTCTACACCAGTCACAGATAAGTGTGATAAGTAAATAATTTTTAAAGTCGTTGCCCATATGTTTTTTGGTGTTTTTTTTTTTGTTAGCAAGACACATTTGATAGGCTTTCTGCATTTCTAAAGGAAAAACGGACTTGACGGACTTGTCCTGTAAAAATTTGGCTGGCTGCAGCAGGCCTTGATTTCACAGTCCTGCACCTGTCAGCTTCCCTTACACTTGATCAGATCTTCATGCTAGGCACCGAACATTCATGTAAGGTGATATGGGCCAGTGGCTTATTGTTTAATGTAGTTAGTTCCCAAAACTTGACCCTTTAACTGCCACCACAACAAAATAATTTGACTTGGCCCTGCAGTCCCTAAATTGGGGTCTGCATACTATGTAAACAGTTGAAACCTTTAGGAATTTCCCTGCTCTGTACTCCACCCTCTCTGGACAGTACAGAATTTGAAAGTACTGTCCGGAAGCCAGATAGGGGGCTAAAATGTCTGAAAATTATCCGGATTTTAACCCTCCATTTGGGTCTAGCAGTTTTCAGTATCTGCATCTCCTCAACCAGTCTGAAGGAGCTGTGGTTTAACTCCACAGCCAACGGTGGAGCCATACAACCTCCAGGAAGTTGCCTGTGCATGCACATACGACCTCTCTCCCTGCTACAGTCTTGGCTGCCAGCAACTTTCCTCTCGCCCACGGCCCAACAGAAAAGGTTCAGCAGAGCCTCCAGCACTTATCCTCCTGCCCATGGACCTATAATAAAAGACATTATGGGGCTGCTGGCATCACCCCTACTGGCTCCTGCCCATAGCAAAACAAGAAAAGCGGCTGCTGGCACAGTTGACTCACCTCCTGCCCATGGCACCTCTCCTTCCGGCCATAGTACAACACAAAGTGGAGCCACTAGCACTTTTCCTCCTGCCCTGGGGCTGAACCTGAAAAGGATCAGCGGGGCCACTGGCACCACCCGTCTTAGCTCCTACCCGGGGCAAAACAATAAAAGCTGCCACTGGCACAGCTGACTCGCCTCCTGTCCATGGCACTTCTCCTCCTGGCCACACCATGACAGGAAGTGGGGCAATCAGTACCTCTTCTCCTCCCCGTGGGGCAATAAGTAAAGGCCACTGGCACCTCCTCTCCCATATGAAACAAAACAAGAGACCCAGGGGAACATAGGTGTGCTGAAGCAGAGGCCAGAAGAATGTTTGAGAGTAAAAGTATGTGTGTGAGAGGAAGAGAGAGGGTGTGAAAGAGTGAGAAACTGTATATATGTGTGAGAGAGAGAGCATCAGTGAGTGTGAGAACGCCTGGGTGTGTATCTGAGGGAGAGTGTGTCAGTGAGTGTGAGAGAGCCTGTGTGTGAGGGATAGTGAGTCTGAGAGAGATCTTGGGGGGGGGGGGTAGTGGGAGGGAGAGAGTCAGTGAGTGTTGAGAACTTGTATGTATGTATATGAGAGTCAGTGAGACTAAGAGATCCTTTAAATGTATAGGAGGGAGTGACAGTCAGTGAGTGTGAGAGAGCCTGTGTATGAGTGGGGAGAAGAAAGTCTGAGTTTGAGAAAGTCTGTATGTGTGTAAAGGGGATAAAGCAAGTAATTGTGGGAGAGCCTGGTTTTGTGTGAGTGAGGGCCAGAGTTTTGTTTGAGTGGGTGAGTGAGAGAAAGAAAGTAAGCATGTGAGTGCCTGTGTGTTTTTGTGTGTCTGAGAGAGGAGGAGCGTGTATATGTGAGGGTATGTTTGTGAGAGAGAGAATGAATGTGCGTGTGAGAGAGGATAAAGTTTGCATCCTCCCTCGCCCCCGCTAATCTAAGATGATCAAAGACGACTGGAAATCAGAAGTCCTGGAATATTGTTTACCTCTGTTTGGATTATTGATGTGTACTATTTTGAAATATTTTATTAGTGTTTTGTAAAGTTTTAAAATTTTTAATGAGTTATTATTTATTGGATGTTCTTTTCATCAGCTCTTTTGGAATATTTATGAATCATATTGAAATGGTTTAACTTTTAAGATGTTTTATATTTCTTGGCCATATTGTTTTGTGAGGAATGGTGATGTTTCTTTTTTTTCCATTTTTGCATTATATAAGGAGTCTGATTTGTGGTTTCCAACTGCACATTTTTGTTTATACTTATGGTCTCTATATTTGGTGAAGATCTGTTCTTCATGTGCGACCTAAGTGCGTTATTCTGCTAGTGTGTATAGTTTCTGTGTAGTGATCTATAACAGCCTGCCATGTTCTGTTTCCTAATAGGAGATGTATTGTTGTTTTAGGACCTGATGTAATATTTTAAGTGTTGTCTATTCTTAGGATTTTTACTTTGAGTGCTGGCAGTTAGTGCTGTTTTCTTTTGGGAGGTTTGCTATACTATAATTGTAATTGTTTACTCATGGCTTTCTGGTGGCTAAGCCCACACCAAACACATGTTATAATAGGGCTAATACCATACGGGTTCCAAGTATCTTTTTTGCAGGATTTTCTGTGCTGCACCATAGCAGTGCATGTAAATATAATATATGGTTGTAAGTCATATATTTTTACCTCAGAAGACTGTACTTTGAATGTCCTTTTCCATATAAAATTTGTTATAACTGTATAATTTAAACTGTGTGTGAGGGAGGGAGTCACACAAGGCTGTAGACTTTGTCTAGGGCACTTCATGCCCTGTGATGGCAGTGGTGGTAAAAGGGTGTCAGGTTTAAAAAAAAAAAAAAGCACAAGATAGTGGGAAGAAGTTGGTATTTGATTGCATGTGGGAATATGTATGTTCATCTACCCAAAGCAGAGGAATCTCAACTGGGCAGACTGGATGGACCAATTTGGGCATCATCTGTATCTTACTATGAGACTGATCACTGGCTTAAGAGATAAGAAACAATATTTTTATTTATTTATTTATTTATTATTTATTTTTGGTTTTTATATACCGGAAGTTCCTGTATAAAATACATATCACTCCGGTTCACAGGTAACTGAAATAACTACCGCCGTGTGGCGGTTTACATGGAACATATCAAACGATTTACATAGAACATATCAAACGATTGCTTTATAATAAGTAGAAAAAACAAACTATAATAATAGGGTAAAATAGATTGAGTTATTAGAAAGTTTGTGCAGCCTGAAAATGACAAGTATTTGTGATTCTTCAAATCAAATGCATGTTTTCCTAATGAGGCGGGGTGGGAAGCAGTTGATAGGTAATTGTGGTTTCCTGACTTTTCTAATAGAATGTTGGAATTTTTTTCAATTTATATTTTATTGAAAAAACACATAATACAATCATTGTATAGTCAAAGCCAATAGTTATCAACAAAGAAAGACTGTTGCAGAAAAACAGTCTATAAATTTTGAAAGTAGCCAAATTGGACAGGAAAATCTCCTGGTTGGAAATGCTGAGAGAGAGGCTAGTTTTCTGAGTTTGTTTGACATAGAGCGAAACATTTGCAGGTGGTTCTTTGTGCTAGAGGGAGGCTTTGTATGTATGTGTTTTGTGTTTGTGTATGTTGGAAACTGAGATACTGCTTTGGTATTTTTATATTTGGGATCATACGGTTGCACCTTGATTTGTGCACAACTTTCTAGTAATAAGGCAAGGAATAAAAGTTTAAAATAGTTGTGTGGAAAGACAAAGGTGAAAATTTTACTTTGAGCCTCCAAGTGTTTGGAATTTTCACATTTGAAAGTTGGGAATCCTAATATAGAAGAAAAAAGGGAATGCTGTTATTCTAGCTAAATAGGTTACAGAATAACACATGTAATGTACATTACCCACAATCATCAGAAGGCAAAGGGTTAAAAAAAACATTCCGAGGGGGGCGGATCCAAGATGGCCGCACAGTGATTTCGGCCAGCCAGAGGCTCCATGGTGAAATTTTTCTTTCCTGCTAACCTTTACCTCTTGGATGGGAAGAAAGCGGAAGCCAAGGGGGGAACCCTACCCTGAGGCCCCCAAGACACCGCTACTTACCGGACCCATGGATGCCCATGTTGTCCGTGGAGAACTTCAGCAAGCGGGAGTGCAGTCGCTGGAGAGTGGGGGGAGGGGAAGTCGAGCTCCCCTCTCTCCCTGACTCATTATCACCTTTAAGCCCCGCTGAGGGCGTACCGCCGAGGAATCCCGCAGCCGAGAGAAGCACCACCGGAACGGCAGAAACACTACCGGACCAAAGAGTCGAGGAAATGTTTCTGGCAGGGACCGCAGGAGGTACGAAGGCAGCGTTGAGCCCAGTTCCTTCGGGGCAACTCGACGGGGAGGAAAGACCAGTGCTGAGAGAAACGGGTAGCAGCGAAGATTCCCTTATGGCCTCATTACTTGCGACTGGGGTAAGACCCACTGTTTTTCCCTTAGAATTGATCTAGGAAACCATAACAGATATGAAAACTTCTATGCTGCGATTACTACAACCGATAAATACCAGTTTAAAAGCAATGGAAGAGAAAGTAGAAATACTGACTCATGCAAATGTAAACCTGGAACAGAGAGTGAAAACAAAAAGTCAACAGATTAAAGAATTTCAACAAGTTCAGTCTGTGATGATAAAGGAAAAGAAGAATATGGCAGTAAAGATGGAAAATATTGAAAATCAATTAAAAAGCAGGAATTTAAGATTCATTAACTTTCCGCAGTTGCCTCAGGTATTTCCTAGAGAGACTTTTAGGAGATATTTTCGGGAAGTGCTTCAAGTAGAAGAGTCTGCTATTCCACCTCTTTCGAGAATATTCTATTTGCCAAAAGTTAAAGACCAACTTGGGCAACGAGATCTTGCGGATCAAGAAAATCTGAGAGCTGATGTTCCAATAGATATCTCTGCATTATTAGAGGTATCGGATACTGAACAAGCTACTCCCGCCACTTTTCATCATCACTCTGGCCTTAGAGTCAGATAAGAACTGGCTGTTGAGATTGTTTAAGACAAAGGAATGTAGTCTTTTTAGGCTGTAGAATAAGGGTGTTCCCAGATGTATCTAAGGATACTCAAAAGAGAAGGAAGGCGTTCCTTCTCTTGAAACCACAAGTGTTGTCAATAGGGGGGTCCTTTTTCCTCAAGTACCCATGTAAATGTATTATAAAATATGCAAATAATACTTATGTTTTTTGAACCCCCTCAACTCACATAATTTCTTATAGGGAAAACTCCGCTGACTCCCGTAGGTAACAGTAGTGTGTTAACTCCCTCATAGAATTAATAGGTTCTCTGAAACTGTGTACGATTTCTTTAGTAAGTAAATATATTTTAGGTTGTGTAATCCTATCCCCTCAATTCTGAGGACTTAATTTAAGATCGCTCACCAACAAAACATTAATACTCAACGACCTTCTGCAGGACTCATCCCCAGACTTTTGCGCCATAACAGAAACATGGCTCAAATCTTTGGACTTCGCCCTCATTAACCAATTACCAACAAAAATCTACGATTTTTTCTCTATACCAAGACAAAAAAAAAGAGGAGGGGGTATCTTCCTAGCTGCCAAAAAGTCTCTGAGATTTACACACTACCCAATCCACTCAGCTACCAAACTTGAAATAGGATTTTTCAAATCAGAACATCTCCAAATCCTCCTAGTCTATGCCCCTCCAGGCCTACTAGAGGCCGATGCCTCCCCCATTCTCGAAATTATAGCTGCTCACCTTAACCTAGACTCTCCTGCTATAATCTTGGGTGACTTCAACTTACATGTTGACAAAGTCCCCCTCTCAACAAACTGCGAAGCTTTCCTCACCGCAATGTCAGCTATGGGTTTCAAACAGCAAATCAACAAACCTACTCACAAAGCGGGCCACACACTAGATCTTTTATTTACAAACTCTGGCATTACACAAACCAAACAACCAGTGTGTAAACAAGTCCCATGGTCAGATCACTCATTAATCTCCACTACCTTCTCTCTGCTACAACCGGGCTCTAATCACTACTCTAGTCCATCATTCCTCTACAGGAAACCTTGCGCCTCAGAGAACCTCATCAAGCTCCTAGCCCCGGATCTTTCTCACATCAACGTCTCCACGCCCAACTCAGCCCTCCAATCCTGGTCCAAAATAACAGAATCAGTAGCTAATACTCTGTCCGCTGACAACTAAAAAGCCTATACAAAATGCGTCCAAAAGGCAACCCTGGTTTAACGACGAACTGCGAAAACTCAAACATACTCCGGCAGAAAGAAAGAAAATGGCGTAAAGCCCCCTCACCATCCTCACTTTCTGATTACAAACGTTCCCTCCACTTTTTCAAGAGCATTACACTGAAAACCAAAAGAGACTACTATGCCCTTAAGATTCACCACCTCATCTACGACTCTAAAGCTCTCTTCACCTTCGTTTCCAGTCTCACAAAAGCTATCACTCCAGATATCCCAACCGACTTATCACAGACTAAAGCAGATGAACTGGCCCTTCACTTCAGTAAAAAAATCTCCGACCTCCTCAATCAGCTGACACCAAACACTTGCACATTCAATAGCACATATCTGCTCCCAAACAAAGACATTCAGCTCAACTCCTTCGAACTCATCACCATCTCAGAGATACAAGCGGTGCTGAAGAAAATAAAACCTTCTTCTCACCCTTTTGATCAATTACCCTCCAAAATGCTTCTTCTAATCCCCGATATTATTTCAAAAACCCTAGCCGACATCATAAATTGTTCCCTGTCCCAGGGTATCTATCCAGACGACCTTAAAACAGCCTCAATCAAACCACTCCTAAAAAAAAACCGAACCTAAATGCCAGCGATCCTAACAACTTCCCCCCTATTTCCAACCTCCCATTTATAGCTAAAGTTATGGAAAAATTAGTGAACTCTCAATTGTCTAATTACCTAGAGGATCATAATATTCTGTCCTCAAACAAATATGGTTTTCGCAAAGCTGCAAGCACCGAAACACTACTTCTCTCCCTCACGGACTACCTCCTCTCCGGCATCGATAAAGGTCAAGCATTCTTATTAATCCTCCTTGACCTTTCGGCTGCCTTCGATACAGTCAACCACCTCCTCCTGCTAAAACAGCTGGCAAACATAGGAGTGACAGGCTCAGCACTGAATTGGTTTAAAACATTCCTGGAGAACAGAGGATATAAGGTGAAAATTCATAATAAAGAATCCCACTACTTTCCATCCTCCCTAGGGGTTCCGCAGGGTTCCTCTCTTTCACCCACGCTTTTTAATGTCTACTTGCTCACACTCTGCCAACTGCTCACGAAATTAAACTTGAAACACTTCCTCTTTGCAGGCAAAGAATCCATCACGAAAACATTAGAATACTGGGATAGTTGCCTAATAGAAATCAAACACCTCCTCACCAGCCTAAATTTAATACTTAATGCCTCGAAAACAGAATACCTGCTGATATCTCCAGAAAACAACAATACTACCTCCAAGCCACCAGCCCTCCTTCAAACCTCCCATGTAAGAGACTTAGGAGCAATCCTAGACAACCGTCTCAACCTTAAATCATTCATCAATCAAACTACCAAAGATTGCTTTCATAAATTACATATCCTTAAAAGAATAAAGCCGCTCTTCCACACTCAGGACTTCAGAACAATTCTGCAAGCAATAATCTTCTCCAAGCTAGATTATTGCAACTCACTACTACTGGGCCTCCCAGCAGTGGTAACCAAACCTCTACAAATGGTACAGAATACAGCAGCCAGAATCCTCACAAACTCCAAGAGAATCGACCACATCTCCCCAATCCTCAAAGACCTTCACTGGCTACCGATTCACTACAGAATTATGTACAAATCCATCACCACCATCTACAAGGTCATCCACCAACATACCCAGCTTGACATACAAATTCCCTTCAAAAAACACACGTCCACCAGACCCATCAGGGAATCCTACAAAGAATCGCCCCAGGTACCACACCCCAAAACTTACCAATACAAATCTCTCAGTGTCAGAGCGCTCTCAACAGCAGGCCCACCTTTATGGAACTCCATACCAACTGAACTGAGACAGGAACCATGACTACTCACATTCAGGAAAAGGCTAAAAACTTGGCTTTTTAAAAAAGCCTTCCCAGGCCTCGATTAAGAGCCTCACCAAACATCACAAACACTTTATAAAAAAAAAAAAGGGATTCAAATAAGTATTCACTAACTTCACTGTCATCTCCATTACCATTTTACTAATGTCATTTGATATACATTTGCACTCTATTGGAATCAGTTGTGTTACCCTGTAAATATTATATAGGAATCGATTTTGCTACCTTGTAAATATGTTCCTTCTTTTCCTGATCCCAGTTATCATTATCCTGTTTTAATGTAACTGCCGCACTTCCCTAACCATACTCTTGTTACTGTGGTTCGAGTTCTCTATACTTTACACACATTGTTAAATGTAAACCGGTTTGATGTGATTCTTGTCATGAAAGTCGGTATAGCAAAATAATAAATAAATAAATAAATAAATAAAATAAGAGAATATGTATACTATTATGCAGAATATTGGTTTTTTCTTTAACCATATATTTATATTCTCTGTATTTTCCTACAAGAATTTATCTTGTGATTGTTTTGTTAAATGCATAAAGAAAAAATAAAAACAAAAAAAAACAAACCATTCCAGGATAGGGGTGGGTTGGGGTTCCTGATACTTACTTGCCTGCACATATTGAAAACAGTAGCCCATTATCTTGTTCTTTCTTTTATGTTAGAATTTGAAATATTCCTTAATATTATGCATATGTTTTTTAACTTTAAATGACTTGTATAAGATAATAGAAAAATCTGAATTTGCCATTAGCAAAAGTGACCTTGGTACACTGGTAAGGGTGATGGTATGTACTATGTGTTACTGTACCACTATCTACACTCTGGTTTACTAAGTCAGTGTTGCATTCTGGACCTGGAAATATTTGACGCATTTTCAGGTTAGATCACCTCAGTTTTGTTTCCTCTCTCTTTTGGAAGCCACTTAAATAGCTGAAGGAAAAATCTGTGCTGGCTTGTTGAATACCAGGCCTTTTGTGATAGCTGCATTTTATGCGATCAGCAGTGGAAGGAAATCTTTATTTGTTTTTCTCTCTTTGTGCTGAAATTAATCTTGACTGCTGTACAGTATAGTTACAGCGCTTCAGACGTAAGCACACATCTGGGCTTGTAGTTAAGGTTTCACTGCTAGACCAGCAGCTTCTGTCAGAGTTGCACAGAGTTGTTCCTTATGTGCTGGGAAAGAATTTTCAGGATATCTGCAGTGAGTACTCATTAGGTGCACTTGCCTAGGCTAGTCTGAGATCTCGCTTGGTTACCCAAAAAAAAAACTGAATTGCTTGGGGCCCTCGAGCCACAGTTGTGCAACTTTTGCCTTTTGACATGTAGCGATAATGGTGATTTCCTTATCCTGCTACACTGGTCCAGTCTAGTGGGTGATATCTGCCTATTAGCAAATGGAGACAGAGGATTCACACTTTCAGTGATATCATCACTTTTATAGCCAGTATTTCTCTGTCCCCAGCAGAAGGTGGCTACATGCTTGATTGGTGCAGTAGGACTCCTTGGCTCTCAGTCTCTGGCCTTTGGGCCTGGTTCCTGGTGTAGCTTACTCCCAGGGCACCGGCTTGCATTCCACAGAGTTGGTAATTTTTAACCAATGCCATCCTTCTTATCCAAGGTCATTTTGCCTTTACTTAGACAGTAATCTCTCCCAGTGTCTCATAAAGGGGAATGTGATGGTAAGGGTAATCTGGCCCCTTATTTAAAC
This sequence comes from Rhinatrema bivittatum, assembly GCF_901001135.1. Classification (NCBI taxonomy): domain Eukaryota; kingdom Metazoa; phylum Chordata; class Amphibia; order Gymnophiona; family Rhinatrematidae; genus Rhinatrema; species Rhinatrema bivittatum. The sequence continues at coordinate 270,667,580 of NC_042615.1, read as the reverse complement.
GTTCTTTGAACCTTCTTCAGGTATTAAAAGATGGCAAATCCCCTTCAACTAACCGTTAAGCCATTAATTATTAGACCACATGGGGAGAGGCAGCTTCAGAATCCTCATTGTCCATGTAAATCAAGCAAATGATCCCCTCAGTCTTTTGTTGACGGGTTGGCAGATTCTGAAGGTGCTATGTGCTCATTCTATGATGGCTCAGGCTTCCTCTTGAGTACAGCCTCTGTTCCAGAGGACATGTGTAAGGCAGCCACTTGATGTTTACATTTTCTCATAGATGTTCTGGATTAGATGTGCAAGCCAAAGGGTGATACTGCCTTTGGGGCAGGCTTTCTCGGAACAGTCCTGTCCTCTTCCCACCCAAATGAGCTTGGATATGTCTTGCTAGTCTGGACTGATGTAGCAGGATAAGGAAGGTAAATTGAGTCTTACCTGCTAATTTCTTTTCCTTGAGTCCTGCTACATCAGTCCTTGGCAGCAGACCTTGGATTTGGCAGAACATTTCAATTTTGCTTTCAAGGTGCACCCAAGGCTGCTGATTCTATGCTATTTCTTGCTCCTGTGGCACTGCTTGGCATTTGCAGTGCCATACAAAGGTACCTGGGATACGGTCCCTGCTCAGTAGAGTTCACTTTCTAAGCAGGGCAAACAGGAGTATTTCCTCTGTCCCTGCTGTATATGAAGTCTCTATTTATTGTTCTTAAAGTTAATTGTGTTTTTAGAAGCAATTGCTATAGTTCATTGTTTTGACATAATATTGGCTATTGCCGGTGCAGCACCAGCCTATATACCAAGTGATGATGTCACTGAAAAGGGTGTCTCCTCTGTCCATCTCCTAGTAGGCGGAGATAACCCACTAGTCTGGACTGGTGTAGCAGGACTTATAAGAATGTAAAACTTGCTATATTGGGTCAGATCGAGGGTCCATCAACCCCAGTATTCTGTTTCCAACAGTGGCCACTCCAGGTCATAAGTACCGTATTTTTCGCTCCATAAGATGCACTTTTTTTCCCCCAAAAGTGGGGGGGGAAATGTATGTGCGTCTTATGGAGCGAATATAAAAAAAAAACACAAAAATCTAACAAAACCCCCACCCTCCTGACTCCCCCAAGACCTGCCGACTTAATTTACTGCAACCCCCCACCCTCCTGACCCCCCCCAAGACCTGCCGACTTAATTTACTGCAACCCCCCACCCTCCTGACCCCCCCAAGACCTGCCAAACGTCCCTGGTGGTCCAGGAGCGGTCCGGGAACGATCTCCTGGGCGTGGCCGTCGGCTGCCAGTAATCAAAATGGCGCCGACGGCCCTTTGCCCTCACTATGTCACTGGGACCGAGTAAAAACTGCTTTTCTGTGCACCTTCCGACTTAATATCATGGCGATATTAAGTCGGAGGTCCCGAAGGGTTAAAAAAAAAAAAAATTGAAGTTTGCCGGCAGGCTGTCGGGTCGAAAACAGGACGCTCAGTTTTGCTGGCGTCCGGTTTCCGAGCCCGTGGCTGTCAGTGGGCTCGAGAACAGACGCCGGTAAAATTGAGCGTCGGCTGTCAAACCTGCTGACAGCCGCCGCTCCGGGCCAAAAGGAGGCGCTAGGAACCGCTAGTGTCCCTAGCGCCTCCTTTTACCCGTTTCTACCACCGGACCTAATTTAAATACTGAATCGCGCGTGCCAGGAGAGCGAGCATTCGCTCGTTCTCCCGCGGACTTTACTGAATCGGCCCGATAGTAAATGATGACACTGGTCCAGCTAGTTTGTGCTGCAGTTCCTTTCCACACTGCAAGGATTTAACCCACCTGCCAGCCATGGATCATGCCTGCTTGTAAGAGATCTCTTCATATCCAGGTCAGTTTTTATCTTCCTCGTTTGTACTGTATATTATTCAGCATACAAATTCCCCTACTTAGTGCACATCTGCACCCCTCCTTTCCACACTGTCCACAGTGTGCTGTAATGATCTAAATAGATTCCAATCGTAGCCTGGCTATTGCCCAAACATCTGGACTTCTAGATCTCCTGCATAGCCTGCCAGACAGATCCAGCTATGTGAGTGCTTGCATTTCTGCTAGGACCAGAAACAGAATTTTTATAAAAATTAAAAACTTTGGAGCCAGCCAAAATGCTTAATTGACATGGAGAAATTCCTAGCAGCTTTTTATTTATTTATTTTTTGTCGTTTAACAGGGTGAATTAGCCATGATCTGTGGTAATGTACATCTTAGCAGCACTGGATGGAAAGTCTTTCTAAACTATCAAAGCTTTTGCATGTACGCGCATCATCAGCATCCCCTCTGTCTCTTTGCACGGACAGTATTCTCTTGTCTCTTTCTTTTTTGGGGGGCATTATATTCCTTTTTTCGATTTTTTTTCCTCACTCAGTGAGCCCCAAAACTGCACTTTTCAGTGCTATTTCCCAGCTGGGAAGAGAAAAAAAAAAAGGAAGAGGACTCGATCATAGCAAAAAGAGCAGCCAGTGGCTTCAGGGCGTTACTCACTGTTGGCCATGGCTGGTGTTATCTATGCCTTGGCCCCAACCATAATCGGGTGAATTGTTGTCCCTAAGGATGGATGTCCCCTCAGGTGCAGAGAACCAGAGTGGCAAATATTGACTCCCAGAGATTACAAGCCCAGCCTCTGGCCCCTTCGACGTCTGGGAGCACCCACAATAAGTCATCCAGCAATAGTGATGCTTAGGTCAGGGATAAAGACCATCCTCACAGCACATCCTTGAATCCACATCAAGATGTATCAGAAACCGAAGTAGAAGCACAGAGAGGCCTTGCACTCAACGCATGTGTCTTCGGTACCAGCTAAAAAAAGCAAAATCATCAATACAGCATCGGTCAAAAGACCCTGCAAAGCAATTTGCTGGCAGTTGTCATCCTCATCGAACCAAAAACATGAGGGATCAGCATGCACTGAAGCATCTAAGGCCATAGAAAGACCTGGAGAGATACCAGGGAGCTGGTAGGGCCTCAAGATACACCTAGACAGTGGACATTTACTTGTTAGTAGCTCACCAAAGCAACATGGACCCAGCCAATGCTCGAGGAAGAAGTACACATACTTAAAAATAATGCTCTGAAACAGTGATGACCCACAACCTGGGGGGAAAAAAGGGGAATCCAGAGAGGGAGAAACAACCTAGAAATGGGGCATTGCAGACCCTCTTTTTGCACCCTTTGTGCAGAGAACGGGCATGAGGAAGACCGCAGTCCATATAGGTAACCAGAAACCAAAGAGTCTTTAAATGAGCAAGGGAGGGCAGAAACCCAACTGGCCTTACGGGAGTGTGCTTTCTGTAAAACAGATAGCTATTCAAAGGAAGAATGTCCTTGGCTTGTGGATCTGGAATTCGAATGCAAGTTAGCGGAACAATGTGAGACGGAGCAAAGAATGGGGACAGAGCCCCTGAATGTTAATGACACATGGGAAAATGCTTGGGATCACAAGTTGTCAAAACTCCAAAGTTGCAATTTTGTGAGTGTCCCACATGTATGACTTAAGAACTTTATAATCCAGGTGGACCTGGAGGGAGTCTCTACCCAGGCCTTCTTAGATTCCAGCTGAGCAAAACGCTCATTTGCCAGGACTTACTTTTTCAAGGACATATTAACACCATAAGAAAATAGATACAGTAACTTGTATACATGGAGCCAAGTGTTCAATTTCCCATGTCCTCTTGATGACTGCCACAGGACAAGCTGTGTTAGAAGCGGCTGTCCTCTCCGAGCTTCCGTACCCAGTAGTCCTGGGTTGAGATTATCCCCATTTTACAACCTTATGGAGACAACTCCTGGGTGTTGGACAATACTGCTGGAGAGGGGAGGCACTTGAGAAGGAGCCGGTATGTACTCCGGATATGTCTGGATGATCAACCGGACATGGCTGAGCTATCATCTCTTCATATGACGGCATGAAGGTTGAGCGCACAGTATTGAGTCTGTTTGGAGTCTCTGATCTACTGCAACAAGTACTTCTTTCAGCATGCAAACCTTCAACCTGGCATAATTATGCCTTCAAATGGGACCATTATGCAAATTGGTGTTCTTCACGTGGCGTAGACACTTTCTTATGAACCAAAGGTTCTACTAGACTAATTGTTTCACCTATCCCAGTCAGGACTAGCAACTTCAGCAGTCAGAGTTCATCTAAATGCCATAGCAGTTCATCATGTATATGAAGACAGCCATCCCATCTTAATTCACCCTTTGGTATCAGAGTTCATGAAAGGGGTTGATATGACTATATCCGCCAGTTATGAAGCCTGCTGTGGCCTGGGACATTAATGTAATGCTTCCATCCCTTAAAAAAAAACCCCTATTTGAATCACTCGAAACGACTTCCCTTAAATACATGACATGGAAGGTCCTATTTCTCTTTGCAGTGACTTCAGTATGCTGAGTGTGTGAACTACAAGCACTCGTTCACCTTCTTCCTTACCTGCAGTTCTGTCATTACAAGGTGGTGGTATGAACACACATGAAGTTTCTACCAAAAGTGGTATTCGCTTTTCACTTGAATCAGTTTATCACGCTTCCCACCTTTTCCAAACCTCATGCCCATGAGGGTGTGAAATTCCTACATACACTTGATTGCAAATGTGCCTACTACAAGCACCAAACACAAATGTGCTGAAAGGTGCCTCAACTGTTCATTTCCTATGATCCTAACAGGCTTGGAGTAGCTTTTTCAAAGATGACTCTGTCAAATTGGATAACCAACTGCATACAACGCTGCTATACAGCAGCTGCTCTAGACCTTGCAGGCCCGCTGAGAGCGCATCAGGTGCGTGCAACTGTTACATCCATAGCGCATCTTCGAGGGATGTCTATAAAAGACATTTGCAAAGTGACCACTTGGCCCTCAGTGCACACCTTCACCATGTACTACTGTCTGGACTCCTTAACTACAAAAGACAGTGCAGTGGGACATGTTGTACTGAGACTTTCTCAAGTCAAGTAGCCTGCTCTCCATGGTGTGGTCTAGGTTGCAAAAAAAAAAAAAAAAAGACAGCTGCTTGATGCCACCAGCTATGGGAATCCCCACAGATTATGGCTAATTCAGCCCTGCTTATTGATGGATAAATGCAAGTTTATGGTAAGCAAGCAGTGTAGATAGCAGGATGAATTGGCCATGAGTTGCCCACCCTCCTCCTTGGACACTAGACTCTATCTATGGAATCTTTTGGAATGGACTGAGGGGATACTGATGACACCTGTGTGTAGAACTCCCGTGCATGCAAAAGCTCTGAGAGTTTTGAGAGGCTGTTGCCATCTAGTATCTCCAGGGAGTGCACTACCACACATGGCTAATTCATCCTGCTCTCTACGGAAAACATTGTTTACATTAAGCAAACTTTTTTTTTAAATCTAATTTTTTTCCATTTTTTGCTTTCCTACAATTTTTCTGCGTTGGCAGAGCAGCAGCTGCTCCCAGCCACTGCAGCTTCAATTTCCAGCCCCAATGACTGTTGTTGATGCTTCTCAGTTACACCACCCAGCAGGCACCAGGATTCTTCTGAAGTATGGATACCCACAAAAATTAGTCACTCTTCAGCTGCCTCATGACAAAATGCAAGCACTAATTGTCAATGGATCCATCACAGACCTCTTTGAGATTGACGGGGGTCGAGCAAGGCTGCATCATCACCCTAGCATACCCCTCGATATTCCTTCCTCCATCTGACACAGACAGGCTTTCAGTTGGAGTGCAAGTAACCTACTGAAGAGATAGTAAATTGTTTAATACAGATTTACCTATCTCTCAAAGAGAATGCTAACTGTTCAGGTACGTGAAAGAACCTCCTCCACGCCTCCTGAATAGCAGATTGTGAGCTAGCTTACTTTGAAGCGGGCTCTCAACTGCTTTTGGGAGTATGTATTTTGTGCTAGCAGCAGACCACTTACTTCAAAGTGCTCTTCAGAGTTGGGGTTGTAAGGTGATTTGCGACATCGCTGGTTGCTGTATGGCTAGTATAAAAATGAATGCATCCAGCGGCAGAAGAGAACTCTTGTGCTTTATTTTTACCTTCTGAGGCATTAGAATTTCTGTATTGTATCTTCAGGGCTCCAGAAATAGTCACCTGATTGCCAATTGCAAGCAAAAACCCCCTAGCTGGTGATCTAATGCTGGGACAGCAGGAAAATAATGCCATTGGATCAGTGGTCTTTTACTTCCAGTTCTTGCAACCTAGGCCTTCCTCTCTTCTCCCTCACTCCTAATCTGATAACCAACCCTGACCCCTTCTCCTTCCTGATTCCCCCTTTCCACCATTTAATTGAAGCAGTGGCAGCAGCCATAGGATGGACCTATAAGTCAGGGTACTCGCAGGCCACCCTTCTTAATTGGCTCTAACACTTCCCAGTGGTTAGTGTCCCTCATGGACTGGAATTGCCCACCCTGTCCTAACTTGTGTCCCACCCTCTACCCATCCCATTTTCTTTTTTTCCTTATATGGATTGTTTTGTGGGGCAAATACCTGCTTTATTACAGCTTTACCAAATTGGATGAAGTGGTCTCTATCCTTGGTTAAACCACATAGTAACCCTCCCTTTGAGATTTTAAATCGTATCCATGGTTCTCCCCAAACACTTATTAGTCTGGTCTGTCTTGACTAGATTGTAAACTATATAGAGCAGAACTGCCTCTTGTGTGTATTTGTATAGCACTCTATAAATCTTGTAGAGCCTTATAAAGGAATGGTGATGATAGTAGTGAATTTTGGCATAGTAAGACTTATCAGTACACGAAATGATGGTCAAATGTGTCTCAGTAAAAATTTTGAGAACTGTCAGTAAAAAAATAAAAAATAAAAAAAATATATATCTTCATGAATTGGCAGCTGTGTCCTAAGGGAAATAATTTGCTATAGCAGTGAGGCATTACAGTTCTGACTTAGCAACAGTGCTTTGGCATGTGGTGATCATTTAGCAAACAAGAAGTGCATTCATGGGAAGAAGAGAGGGGTGCAAACCAGAATCATTGTAAACATTACAAACTGGCCTGGAAGATCAAATATTTGGAAGGTAAATTTGGGTTTCAGCTCTTAAAGATGCAAGTTTTAGATACTTTTGAGATCTTCATAGAGCCTCTGTGTGTGTGTTGTCATCTGCTAGTTCTTGAAAAAATGCACACTGACTCTTGCAACACATGGAAAAACCTTTAGATTCTGCTTGGTCAGCGGGCAAAAGTCCAGAGAGAATGAAGCTAAGCTTTCTGACCCTGTCCTCCCTTCCTCTCCCCACACCCATGTAACTATACAGCATTGCAGTACTGTGGCTTGGTCACGATTCCTTGTATCAGTCTACTGATCATGCCTAAAACTCTTTATGCTTTGACACCAGTAAGCAGCACAAGTCCTTTCCTGTCTGCATCTCTTACCCTTGACCTCATACTGCATAAAATACACTGCAGCCCCCACCGGTGATTTAACAATATGGTTTTAATGCACCAGCAGGAAAGCGTTTAATGTCTCTTGTCTGCAGCATAGCAATTGGTCCTGGGCATTGAGGCCTCACTTTTCACATTCTGATATGTATGTGACTACCTACCATCGCTGTAGGAGACTAATCTAATTTGCTGACTCCCACCACTAGCATTCCTGTTGGCTTCTGACGGGAATATTCATGTTAGTCTTCTAACCACAGAACTAAAGATGTGGAGCTGTGCTTGCTTTTTTTTTTTTTTTTTAAATACCTGCATTACTTGCTAAAGAAAGGGAGGGTGTATCGAGCCCCTACATCATTTCTGTGACACACGGGCGCACTCTGAGCCCTCCGCCACTGAAGAAGTGCGGCAGAGAGAGAGAGTGTCAGGAGCACAAAGGCGATGCTCTGGATTAAAAAAAAGAAAGGGAAGGGTAGGGTGAGTGCAAGGTGGTGTCAGCAGCTGGAGAAGAAACCTGGCTTCCTTTCCAAAGTTCTGATGATTCCTTTCTTTTATTTTAGAGATCGGTTCTTCCAGTTTTGTTTTCTGCAATCACTCCACAAACGGCAGTGTGAGTTAGAATCCATACCAAAAAAAAAAATTGGCATTATTTCATCTTGAACTGAAAAGCAGAGGTTGGATCAAAATGTTGCCGGATTGCAAACTGGTTGCAAATGTCAGTGTTCAAGAGCAAGTGATCATGGGGCAATTTTCCAGACTGCCCACGTTGGGCAAAGTCCCCGGGTGCTTTTAGCCCGCAGACATTGCTCCGGTTTTTTAGAGGAAAAGATTGTGTGTGCTTGGGAAAGTTTTGTGCCAGAGGACATTTGCCCCGGTTGCTTCGGTGGGTACTTGAAGCATGGAAAATGAGTATAGAGTTGAAAATGCCATCTATGCATATCATCTTCCTCCCCCTGACTCCCGACCAAAGCATGCCCACTTTTACCTGCATTTGGGGGGAGGGAGTGCAATTTTCAGACAGCAAGTAGAGTAAAATGCTTTTAGAGTTATCTTCCCTCGCTCATTCCTAAAAAACCTAAAACATTTTGAGGTAGAAACTGGTTGAGATGGCCAAGGTATAATAATTACTAATGTTCTGTTCATGATCGATTAACCTCAGTTATAGCATTTCTCTTTCCCCTAAGTGCACACCCCTGCCTCTCTCCCAGGTGGTTCAGCTTTCTGCCTCTTATTGGTGCTTTGCCCTGTGGAATGGGCTATCTTTCTGCTGGGAGGGTCTAGCTTCCTTCAAAGGATAGGACCCCCATCTGTGGATTCCAGTCAAATCCGTTGGTGGCAGCACCGAGGGATAGAAAGAACATTACAGTTGTTTAATTAGTACCCTCCAGGCCCCACAAGGAAATGTTCCAGGTCCCTTCCCTGGGGCTCAGACTAAAAGGATCCTCAAGGGCCACGAAGTGGTTTGTTTTTCATGATATCTACAATAAACTTTCCTGAAAATGATTCCAGAAATGACCCAGCTCTACATTCTAAACTTCTAAACGGAACTAGAGTAATATTCAGAGGAAAGTGGTTTGTTTGTTTTTTAAAGGAATCCCTTATTATTTTCTACTCTCTGTTAACTGGAATGTGTAGGACTGCAACCAGTGCAAAAATGTGTGGGTATGGCAAGGAGGGGACGGGGTAGGGGCAGGTACACCCAACTGCTGGGAAGGAGTTTTGCTGAAAAATCAAAGTTATGAATCTTGATGACAAACTATAATCTGGCTATTTGCCTGAAAGTGGGGATATGCTGCTTCCAATCTTAAAAAGAAAGATTGCCATGAAGAGAGAGCCCAATTGCTGGTAAATACCTGGATTGCAAGGTGCGGATGGTGATCTATAGGAGAAAAATAATGGTATGTCCATTGGGCCTAGTTGAGTCTGGCTGCATTGTGGAGGTGATGCGCTCTGGCCCAGGGAGGGAAGGCAGCTGCTGCTTTTGTGGTGGCCCCTGCTGACTATTGAATGGTCAGTGACCCTTAACACATATATAGAAACATAGAAATGATGGCAGAAAATGACCAAACGGTCCATCCAGTCTGCCCAGCAAGCTTATGGTAGTTTCTGCCAAACCATACAGGACACCCCCATACTTATCAGTTTCCTAGACCTTAAATTCAGGGCTCTTATTGGTTGCTGTCTGAGTCCGGTTCCCCGTTACAATCTCCCCTGTACCTCCTCTCCTCCAGGGTATACATATTTTGATCCTTCAACCTCCTTTCATAAGTCATTTAATGGAGATCCCCCACAATTGTGGTTGCCCTTCTCTGGACTGTCTCCATCTTATCTCTGTCCCTTTTGAGATATGGTCTCCAGAACTGAACACAATATTTCGGGTGAGGCTTCACCAAGAACCTGTACAAGGGGATTAGCACCTCCTTTTTCTTACTGGTTATTCCTCTCTCTATGCGTCCCAGCATTCTTCTGGCTTTAGCTATTGCCTTGTCACATTGCATTGCCGTCTTCAGATTGCTAGACACTATCACCCCAGGATCCCTTGCTTGCTCTGTGCACAACAGCCTTTCATCCCCCATCACATACAGCTCTTTTGGATTACTGCACCGCAGATGCATGACTCTGCACTTCTTAGCATTGAATCCCAGCTGCCATATCTTTGACCACTGTTCAAGCTTCCTTAAATCATGTCTCATTCTCTCTACTCCTTCTGGCATGCCAACTCTGTTGCAGATCTTAGTATAATCAGCAAATAGACAAACTTTACCTTCTATCCCTTCTGCAATGTCGCTCACAAAGATATTGAACAGAACCAGGCCCAACACCGATCCTGTGGCACTACACTTAACACTATTCTCTCTTCAGAGTAGCTCCATTTACATTACATGCGATCTTCTTCTGTCCGTCAACCAGTTTGTAATCCACGCCACAACCTTGGCACTCGCTCCTAAGCTTCTCATTTTATTCACAAGCCTCCTATGTGGGAACGATTCAAAAGCTTTGCCAAAATCCAAGTAGATCACATCAAGCTCTCTTCCTCGAGCCAATTCTTTAGTGTTACCCAATCAAAAAAAAAATCAATAAGATTTGTCTGACAGGACCTTTGTCCTGGTGAATCCATGCTGCCTCAGGTCCAGCAATCCTTCTGACTATAGATAGGTTACTATCCTTTCCTTCAGCAGAGTCTACATTAATTTTCCCACCACCGAGGTGAGGCTTACCGGCCTGTAGTTTCCAGCCTCCTCTCCGCCACCACTCTTGTGAAGCGGGAGCCTGAGGCCTGCAAGAGTTCTCGGCATCGCATAGGCATTCCATCTGGGGATCGGGAAAGTGGCAGAGACCACAGCAGAGGAAAAATAAAGGGTGAAAGAAAGGTAAGCAAAGCCTAACTCATTAAATTTGTGGTCTTGCATTCCTGCTGTGCGATTTGAAGATTTGCGTAGTTTGAGGTTCTTGTGCTTGGACAACAATAGCTTTCCCAGTCACTGGCCTAAGGCTGACCTTGGCATGCTTTCATTGTCTGATTACAGAATGAACTAAAAAAAAAATACACTGGAATTTTGAAGAACATATTTTGTGTGTGTGTGTGTGTAACAGCTTCAGTAAAAAAGCCTCTTAAGAGCTTAAAGTAAAATAGTTTAGCTGATGAAAAGAAAGAAGCGATTGTTAATATTTTATACCATTATCCTATAAATTAAGAATAGGATTAAGTGCTGGGGTTAACAGTCTACATTAAAGAGAGATCTGGGTGATTTAAACAAGAGCAGATGTGTGTTAATTGCCATAGATGAGCTGTAAAGTAAAGTGATTTTTGCTTGGATCAGAGAAAAGGGTCTTGTACTTCATAAACTGCTTACGGTTAACTTCTGAGCGATGGCTGTGTAATTTTAGGCTTCTCTGAGATAGCTCTTTTAGAAATAGGAAGTTTGATAGATCGCTTTTGGTTTTGGGGTTGTGTTTGAATGCTAACGAATTGGAACCCTTTGTGACGTACTGTATTTGCCTTCTGAGATGATCCCCTGACACCGGGTAACTTGACTTTAAAATTAAGAGGGTTCAGGAGTGCTAGAGATGCTTTGAGCTGTGAGGAAGCAAATGCCTGGAGCTCCCATAGCTGCTGATATTAAATATAATATTTTAGTGGAAATTGCAAAGGTATTGCTATGCTGGATGTCCAGGGAAGTTACTAAAAGATCCCTGCCAGAGCTATGGGTCGAACAATCAGTAATGAGCAAGCAAAGCAGCAAAAAACGTTGCAGTGGAGAAAAGAGGTTGGAGATGAGCAGGCCTCAGATGAGCAAGAGGAGATGGCAGAAGCAGCACTACCACCAGACCTCATGGAGGGCATTAACAGGGTCATGGGCAACCTGGCCCATGACCCTGTTAATGGATACCAAGTTAGAGGTAGCGGTGGACAAAGTAGCACAGCCGGTCTCCACAGTAGGAGAGAACAAGAGTGGAAGTGATGGAAAAACATGTTGAAGAGCTAGAGCCATCCCTGACAGAGTCACAGAGAAAATTGAATGCCATGGAAAGAAACCAAAAAAGCTTTGTTGAGGAAAAACCAGACGATTTAGAAAACAGGATCCTTTGGAATAATATAAGAATTGGCCTTCCAGAGAAAACAGAAGGAACAAATCCAGTAAGGTTTTTCTCAAAATGGCTGCCAGAAATCCTCATGCTGGATTTGGGACCAAGTGGATTAAAAATAGTGTAGTGGAGCCCATAGAACACCAGCGCAAAGTCAGGGAGGGAAAGTCTGTGCGCCATCCTAAATTGTACAGCTATGGGGATAAAATTAAAATTATGGATTCAACCAGGAAAGCAGGCGAGCTGACCTACCAGAATGCCAGAATCTTCATATTCCAACACTTCCCTGATATCCAATTGTTTTTACTAAATTCTCAAGAATGGTGTCATCGTTCTGTTGAAGAGGATGTGGTTTGGTTGGGTCACATCTGCATATGTGGTGGGCATGTCCCAGGGTTAGTCAGTTGTGGGGAGAAATTGAACTAGAAATAAAAAGGGCGGTTAAAAAAAAATTCGTACTCACTCCAACTTCTATGCTTACTAGGATACTGGGGGTGGGGGGGTGTGGATCTTGGAGACAGGATCAGTGGCAATGAAAAGGTTCTAATAACTTTAAAGGCATTGCTTCCTATCCCATGACTTTCTAGTTTCTGGAAAAATCTCTCATGTAGGATTTCATCAAATACTGTCTGAAAATCCCGTTACACGATTGGCTCACCCTTATCCACATGTTTGTTTACACCTTCAAAGAATTCTAATAGATTGGTAGGACACGACTTCCCTTTACTAAAACCATGTTGGCTTTTTCCCATTAAGCTATGCCTATCCGTATGCCAGTAATTCTGTTTTTAACTACGGTTTTTATCATTTTATCTGGCACCAACGTCAGATTTACTGGTCTGTAGTTTTCTGGATCATCCATGGAGCCTTTTTTTAAAAAATTGACTGTACATTGGCTGCTCTCCAGTCTTCAGGTATTGTGCCACAATTTCATATTTGAGCTCTTACAGAATTCAGTGGTGAATACCATCAAGTCAGTTTGCTCTATGTGTAATACATCGTCCAGTTTAATAATGATATGCTGAAATTCTCTTACCCACACTGAAACCTCTTTGAAGGTGATGAATATCTCCCCAACATCCTCTTCATCAAAGACTGAAGCAAGGAACGCATCTTGCAGATTAACCCTTGCAACTACCTTTTTTTAGTTTTTTTTTTTTGATAGACGTTCTCATTTTATCAGTCTCTCTTTCTGAAGTTGAATGCAGTTTAATTTCCAAATTTCCAAATTTTTATTACTCGCCTTTTGGACAAACCATTAAGATGAGGAACCGATAAAAATGAATAAAATCACAAAAATACTCCCAACATTCATCCCCCTAAAATCTCTGTTATGAAAAAAGCCCTTCCCATCTCAAAATTAATCCCTTATTATTCACATACTGCATTACCATTTACCTATAATTACCCCTAACATAATGTTTGATTAACTAGCCATGCCTTAATCTGTGTTCTAATTTTTAGGTAGTTTTAGGTAGTTCTCTCCATCTCCAAAGGCAGTCTGCTTCAAACTAATGGATCATAATAACTAAAAATAGTCTGTCATCTTGCGATCATCTTAAATCCTGTAGATGCTATTTCCAAAGGTTGTTTGTGGGATGATCTGAGTGTGCATATGAGTGAGTTAAGACATTCCAGACCATACTGATCAATTGTCTCAGCCATTGGAGCCATATATAGAGTGAACAAAAGAGGCTCTGGGGATCAGCATCATCCCTATCTGAATCAGATCTGCTCTAGTGAACCCGATGTGATCTCTTGTTCAGAAATGAAGTAAACCTTTGCAACTGCACCCCTTCTAACCCACAGTCTATTAATAGTTGTTCAGCAGTAATCCATGGTCCAAGGTATCAAACACAGCTTGAATAAGCAATGCATCTCCTCCCTTTTCAGCTTGTTTCTGAATTTTATCAAGCAAATTCAGCAATACTATTCTGTGTCCTGCTCGAAAACCTGATTGCCTAATACATAATAGCCTTTGTTTCTCTACAAACTGCAGAACCTGACAATAAGATCTTTCTGTCACTTGCAAATGGAAGGTTGGACACTGGTTAACTAAACTCTGCCCTTCCTAGGTATGAGCCCCATTTTTTTCAATACAGGTCTCGCCACCGCTTGTTACAATTGTTGGGGCAATTCACTCTGTTAAAGTAACATATGAATGCTATTTCAGCAGTTTTAATTAATATTTTCCCTTCAGTGATTTACATTTAGTTTGATTGCATTAAGATCATTATTGCCAAGCTTGCCTCTTCATTGTTATTACTTGCACCAGGTCTTGCAATTCTAAAATAGTTCTCCCCTCTCATTGGTTCCAGGATTATCTGCTCTATAAAGCAGTCATTTATAGCAACTAAAAATTATACCTCTAGTGCATGCCCTGATGGAGATGTTCATCCAGTCAATATTGGGGTAATTGAAATCCCCATTATTATTGTTCTGCTAAAATTATCTAATTTGTTATGATCATCCTGGTCATGTGAACAATAGTATACTCCTATTATACTCTTCCTTCACTTGTGTTTACAGGCCTGGATGGCAGAGGCAACAACCCTAACCCCCCCCCCCCCCCCCCCTACAAAAAAAAAAAAAAAAAGAACATTTCAGTTAGTGGCCTATCCTCTCCCTTACCCCCTAACCAGAGTGTAACTGTCTCTCAGCTCCACCAGGAACACTCTGCTGGGTACCAAGCCTTCCTGTGCCTATTGCTTCTGCCACCATTGATGTTCCTTAAACCTAGGTTTAGACTATTTATTTCACAGGGGTTGGCAAAGTAGCAGAGAGCAAAAATTACTCCATGATCCTTCCATTTCCCCCCAAACTACTGTCTCATAGTACAGCAGAGAGAGCTATAAAGTAGAGCATTGGCACCTGTTGTTTTGCATATAAATTGAATTAAAAAAATTAAGACACTAAAATAATTTGTTTTATATACCGCATCCTATGAGGGTACCACTCAAGGTGGTTTACAAAGTGACATTCGTAGTTTAAAAAACCATAAGTACAGTTCTTTAATGGTCATCAGGGCACTGACAGTTATAATTCTATGGGGTCGGGTATGGAAGGCATAAGCTCACTCTTCCTCCTGAATCTCTCGTGCTAGTTCTTTCCTTCCTAAAGACATAGGAAAGTGTCTTGACATGGCCAAGATAAGACAGTCGCAAAGCTAGGATTAGCTTTCCTGATAAAGTCCTGCTGTACAAAGGATTGGTATTTGATTCTCAGGCAAGGCGAGGACCAGAGATGCTGCAGAAGCAATATTCATCATCCCTGGAAGGAAGGGAGCCCTAGTCATTAATTAGTGGTGACAACCGAGTGGCCAGAATGAAGACCTATGAGTATAGAGTTCTGCATGGAGCCCTGGTGCATATTTCTCAGCTGAGGGTGGTCACTGCTTTGGCAGGGCTATGCAAGTTGTAAGAAACTATAAATTGGGAGGGGAAAACCCCAGGTAGTTGTGAGGACTGGTTCCAGTGGGGCTAGAAACCCAAATAATCCGAAGGAAACTGCTGGGCCAAATAAAGAAGGAAATCGGAGTTCTCCTTTTCTAACTATTCTAGACTTCATTTCCTTCCTTGAGGAATATACTGTATGTTTTCCATTATAGTACATCTTTGGAGTCTGATTCTTTTCTTTTTCGATAACCTCATACGCTATGCCTATCAGAAGCCATTTCATTCTAGGGCTGTGTGAGACAATATGGAAGGCCATAATTTTACAGGCTGCTTCTTAGGGCAACAAGCTGTACCTAAAAGATTAGCGAATGGAAGTCAGGTGATGGATGGACCATTTTGAGGAAGCAATTTACTCTTGCAGATGGTTTAGGAAGAGTAATTTGTTTCATTAGGTATGATGGTATCAAAAGGATAGACATCTTGGATGGATTTTCCCATTTTGCTTTTGTACATCTTGTGTACACTGAGAACTCAGATGCCTGTGTTCCTGGTACTGTCAGAAACCATACAGTCTGGGGACTTGCATAACCAATCGGATTGCTTTTATTCTTTTATCCCCAGAGATATGTAAGAGTGAAAGGTGAGATTGTTCCTGCTTTACAGATGTAAGTTGCTCATGTGCTTGCAGCAGCCATACCATATGCATGATATGTAAGGAGCATATGTATGACAAATATGGAGCCAAGTAATTTTGTAAGCACGGAAAGGCTTGAGCGCCGTGCATTTAATGCTGTAGAATTAAAATCAGAGAATGACTTTTCAGGAGGGGGAGGGTCAAATGTTTGTGTTACTTCTCTGTGATAGGAGTCGGGTGTGGGAATGAACTCATTTTCCTGCATTCACGATACTTGTATTTTTTTTGTGTGGCCGCACAATGGTCATATTAAATTTTACATGTGCAGTTTTACTGAGTGTTACACAACATTTGCCCTCCCCGCTCTAGCGCCCCACTAGATTATTCCACTAATATTTTTGTACCATTTTATAGGTCATTCAGTTTGGAATTTAACAATACCTTACACATTACTTAAATTTATTATTTATGTCTGGAAAGTAGGATAGCGAAAAACAGCATCAGATTGACCGTATAAAGTGTACTGCTTTTCTTGAGGCACATGATGCTGGAGCAACCTTTTATTACAAAAAAGTGGATTGCCAAAAATTAGGTCAAAGTGAAAGCTGGGTTCAAAGGGCATGGGGTCAAGACTGCCGACGAGTATTTTAAGGAATTTGATAAAGGTAGACCGCTAAAATTGTCGGAAAGCCAGAAAATTATTGAAAATTCCAGTAACAAGCAGAAAAAAAGTTACCAGGTGGCAAAAATGGTTTTGGATGAGAGGAGGCAAAAAGTTGATAGAGGAACAGTTTATCCTTTATCAAGTAAGGTATGCAGGCATGTCATGTTATTTCAAAAGCATTGAAATCCGAAACCTATATCCAAGACAGGCTCTGGCTGGGAAATTGGTTATGAAATTGGGATAAAGAGGATTGCCTTCATTTACTACCTCCTGACGAATTTTTCATTTGGTCAGTTTGAAAATTTTTGTTTTCAAAATGAACGAGTTTAGTCAAAAACTTTGAATGAAATTAGTGATGAGGTACATTGAGGTAGATTTTATAAATCTGCGCCCACGCGTACTTTTCGCGCACCAGGCACAAGAGTACGCGGGATTTTAATAGATTCGCGCATAGCCATTAAAATCCGGGGTCGGCGCGTGCAAGGCTGCCCAAAATTGGCAGCCTGCGTGCGCCGAGCCGCGCAGCCTGCCTCCGTTCCCTCCGAGGCCGCTCCGAAATCGGAGCGGCCTCGGAGGGAACTTTCCTTCCGCCTCCCCCCACCTTCCCCTACCTAACCCACCCCCCCTACCTCTTGTTGTACAAGTTACGCCTGCCGGGCCGGCCGCCAGCGGGCGATTCCCAGGCCCGGGAGCCGTTTCAGAGGCCTCTGGGCCCCCCCTCCCCAGGAAAGCCCCAGGACTTAACATGCATCCCGGGGCTTGTGCGCGCCACCGAGCCTACTCAACATAGGCTCGGTGCGGCGCAGGGGGTACTTCGGCCAGGCTTTTGGGGAGTACGCGCGTATCTTACGCGTGTACCCCTTTGAAAATCTGGCCCATTATTGCAAAATTTTCAGAAACCTTGATCATATTGGTCTTTTTGTCTTTCGCAGCGAAGAAAATGTGGGTAATCAAAGAACATGGGAAATCTTGGGATGGCACCTACTTTTGGAATATGATTTTAACCGAAAATATTATCCCATTTTTGAGTGATCCAGAAAACGTTTTGGTAGTAGGCAAAACTACTTTTGTCCATGATAAAGCGCCATGCATGCGAGCAAAAGCCACGCAATAACTGCTTAAAGAAAATGGCATTGATTTTTGGGGTGATGACATTTGGCCAGGGAACTCTCCAGACTTGAACACTGCCGAAAACATAGGGGCCATTAGTAAGGATGAGGTGGAGAATTTAATATTGAAGGAAAGTAAATGGTCAGGGATGTTGTTATTCCACCAAAATGTTGAATTGAAATTTGGAATTGGTTATTAAATTTGGAAAATGATACAGATTTATTTTAAAGTTTGTTGTGTTCATACCCTGCTCATTTTAAAGCCGTTTTGCAAGCTAACGGTCGGCACAGCAGCTATTAATTATGTTTAATTCCGTTTTGAATGATTAAAATGGTATATTGTGTGTTTCTATCAGATTTCTGGTTGCTGCTGCAATGGGGGAGGCAAAGGTTATGTAACACCTGGTACTATGTACCAGTATATTCATGTTTAGAGAGAGGGCAATACAGAGATCTTATATATTTAACCAATCAAAGCAAAGGTTATAGTCTGTGTTAAGCCTAAAGGGAGGCTGTACATATTTATTTAAAATGTGTTAATCGCCCATCATTGGGCTCTAGGCAATGTGCAATAAATTTGAGCCTCATCAGGTCTCAGCGACATGATCAGCGCTGTGTCAGCCGTGAATCTGGTCTTGCTTTTTCACCACCTTCTGCTGAGTATTCAAAGAAGTTCTTCATCCAGCCGTGACAAATTTTAAAAGACTTTGTCCCCAGTTATTCTCAACTGTTTCATCCTCCAGTAATATCCATGATGTGTCAGGGTTGTGTGTTTTTTTTTGTTTGTTTGTCAATTTCCTTCCTTCAATACATTTTTTGGAGTTTCACTTTGTCCTGTCTTCATGTGTGACGTTGAACGAGAGCTGTAGAGCCATGTGTGGCATGATCTGCGGCAAGGACAGAATGCTAACTGTGCACTTCTGTTGGCAGCTCCTGTAGCAACAGCGTCTTTGAGAATGGAATGTCTGTCAGCAATCCACTTTATGCTGTCATTTGAGATTTAGTGACCAGATGCCGGCTCTTACCAACACACCATTTGCCTGTGACAGGAGATTTCACTGCAAAGTCATTGTATGAATTGATGACCAGTTAAAGCCTGCCCGCATGCAGCTTCATCAGGCACTTCTTAATATTTCTGTTTGTGTAGACTATGCTAAGATTTGATTGATTTTCATTTAGCAAATGGTTCATCTGTAGCCTGTTGATTTAACAGTGGGCTGAGGGTTAAGCTGGTTTACCTTGCTGCAGTTTGCTGAGGCTCTGTTTTATGCCGTGACTTAGACCTCGTGTGCAGATTTATTTAATTTTATTGCTGCGAAGTTTTTAATTGTTTCGGTAGCTCGCATTTTCCTGCAGTAGCTCAAAGGTAGATTTAGTGGCAAGAGTTTGGAAATTGTGCCAAATTCACATTTGCATAAATTTGCATATCACATAATCCAGTAGTATTTTACTTTATAAATGAGTAGATTTCTGATATTTCTCACTTATCTCTTTATTTGGTTCTTTTGGGGAAGAAGGGAAGAAACCTTGGCGATTGGTGGTAGGAATAGAGGAGGGGGAATAGGAAATGGGGTAAGAGGAAGGGATCTGGAGGATGAGGAGGGAAAAGGGATCTCAGGAGAGAGAGATGGAGATCTCATGGAGGAGGGGAAGAGTGACAGGAAATGGAGAGGAAATTGAGGCACAAAGGGGAGGGGGGAGGAATCAGGGAGCAGAGAGAAGAAGAATTGAGGGAAGGAGAGGAGATCAGGAGATGGAAGGATGGACATCCACTCTTACACCCTCCACTTATCCCCACTCAACCCCACTCTTTCCAATCTCCTCACCTTACACCCCTGATCCCAACTTGGAGCTAGGAGGAGATCAGTGGCTCTTGGGGCCATGTCTTCATCCTCTGCAGCTCAGATTCTTGGACCGGTTTTTGCAATTTGCATTACATAGGATACTATAGTGCTACTCTGTTCAAAGTGAGACGCTGGCCTCCAGCAACAGAGGACGACAATGTGGCCTGAGATGCCTCACTGCTGCTGTCCTAGCTCCTAGGTGGGATTCGAGGGTGAGCGAGGGGAGGGGGGGTAAGGAGAGGCCAGATGTGTTGCTTCCACTTTGACCTGCTCTAGTGTGACAGTTCTGCATGGACCGGTCAGTTCTGCGGTGAGGGCTGGATTTTGCAGCCCTTACCAGGGACGAGGGAGATCAAGGGCCCTGGTTATATCTCAGGAGATGTGCTGGTGAGATCCCAGATCAGCTGCTGGCACTTTCCTTGCTAGTAGCAAGCAAAGCTGGAAAAGGTAACACAGGAGACAGTTTTAGTAGGCGCATCAGAAGCTCGTGATCAAGCAGCCATGAGACAAGTCATAGTCCTGCCCATACTTAGGGGCTCTGACAATTTTTATACAGTTTTCACCTTTGTGTTTTTAGCTTCAGCTAGTGCCCCATTTCCGTTCGGTCACTATGCTTGCTCACAGTCCATGTCTTCTTTCTTCCTTCTCCCTTCTCCCTCTGCATGCCAGTCATTCAGTTGCTTACTGCTGTTCAGAGAACCTTACTGAGCATGGCCATCTTATTGCACAACTTTGCCGCAATGGATTGGATGTTTGCATTTGATGTTATTGCTGTGACTGGTTGCCTGTGCTGGTCATGCACTGGTGATTTTGACATTAGGTGCTAGTGGAGTTGAGGATCAATTAAAGTCAGTTGTAACCAGTTCGACCTTGCTACGGTGTCACTGATAAAAATGTTGCTTTGTCTGATGCCTGCACGGCAGAGCACATTCCTATATAAGCCCATAAATTTGTTTTCTTCATGCCTGCAGTCATAACCTGACTTAGATGTTATCCAGAACTACCGATGAGGACTTGTCATTGGCAGTTTTCTGGAATCTCCAATTTAGACAGATACCCTGAATGGCAGAATGCAATTAATGCAGGACATACCAGGGCTTAAGAGGAAACCAAGGAATGGGCTAGAGGTGTGCTGGGTCATACATACACTAAAACAGATTATAATATTGATAAAGTAAAGAAATTCAGTACATAGGCGGGATGGAAAAAGATTTTAGAGAACTCAGGCATGCTCCACAATTCTTTAGCTTTTTAAAAATGTTTACATTACCTTACTCTTTTTTTTTTTTTTTTTTGTCTGATTTTTATCTATTTATTTTTTAGAGGTGCATTTCCCAGCATGAGTGTGAGAACACCTATTGTATCGATACTTAGTCCATCTGTCCTATCTGTACCCATCTATTGGGGGCCTTCTCCATGGATGGATTTGGCTGCAGTTTTGCACTAATGTGTCAACACTCCAGCCAGATTTCGGTCAGATCCGCCCAGTGGGAAGGTCCCTGATGTGTCAGTAGCCTGTGGCTGTGGGAAGCCGGAATCTAAAGCACAAGGAAGACTTTGAAACAGGCCTTCCTTCAGTAGCTTGTTTTGGTTTGTGTTTCTTTACTTTTGCTTTGACATTGTTTGTTGTCCTGTTCTCCCTTCACAACTTTTCTCCCTTCATCCTCCAGCCTTCCTTCTTTACTTCGTCAGCCCAGCAAGGACGCATCAACTCCTTGCCTCAGCTCCAGTTCCATTCTCTTGGGCCTGGTGGCAGATGCTGAATTTTAGGCACCAGAGTAATCTGGCAGCTGGCTTTTACACAGCCCTGCCATTTGTAATTAGCTAACAAAATATGTCCTGTGAGATAGGCGAATAAATGAAGCATACCTAAAAAGCTGCTCAGCTGTGAGGGAGAAGCCAACCGATCTTTGCCACCATTAAACAAGATTGTGGGAGTCCAGGCTGACCTTAGTTTTCAACTGGCAAGGACCTGCTCTCCAGGTGATGTATTGTCCTCTCACAATGAGGACAAGTCTGCCCAGGAGGGGAAGGGTTAGGTCTGCCATCATAGTTGGTGATTCAATTATTAGAAATGTAGATAGCAGGGTGGCTGGTGGACGTGAGGACCTCCTGGTAACTTGCCTGCCTGGTGCGAAGGTGGCAGACCTTACACGTCACCTAGATAGGATTGTAGACAGTGCTGGGGAGGAGCCGGCTGTCGTGGTACATATGGGCACCAATGACATAGCAAAATGTGGGAGAGAGGTTCTGGAAGCCAAATTTAGAATTTTAGGTAGAAAGCTGAAATCCAGAACCTCCAGGTTCTGGATTTCTCTGAAATGCTTCCTGTTCCACATGCAGGTCCCCAGAGGCAGGCAGAGCTCCGGAGTTTCAATGCGTGGATGGAAGGGGGATTCAATTTTGTAAGGAACTGGGGAAACTTTTAGGGAAAGGGGGAGACTTTACCGAAAGGATGGGCTCTACCTTAACTAGAGTGGAACCAAGCTGCTGGCCCTAACTTTTAAAAAGGAGAGAGAGCAGCTTTTAAACTAGAACAAGGGGGAAAGCTGACCGTCACTCAGCAGTACATGATTCGGAGGAATGTATCCTTGAAGGATACTAATGAAACTGGAGAGTTAGGGCATCCCAACAGAGAAGTTCCAATAAAAGCAAATGTAGTCATTGTGCCTGTATGTAAAAAAATCACCTGAGCTAAATATTTACAAATTATCCCTATCAACTGAAAAGCAGGTTGTTAATAAAAACAAAAAACACACTTTGAAATATCTGTATGCCAATGCCAGAAGTCTAAGAAGTAAGATGGGACAGTTAAGAGTGTACAGCAATAAATGATGAGATTGACATAATTGGCCTCATAGAGACCTGGTGGAAGGAGGATAAACAGTGGGACAGTGCTATATCAGGGTACAAATTATCTCGCAATGGTAGGGAGGATCAACTTGTTGGGGGTGTAGCACTTTATGTCCAGGAGAGTATAGAGTCCAACAGGATAAAGATCATACAAGAGACTAAATGCTCAGTAGAATCTATATGGTTAGAACTCTCATGTGTGTTGGGTAAGAGTATAGTGATAGGAGTATACTACCGTTCACCTGGACAAAATGGTCAGACAGTTGATGAAATGCTAAGAGAAATCAGGGAAGCTAACCAATTTTGCAGTGCAGTAATAATGGGAGATTTCAATTACCCAACTCAATATCAAGAAGAGTCCTAAAGTTACCCAAGCAAGCGAGCAACCCAATCAAAACCAATGGGAACTACAAATTTATATCTTAATAAAGCCTAAATACCTAAATGAAGGTGTCAGCAAGCCAGACATTGTACGTTTCAAGCGAAACCAACCGGTCTTCTCAATCATTCACCTTCATAAAAAAAATCACTTTATTGCACTATTCAAAAAATCTTCAAAGATTGTTTTTTCAAAATATCTATTTTTAATTTTTATCCCCAGTCCATAGAATATGTTCAACAGCAGTCCCTTGAGTAATTACTGTAAAAACAACAGCCGAACACGGCCAATGTTTCGCAACAGCATATGAAAATTCATTACACTGGTCTACATTTGAGAAAAAGTTTTCTGTTGACCTAATTATTTTTGCTGATTTTTACCCAAATGAAAGGTGCTGATTCCAAATATGAAGTCAAATATGCAATACATCAAATTTTTTCACAAATGAGAAATGTTTGATTAAAGATTATAAAGCCGAATATCAAGGGTAATAAGTTCTGAAGAAGCGATAGCACGTAATATATTTGTTTCATGCAAAAAACGAGTCTATCGTCTAAGCAAGAGAGCAATAGTTGTGTAAATTTTAATTGTGAGGGAGACATTTTCTCTTTTTGGAGGCTCTGGAATAGTTATGATCAGGGTTGTCATGCTATAAACATCAGCAGTAGTCTTCCATCATGTTTGTGTTTCATCTGCCTTGATATCTATGTTCCATGGCCTTGATGTCTTGGTGGAAGCATTCTCCTTGTTCTTCACTCATAGCTCCAAGATTTGAGGGGAAGTAGTTCAGGTGGCTATCAAGGAAATACAATTTGACACTCATGTTTGCTCCCAGTCTTTGAAAAGCAATCAACAAATTTTGAACTAAAAGATTATAATTTTCGGCCCTGAAGTTGCCAAGCAAGTCTGTAATCACGTCAGAAAAAGCAGACCAGGCATCCTTTTCTATGGTTTTCATGGTATTGAGGAATTCTCTCTTTGATTAGAAGCCTAATTTGCGGGCCATCAAATATGCCAGCTTTCAACTTCTCATGTGAAAGAGCAGGAAATTTGGAAATTCAGCATGTCTTTCTGTGTATTAATTATCTTTTTTGCGTACTCAACATATCTAAATAATGTTATGTTATTGCTATAAGAGTTTGAGTAGATAGCGTTTTGCGGAAAAACCGGATGTGACTGGAGGAAATGGAAGTGAATTTTGGATTCAGCACACTAAAATACATAAAGAACACGTTATCTTGTAGTCAGCAAAATTGGTGTAGACCAGTGTTATAGGAGTATGTGCCTATAAACATAATATCAAAAAGCCTTTTAAAACGGTGCAATATCAACAATAAAAGGCAACAGTACTTATCTTTTTAAATGGCCACCGTCTCAATCTGGACTCAGTGTCTCAGCCATCTCTTCACAGAATGGAGGAACTGAAGCCAATGTCAACATCTCTTTCAATAAACAGCTAGCGCGGGACTTAAGTCCTTGATGTCACTGGAATGCAAATGAAAAATAATAGACCAACCCATCATAGTATTTCCAAATCAGAATAAAAGCTGTTGATGTTGGTCAAAATAGATACTTAAATGAGAAAACATCAGAGAAAAAAGAAACCTTGTTATTCTAAGAAAACATGTAAGTCCAAATCCGTGTTCAAGCCATTAGGAATTACAGTCTTTAATGGAGAAGGTACAGAGAAGGGCTACCAAAATGATAAGGGGAATGGAACAACTCCCCTATGAGGAAAGACTAAAGAGGTTAGGACTTTTCAGCTTGGAGAAGAGACGGCTGAGGGAGGATATGATAGAGATGTTTAAAATCATGAGAGGTCTAGAACGGGTAGATGTGAATCGGTTATTTACTCTTTCGGATAGTAGAAAGACTAGGGGGCACTCCATGAAGTTAGCATTGGGCACATTTAAAACTAATCGGAGAAAGTTCTTTTTTACTCATCGCACAATTAAACTCTGGAATTTGTTGCCAGAGAATGTGGTTAGTGCAGTTAGTATAGCTGTGTTTAAAAAAGGATTGGATAAGTTCTTGGAGGAGAGAAGTCCATTACCTGCTATTAAGTTCACTTAGAATAGCCACTGCCATTAGCAATGGTAACATGGAATAGACTTAGTTTTTGGGTACTTGCCAGGTTCTTATGGCCTGGATTGGCCACTGTTGGAAACAGGATGCTGGGCTTGATGGACCCTTGGTCTGACCCAGTATGGCATTTTCTTATGTTCTTATCTATAAATCCAGGGTTGTTCAAATCTCAAGAATAGCAATTCACACTTTCCCCCTCGCCATGCTCTAATACTTGATCAATGGCATAAAATAATAAATCTTCAAAACAATGTCCAATCTGAATGTAATGAGAAACCAAGGGTTCATTTGCCCGAGCATGCTTTATATTGGAGCAATGTTCAGTCATGCGGGTTTTTAATATTCACTTGGTTTTCCCAATATATAGAAGATCACAAGGGCATTTTATCAAGTAAATCAAATAGTTGACAAGCAGGAAGTATTGTATTTTAGATAGATCTTAAATCCAGATTTTAATTCTAAAAAACTTTTGACTGACATGGAAACCGAACATATCTGACAAGGCTGATGCGACCCTGTGGTCACTTCTTTGAAATGAGGTAAACTCAAAAAATCAGAGTGTACCAAAATGTCTCTCAGATTTGTAGTACGGGAGAATGTGATACGCGGAGGAGATTGGAAAATATCATGCATTTGCAAAATGTGCCAATTTTTCAAAATCTATTTTCAGATTAATTTTGCTTCCGAAGAAAAAGGAAGAATACATGTATAACGCGATGAATCTTCAATAGATCGAGGAAGAAAAAGCCATTCGTGGTGAGCAAACTTAGCTCGCAAGTAAGCTTTATGAATACAAGAAAGCGGGTATCATCGTTGTAAAAAGAGTTCTGACAATGCTTTTGATTGTATCTCAAAGTCCGCAGAAGTAGTACAAAGTCGTCTCAAACAAATGAATTGAATGACCGGGAGACTTGCCTTTAGTGCACGTGGGTGAGTGCTTTCAAAATGTAAATAAGTGTTAGAACACACAGGTTTTCGGTAAATCGAAGTGGTAAATCCATCCCTGGTCATTTCTATTTTAATATCTAAAAAAGAAATTGACTTGTATGGGATATCTGCTGTAAATCGCAGATTAGGATTGCAAGTATTTAACCAATTTAAAAAGTCCCCAAACTTATCAACTGTACCTCGCCATAGAACAAAAACATCATCAATGTAACGTTTCCAGG
The DNA here is from genome assembly GCF_901001135.1 of Rhinatrema bivittatum. Taxonomy (NCBI): domain Eukaryota; kingdom Metazoa; phylum Chordata; class Amphibia; order Gymnophiona; family Rhinatrematidae; genus Rhinatrema; species Rhinatrema bivittatum. The sequence continues at coordinate 270,641,474 of NC_042615.1, read as the reverse complement.
TAACCAATTGACCATGAAAAGAATGATGAGTAAGCCATTCATCCTCAAAAGTACTCGTGCAGATTGACATTTTTAGATATTAAAATAGAAATGACCAGTGATGGACATTTTTTTCTAATTCAATCCTAGAAGCACAGTCCAGATGTATTCCACACATTAAGAAAGGTGAAAGGAAGGCAAAAAAATGATTACCGGTATGGTTAAAAGGTGAGGTGAAAGAAGCTATTTTAGCCAAAAAAAGATCCTTCAAAAATTGGAAGAAGGATCCATCTGAAGAAAATAGGAAAAAGTGTAAGCATTGTCAAGTTGTGTAAAACATTGATAAGACAGATGAAGAGAGAATTTAAAATAAAGTTGGCCATAGAGGCAAAAACACGTAATAACTTTTTAAAATATGTCCGATGAAAGAAACCTGTGAGGGAGTCGATTGGACCGTTAGATGACCGAGGGGTTAAAGGGGCTCTTAGGGAAGATAAGGCCATTGCAGAAAGACTAAATAAATTCTTTATTTCTGTGTTTACTAATGAGGATCCTGGGGAGATACCAATTCCGGAGATGGGTTTCAAGGGTGTTGAGTCAGATGAACTGAACCAAATCACTGTGAAACCTGGAAGATGAAGTAGGCCAGATTGACAACCTAAAGAGTAGCAAATCACCTGGTTCCGGATAGTTATGCATCCTAGGGTTTTGAAGGAACTAAAACTGAAATTTCAGATCTATTAGTCAAAATGTGAAACCTATTATTAAAATCATCCATTGGCCACTCTCCAGTCTTCAGGTACAATGTAACCCCAATATTTACAAAGGGCTCCAGGGGCAATCCAGGAAACTATAAACCAGTGAGCCTGACTTCAGTGCCTGTAAAAATAGTGGAAACTATTCTAAAGGTCAAAATCACAGAGCATATAGAAAGACATGGTTTAATGGAACACAGTCAACATGGATTTGCCACACATATCTGCTTCATTTTTTTGAAGGTGTTAATAAACATGTGGATAAAGGTGAACCAGTAGATATAGTGTATTTGGATTTTCAGAAGGCGTTTGACAAAGTCTCTCTTGAGAGGCTTCTAAGAAAACTAAAAAGTCAAGGGATAGGAGGCGATGTCCTTCTGTAGATTACAAACTGGTTAAAAGACAGGAAACTGAGAAGGATTAAATGGTCAATTTTCTCAGTGGAAAAGGGTAAACAGTGGCGTGCCTCAGGGATCTGTACTTGGACTGGTGCTTTTCAATATATTTATAAATGATCTGGAAAGGAATACGACGAGTGAGTTTATCAAATTTTCTGATGATACAATATTATTCAGAGTAGTGAAATCACAAGCGGATTGTGATACATTGCAGGAGGACCTTGTGAGACTGGAAGATTGGGCATCAACATGGCAGATGAAATTTAATGTGGACAAGTGCAAGGTGTTGCATACAGGGAAAAATAACCTTTACTGTAGTTACACGGTTAGGTTCCATATTAGGAGCTACCACCCAGGAAAAAGGTCAAGGCATCACAGTGGATAATACTTTGAAATCATCAGCTCAGGGTGCTGCAGCAGTCAAAAAAGCAAGCAGAATGTTAGGAATTATTAGAAAGGGGATGGTGAATAAAACGGAAAATGTCATAATGCCTCTGTATCGCTCCATGGTGAGACCGCACCTTGAATACTGTGTACAGTTCTGGTTGCCACATCTCAAAAAAGATATAGTTGCGATGGAGAAGGTATAGAGCAAGGTGACCAAAATGATAAAGGGGATGGAATAGCTCCCCTATGAGGAAAGGCTGAAGAGGTTAGGGCTGTTCAGCTTGGAGAAAAGACGGCTGAGGGGGGATATGATAGAGCTCTTTAAGATCATGAGAGGTCTTGAATGAGTAGATGTGAATCGGTTATTTACACTTTTGGATAATAGAAGGACTAGGGGGCACTCCATGAAGTTAGCAAGTAGCACATTTAAGATTAATTAGAGAAAATTATTTTTCACTCAATGCACAATTAAGCTCTGGAATTTGTTGCCAGAGGATGTGGTTAGTGCAGTTAGTGTAGCTGGGTTTAAAAAAAGGTTTGGATAAGTTCTTGGAGGAGAAGACCATTAACTGCTGTTAATCAGGTTGACTTAGGGAATGGCCTCTGCTATTACTGGCATCAGTAGCATGGGATGATTTTGGTGTTTGGGTACTTGCCAGGTTCTTGTGGCCTGGTTTGCTCTCTGTTGGAAACAGGATGCTGGGCTTGATGGACACTTGATCTGACCCAGCATGGCAATTTCTATTCTGTTGAGAATCCAGTGCTGAAGTCCTGAAGCATAATCTTTGATGTCCTGCTCCAGAACAGCAAGCATAAAGAAGTAAGAAAAGAATTTCAGAGCAATTGGTGGGTGTGCTTTTTTTTTTTTTTTTTATTTCCAGTTTGGGGCTAGATCTATATATTTGCTGGGAAAGTGTTTTTCTTTCTAGTTTTTATATTGATATACCTATCCTGAAACTTTGGTGGCTGTAGGTTAAATGACTGAGGAGACAACATGCACACAGACAAAGTGAATACATAAGCAATTTTTTTTTTTTTTTTAAAAGGGAAAAGGCCCTAATAGCACGAATGCAATTTTAAATGGTCATAGATGAGAGAAACAAATCTAGGCAAACAAAGCAATGCACTCTAGTTCCCAAAGTGCTAGCTCCTGTGCAGTCATAGTTGCAGTGGAGCTGTGAAAATCCCATTGGATATACCTATTACCATATAGGCTGGATTATGAAATGACCCCAAAAATAGGACTATCTTCGTTTTATGTTTGGGATAATTCTTTATTTTAGAACATTTTAGTCTATTCTGAAGAAGCTGGCTCATGGTAGATTACGGTAGAATGCCACTGGCACTGCTAGAGCTGCTGCACACACATGCATGCAATGACGCACAGTTGCGCCACTCTTAGCCGAGAGATGTTTTTGCTTTGGAAAGCAAGCTTGTGGCCTTCTGCCAGTGGCACTTTCCTTGCCCCACCTTTGAGCTTCTCTTTTCACAGCAGAGACCAGCCCAGAGTTTCCGCCAAGTTTCCAGCACTGAGTGATCCTTCAGGGGTGTAAGGAGGCCGGGATGTTGGGGGCAGCAGTGGCAGGGGCATGGCCAGATGAGAGATGGAAGAGCAGCTCAGACAGAGCCAACTTCAGATATGGCGGGGTTCAGATTTTGTGGACCCCCCATTGGCTGCTTGCTCTGCTGTGGATTCTTTGTTGCCCTCCAGCTGGGGGCTCCTGGTATGGGAGCAGCATATACTCTTTGTGGCCATACCTAAAAATATTGGATGCTCACTTCTGGAAATTGAAAAGAACTAGTGCGACAGAGCATTAGAGACCTCAGATAAAGAAAAATTAAAACTAAATGAAAATAGTTGCAATCTAACACGTGATCAACAGAATAGCTTCTCTAATTCCTAATTATCTGTGGTGGACTTTAGCTATTTTATTTTTTGCTGTACCACAAGCTCTGTAATTATTTTATTTTCTCCTATCTCAGGCTGATGTCTGTCGCTACATAACTGTAGCTCTCATCAGCAATCATTGGAAAATTGGAGCTGTCAAAATACACAACACACTAGAAAATGGCCTGTTCTTTGAAATCAAAGAGAAGTATAATCTGATCTAGGATTCTTGTTGGCACTCTCAGGCAACCTAATAAACTTGGTCCCAACTTGTTTAATGTGTTGTTACCAGTGGTTTGGATTGTATTTCTTTAGTTTGTTTTTTTCAGTGTGTCTTGGCATTCCTTAAATGAAAAGTATAAAAAAGATTTAGTTAAGCAAAGCTTCTTTTAAGCATTTCTAGAAAACAATTTAAGTGTAGGGTTGGTATCTGAAGGATAATGGAACAGTCTAAATGGTAACCAAAAGAGTTGGTAAACAGTAGTTTTAGGTGTTTGCTTTGCAACCTGAATTAATTGATCAGTAATGTAATCTCAGTGGCAGGAGTTTGTGAACAGTAACTTTTTAACTCATAGAAATGACTGATTGGACAACAAAGTGTTGTCTTTTTTTTTTTTTTTTTTTGTTTATTTCACTTACACAATTCTTACAAATTTAGAGTTCTGACCTGAAGAACAGTTTTAGCTCTCAAAAGCTAGTTAAGAAATGTGTAAAGTTAGTGCAGTAAAAGGTATCTATCACCTGATGCACACTTTATTTCTGTGAAATCCAGAGATAACAAGTACATCAGAAACTTTCACATAAAAACAGAACAATCATACTCAACTTTTTTTTAAAAATATTTTTTAACACTATACCTAACTTTTTTAAAGACTTTATATTCTGCAGCAGTACAGATGGTATTGGAGTAATATTTTTTTCTCTTTTTATAAGTACTGCTTTCAGTCTCTCATTTGGTCCAGGGGCGGATTGACCTATTGGGGGTTTGGGCATGCCCCGGTAGGCCGGTCGCACTGGCCACATGGTTATCTCAGCTCCTGCTGAGGGATTGCCGTGGAACACGACGCCTCCCAAGGGGAGGTCTCGGTGGGGCCTCACGGCCCAAGGGAGGTCTCTGCGACAGAGCCCAACCCTACTCGTCCCGACGAAAGGTCTACAGCCTCTGCAAGAGGACGCATCTGGCGTTTGCAGGATGCTTCCTCCCACTTCCCTCTCTGGCAGTAAATGAGCAGCGCGTGCTTGGCCAAGGCCTAGAAGAAAGGAGGCCACCTGAGAGGGGTGTGTGTGTGTGTGTGTGTGTGTGTGTGTGTGTGAGAGACAGCACCTACATGTCTGTATGAAAGGGAGAGAGCCTGAAAATGCGTGTGTGTGCATGAGAGAGAGTCCGAAAATGTGTGTGTGTGTGTGAGAGCCTGAAAATGTTTGTGTGCATGAGAGCCTGAATACATGCATGAGTGAGCCTGCATGTGTATATGAAAGAGTGCCTGAAAATCTGTGTGAGAGAGAGAGAGCCTGCAAGTGTATGAGGGAGAACCTGAATATCTGCATTAGTGAGCCCGCATATATGTATGAAAGAGAGAGCGCTTGCATATGTGTATGAGAGCACCTGCATATGTGTATGAGAGAGAGAGAGCCTGCATGTGTGTGTGAAAGAGAGAGAGAGGATAAAGATTGTGTGGCCTTGTTCACCCAACTCCACAACAATCTCTGGGAAATCAAAAGATGCCAGGTATTTATTTATTTAGTGGTATGGAGAGCTGGAGATTTTAAAAATATTTATTTTTTTTAGTATTTTAAATTTTGGGGTGGTTTCATGTCTGCTGTTTTGAAATATTGTATTGGTGTTTGGGAAATTTTAGAACAAATTTGTGATTTTTTTTTTTTTTTTTTTGAAAAGATTTTTATTGAGAACAAGCAGAAATACAAAAATGTAAACAATGTGGCCACAGAATCTCTGAAAAGTACAGTTCAAAATATAAAGTGGCCCCCATAGTAAGGGATACATATTTCACATTAGTAGCCCTCCGTCCCCCACCCCAGCCTATATTCCCTCCCCCCCCTCCCCCCCCTTTCCCTCCCGAAGCATGAGATGCGGAGGCAAGGTCAAGAGTCCAAAAAAACCCCAAAAATGTCATGACAAAGGGAAAAGGAACACACATCAATCAGGTAGACTGTCCATGGGAAATTCCTTGCAAAATCAAAGTCCTGGAATTTGGTGGTAATGACTGAAGGTACAGATTCCACGTCTGTTGAAACCGTTTCATCTGCTTGGGGGCAGACCCGGATGCCATTCTATCCATTAACATCATTTTATGAAGGTGATTCCGCCATTCCCAGAATGTTGGTGGGTCAGAGTCCCGCCAGTGCAGCAGAATCAGTTTTTTCCCCACATAGCAGCCCTTACGTAAGAATAGTCGGGTGCCCGGAGGCCTAAACAAGCGACATGGAATGGCATCAAATAGTAACCATTTGGGGGATAGTGAAATAGGAACATGTGTCAAAGCAGTGAAATATCTTGTGATTCGAGCCCAAAAACGTTTAATATGAATACAAGCCCAAAACAGGTGGGTGAGGGATCCAGCCTCCTGTCTACATTTCACACATAGGGGAGAGTTTACAATATGGGAATGAAAAGCTACAACAGTAGACAGATGAGCCCGCCAAAGAAATTTGTGCTGCATTTCCCTGTAATACATATTCGGAGAGACGGACGCTATCATAGAGAAACTGGTTTTCAACATAGAGCTAGTAAGCCCAAAATTTCCCTCACCATTCCATTTTTCAACCAACCCCGGAAAGGGGTCACCCTGGGATCGGCCCTTTAACTGCTTATAGTAATAGGACAAAGAAGGTGGGTGGGCCTTCGTGAGCCCAAACACTACTTCCAAAGTACGAAGGGCCGGTATTTGCAAAAACCCATCGTCTAAGGACTTTATATAATGGCGCAGCTGGTAATAAGTAAAACAGTGTTGGCGGCCCAGACCATATAGGGAAACAAGTTCTGGAAGCTGATACAGTGCGCCCGTCGGATCAAAAACCTGACCCAATAATTCCACTCCCTTAGCCCGCCAGCCCTGAAACCCACCGGAGTGCGTTCCTGGAAGAAACTCAGAATTACCCCTAAGTGGTAAAAGATACGCACAAACCCGTGGTAAGCCCAGGACCCTCATAACCTTAACCCAGGTGCGCCGGATAGGGTATGTAAGGATCCGGAGCCCCAATGGCGGAGTATAATTAACAGTTGGACACTGCAATACATAGCGAAGATCCAACGGGTCCACAACTGTGTTTTCGACAGCTAAATTCACAAAATAAGGTTGACCCAGGAGCCATTCTCTAATAATACGCATATTGCAGGCCAAATTATAAACACCAAGGTCTGGGACACTCAACCCACCACTTCCCCACTTGTCCTGTAATCGGGTAAGTGGAATGCGAGCCTTCTTAGCCCGCCAGAGGAATCGTCTTAACTCCTTCTCCAACAACCGTAGGTCAGAATTTTTTAGAAGCAAAGGAAGATTTTGAAAGATATACAACCATTTAGGAAGTATGGTCATTTTGAACAAGTTATTTCTCCCATTAAGGGATAAAGGCAGCTGCGCCCAGGCTCTCAACTTATCTTGTGTCCGTTGGAGTAGGGGGGTAATATTATATTGATATAGTTTGGAAAGATCTGTGGGAATAAAGACCCCCAGATATTTAATCTTCCCCTCTGCCCACAGCAACGGGAATGAACCATCCCAACTGGTTCTCAACGTGTCAGGGAACCCCAATGCTTCCGATTTCTCTGTGTTCAATTTCAAGCCGGAGAAGGACCCAAAGTCCTCAAACAACTGCATCAAGGCTGCCAAAGACCGAGTAGGGTCTGTCATAAATACTAAAATATCGTCCGCAAAAGCGGCATATTTAAAGGTTTCTTGTTGAAACCGTAAACCCTTAATACGTTTATGACACTGGATGGCCCGCAGCAGCGGCTCTAATTGCAATAAGAATAAAAGCGGGGACAGGGGGCAACCCTGCCTTGTGCCACGCTGCACTGCAAAGGGTTCCGACTGATTACCATTAACCAGGATGATCGCCTCTGGGCCGGTGTATAGAAGGCGCACAGCATCTAAGAAGAAACCAGAGATCCCCACCCGGGACATGGCAGAGAAAAGATGATTCCATTCCACCCTATCGAACGCCTTTTCGGCATCAAAACTGACTGTTAAACAAGGTTCGCCCATATGTCCACACACGGCAAGAGCTGTAAGCACCTTCCTAATGTTAGTAAGCCCATAGCGCTTCCTCACGAAGCCCACCTGCCCAGGCTGTATCAACTGGGGCATGAGGGTGGCCAATCGGTCAGCTAAAATTTTTGCTAACAATTTTTGGTCAACATTTAATAGAGAAATGGGCCGATAGGAGGTTACTAACAGCGGATCCTTCCCAGGCTTGGGTATGAGGGTAATATGAGCCAAATTGGTATGTGTGGGGAAGTTTCCCACTTGAATTAATGTATTACAGGCCCTGGTCAAAGGAGGAGTGAGGTAATCACTGAGGCACTTATAAAACTCTGCTGTGTAACCATCGGGTCCTGGGGCCTTGTGTCTTTTCAGATTCCGAATGACCACCCGTACCTCATCCTCAGTTATGGGACTACTCAACCAAAGTTGCTGGTCCGGAGTCAAACAGGGAAGTTCCAGGGAGGCGGAAAAGGCTTCACTAGCAGAGGCTTCAGAGCCACCTGCAGCATATAGATGCTGATAGTAGGCTCGGAACCGGTGTAATATATCCGGGGTAGATAGTAATAACTGTCCGGAGGCAGTACGCAGGGCTGAAATGTGGCGGGGGGCTCTCTGGGCTCTAATTAAATTAGAAAGCAACTTACCCGATTTATTACCATATTGATAAAGTCTATATTGGTAATAGAGGAGACCTTTTTTTGCCCTCTGATGAATCAATGAATTTACCTCACCCTGTATAGCAAAATAGGTCTCCCTATTTTTGCAAGTATTTACATTCGCCAATACTCTCTTGGCCTGATTCAATTTGGCGGTCAAAGATAATAAGTTCTTGTCCAGTATTTTTCGCCGCTTTGCTACATAGGCAATGATCCCCCCCCTTAAAACCGCCTTTGCAGTATACCAAAAGAGTATAGGGTCCTCAAGATGACCCTGGTTATGGCCTTGATATTCAGTCCACTTATCCCTCAAGTATGTCTGAAACTTGGCATCATCAGCTAAATAATAAGGGTATCGCCATACATACTGGGGTGGTGGGTTTAATACCGTATCAAATTCGACCCAAACTGGGGCGTGGTCTGATATGTGAATCATGTCTATACCAGACTCTCGGAGCTTATGAAAATGGGTAGCACTGATTAAAACATAATCAATCCGAGACTGGGAGCTGTGCACCCTAGATATATGTGTATACTCCCGCTCCATAGGATGTAGGGTACGCCAAGCATCTAGTAGATGCAGCATACGTTCCAAAAACAAGATCCCATTATCCAATGGAGCCCGGGTCTGGCTAGACGACTGCTTATCTATCATCGGATCTCTCAAGGAGTTCAAGTCCCCCCCCCCAAAATGATGGTATGCTGCATGTACGGGAGGAGTAGAGTGTAAATGGTCCTAAAAAACCGCAATTCTGGGTTATTAGGGGCATAAACATTACAATACACTGTAGTCACACCCTGATATTCCGTGACCAAGATAATATATCTCCCGTTAGGGTCCTTAATTTCTGTAGTCACCTGCAGGGGGAGCCGCTTATTTATGAGAATAGCCACCCCAGCCGAATGGGTAGTAGCTGAAGCGAAATACACTTTACCAACCCATCGTTGACATAGTTTCAGATGCTCTAAATCATTCAGGTGGGTCTCTTGTAGCATTGCAATATCAGCAGACTGTCTTTTAAGCGATGTGAGAATTTTTGTTCGTTTAATAGGAGAATTTATACCACTTACATTCCAGGTTACCACACGATATCTACCCGGGACCATGGAACTGGGAAGTAGCCCTTACCGAAAGTGATGTGATCACGGATATGGCAGGGAAGTTGTCCCAGCTAGAACCTCCCCGCCCACAGCCAAATACAAACCATGGTTTAGAAATCTGTTCTATCGACCTGAATGATCTAACGTTACAAAAGGACTTAGACCCATACCATAGCATCTCCCTAACCTTCCCCTCCCCTATACCCCCCCCGTAGGTACAATCCCTTCCCTAATGTCCCCGTAGCTATCCGCCGATAGGGAATGATACAAACATCCCCCCCCCCCTCCGGTCTTCCCTCTCCCACCCCCCCTGTCCAAACACATTACTGCAACCTATAACTGGTTAAAAGGAACATTCATAACCTCAAACAGTGAACCATAGCATTCCTGAGACTGCTAGCAATTTGGCTTCAAGATGGCACCAACCACCGTGGGAATAAACAATATAATATAACATTGACAATGTGTGGCGGCGACCCGCCAACTTAGGAGAACTCCGAAGGATATGTCACAATCATGATGCAAGGTAGAGCCGGGAAATTGGCCACTGGTGGCCCTCGCTAGCAGTATCCCTCATGGAGGGGCTGTCGATGGAGTGGATGATCCCGGACGTTTACCGCTGGCTTCTTGAGTAGTGAGAAAGTGTTGCGCCTCTGCCTCAGTGTCCAACCATCTGGCTCCTTGTTCCGTGGACACCCGGATACGAGCAGGGTAAACCAAATGAGCTCTGTTCCCCAGAGCGTAAAGCTTTGCACAATAGGGAGCCATCTTTCTGCGCTGCTGAGAAAGCTGTGCTGAGAAATCTTGAAAAATCAAGACCTTCTGGTTTTCATACTGAAGCTCTTTTCCCGCTCGCAGGGCCCGTAGAATTTCACCCTTATGGGCGAAGTTGAGCAACTTTGCAATAACCACCCTCGGTTTAAGCTGACCATCCTTCCTTGGCCCCAATCGATGTGCCCTCTCAAATCTGAGGGGCCCATACTGCAGCGTGAGGGCGAGCTCCCGGGTAAGCCAGGTTTCCAGTGTCGGGGCCAAATCTCGCTCGGTCAGGGACTCAGGCAGACCCACCAAGCGTATATTGGAGCGCCTGGACCTATTCTCCAGGTCTTCCAGCCGCTCGTCCTGCTTTGCCACTTTAGCTTTCAGCTGCTGGAGGTCTGCCCCTGAATCGCGATTACTATCCTGGAGATCCGAAACCCTTTGCTCCAAGTCTGTGAAGCGTAGCTCAAATCCGGTAATCGCTGCAGTTAGTTCAGTGAGTTTATGAGAGATATTAGAAAATTCTGGCTTTAGAGTCTCCAGAATAGCCACTTTAAGATCAGCCAGCGTCCCAGTCAACATTAAATCGGGCGACCCCGCCTCCTCACCTGGTGGCTGGTCAGCCAACTTGGGCCGCTCTCGTTCCTTATCCTTTTTTGTAAGACGGGTCGTCATGCTGCTGTCTCCACGATTCGAGCCCCAAGCACTGTGACTGCCCAGCTAAGCACTAGTAGTAGTGGACTCCAGAAATAGAAAATGAGCCCCCCAAAGCAACAAAAGCAGAGAAAAAAAAAAAGGGAGAGAGAAAAAAGAAAAAAAAAAAAAAAAAAAAACACCCTGCAGAGTGATCTCTCACTCACAAGCCAGCACCAGGCAGGTAATCTCCAAGGCAAAAATTATAGCATGTAGGGACTCACGCTCCCAGCCGCCATCTTGACCACATGGCTGCTCACCATACCATGCTCACTATGCATCCCGGTAATCGGCAGCCTCACAGCAATCGGCCCTCAGGGCAGGCGACCAGCACCGAGGTCCACGCACAGGCACGCTTCCGGATGTCAGCCAGGACGGAATGTGTAGCTGATCGGTAGGTCGAGCAACGGGAGCGGGGAGCGGCTGCGGCCGCCATTTTAGCTTAATCTTGCCACGCCAAGCTGTTCAGTGCCCCAGCCGCTTCAGTCGGCCTCTCAAGCGGGACAACCATGTACCACAGGGAGCCGGAACCCCTCTGACACATTCACTCGCCGTTGCGCCGCAAAAACGCCGCGTTTCTGAGGGGCTAGTAAGGAAAGACCGGAGGGGAGCCGCGGAGCTCAGTCTCCCGGCTTCCTCGCTGGTGACGTCATCACCCGGAAGTCCTTTTTTTTTTTTTTTTAAATCATTAGGGGTCCAATATTGAAAGATGGCAGTTTAAGTAACTTGGCCGGATAGAACTTATCCAGCTAAATTACACGGTATATTCGGTGGCATGGCTATGTCTTTGAATATATGCATATATATTTGTAGTTAGCTGTATTAGTTATAACTATCTAATGTAGCTTATGCGGCTAAGACAAAATATTGCTACCTAGCTGCATAAGTTATGCGACTAAGTCGCTCCACCCACAATTTATGCAGCTATGTGGGACTTATATGGCTAAGCAGCAGCCACTAAATGTAAGTGCATATTCAGCGGCCGCTACTTAATTACATAAGTCCTACTTATCCGGCTAAGTAGCGCTGAACGTGCTTTGAATATTGGGACCCCTGTGTTTGTCGGTTGTTTTGATATATTCATTCTTTTCATGGTTTTAATATTATGAATGATGTCTTATATTTCTTGATTTTATTGCTTGATGTTTTCTGAGGAGTGATTGTTTCTGTTTTTCCATTGTTGTACTGCATAATACAGTCGGGCTTGTTGTGGTTACCAGAGCATGTTTGTGAGTGAGGGAAAACGAGTGAGCCAATGAGCATATGTTTGAGCCAGAGGACTATTTAAGCCAGTGGGACTGTGTGTGAGTATAAAAGAGGGCGATTGAGCCAGTGAGCATGTGTGTGAGCAAGAACAAGTCAGTGAGCATATATATATGAGAGCAATTGAGCCAGTGAGCGTGTGGAAATAAGAACGCGAGTGTGTGACACAGTGAGCATGTCTGTAAGAGAGAGCATTGAGCCAGTGAGCATCCACGAGAGCACGTGTGTTCTAGTGAGTGTGAGTGTGTGTGTGTGTGTGTGTGTGTGTGTGTGTGAATATAAGGGAGTTTGTGTGAGAATGTACATGTGTATTAGACAGAGAAGAAGGTTGTGCATATCTCCCATCCCTTACTAATCCATGACAATCTCAAGGTGACTAGAATCTAAAGTTCTCAGATACGGAGAGCAGATTTATTTTAGCTTTAATTTTAATTATTGGTTGTTGTTTGCTGTGTCTGCTATTTTGAAATATTTTATTGATGTTTGGGAAATTAAAAAAAAAAGCAATGTTATATGTTTGTAATCATTGTATTCATCCGCAGTTTTAAAATATTCTTTTTATGAATTTGGTTTTATTATTATGATTGATGCTTTATATTTCTTGATGTTATTGTTTGATGTTTAGTGAGGAATGATTTTGTTTTCCATTCCATACAAAGTCTGGCTTATTGCGGTTTCAAGTTCAGTTTTTGTCTGCATGTTTCTATTTATATTTTATTATCTCTTCATTTTGTATTTGGTGAGGGTCACAAAGGTGAGGTATTCTGCTAAGCAGACTTGTGGGGTGGCCCCAGCCGATTTGCATGGATGGAATGGGGGGTCTACAGCTTTGTTTATTCACTGCTGGTCTAGAGTATGCTCTGTTTCTTAGTTATTTAGGAAAAGTGTGACATTTATTTTGGAGATATTTGGGCTTAATTATGCCAGGTTCCAGAGTCAACTTGGCATGTCGACACACACACACACACTGCAGAGAGAGTGCACAAGGGAGTAAGATACCCCATGGGCCAGTTTTGAAAAAATGGCCTGGGCTGATATTTTCTTGCAATCTGCCTCTGATTTGGACATTCTACATTCATCACCAATCATCCTAATTTTTTCCTTGAGGCAGCATTCACAGCCCCTGGGGGAGAGAGTCCTAGTCATTGCATAGCAGTAAACATCCAGCGGTTGGATTTAGGGCCTGAGGAGAAGTTCAGCAGTTCTGTCCCAAACAAACCGTAATCTCCCCGCAGTGTTGTACTTCTAGTTTGAAGGGCAGCGCTGACTGAAGGAAGACCTTTTTCCTTCAAGATAACTTATGAATTCCTTGGCATCATTTTGCAGTCTGCTGTCCCTTTACGTTATACCTCGGCACTGATATTCCAGAAGGAGCCCTGGCTCGTGACTCCTGGTTGAGGATTGTTGCTGCAGTGACCGGGCTAAGTGACTTGGGAGAGGATATGAAATGAAGTCCCATGTGCCAGATCCTAGCCTGGTTCCTATTGAATCAGAAAGAAACTAATGAGTCCTAAAGAATAAATTCTTAGGCTGTGGAATGGCTCCCAGGAGACTTCCAACCTGATAGGACTTAGGAAGTGCTGATTTTTTTGCCCCTTTGACTTTCGATCTGAAAAGCATATTCTGCATTTCAAGATCCTCTGTTACCTCATTGTGTGGTTTCTGCACTGGATGGTAATGTGGTTGCTCTGTACAGGTGGTCCCAAGTGGATTACATTAGTCCAATAAAAAAGATCTCGTCTATGACCTTTTATTTCTATGTATGTACTGGGCGGCTAAACTCTCATTGCCTTCTCTTTAGTGAAAAAAAGATTTAAAACTTGAAACCTTGCAGAAACGTTATCTTTTCATATTTAAGCCTCCTGTCTTCACTAACCAATTTAACTTGCTCCTAATTAGCATGCCAGCTGGAGATGGTTTCAGTAGACAGGAGAAAGGAATACAGGTCCCACCCATACTCGGGGACTCTGACTAGTGATTAAGTTTTCACTACTTGTGTGTTTTTTAGCTTCAGCTAGTGCCCATTTGCCATTCTCTCACTATCAGGCTTATGCAATATCTGTTCGAGGGAAAAACAGGTGCTCCTGATTGAGCGCCCGCTTTCCTAACGCGTGCCCATCCACCTCTTCTGGGCATGCGATGTGGTAGGCAAATGAGTAGCTGCTTTAAAAAGGAGGTACTAGGGGAAATCGTGCGTCCCAAGCGCCTCCTCGGCACCGAGCGCCCAGGAGAAGTGGCTGTGTATGGGTTAGGAAAATGGACGGTTGTAAATTGAGCGTCCTTTTTCCTAACCTGACTGCTGTCGATTTTTGTTTTTTGTTTTTCACATTGCTGCTTTCTGTGGCTCCTCCGATTTAATATCGCCAACATATTAAGTCAGAGGAATCACAGAAAAGCAGTATTTTCCGCTTTCAGTTCGTCTTTTAGGGGTCTTCAAAACTCCAGCTCCGGGGCTGGCGTTACATTTTGAGGGTTAAAATGTGCACATCGGATACACAGATATTTTTTACATCGGGGGGGGGGGGGGGGGGGGGGGAGAAATTGCTATAGCTTCATCAACAGCTGCTCAGCTGCTCGCTGATTTGGACGCGCTGATCTCCCCTTATTGCATCAGGGGTTATGGACATGCCCCTTTCTTCATGCTCTGGTTGGCTGCATTCGCTGATCATGCCGTGGTTATTAACACCCAGTGCTGTGGGAGGCAAGGTCGGCTGCAGCCAGTTGTGGCCAGCTGCCGCAGTGCCATTGATAAGGACTTGGCCTTTTCTGTGTGTGTTTGTTTGATGTCTTTATAGTGCAGCTCTTTCCTACATTATCTCTGCCATTTGGTTTTGTCTAGTAACCCCTGCTTTTCTTGAGATTTATTTTTTTTTTGTTCATTGCAACATAAATTTGGCGTGTCAGTTAAGAAAATGTTAGGAGGTATAAGCTTTCTATATCTGAGTATTTGATAGCTTCCTCCACCTGTTTATTTGTGATATTCAGGTGACTAACAAAACATATGTGATAGAACACAAACATTTATATAAACATATGTAACATATAATATAATTAGTGCCAAGCATTGTGTTTCCTCCTGAAGGGCAGAGACTGACCAAATTTTGCTGAAAATCTCCCTTTATATGTGCACCTCCATTCCAGTTAAATTTTTTCATTGCAGGATTTTATTTTCCTCCAGAGTCGGGAGTGTCTGCTCAGAATGGTATGACAAGGAACTTCCAAGACACTGTTTCCCAGCCCTCCCTTGGAGACGCACCTAGCCAGTTAGGTTTTCAGGATTGCCACAATGAATATGCATGAGGGAGATTTACATACATTGATCTTATGCGTATTCATTATGGATATCCCCAAAACTTAAACTGGTTAGAAATGCGTCCAGGAGAAGTTGGGCAACACTGCTCTAGGATGTAGCTTAAGTTGCCAGCATCTAGAGTGGAACAGTTCAGCAGATCTGTCAGGCAAGCTTTTTTTTTTTTTTTTCCCCTCTGACCCTCCCAAAAAAACAAAAACAAAACCCAAAATTTCCCAAGGACTCAGCTGCTCCCAGAGTAAATACTGCAAAGAGAGATGCTTCCTTTTCTCATCTGTCCATGGACTTGTATGCCAGCAGTGTGTGCTCACTTGAAAGATGGAATTGACTAAAGAATGACTTCTTCCTTCGAGATAGCATAGGAGCTCAGTGGCAGCATTTTGCAATCGGCTCTTTCTTCAAACTATACCCATTATCACTAATAAGATGAATATAGCAGATCGACCAAGACGAGGGGGTTCAGGAGCAGTGGTTCTAGCAGGCCAGGTTCAGTGCAGGATGCCAGACACTGTCAGGTTAATTGAATGCAGAAAGTAACTGTTTTGTTTGTATAAGTAAGTGATATTGTGTGTTTTTATTGTTAACCACTTTGAAATTTATCATGTACACAGGTTGCAAAATGTAATAAATAGAAATAGGTTCCGTTTGAATTCCTTTTTTGGAGGGGAGGAAGGCATGGTATAGTTACGCTGCATGCTCTACCTAGACTGTGGTTGACTGGGGAACGCCTAGCAGGAATGTTTGAAATGCCTCAGAATTACAGCAGCCATAGCTGGGGAGGCTCAGATGGTCATGTGAGGTTCATGCCCACGCTGCTCTGAACATTCCCATCTGCCAAAGAGGGCCTACAGCTGAAAACATGTTGCCATTAGAGATACCAGGGGGCCTGTGGCTAATGAGATTACACGCCCTCCCATGGCGATTATGACGTGGGCCTGACTTTCATCTCCTGGCATGTGAAATCCTTGTAAAAACACACACTTCCTCTTGTAGAGCTGTTTGTGTGCTCTGTGTCCCACGGTGTGAATAGCTGCAGTGACTGAGGGATTGACAGCAGCTCACTTTGAATTTAGCACAGTAGAGGCATTAGAAGGCGACGATACCTGCGCGCTGGCATCTGTTTATTTTCCTTGTCTTCATCCTTGGGTCATGTAGTATAAAGGAGGGCATTTTCCAGTTGCAGTAGATGATTACAAGTGTCATGATTGCCTGCCGAAATACAGAATAGCCTTGTGAATTAAGAAACTTGACAGTTTTGGTATTGTTTTGGCTGTTTTTCTGTGCCCCTTTAGCACCTCCAGTCTAAGGACAAGTCTCCCACGCCCTTCCCTCCCCCACTCTGTATCACTTGCCATCTTGGATTTTGAGGGAGAATTTGGGGGCTTTTTCTCAAAATGTATCTCCGAGTACTCACCCTCTCATGGGGGTTTTGAATAAGAAAGCGGTGCGCCTCCATCACCAGGAATGGAAGCATGCTGATGACCTCCGAGCTTGTTATGAAAGCAATGATAAATCACGGTCTGGCCAGCGAAGCATCTCCAATAAAAGGGTTTGAGTTGAGTGCCTGAGTGCTTGGGGATGGTATTGTATCCCCGGCCTTTTCTCATGTAATCTATTGTTCCTATTGCCATAGTCTCCTTCCAGTTTTTGAAAGTGATCCTGTGGGTCATCTCCATGACGAAGCCAGGCCAAGGCTGTGAGATGCTCCATTGTAACTCGGGACCACTTGCTTCTGTTTTTGCCAGAACTAATCACCCTGCACCCTCCAAAATATGAACTGTGCCCTCCCCTTCCCCCACAGTCTTCTCTTAGTTAGTGGTAAGGGTGCACACAAGCAACATTTTGTTTGGCTTATTTCATTTGTTATGTTTCTTATTTCATTAATTTTTTTGGTCACAACTTTTTAAAATTTCAGTTCCATTTCATTACTTTATGCACGTAAGTAAAATTATATGCACAAAAAATTCTGCATACATAGCAAATGCTATGAATGAAATAATTGGCATCCCTAGTTTAGTGGACCATGTGTCGTCTCTTGAGATTTAAGTTTGCCACCTAGCCCCCAGGTCACAGTCTAATCTCCACGCTGTTATTTTCTTGGGCAGTTTCCTTCTGCTTCTTTGGAACTGACTTTCTTGGACTGTGGTGCCTTGAGCCTTCATTCACCACTACATGGGGCTTTTCCTCCTTTTCAGTGTCTGTCTTTCCAGCTCACTTGGTTTGGCCATTGAGGCAACAGTCCTCAGATGGGGACATGAACCAAGACCACTAGCAGCCTATGCTGTAAGAGTAGAAGAAAAAAATTATTAAAGATACGAAAGATAACTAGGTGGGGGGGGGGGGGGGGGTCTGGGCCAGCAGCTCAACGCCAGTGCTCTGCACTGCCATGCGGAAGATCTCTGTTCAATCCCCAGGCCCAGTTTCTGCTCCCTAGGTCAGGGGTTCTCAAGCCAGTCCTTAAGACACACCCAAATCCATCAGGTTTTCAGGATACCCACCACATCTGAGGAAGAATGGAGGCAGGGCATGCAAAATTTATCGCATCCGGAAGGATGCACCAGGGCTCCTTCCGGAACCCTGCAGCCATGGACCCTTAAGTCGGGTTATGTCTCGGACTCCCTCCCCCGCCCCAGGGTGTGTAAATGCTACATCTGCAGCATCCCTGGACAGTTTAGTCCTTGGGACACGTCTAGGCAGTTGGGTTTTAAAGATGTCCTCCATGAGTATGTATGCGATAAATTTTGCATGCCCTGCCTCCATTCTTCCTCAGATGTGGTGGGTATCCTGAAAACCTGATGGATTTGGGTGTGTCTTAAGGACTGGCTTGAGAACCCCTGACCTAGGGAGCAGAAACTGGGCCTGGGGATTGAACAGAGATCTTCCGCATGGCAGCGCAGAGCACTGGCGTTGAGCTGCTGGCCCAGACCCTCACCTAGTTATCTTTCGTATCTTTAATAATTTTTTTCTTCTACTCTTACAGCATAGGCTGCTAGTGGTCTTGGTTCATGTCTTTTGTTTTTTATTGCTAACTGAGCTAATGCACTGTTGTATAAAGGAATATGCAAATAATTTGACTTCTCCCCCTTCTGCTGGCTTAACGCCACAGGACCCTCTGATCCCCAGTGCAGCTGCAATTCTGTGAGACATTTCAGAATTCCTGCTTGGACTTCTTCTCCTGCACTGTGCTTGTACGGACACGTGAAGACTGTCATTTGCCAAAAGCAAAACAGAATATCAGAAGAGTTGCTGGAACCTATGCATTCCTTGGTGTGCTACATTCATTATTTTCTTTCTTTCTTCCCATTTTATTTTGATAAATATGTAGTTTGTTTTTTTTTTTCTTCAGGGAAGAAAAACTTTGTACAAATGACTTGTCTTCAAATAAGGTTCTGAAGTCATGTTACATTTGGTTGCAAACAATCTTAAAATTAAAAAGAAAGAAACTGTTCTAATCATCATGGGTATATTTTATAGTGATTGACATTTATATTCTGTATGCTTTGCAGATAAAGTTACCCAAAAGCTATACTATGTGGTGTGTCTCAGTTGGGAAGAAGGTTTAATTATTTTTTGTCGGTATGTATTTGCTTTGGTTTTCAACAATTGCGACATAATTCTTGTGCAGGAGACCTGCTACACAAAATCCTTGGTGTAATGTATTTCCAGATGATAGGGATGTGTTGAGTGCTGGGTGATGTTAGGAAGGGTCATTGTAGAGGCAGGTCACATGGGAAGCTGGGAGATGGGGGTATGGGAGGGTTTCCCCCCATAGATCTATGCAATAACCACCTTTATTGTTGAATATATTTTTTCTGAAACTTAAGTACTTCTCCATACCTTCTCAATTGCAATGTTATCCTTTTAATGTGATAGTCCTACAAATTTCCTTTTTTGTAGAAATTGAATCTATAGAATTGTATTGTTGCATAATATGAGAAGAGAATCCGAGATTAATCCAGTTTCATTGTGGAACTTGGGCAATATAACTATTGGTGATATGGATTACAGAACTGCAGCAGGTGCAGACAGATAAGTGTGTGTCTTCAGAGTACATGTGGCTACCACATAGTCATAGTAGCTAACATTTACGTGCTAGGCTGAATACAAAACCCTTCACCCCAATTGAGTCACTTGGACTTTGGGATGGGGTTGAACTTAAATATCCTACAGCAGAACTTCCCAGATCTGTCCTGGTGATGACCCCCATAGTCAGGTTTTCAGGCTATTCAGGATGAATATTCATGAGATCAATTTTCAGACATTGTAGACTAACTATATGTAAATGTATCTCATGAATACTCACGGTGCACATCTTGAAAATCTGACTGGTTGTGGGGTCACCTGGATAGATCTGGGAAGTGTGGAGCTACAGTTCTGAAATGTGCTTGAGTGGGTGTGCAACAACCAGTGTTGTTGGAGATGACGTTGCTTCCTCAGGTATGGTAGCTGTCTCGCCTGCTGGGTTTTCAGATGGTTCAAAGTTGTTTTTCATGAAGACCAGATCATCCTTCTTAAGATCGTCTGCCAAGTCTTACTGTATGTGACTTAAACAGATCTTCAGTGAGTCATAAACATTTCTGTTGGACTTAATTCTTTTGTGGTACATAATGTAAAACAGTTTCTTGTCTCCTCTGATCATCTTCGGTGCAGCTATGTAATATTTGCTCTGTTTTACACAGGATGAAATGCTGCCATGGTTGCTTGCTTGTTCTGATTTTGTTTCATGACTGTCTTGAAGCCTTTAGTCCTGAGCCCAGCTGTACTATCTGCCATAACATATGGAATTGCATGTGGTGTAAACTGGGATACCGTCATGATGGTTGCACCGGCCAAAGTTGGACAGGGCAGAGAAAGACCAACCATGAGGGACACTTGTCCTTGGAGTAGTCTTTCAAAAGACAGTTTGATCCGTGGATTTATTATGACGTCCCCCTGGGGTAACACTGCCTTCAGTGGTTGTATTCTTCATGGCATGTTCCATTTTCACATGTTTGTGACTATTAAAGATGACTTCTAGCATTAGCTTTCAGACTTGTGCTGCTGGGATGTGTAGCATGCAGAACTCCCAAGATGTGTCATCTGCCTTTTGGAATGGTGATGCGACTTGACCACAGAAGACAAACTTTATATGTTGATTGTTCAGTTCACTGAGCAATGACAGATTTAAATGGCTCCTCTAGGTTTCGTATTCTGTCCCTTCTACATGCGACTAGACCTTGACTTTTTGGCATCGTTATCTGGGGATTTCCCAAGGATCAAACGTTTCGCTGGAATCTGGCCCATCTGTGATACCAACCAGAACAAAAGCATACTGTGCCATTCACAATGAGCCCAAACAATATGAAATGCATTCAGTCCATACACAGTGTTTTACAGCCTCACGTTCCCATCATTTCAGCATCAAAGCCAGAGAGAGAAAAATGGGCACCTGTCGTAACAACCCCTGAAGCCCTCAAGCCACATCTATACCATCTGAAAAGCAGCTGTTGGCCCAAACTCCAGGAGGGAAAATGTTTGCTGATAATGGATTTTGCCCAGGTTTAGTTACACCTTTAAAACATTTCTGAGATGTCCCTGAATGCTAATGATGATGCAAGGTTCTTCAGTGAAGACTTCAGTGATTTTGTTGAGTATGGGATTGATTAGACCTTCCTGAAGCTGATGAACTCCTGGCAGTCAAATTGCTTCAAAACAGTTTCTTGTGGCCAGTGTGGCAGTGAAATTTCTGCCTGTACCTATGCACAAGGCTAGATTTCAATGACTGGAGAACACTGGGGTAAAAAACATGCAAAAATTTTTTTTAATCTATTTACTTGCACTATTTTTGAAATAGCACACTGCTTGACCAAGGCTTTAACTTTCTACAACACCTGAAGAGTAAACAATTCCACCAAAGCTTGCATGAAAGGTGCTGTGGGACTTTTGCCCGTATGTGTTGCCTTGGCCTTGGTGCGCTTTGATCTTGCACAGGTATTAAATGCAGGACATTCAGTTTCCAGTGCTGTCAGCCTGGCACTTCTCACAACAGTTTTCAGGGAAAGAAGGCTGCTCCTTTTGTCCTGGCCACAGGAGAAAGCTTATCTAGGTAATACAGTGGAAACTTATTTGTTGCCAAATGCGCCTGGCTGAGAGTTCTCCTCTTTAATTACAAAACTAATAAAATGTTCCACAAAATGGCTGAATGATTTACAAATGCTTAACGGGAGCGTTTAATGATGTCAGCAGTATATTGCTAGTTCAAGCATGGGAGAAGGATTTTTTTTAAAGCCCCAATTTAAAACAAAATTGGAGATAGTATTGTGGCATCTGTATCCTGTTATGCTTTAAGTATTGAATAGATGATTTATTTTTTCCTGATGGTAAATGAATAGAAAAAATAGATTTAACAGAAAAAGACATTCTGTGGGGCTTTTCAGTATGAGTTTTGGGCTCCAGTTTCAAGCGTACAGGAACAGTGAAGCCCTAGTATTTTTTATTTATTACAAGGATTTGTTCCTCGCGCCATTACTGGAGTACCAGAGTGGGGCACAGGATTACGGAATAATTTACCAGTATAAGAAAAGCCATACATAAATAGGGATAAGATTAAGTACCAGGTATAGAGACCGCACCAGTGATTCTCAACCCACTTCTCAGGACACACCCAGCCAGTCTGGTTTTCAGGATATCCACAATAAATATGCATAAGAGAAATTTGCATTCACTGCCAGTTGTATGCAAATCCATCTCATACATATTCATTGTGGATTGTCAAAAAACAAACAAACCCCAGACTAGCTGGGTGTGTCCTGAGGACTGGGTTGAAAACCCATGGTCTAGTCATACATCAGTAGGATTAAATGTTCAACTTAGGGTGCATACAAGGAATTGACACAGTATAAAGCCAAGTGCCAAATGTAAAACAAAATCAGGGGACACAAAAGCCTGGTGTCAACAGGCTGCTTTCAGTGCTAATATAGTATGTGCAGTGTGTCTCCTCCAGCTGGGCCTGATCACTGCTGAGATATCCAAGGCAAGGGATCAGTGAGGCATACATGACCGAGATTATAGGTATAAGTAAAAAATGTTGGCATTTTCAAATCTGCTACATCCAAAAGCCTAAGGATAGGCAGTTTTCATTTACCGCAATTCCTTCAAATACATGAAAGCGGTGTACAATTAAATGAGTAAGATAACTGTAATAAATATAGTACAATAAAATATATGTAAAATTCTAAATTTAACAATATACCAGAGAGCGAAATTATAAGCAAGTGAAAAAAATCTTAAGCATACAGCTTGTAAGAAGTAGGCCGGGATGGAGATGGAATTAGGAGGGGAGGAGTTGCCTAGTGGTTAGAGCAGTGAACTATGAACCAGGAGACAAGTCCTGCTGTCGCTCCTTGTGACCTTGGGCAAGTCACTTTACCCTCTATTGCCTCAGGTAAAAACTTACAGGACACTCTCCTGTGCATGCAATACAGTAATTTAATTTATTTAATTGAGGGCCGGCGGTAAAAAGAAGCGCTAGGGACACTAGCGCATCCCTAGCGCCTCTTTTCGGACAGGAGCGGCAGCTGTCAGCGGGTGACGCTCAATTTTGCCGGCATCGGTTCTCGAGCCCGCCGACAGCCACGGGTTCGGAAACCGGAAGCCGGCAAAATTGAGCATCTGGTTTTCAATCCGCGGGCCTATTTCAAAATTATTTTCTTTTTTTTCTTACTTTTTTTTAACTTTTGGGACCTCCGACTTAATATCGCCATGATATTTCCCGGTGCAGGCAGAAATTAGCGCCTACCTTTTGGATAGGTGCTAATTTCTTAAAGTAAAATGTGTGGCTTGGCTGCACATTTTACTTACTGAATCGTGCGGGAATATCTAATAGGGCCATCAACATGCATTTGCATGTTGCGGGCGCTGTTAGGTTCGGGGGGGGTTGGACACGCGTTTTCGACGCGCTATTACCCCTTACTGACTAAGGGGTAAAGCTAGCGCGTCAAACGCACGTCCAGTCGCGGGTTAACAGTATCGACCTGTTAGTTTGTAAGCCCTCTGGGGATAGGGAAATACATACAGTACCTGAATGTAATCCACTTTGAAGCGCTGAGAAAAGTGTGAAAAGCAGAATATGAATCTAAATAAATAAGTATAGGGACATGGACATATAGTGGCTGCTTTCTTCCAGAATGGTTCTCTCTTGTGGCCTGCAGCAGCAGTGGTTTATCTTTAGACTACTGAATCCCAGGAATATTCCAGCCCTGCATATAACCGCACTTGCTTCTTGGTAAGCACAGCTGCATTTGATAGAGAGAGTAGCTTCAGGAAGCTGCTGTGCAGTGCAGTACTGCTACTGTGCTCTCAGAAACCTACTTATCCATCCCCTCCCCCCTCCTCCACAAATTGTAAAGGGAAGGGCAGAGTGCATCATATGTGTGTGTGTGTGTGTGTATGTATGAGAGAGAAGATGGCTGGTGGTATTCTAGCATACCCAACACATATCCACACACCTATTTATCTATTGCTATCATCACAGGTGGGGGTGGCTCTTCTAGGGCCTGGGCTCCTGCCACAGTGTAGGAGGCTCCTTTTGGGCCTGCAACAGCACCAGATGCCAATTATTAGGCACTTGAGAATTTTTCATCCTTGAGCATGAAACTGAAAAGTCTATCTCTGCCAAATCTCAATTTGGGTGGTAGAGGTAATCTGCTTCCTGTTTCACTCCAACTTCGCATTTCTGAACTTACCCTGTCTGTCAGATGTCACACTGAGAACAGTGGCGTAGCCAGAATTGATGTTTTGGGTGGGCACAAGGTTAACATGGGTGGGCTGTAGGCAGGCAGGTCTGAGACCTACTAGTTTTATTCTTTTTGATAAGTAATGCCATAAAACTGCACCCTACAGTGGCAACAGCCATTTATGCATCATGCATGAAACTTTTAAAATATTTTACCTCAATTATTTCAAACACTTACCAGCATTAAAAAAATTCCATATTAATTTATTTTATATTTATTGCAGTTTATAAATGCAGAAGCATATTATGTAAAAAGCAAAGAAAACAATCCGGTCCAATCAATCATGTAATAAAACAAAAATTAATGTATTCTTTCATGAATCCTTTTTGCAGAAAGCCAGAAATCATCATGACTACAATAAAATATCATTAATCAGAACAGGTGCAGAGCAGAGCTAGGATAATTCACATTACAACTAAAATGAAAAAAAAAAATATTCAAATTCTGGTGTCACCTCAGCAAAAAATATCCCTCCACTACTATTTTGTGAAGTAACATAAACTCCTGCAAAAAAAGACATCTAGAACCTTGCCAAACCATACAGTCACAGCACTGACTCTTAGGATTCAAATAACAGCAACCTTATGAAAAAGCAGCAATGCAAATACTACACCAGGCTCTAGAACATTAATACATCACCTACCGGAATAACAGAACAAGCTGGACTAATACAGAGAAACTACATGCGGGCAGAAATACTGCACTTCAGTCACACACAGCAAAACAGAGACCAACTTTTACCTAATATAGAAACAAGAAACTACAAATTAGAAATAGAAACATGCAGGCAAAGCCAAAATAGCCTGAGAAACTAGACTCTGAACAGTGGAATACTGAAGAAAGAACGAAATGCATGTTCCAAAGATGGCATATTCATATTGCTAAAATCATCTTTTTTTTTTCTTTTTAACCTTTGTTGTTTGATCTTTGTATTGTTCTAATCAGTTGTTCCTGGTCTCTTTTTTTTTTTTTTCCCATTTTTTTTCCTTGTCGCTCATTTCCTAATTCCTTTTGTGTCTCTTCTCCTACTGTCTTCTTCCCTTTCTCCCTCTCACTCACACACATGCTTTCTCTCATAGACTCCCTCACACACATACAACACACAGGCTCTCACACACCCACATGCACACACACACAGGCTCTCACTCATTCGCACGTACACACAAGCTCAAACACATCATGGCCTCCTATTATCATTAGGCCGTGGTGAGATGCGTTCCACCAAGGCCATGAGGGCCTCCTGCTAGCTTCGGGATGGATGGCCCTCTGAGCTTCCTGCTTGGGTGGGAGGGAGAGGAAGCTGTGCACACTGTCCACTCCCTTCAACCCCCTCCCTCCCAAGCAGGAAGCTCAGTGGACTGTATGGCAGCAGGCAAGGCTGCGGGCTACTGTCTTGTTAGGCTCCACCGGTGGCTCGTGGCCTTTTCTGCTGCCACCAGCCTGCCGTCTCCCCGGGCGTGGCTTGCACACCCAGTCGTGCTGGGCCTGATCTTGCAGCTCCGACTCTCCTCTTCGCTGTTGTTGGGATGGGATCCCACGATGGCATTGCTTTAACAGGCCTCTTCCAGTTGGGTGGGCCTGGGTCCAAATTGGGTGGGCAACTGCCCACCCAGGCCTACTTGTGGCTATACCATTGCCTGAGAGCCTGCATATGGCATGGCTGTGGTTTGTTAAAAAAAAAAAAAATCCCTCTAAGGGGCCGATGCAATACAATGCGCTCAGCCGAGTGCACTGTTTAACCCGTGGTTGGATGCGGGTGTCACTTGTTTAAATAAACCTCACTAGTAGCGTTACTCTCGAAAGACTTTTCCAAGATTTCTGTTAAATTATCCGGTTCTTGATCTTCAGTTCTCTTTTCTTCCTTTTTTTCAGGTAAATAAAGCATTTTAGAAATCAAAGGTATAGAAACTTCAGAATAACCCAGAATATTAATAAGGTAACTTTTAAAAAGAGGCTTAGACGTCATCCATCTAGATTTAGGAAAGTTCAAGAGTCTTAGATTATTTCTCCGTACTTCATTTTCTATAAAATCCATCCGTCTCATCATCATACTTTCAGATTTTATCAAATTACACTGAACTTCCTTCACACCTATAATTTCAGTTTCAGTTTTTTTCACAGACGCTTCCACCAATTGTTTCTTATTCTCCAGTCCGTGAAACGTATCCATATTTTGTTTTACCACATTTGTCAGGTCATAAATAGCTTTATTCATATTTATAAGTGCGTTCCTTATTTCTTTCAGTGTAATGTTTTCAGAAAATTCCAGCAGTGCTTTTACAATCACATTTATCTTAGTCTCCTTACCTCTCCCCTCTTAAGAGGCCAGCTTCGCCATTTTCCCTCTGCCGTGCTTCCTCTTCTTCTCCCTTGTAACCCCCAGTCGGGCTCACCGAAGGAGACGGTTGATCAACGTCTCTTCTCAGGGTATCAGAAGTCCTTGGAGCTGAGTGGACCCTCGGCATTAGTTCTTGTTGTTCCACCCCCATGCCTTCTGGGGTTCTATATGGCATTGCTGGAACTGTTGGAGCCCCAGGGCTCAGTGATGTTTCCTCTGCCTGGGCGTCCGGTGACCGCTCTCCACTGCCGGCGCCTGCGGCCCCGCCCTCCGGTCTCAGGTGCACGCTTCCAAATACCTCCTCGATCCGCGGTTGCCATAAAGAAACATTTGGAGTAGGGGTAAGATTTTCCCGTATCTTTGCTTTTCTTTTAGCGTGTGGCATCGTTGTCAATAAGCAAAGATAAATAAAGCAAAGATGGAGAATTTTATGAAGCACCGCGGAGCCGAGATGAATTTGTGCTCACAGAGTGGCAGCTATCTTAGTTCTCTCGAGCATCCATTTTCTTAACCTGTGGCTGTGCACAGGGTAGGAAAACTGACGCTTGTAAAATTGAGCATATGTTTTCCTAACCTGTCAACCACTCTCCTGGGCACCCGCTGACAAGGAGGCTCTAGAGGCGCACATTTGTTCCTAGCGCCTCCTTGGCAGCGTGACCCCTCATTTAAATAGTCTATCGCACACCCAGGAGAGCGCCCGTTTTCCACACAGATTTATTACATCGACCCCTAAGTTTGTGTTTATATTTTGTACTGCCATCAAATGTAACCCCCCCCCCCCTGAAAAAAACCAAACCTGTTTAGATATTGGATTTGCAATAAAATAACATAGTAATGACTGCAGATAAAGCCCGAATGGTCCATCCATTCAGCCCAGTAATTTGCTTATGGTAGTTACAGCTGCCCTGTGCAGCTTACCCCATTGCAGAAATGTTACACCATCCCTTTCTTCAAGTCTTAGGGTTCTGTAGTGTTTGCCCTATGCCCTTTTGAATTCATTTACTGTTCTTGTCTTCACTTCTTCTGCGAGGGCATTCCAGGCATCCACCATCCTCTCCATGAAGAAATATTTCCTGCTACTGGTTCTGAGTTGTCCCCCCTTGGAGTTTCATATTATGACCCCTAGTTCTACTGTTTCCTTTCCAGCAGAAAAAGGTTTGAAGTTTGTTCATTAATACCTATGAGGTATCTGAAGGTCTGCATCACTTCTCCCCTGTACCTCCTCTCCTCCAGGATATACATATCCTCTCCTAGTAGGTCTTCTGAAACAAATACCAAATCATTTTGGTAACCTTCCTCTGGACTGTTTCATCCTGTCTCTATCCTTTTTTAGATAGTTTCCAGAAATGAATGCAGTAATCTAGGTGAAGTCTCACCAAGGGACCTGTACAAGTACATTTTTACTTCCCTTTCCTGCTGGTTATTCCTCTCTCTATGCAGCCCAGCATTCTTCCGGCTTTAGCTATCATCTTGTTACATTTGCTTCGTTGCCTTCAGATGGCTAGATACTATCATCTCAAGGTCGGTCTCCTAGTCTGTGCATGAAGTTTTTTTTTACCCCTATCACATTTTTGTGCATTACCGCATTCCAGATACATGACTCTGCACTTCTTAGCATTGACTTGCAGCTGCCAAATCTTCAACCACTCTTCAATCTTTCTTAAATCACTTTTCATTCTCTCTACTCCTTTAGGCATGTCCACTCTGTTACAGATGTTAGTATCATCCGCAAAAAGGTAAATTTTTCCTTCTAACCCCTCTGTAGTGTCACTCAAGAAAATATTGAAAAGAACTTGTCCCAAAACCAATCCTTGATACTCTTCACTTAATGCTATTCTGTCATCAGATCGGGTTCCTGTCAGTAGTAATCCACTCCACTACCTTGGCATCCACATCCAAGCTTCTCATTTTATTCATGAACCTCCTATGTGGGACTGTATCAAAAGCTTTGCTAAAATCCAAGTAAATCACATTGAGCGCTCTTCCTTGATCCAATTCTTTAGTCACCCAATCAAAAATGTCAATCAGATTTGTCTGGCAGAACCTTCCTCTGGTAAATCCATGCTGCCTCGGATCTAGCAACCCATCAGATTTAAATACTTCACTATCCTTTCCTTCAGCAGAGTCTCCATTATTTATGAAAAGTTCATTTATGGTGAAGGAGTTTCTCTCAATGATGGAATGATGGATATTTTAAAGGGAGTACTCCAAGCTTCACTTAAATCACTCCTGGTGTGCATGCTGGTGTTCCTTCACCATAAGAACATAAGAAATTGCCATACTGGTTCAGACCAAGGGTCCATCAAGCCCAGCATCCTGTTTCCAACAGAGGCCAAACCAGGCAACAAGAACATGGCAATTACCCAAACATTAAGAAGATCCCATGCTACTGGTGCAGTTAATAGCAGTGGCTATTCCCTAAGTAAACTTAATTGTTAAAAGTATTGCAATCTGAACTATTGTAAACCGTTGTGATGGCTTACCGAATGACGGTATATAAAACTCAGCAAATAAATAAATAGCGGTTAATGGACTTTTCCTCCAAGAACTTATTCAAACTTTTTTAAACCCAGCTACACTAACTGCACTAACCACATCCTCTGGCAACAAATTCCAGAGCTTTGTGCGTTGAGTGAAAAAGTATTTTCTCCGATTAGTCTTAAATGTTCTACTTGCTAACTTCATGGAATGCCCTCTAGTCCTTCTATTATTCGAAAATGTAAATAACCGATTCACATCTACTTGTTCAAGACCTCTCATGATCTTAAAGACCTCTATCATATCCCCCCTCAGACGTCTCTTCTCCAAGCTAAACAGCCCTAACCTCTTCAGCCTTTCCTCATAGGGGAGCTGTTCCATCCCCATTTATTCATTCATTTATTTATTTATTTATTTATTTATTTATTTAAGAGCTTTTATATACCGATGTTCATGTACTGGTACATATCACGTCGGTTTACATAGAACCAAAGTTGGAAATTACATCGAACATTATATCGAACAAGAGGGTACAAATAACAGGTCTAACTTCGTGAGAACTTATAGATAACGCTGAGAACTTATAGATAAAGCTGAGGACGACTTAGAATTTAAAATTATTACAAATAACAAATAAATAAATAACAATCAACAAAGTCGGAATTACAACCGTTTTAATAAGCATGGGTGCAGATTGAAGTAAAGTAGAGCTAAACAGGAGAATTAAGGGCTACGGCATCAGACTTCTAGCATGATAGGGTATGCAATGAGAGAATCAAACCCTAGGGAGAGACCTTTAAGTGAAGGCTTTTGTAAAAAGCCAAGTTTTTAGCTTCTTTCTGAACGTTCGACTACAGGTTTCTAGACGAAGGTCCGTGGGGAGGGCATTCCAGAGAGCAGGGCTGGCAGTCGAGAATGCTCGTTTCTTTAGTAGTGACTTGGCCGGAGGTGCATATAAAGTGCTTAAGTAGCTGGTTCTGATAGGTCTTAGTGATGCGTGGGGACGAAGTGGGTCGCTTAGATCTAGCGAAGTTTGGGAATGAATGGTCTTGTGGGTTATGGTTAGTACTTTGAAAATGATTCTATGTTTAATAGGGAGCCAGTGAAGGTTTTTTAGAATAGGTGTGATGTGTTCACCTCTCCTAGAGTTAGTTAGAATCCTGGCAGCCGAGTTCTGCAACATTTGTAGTGGTTTGGTTGTGATAGCTGGTGGGCCAATTAGCAGAGAGTTGCAATAATCGATTTTTGAGAATAGAATTGTTTGGAGGACTGTTCTAAAGTCCTGAAAATGGAGGAGAGGTTTCAGCTTCTTCAATACGTGTAGTTTGTGAAAGCATTCTTTCGTTGTGTGTGTTTTTGACAAATTGTTTGAGATTCAGCCTATTGTCGATGGTGACACCAAGGTCTCTGACGTGTGTGGAGGGGATCCAAAGCGGTGTGATTAGATTGTTGGCAGCCTGAAAGTTGTCATCCAAATTGATCAGCATAAGTTCCGTTTTTGAAGTATTGAGAACTAAGTTGAGGCTAGTGAGGAGGGAGTTTGTGGACTGCAGACAATTGTTCCAGAAGTTGATGGTGTTTGATAAAGATTCAGTGATTGGCAGCAGAATCTGGACGTCATCGGCATATATAAAGTGAGTGATCTTTAGACTTGAGAGCAGATGACAAAGGGGGAGAAGGTAGATGTTAAACAGGGTTGGGGAGAGGGGAGGATCCTTGAGGGACTCCGAGAGTGGACTTGACCGGGTGAGAATCCTTGTTGCTTATTCTAACCTTGTATGTCCTGTTGGTAAGGAATGATCTGAACCATTCGAGGGCTGATCCAGAGATGCCAATGTCTGAGAGCCGGGTGATGAGGATCGAGTGCTTAACGGTGTCAAATGCTGCAGATATATCTAGAAGTGCCAGGAGGTAGGGGGTCTTTTTCTCCAGTCCGGAGAGGACTCTGTCAGTGAGATTAAGAGGGATTCCATACTGAGGGATTTGCGGAATCCGAATTGGGTTGTTGTGAGAATCTTGTGGTCTTCTAGGAATTCTGACAACTGTTTATTAACTATTCTCTCCATAAGTTTGGCGATAAACGGTAGGTTAGCGATGGGGCGAAAATTGGCTGGGTCTGCTGGGTTCAGGTTGGGTTTTTTGAGGAGAGGTTTTTATCATTTTGATTGCCCTTCTCTGTACCTTCTTCATAGCAACTATATCTTTTTTGAGATGCGGCGACTAGAATTGTACACAGAATTCAAGGTGCGGTCTCACCATGGAGCGATTATAGAGGCATTATGACACTTTCCGTTTTATTAACCATGCCCTTCCTAATAATTCCTAACTTTCTGTTTGCTTTTTTGACTGCTGCAGCACTCTGAGCCGACGATTTAAAAGTATTATCCACTATGATGCCTAGATCTTTTTCTTAATATGGAACCTAACATCATGTAACTACAGCAAAGGTTATTTTTCCCTATATGCAACACCTTGCTCTTGTCCACATTAAATTTCATTTGCCATTTGGATGCCCAATCTTCCAGTCTTGCAAGGTACTCCTGGAATGTATCACAATCTGCTTGTGATTTAACTACTTTGAATAATTTTGTATCATCCGCAAATTTGATAACCTCACTCATTGTATTCCTTTCCAGATCATTTATATATATATTGAAAAGCACCGGTCCAAGTAAAGATCCCTGAGGCACTCCACTGTTTACCCTTTTCCACTGAGAAAATTGACCATTTAATCCTACTCTCTGTTTCCTGTCTTTTAACTAGTTTGCAATCTACGAAAGGACATCGCCTCCTAACCCATGACCATGGATTTCAGCAGCACTAAAAATTCATACTCCATCCAGAACTTTATGCTCCTGCAATGGGTGCTTTCTGGATACTCTGTCCTCGTACAGTCCATCTTGAAGAGACTCGGGAATGTGCTTTCTCCTAGGACAAGCAGGATGATAGTCCTCACAGATGGGTGACATAATCGGATGGAGCCTAGCACAGAAAACTTTGTCAAAATTTCTAGAACTTTGAACAAAACAGCATGCCACTATCTGCGTGTTCACACTTGGTCCCTCTTCAGATTCTTTTTTTCCGCAAAGTAGTTGCTTCGCAGTGGTGGAGCTCTGCTCAGTAGTGCTTCTTCAAAGTGTTTCCTGGTCGTTTCTCGACTCTTTCTGTGCTGGGTCCCTCTTCTCCAGTCAGTGCTCCATCCGGTGGCATGATAGGTGGTGTTTTTCCCTTTGAGGGAGAGGTGCGTTGCTTGCGGGTGATGAGGGGGCATATATTGTTGGCAATGTCTTGGGTGAGGCTAAGCCAAGAGTTGAGGGCGGTGTCAGGGGTGGAGCAATCTAGTTAGTTGAGGGATTCTGTTAGTGCTGTGGTAATCTCTTCAGTAGTGCAGGTTTTGCGGAAGGAGAAGGAGTTGGAGTTTTGTGTATGAATGTGGGAGCTGTTGGTGTTTAAGGAGAGGAGAGTCTCAATAAGTGAGTGGTCAGACCATGGTACAGGGGTGCAAGAGGGGGGTGAGGGGAACTGGATATAAGTTTTGGAGAAAATAAGGTCTAGGGTGTGCCCTGCATTGTGTGTGGGGGTGGATATGTTTCAAAAGGCATTTTCCATCTGAGCACTATAAAGTCATCTGTGTTGACAATAGTTGGGTCTATCAGCGCTGTCCATGTCTGTGATTTTGTTTGTGTTTTTGTCATTGTTGATTGTTTCTTATGTAATTTTATGATGTGTTTTCTTGTTCCCCGCTCTGAAGATAGGAAGGATGGGTAATAAATATTTTAAAATAAATAGTTGGTCCCATTTGCTGGACAATGTATTTGTCCATGTACCATTAATATTAGGTTAGTGCCAGCCTCACAAATGTTACAGGTATGCATTGTAATACTGTAGTAGCTTAAAAAATGTTAATGGTGAAATAATTTACAGAAAGCAACCCCTGTTTAAAGCCTGCACATGAAAATGCAAACGTTTCTGATCTGTTTCTTACTGATAGTAATAATCACTTTTTTCCACCTGCTGCCTTGCCTCAATACACCTGTTTCCTGATGTTTTTTCTCTGCTGACTTTATTCTTGTCTCCCCTTCCTCTCCCCTCCTTTTTTTTTTTATAAGGTAATTGTGATTTTCTGTACATAGCACTTTTCATCCAGATGCATTTGAGATACGATTTTATAGTTCTGTTCATAACCAGGCAAAGCAGCACACTCTGAGTTGGAGGCCGCGCGCCCTTCTCAGCTGTATAACGTGACTACACGGAGCAGAAACAACTTCTGGTTTTTGTTAGCTTTTCTTCTTCTTATGGATCGCAGGAGTCTGACGAGAGGTACAGGGTGATGCATGTGTACATCACTAGAGATGGCAGTGGAAGGGATTCGTCTGCGGGAACTTGAGACTCAGCACTGAATGCTTTCATAAGTTTTTGTGCCATACGGTTTTTGTTTTAGGAGTCAGAAAGTTGGAGGAGTTAAAAAAAAAAAAAATCAAATCTCAATAAAGAGAAAAAGAAATTGGAATTACCATGAACTGATGGATTTTGTTTTCTTGGGCCCAGCAGCTTCCTCCTCCTTTGGGCTTCTAGCTTAGTTGGGTCTTGCTTCTCCTGAGGTTCTGGTTTAATTTTCCTTAATTTGCAGTTACCCAAAGCCCAACCATCACAACGACTGTCCTCTGGCTAAGAGGCACAGGCCACAGTTTCCTCTGGAATGCAGCACAAAAGTGTACCCTTTTGTAAACTAGTAGGTGTTGCAGTTTCTAGCTAGGCCTGTGTTCTTTTGGGGGTACTGTGAATGCTGTCTGTGCACTTTACTCAGCCTGGCTCACTTGACTCCTGCATGGGAGCCCATTACAACACTTCTGCTGAGCCACTGGACTAGCTGCCTCTTCACCATGGCACTAGTGTTTCAGCCTGTCCTTCTGGCAACTGAGTTATGTTAAGCATTTTTGGCACTTTTGCAGCTTTAAAAGAAATACGGAAGAGAGATGAACTTCTTAGACTCCAAGGGTCTTCCCTTGAGTTTTAAGCAGCCTAGCCATAAGGGATCCAGCCTTACTCCCACGCTCGTAAACTTTGTGTCTAGCATACCACATAGACTTTTTAATCCAGTATGTTTCTTTTCATTTGGAGAAAAACATTTCAGATTTGGAAAGGTATTATTTTATTGTGGCTGGGAAAGTATACAGTAAGTCTGTTGTGCTTGCATCTCTGTATACTCCTAACACTTATACTCCTTTTTTTGATGACTTTATCACCACCTTGTCGCAATTTCAAGGGATCCCATATGTTGGAAGAGATTTTAATTGTGTGGCAAATCCTGCTCCAGATAATATAGTGAGGAAATGCATGGGGGTCTAGTAAGGGTCTTTCTATTGCATGCAAGCAATTGGAAGTTATTGATATTTGGCGTCTTTTTAAATCCTACAGATAAAGGACTTTACACATCTTTCTAGGGCACATAGGACTAAGTCCTGGATTGATTGTATTTTGATTTCAGAAGTTTTATTTCCTACAGTCAGCATGGTCAAAATTGAACCTTTGATTATTTCTGACCATGTTCCAGTTAGTTGTAATGTTGAGACAGAAATGGTTATGGAGGGGGACAGACTTTGGAGAACGCCCTTGATGTTGCATGCTGATTCTGATTTGGGGGCCTTTTTAAAAGAGAAAATGGACCGGTATGCAGCAACACTTACAGCAACCAATTCTTTTTTGGGGGAAACAGCGAAAGTGGTTCTTTGGGGAGAGATAATCAGTTTAGTTTTTGGGGAAAAAGAAAAAAAAGGGCTGAGGATATAATAATCTTGGAGGGAAAGCTTGAGGATCTCACAAGAAAGCAGTCTCAGTGTAACTCTGAAGTCAACAGAAAAAATATCAAGATACCAACAATGTCTTGAATAATTCCTCAAAGAGCACAGTGATCCCTGCAGGCATTGAGGCATACATATTATCTTCATGGCAATAAGCCTGGTAGACTTCTTTCGCATTTGGTTGAAGTTCATGCTGGTTCTAAATTTTGTTTCTACTATAACAGGTTCAGATGGGTATATTGTTCATAGCACTAAGGGAATTTGTATTGCTTTTGAAAAAATGTATGAAAACTTATACTCTAAGGGGCCTGAAAATGTTGGATCTAGAGAGAAGCTTTTAAGTAGATAATGATTGCTGCAGCTGCCAGCGATCCCATTCGATAAACTGAATGCTCCCTTTTCCACACACGAAGTGTTACAAGTAATAGGATTGCTATCCTCTTTGAGATTTCCAGGCCCAGATGGGCTGAATTCATATTTTTATAAGCTATTATTGTTTCAATTAGTTCAGCCCTTGAGTAATGCTTATGGGGCAATGGTGGAACAATAGTTGATGCCTAAGACTTTTCAGGAAGCAATTATTAATTACTCTTATACCCTAAATGGGGGTGAGATTTGGAAGAGCCTGCTTCTTATAGACCAATATTTACCAATATTTGCCATACTGGCAGTCTATCGCCTTTGCCCTCACTTTGTCACAGGGAGCGACGGTCGCTCCCTGTGACATAGTGAGGGCAAAGGCGATTGGCGCCATTTTGAAACCAGTCCAGCACCGAGGGTATGATTGAAGGGATGGCTCCCGGACCCCCCTCTAGACCACCAGGTACATGTAAAAGGTTTTTGGGGGGGTCAGGAGGGTGGGAGAAGCAAAGGGGTAATTTGTAAAGGGTCAGGGTGGGTTGTTTTTTTTTATCGGGCCATCGGCGCCATTTTTATCAGTGGTAGCCAAAATGGCGCCGATGGCCCGAGAGCGGGAGATCGCGCCGGGACCCCCCCCCCCCCCCCCACTGGACCACCAGGTAATTTAACATTTTGGGGGGGTTCGGGAGGGTGGGGGAGGTTAAAGGATTGGTTTTAAAGGGTCGGGGTGGGTTTAGGGGTTGTTTTTGTGTGCCGGTTTTCCCACCCTCCCCCCAAATAATTCCCGTACTCGATTTAACGATTTTTCACGATAAATCGAGGGAATTCCTATTGTATCGAGTTCCTTACCGATTAATGACGATTCTAAAATTATCGGACGATAATTTAAATCGTTAAAAAAACGATTCACATCCCTAATGCTTCCTATCCTGAATGATGGTTTGAATTTTCCTAACTTTAAGCTTTATAATATGGCTGCATTATTAGGTCCTTTGACTGATTTGTTACGTGGTACCTTGCAATGTTGATGTTGATGGACTCAAGAACTGAACTGGATGCTGCTGATGCCTCGACAAAGAGAGGGCATTCCACTCCCTTGACATTGGGCATTGGTAGGGACCAGAGAGACAAGCCACACTCACTGTTTGCCACGCTCAGTTCTCTCATCAAACTTCCTTTGCCTCCTTCCTCCACTTCACTCTCTACCCATACTATGGCTGAATACTTCCATGACAAGATTTATAAAATTAATCTTCAGTTCTCTACCTCTCTCTCCCTTTCCTCCCTTCCCCTGGCCTCCACTACTCTCTCCTCCTTTTCTGAAGTCAGTAGAGGAAACTGCCCATCATCTTTTATCCTCCAAACTCAAAACTTGTATCTCTGACCCCATTCCCACCCAGTTCCTCAGCTTTATTGCTCCTGCAGTCATCCCTTCCCCTCTGTCACGTCCTCAATCTATCACTTTCCACTGCAGCCAAAACAATTTTAGATCAACAACAAATAAACAGAGACAACCTGCTGAGATTTAATAATATGGGTATCCAGGACATACACCTCTCCCGGCATCTGCCCTTTTACAGCAAACTTCCCAAACATAAACAATAAACACACTAACACCAATCAAAATAGGCCACGGCTTCATTACAACACATAATCAGGAGCCCGAGCTGGCTGTGCACCAAAAGAATGACTATCTCACATTGTTCATCCGCCACCATCCAACAAGATGAACACATTCAGGCCACCAGTATTTTGATACCACAGCTTACATGACCTCTGTCCAGCAAGGAGCCGTGCACGGAACAATTGCCCCCAATTGTTCCAGCGCACAATTCCCATACCTGACCATCCAATCAGGTCAGCAAACCATTCAGCATACCGCTGAACTCAAACCTGCTCGGGCCATTCACAAACCTTCCTCACTACGACAATCTAAACCCCCCCGTCGAACCCGAAAAGCACAAAGGAACAGAAGGGCAGGTGGGAGGAATGCAGTTGCAGGAACCACAGCAGGCAAGTGAAGCTTCAGCCTGCTAACGTTCAAACCTCAAGCCAAACTCCTCCCCGATTCCCTACGTCCCGTGCGACCCCCAGCCAATCCCAACTTCCTCAACCCACAATTTTCTTTTAAAATATCTAAGCTGGCCCTCTACCCTAACTTTTATTGGAACTTGCCCGACTCTGGCCGAGTTTCGCTCTGCCGAGCTGCCTCAGGGGCTTGTTGAGCCAGAAACTTGGCTCTATATACTTGTGCTGCTCTGACAAAACGTTTTGTCAGAGCAGTATGTGACCGGTGCAAGTTCAACAAAGAATTGCTTCAATACTGTTCACACAAGTGATTGATGAATTACAAGTGACAAGCCCGGATTCGGTGTGTTCACTCATATTCCTTCATCCTGTTCGTCACATTGGATCGGTTACCGGTTTGCTTCCTTGGACCTCTACCCTAACTGTCAGGAAACTGACACTCCATCCTCCAACCTCCCCCTCCCCCCCCCCTCCCCCAACTCCTCACCAACTCCTCACCATGAGCCGTCCAAAGTGAGCCTGGCACCCACTTTACCACAGGCAGCCAGGCACTCGACCTGCCTGCCCTCGCAGTCTCACAGACAACACTAATGTCCCTGCTTGGCAAAGGATTTAGACCAAAGGATTATAAAGTTAACAAGCAGGATGGTATATAATAATCCAGAGACAGCAATCTCTCTGTCTCCTTTCTCAGCCTTCACTGTAGGACCAGCCAGCAACTGTCACCTTTTACGGACTGGTTTCTGCTGTGTTTTTTCTGGTAGGTGATCATTCTGCCAGTGCAAACTAACAAACATCTCTGCTTCTTTAATTAAAGTGAAGGTCTTTCCTTTTTTCCACTCTTCCTGTAGCTTGCTGTATGGTATACTATATCAAGCCTGAAGACCTTGCAGACATTTTTCAACATCCTGAATGTGCTGCCTCAGGTCTTCAGTCTCGTTATTGTTATCTTGAATAATTATTAACTTGTCCCCCTTTGTATATTAACTTGACTGCTTGTTTGGTCAGTCTTAGTATGAGCTCTGTTACTATTATTCAGAAAGGATGTTTTTGCCATTCTCAGATGCTCTCCGACTGGTCTTGAACTGAAGCGGTTCTCAATTTTATTTTGCACAACATTGTCTCTAAATCAGTTGTTGCATTCTCATCACCAAGCAATTCAGTCAGAATCCAGGGAAGCCAGATTATACTTAGAGCCGGTTTATCTTAGCTAAGAAATTGGATACAGCTTACTAGGGAAATGCATGGTGAAAATTTTTGTTTTGGTTTGTTTAATGTTATTTTTGGTTTTGTTTACAGAACTGAAAAAAAAATCATTACAAATATCCGCCCCCACCAAGAAAAAAAATAGGAAACGGGTCTCCCAGAGACTGTCCAAACCCCCCCCCCCTCCCACTCCACCCCAGTGGAAGTCATGGGGCTCTCTCAGGCCCCTCCAACCCTCCTCCTGCTGCAAAATAGGCCAGAGTTTATCCCCAGCTAAGCCTAATCCAGCCCCTCCAATCCCTCTCTTTCCCCCTTTCATAAATGACCCAGGGGCCAAGGATCTCCCCAGCCCCCACCTTACCCCTTTTGTTGAGGGGCTCAGAGTCCTAATGGGCAGGGAGCGATGCCCACTCGCTCCTGCTCTATCACGGTCTCCATTGAAACCTAAACCTATTTTTGCAGTAGAGGGAAGGGTCAGACAGGTCTGGGGGGAGGACCCTGGCTGGGCTTGGCCTGAGGCTTCTGCTGGGGTGGGAGTGGGTTTGGAGGAACTCCGAGAATCCCCTTTTCTTTAATTATTTATAACTTCCTTTCATCCACGAAAACGAAAATCCCAAAATTTTGGGGTATTTTGTTGGATGTCTAGTTTGTTTCATTCTGAATTTTGTCACGTTTTCAGCATTTGTTTAAAAAGAATACATATCCTGACGTAGTTGGTTTCTCTACCAGCATGGAGAAATGTGTTGGGCCTCCTTTAATTTGTTTGGAATTAATTGACTGTGCTGCCAGTCCAGGCTGATAAGATAGTTATAAGTCCAAAAGGCAAGAAGGAAATTGAAAATAGTTGGGGATGGGAGCAGAAAGAAACATCTGGTCGTACTGCCAGCTATTCCTGGTTTTCTTGCAAACTTGAGGCTAGAGAAAAGAAACATTGAGCAATGGTACCTCTCCAAATGTGTGCACAAGTAGCATAGCAAATGCAATAGCATGTCAGAGTCTAGGCTTTCAGAGAAACCTAAAAGCGCTGGAAAGAATAACAACACTAAAGTAGGTTGAATTGTGTGTGGGGTTGTCTGTTCTGCAGTATCATTGGGGTAGGTCTATTGACATTTAAAGTTCATGTACATTTTTGGAATACAGGATCCAGCACATGTATTTGCTTATCAGTATTAGAGTAGGAATGGAAGTGGTGCTGGTTCCTTCAAACATGTTCTCTTAAAATTGCAGTACACCAGAAACACGTTCATAAAAACCTCCGGACGCTAACATGTGGATGTGCATGTAGGCGGTACTGATGAGTTCGGTTATGCAATAGTATTACTTGGTGACAGTTGAGTAAATCAAAGCACTGGCAGGTGGAGTGACTTGACCAGGGCAAGGCAAGAGTCTATAATGGAGTTGGAAACTAAAACCCAAACTAGCCCAGGCTATCAACTTTATTCCTGCAGGTGGTTTAAAGCTCCGCTATCACAGTATGAAGTGGCTTTGAAATCGCACTGCATGGGAATTGAAAGCTCACAGAACTTGACTGATGTCATAAAGGGAGAATTGCTGGATGCAAGACCAGGATGGTTACCTAGTTACATGGTCAGTTTGATCCAAAGTACTGTAGATTTATTGTCATAGTTGGGCTGCCCTCGTACTGTTCACACTCGGGACATTGTGTGCAGTGATCCTGAAGAAAACACAAACAAGAAAAAAAAAAATCAGAAACTCTTGACCCTTGCTGAATTGCACTCCTCCATGTTAAACAGGTAAAAGATTTCCTTCCCAGCTGCATGAGTTCTAGTGTAAACGTGAACTTCGTATGCGCATCCTTTCTTTTCTTTTCATTAAATTTTCTACTAGAATGACTAGCATTGTGTCCTCCTCCATTAAAGGTGCAAATTTGTTTGAAACAAAATGTGGAATTTTAATGAAATTTTCTGTCATTTCGATGTAATTTTTGTAATGGAAGAGAAAAATGAATTGAATTTGTTTCTTAAAAAGACAAAAGCCTCCCTCCCCTGCAAACCACTCCTGGGACCCCTTCTATCCCCAGACCACCTAACCCTATAGTTGAAAACGTCTTCACAGGGCAGTATGGCAAAAATTAACAGTGGTGCCAGCCTTGGTCTACCAGCGCCAACAGGGACAGGAGCGACCGGGAATCACTGCTGCCCTGTGAAGAAATTTTAAACTTTAACCTAAAGTGTCAGGGGGGTGGGAGGGAAGAACAGGGGAGGGACTGGGACTGAGTGTGTGTCATGTTTTTGGCTGGGGATTAAATTTAAAAAAAAAAAAGTTTTTATAGAAAAATGTCTGTACCTATTCCTATTCTCCACAGATCCTAAGGGGGGAGATTTCTCTGCACTTCAAGTGCTGCCTTTTCCTCTCTAAGCTATTTTAGCATAATGTATGCTCAGTAGGGATGTGCAGAGGGACGCCATACGTTGTATTCGGGATTCGTATTCGTCGGGGGGCAGATACATTGCATTCGGCAAGGGGGCCCCCCGATACGTTTATATGTTAATTCCTATTCGTTTCCCCGCTAAAATTAAATTAACTACAAGCCCCCCCCCCCCCCCCAGACTTACCAAAATTCCCTGGCAGCCGACGGCAAGTCTTGGGGGACGGCAAGTCTTGGGGGACCCTCCTGATCCCCACAAGACTTGCCAAAAGTCCAGCGGGGGTCCGGGAGCCACCTGCTGCACTCCGGCTGTTGGCTGCCAGTAATCAAAATGGCGCCGATAGCCTTTGCCATTACTATGTCACAGGAGCTACCGGTGCCATTGGTCAACCCCTGTCACATGGTAGGAGCACAAGATGGTGCCGATGGCCATGTGACAGGGACTGACCAATGGCATCGGTAGCCCCTGTGACATAGTAGGCCAAAGGCTATTGGCACCATTTTGAAACCAGCAGCCGAGGGTGTGAGTGCAGGGGATGGCTCCCGGACCCTCCGCTGGACCACCAGGGAGTTTTGGTAAGTCTTGGGGGGGGGGGGGGGGGCGGGGGGGGGGGGGTTTGTTTAAATTGGCTCCTTTAGGCGGCTGAATAATTCGGCGAAGATTCGTTGTATTTGTGGGGAATCGCGATACATTTCGCTTCCCCACGAATACAACAAATATGGCTGTATACGTTGCGAATTCCCAATTCGTAGGGAACAAATGCACACCCTAATGCTCAGCAATGTGCATCTTGTGCAGTTCTACACCCATTGCACACCCAATGCTTTCTTGTGGCCTGATAATGTCCCCAGAACTTGGGAGATTTGTAGCTGCATGTGCTCTGCCTTTTTTTGTTTTTAAATATTTAGGGAGGGACCTGTTCAAGGCATGGCTATGCCCTTTCTTCTGTCTTGCACCCTCTGTATAAGGAATATTGAAAGATGTACTGGAAGGCACTGTGAAGCCTGACGAAGTGCAAAAGTAGCTACTGGAATTTCTTGAGAGTACTTCCTCTTTTAAAAGTACTGTAGCATAATGAAATTCTGAAGAAAGAATGGTCTGCTATTTTAGGGTTGTGACTTTGCATTTTCCTCTGTGCGAGGTACAGTTTACAATAAAGGAGAGGAAGGACTCTGCAAGCAACATAGAGTGCAGAATGTGTTACAGCATCAGCTTTTGTTAATTTCCCTTAAGTTCCAGATGCAGTTGTTTCATGAAAGCTCAGAATAAGATAATTCTGTTGCTCAAGAAATTCTGGAAACTTCTTTGTGTGTACTGTAGCCACCTAGTTATTGTTTCCTGGTATTTTCTGTAAATCCTGAAGTCTCCTGTTGTCACGATAAAAAAGTTGCTGACTTTCCCACCACATTAGCCTTTATGGACCTCAGTGGCATCACCCTCACTGATACCCAGATTCATCTCTTAAAATCATGAACTATTAGATTTCTTTTTTGAAAATTACAGCCTCTTTTTTTTTTTTTTTGTGAGCTAAGGACTGATGTTTACTAGTATTATGACTGTCATAGTGGCTGGTTTGCCCCCCCCCAGATAGTGTGGTGTTTTCAAGAGCAGTAGACTAATATAATGCCTCTACTCATCCCCTCTTGTCTTCAAATGGATCTTCTAACTCCACGGGTTTCACAGCTCTATGCTCAGAGTAGTAGACTGCATTGCTCTCGATCACATTCAGGTCTTCAAGCTGAGGTAGCCGTGCTCAACAAACTGCTGTGTGTGTCTAGGGGAGTGCAGGAGTTCAGGAATAGCCAGCAACGACAAATCAATAGAAATCCAAGCTCTCCAAATCACTAAGAAATTAAAGCATGATTTTGATAAGCCTTAAATAGTGAAAGTGTTAAATCAGAATGCTGTATCTTACTCAGTAGTAGGGAATTGTGGATGAAGTCTTTTGCTTGTTGGACTCCATTGTTGTGTTATGTGTTTTAATGCTGTTATGTTACACGTTTTATGATTGCAGTCTGGTGAAGATAACTGAAGTTAAGATTGGCAGAATATACATGTTTATAAAATTAAATTAAGACATCATCCTTAACAAAATACAAGACACAGGCTTGGCTAGGAAAAAAATATTTAAAAAATATAGGTACCAGCAAAATGTTTTTAGGGGTCAGGGAAAAATGTGTTTTCCCTTATCATTTACAACCACTTTTTTTTATCTATTTTTGTTTCGGATAAATGTGTTTCCTTTGGTTTTTTTTGCGCTCTCCTCCCACCGGCCTCTTTCTCCCCTCCATCCCACTTTCCAAGCTTTGCTCCAGTCGCTCTCTTTGGCTGTCCTTCTTTCCTTGCAGCCTCTTCTGTCACCAGCCTCTCCTCTGTGGCCCAGTGGTAGCGGACAGCTTTGGGCTTCAGCGGCAGATGCCGGGGAAAAGAACTGATGGGTTTAAAATGGGGCTTCTAGGATTCCAGACGCAGGTTTAGCTTAAGTTAACAAGGGATTTTCCTATAGAACGGGGGGAAACCTTTAATCAACCAAGCCCACAGGACAAAATGGTATAGGTCTGCCAGCATCCACCCCATAATATTTGATGGAGCAAAAATGACTGGAAATAGTAAAAGGAAGTGTAGAGTTTTGTTTAGAGGGAGGGTAAAAATCAGGCTCATTGAGAGCTTTGACTGAAAGGAGAGGCATTTTGAGCATGTGTTCAGTATTTGTATGCTTTCTAATATATGGACTCTTGGAAAGAATTATATAAAAGGAATAGGTGGGGAGGGAATCAGTGTCCCCTCTTAATATTTTGAGGGCTGTGAGTGGAAGAAAGTTATCATGCACAACATAGTGTACAAATGTGTACGCGGTGTTCTTTAAAACACCATTCTATTTGTGATTGTTTCACGACTTGGCTGTGTGCGCGCATATGCACAGCTTTCAGGGAACATTGAAAGGGATGGAAATTCACAAAATTTGACATGCAGCAAGAAAATGCGATTATTTTGTTTGAGTACAAAAGCCAGAAATGTTGGATCAGTATATATATATATATATATATATATATATATATATAATTTTTTTTTTTTTTTTTTTTTTAAGAGAGCAGAGCTTCAAAAGAAGAAAAAAAAAGCCCCATTGCCCTCTAGGAAACTTAGAATGTTGACTACTGCTCAATTCCAAAAGCTCCCCCCCCCCCCCCCCAACACACACACTTAGCTCTTTGTTGGTCCATAGCAACAAAAGCAGACAGGGAAAAATAATTTAAGCAGCTGAGGTTGGATGGATCCAGAAAGTGCTTTCAAAGCCACCTCCCCCTCACTTCCAAAGACACATGCACACATAATCAGACATACCCCCCCCCCCTCTCCAGCACACACACACACACAGCTACATACTCTCATACATGCATACTCTCACACCTGCCCACCAAACACACTCAGAGCCTACACACCCGCACGTACCTTCATTCACACCCACCACAAACACATTACTCCCACTCATCTGCCACCATGCATGCTGCTATACACGTCCACTCAACTGTCCCACTACACACACACCTCATGCAAGCCTACAAT
Organism: Rhinatrema bivittatum; assembly: GCF_901001135.1. Lineage (NCBI taxonomy): Eukaryota > Metazoa > Chordata > Amphibia > Gymnophiona > Rhinatrematidae > Rhinatrema > Rhinatrema bivittatum. The sequence goes on along the minus strand of NC_042615.1, from coordinate 270,597,120 downwards.
CCACACACACTTGCACATCGCTCCATTTACAACTGTGAGTACCCCCACAGATAATACACTCCCCCCCCAAATATACTTCCACCACAGCCACCCCCCACCCACTCCCAGACCAGCAAATCTGTGTAGCAGCACGGTTACGTTATACATTGGAAGAATAAACGGATTGCCGCCGTAATTATCAATGTATAACAAACTGTTTACAAAATGTTGCTAAATAAAATGCAATTATAGTGAAAGTAACAGAGACTGCCTTGGTTTAGTGGAGCAAATATCTAGTCCTAGAAAAGCTACCAAACACATTTTTTCTTGGTCTTTCCGATGTTTTTGCATTCCTGAAATGCACAGTTATGTTAATAAGGTATTCTCAGAGCATAAATCAATTCAACAGGCAATTAGTGAGTACTCTTGTGATATCATGATGGAGAGGGGGTTGACTTTAAAGTAGTTAAGCCTTTTCTTTTGTGCATAGTCTGTATTGAAAGTGTGGCAGTGAGTGCTTCTTTGTAAAGCAGGCACTGTCGCAAGCGGCCTTAGAAGACTGCTGACCCTGTGGAACTGATAGGAATTGCAGACTTGTATTTTGTAGAGCACGAGTTGAAGGATGATGTATGTGATTGAACCCGCTTACTATCCAGATGTTGGTCGAGGCTGTATGCTTGCCTGTAATAACCTCATGCCTAGAAACACAGATGTCAGCAGATCAGGGCCACTTGGCATACCCAGTCTGCCTGTATATGCCTGCCTACCCATTGTGCTGTTGAATGTCTGACTTGATCTCTGGTTCTCTTCCTCCCTCCCCCACTGCTTTGGCTCCTACCACTTCTTGTTCCATAGTGCTCTCAAGTGAAAACGTATTTTCTCATGTTCCTTTTGAGCCACCCTCCCTTTAGTTTCCTTGGATGATCCTTGTCCTTGAGTTTTACATTCTGTGGAAAATGTTACCTTCTGTCTTTGAATATGTCCTATCTCCCGTTTTCCTTCTTTCTACTTGGAAGAGGGAATCTTTAGGTCTTTGAGTCTCACTGCAAGGTTTATGCTCGAGACCGTACACTATTTTAGTGCCCCCTTCTTTAAACTGCTTCCACCATATCAGTGTCCATTTGGGGGTGTGGTCTTTAGAGCTGTACATTTTACTCATAGTGGGGGTCTTACCAGAGACCTGTACAGAGCTAATATTACTTCCCTCTTCCTAGTAGTGCTGAATTTTTATGCACCCAAATACTATTACAGGGGTAGCCAGCCCCAGTCCTCGAGAGCCACAAACAGGCCAGGCTTTCAGGATAACCACAATGAATATGCATGCGCTAGTTTGCATGCACTACCCCTCATTGCATGCAAAGATATCTCATGCCTATTCATTGTGGATATCCTGAAAACCAGTCGTGTCTGTGGCTCTCGAGGACCGGAGTTGGCCACCCCTGTGCTATTAGCTTTCTTCACTGACTGGCTGAGGTCATCTGAGGTGATACCCCTTCTCTCACCCCTCCACCTCAAATTTCTTTTCTGTTTGATGATTTCCCATTCTAAAATGGTATTGGACCCTTGGATTTATGCTCCCCCCACCAAATGCATAACTTCACAATTTTTTTTAAATTAAAGCATAGTTGCTAAGCCATTGCCACTTTTTAAAGTCATCTTTCGGTTTATCTATTTCTATTCACGTCTTCTCTGTTAAAGATTTTCATATCATTTGCAGACAGCACGCTTCTTTTTAGCCCTTCCATAATGTCATTGCTAAAGACATTGAAAAGGACTATGCCTAAAATTAATTGCTCTGGCTCCCTCAGGACCAGTGCAAGCGTATTTGGTGTACTAGGCAAACCTTCAGTCATGCACCCCCTTCCCCTAACTTAACTATTGGCAGCAGCTCCAGCACAGAGCTCACTCTTTGGTGGTATTGGCTCTGGCACAGCTCCCCCTCTGGGCCTGGCACTGACTGGATTTTTCCCCTCCCAAAGTTTTAGCGCTCTAGGCAACCCCACCTAGTCTCCCCAGTGGAGGCACCGGGTCTGCGGCACCCTGCTGGCCAGTTCCTTTCATGAACGTGGGTCCCATTGACTACTGCCCTGAATCCAGTTTCTCGACCAGTTTATAATTTTTCTTCCAATTCCTGGACCAGTTTCTTATAAAGAACAGTGTCAAAGGTTTTACTGAAATTCAGCTAACCAAATTAGACATGGCCTATGTCATCAAAGAAATCAATCAGTTTTGTTGGCCAAGTTGCTCCTTGTGGAACTGTTACCTAGGATCCCATAGCCCAAGCCCTGGCTTCAAGGTATATTACTGCTTCCATTATCTTGCCCACCGTTGTTAAAGTTAAGAGATCTGTAGTTATCTATGTTATTCTTGTCCCCACCCTTGTAGAGCAGTACTACATTTCCTCTTCTCTGGTCTCTTGGAGCATAGGTTTCAAGTGATTATTTTGAGAAGAAATGAACACCGAACACATTTCATGCCAGTAGGAAAATGGCCAGCAGGGCTGTCCGGGGGGGGGGGGGGGAGCGGGTGCAAATCAGAAAAGACAGCCCCGGGCCCCACATTTTGGGGGCTCAGCACCACCATGGTAGCCCCTCTAACACTATTATCTTCCTTTCAACCAGTGCTCCAAGAGCCCTGCTGCAATTGATTCACCTTGGCCCTTGCACCCTCCTAAGATCAGCCCCTGGTGGTCATTTCCTTTCCACTTCTAAAACTGGTCTTGGTGAGAGCTGTGACCCTTCAGTGGCTATAGCAGCAACTTTATTACTGGAGGAGCGGAAGGAGAGAGACTAGCTGCAGCTCTTTCACTTTTAATGACCCTCACTGGCCGCCTGTGCCAGCTAGAATAAAATCTAAGCTGTTAACATCGACCTTGAAGGTTCTGGGAGGCCCGCATCCATCCTATCTGTGTGATAGGCTAGCCTGCTATGAGTCTGCATGTATGAAATCTAGCCAGGTAGCTTCTCTTACATGTTCCATCCTGCACAGTTATAAAGCATACTAGAATTGCATCCAGAGCTTTTGCATCAGCTGCCCCTCTGCTCTGGACTCAGCTCCTCTGTGATCTGAGATTGGACTGGCTCTTTTAGAAGAGGCCTGAAATCTTGGCCTTTAAATATGATATAATGCTTTTCTTCACCATGTTGCAATTGCCTACTGTTTAGTTTTTATCATTTTTTATTTTCTAGTTTGTCATTTATTATACATTTATTGCCATTTTTGTCATAATTGGATTGTGCATGTGTCATGAGTATTATATTGTCTGTGTCTGTTTTGTACTGTCATATTTATTGATTTTTGTACTCCAGCTTGGTACAATTTTTGCTGGGAAAGGTGGTTTATAAATAAGGTATAATTATTATGATGCTTCTGACTGGGGTGGATCCTTTATTCAGTCTGTTGACTTTTCAAAAGTAAGCTGTTTGTGGACCTGTGAGGCTACAAGTTAATTAAAAACCCCAAACAACCCTCATTGCAATTTACAATGGTGAATAGAAGTTAATGTTCTGCACGTGGTGGGGCTGCAGCCAGCAAGCCCCCGCTGTCTTGTCACAGAAGTACAGGAGCACAATTGACTATTGTATCTGTTTTTTTTTTGTTATCTTTTCTCCTGCCATAGGTCCTTCCAAAACCATCTCCTCTACAAATGAGCCTTAGGAAGCTCTCTGGTTTAGACACCCAGCCAAAAGTGCTAAATATGCACCCGGTGTGCATTTTTTCTGCAGGTTTTATTTTGATAGAAGACATTGCAGAACTAGTAGCCTCGCCAAGCGGCACATCCTCTGGGAGATTAGTTGGAATCTCTGTGTGCTGCTTATTTTCTTTGAGGGTTTTGTGACTCAGGTCAGATTGCTAGCATGTGATTGCAGAAATGCAGTGCCTAATCTTTTGAAAAACGCTGTGCCAAGCTTTCTTGGTTGACATCATCCCCTCCTCTCTCACCCTGCCTCTTTTTTTTTTTTTGCAGACCGGCTGCGAGCTGGGAATTTAGCTACTTCACGTCTCCTGATTTTTGTCCAGTACTGAAGCGGAAGCGCTGAATAGTTTTTCCAGTGCTCCTCTTCAGGCTCGCACAGCAATCCTGCGGAAGCTCCTTTTGCGACCGCTGCGAGATGTTTATAATGACCGCTTGTGGGAGAAGCTGGAAAAAGAGCGGGAAGGCTCTTGCAGGCTGTCCTTTTACTGTAGAAGTTTCAGCTTTCAGTTTAAGCCATTAGCAGTGTAATGGGGGGGGGGGGGGGGGAAGCTGCCTGACCTACAGAGTATTTTTTTATTTTATTTTACTTAAAGCGTTTGTTTAGGGTGACATCTGTTATTGGCCGCCTGCTCACTTTTTTGTGGAACCAGGTTTTACTGTATATAAAACACATTAGCTAGAAGAGTTCCCTGACTGAGAAATGCGGATATCGGGTCGTAATGCCTAAACCTCGGAACTTGGGGAGCATGCGAAATTTTTTAACTAGGTCAAGAGAAGGTGTGGGGGGGGGAGGAAAGAGGTTGAGGAGATAAAGAAATGAAAAAGAATGCTGGAGAGGGAGGAGCGAAAAACCGGCTTCTTATGGGGGTGGATGCAAACGCATAGGGAGAGGGAGGAGAGCAAAGCCTGCACTGGGGAGAGGGACGGCAAGGAAAGAATGTGAAGGAACCAAAAGCACAGTATGGTGAAAATCTAGAATGCAAATATGAAACTGATGGAACAGGAGAAGTTGCACATACGTGGAAAGGAAGACAGGAGACATGAATGTTGTGAAACAGATGGAGATAGAATGAAAAATAATTACGTATTGTGATTTTAGTAAAAAAAAAAAAAAAAAAAATCAGACTTGTAAGAACTTGGTAGAAGAGGCGCGAGAGTGGTGCGAAACTGCGTCTGGTGAGCAGCGGTGCTCGTATGTAAACTGCTCCTTATCCATTACATGTGGTACAACATGGACAGGTGTGTGCCTAAATACTCAGGAAGCTGGGTTTTACAATTGGTAGCCTAATGGGTGTGCCCAGCATGTTTTGAATTTCTTGTTCTGTACTTGGCTCTGTACTAGAGGGGGAAAAAAACCCTCTCACACTGGGACAATTTTATGTTGGTGTGAAGGAGGAGAAGCCTGTATGGTTTGGAAGCCTCATGTGCACACTAGTCCAGTACAAGTTGTCACAGCCTGCAAAGGAAATCTAATTTTCTCCAAGCACAAGCACAGGTTTAGTCCTCACACATGGGTGACATTATCAGATGGAGCCTGATGTGGAAAACTTATGTCAAAGTTTCTAGAAACTTGGACTAGGCACACTGAGCATGCTCAGCATGCCCTATACCATGCGTCCATGCGGGGTCACTCTCCAATCTCTTCCATGGAGCTGTGAGCCTCACGGTTGATTGAGCTCTTAAAAATTTTTGGCTTTTTGGCCTAGTGGAAAACTTCAATTTTGCGTGTTTTGCAATTTTTTTCTCTCTTTTTCATTGCCGGCTTCCTCTTGGTGCTTTCTTGTAGTATCTCCAGTCAGGGTTTTTGACATCTTCAGGTAAGTTTGCTTTCGCAATTGATTTCCCCTGTGGTGACGGTGCCTCTGTGCCCGCTGGTTATCAACGCCCACTGCCACCATTCAATCCTTTGGCATTTTTATTTTGCTCTGTCATGGCCATGTCCAGTTTTTGCCGATGCCCCTAGTGCCCGTGGACCCTATCGATCACTGATCCGCATGAAGTCTGCATCCTCGGCCTGGGGGTATTGCATGACATCCAGGGTTGCTGCTTATCGAGCATCTCTTCGGGTTGAAGAAGTCTGACCTAGCAGTGGTGACATGTGCATCTAAGGACCTCAGAGCTGCACTGATGAATACCTGACTATAGACGTCGGCAGGACTGTCTGTTCCATCGAGGTCGCAGGTGGACAGGAGCACCGGAGACTGATCACTATCTGTCTATTCTGGAACGAGGATGCCAAGTTCATTGTCTTAGACCTCTGCACCAGGGAAAGACCAGGCTGAGCATTGAGGGAAGCCTAAGAAGCATTGGCACTGGTCCCTGTTGATGCACCAGCTTTTGCTGCAGTGTTCCCGAAGCAACCCCATGGCAAGGAGTGGCAGTCCTCCATTGATGCCCAAAGTCCATGATGATCTCCACTGGTCCTGGTGCCAGTCGCCAATCCCCCTAGAGGGTCTGAGGAAGATCTGGCCACCCCTCCTTCCTCCCAGTCTGTGTTGGCATCTGCAATGTTTGAGAAGGAGTTGGAGTGTTGAGTCCAGCTAGTGGTGGAGTGGGCACTGCAGGGCCACGGTCCTGTGGCACTGACAGAACTGGAGCCAGTACTGCCCGTTCTTGTACCGCATCTGAAGAAGCTCATTGTGCTCATCGGTGCCTTAACAATCCAGCTGGCTTCAGTTTTCAGACCTGTGCCTGGTGGGGCACCAGGGCCACTTCCTACCGATACGATGGTTGTCGCCAGTTCCTTCTCTGAGGAAGCTCCACAGAGACCAGTGGGATTGCAAGGCCTATTGCGCCCCCCCCCCCCCCCCAATCCAGTTCCATCGATACTTGCACCTCTGGACATTGGCTGAGCACCTAGGGCCCCATTCCCTGTGATATACAGTGAAGATGAGGGTCATTATGACTCCTGGGGGGATGATAAGATGGAGTCTTCTTCAGAGAACTCTGATGGTCTCCCATCAGACCCTTCTCCTCCAGAGGAGCGAAGGAAATCTCCGTCTGAAGTTTTAACCTTCACAGGTTTTGTGAAGTTGTTGGTGGAGGCCATCCGATTCCAGGTGTTAATGGAGGAGGATGCCAGGCACAAAATGCTTGAGATCCTTCAATTTGTGGAGGCTCCTAAGGAGATAGTGGCGGTCCCGGTACACGAGATCCTTTTGGAGTTGCTGCTGAGGATTTGGGAATACCCCCTCATAGTATCTCCTGTCAATAAGAAGGCGGACAGGGTTTACTTCATCCAGAAGGCTGTCAGATTCAATAAGTGTCAGCTTTCCCACCAGTCTGTGGTGGTCGAATCTGCCGTCAAGAGAGCCAAGCACTCTCGGACCCACTCCTTGGCGCCCTTGGGGAAGAACCACAGAGCCATGGATGCTCTTGGGAGGAAGGTGTTCCAAGGTACCATGCTTATTGCCCGCATCGCTACCTACCAGGTCTACATGAGCCAACATTTGCGGGACATCTGGAAGCAGATGCAGGAGGTGGCTGAGCAGCTGTCTTAACAGCAGCAAGACACCTTCATGTCGCTGGTATGCAAGGGTTTGGGCTGTGGAAACTATGAGGTCTGTGTGACATCGAGAGTCTCTGCAACGGGAAACTGCACCCATAGAATGACATGGCTGCGGGCCTCTGATCTCTGAACGGAGGTAAAGGAAAAACTCACTGATGTGTACAGGAGAGAATCTCTTTGGAAATAGGTTGAGGGACACTGTGGCCCAACTTTGGGACCATCATGAGACCCTCCATCAACTCTCTGCCAGTGCTCTGGACTCATTGTCCTCTTCCAGGAGGCCTTGAGTCATGGGCCAAGGAAGTCCTTTCGCCAAAGAAAATACTATCCTCTGCCTCCTCAATCCTGACCTCATCAGAGCTCTCACGGTTGTGCCAGGGAGCAGCGAGCAACCAAGCCCCAGCCGGCTCCTCAGTCAAACACGGGGATGGGGTTTTGACTGGACTGCAAGAAGTATCAGCCAGTCACCCGTACCCGGGGCGATGGACCTTCCAGTCAGAGGCAGGCTGCAGTTCTTTATGAACCAGTGGCCCAATGTAACCCCAGACCAGTGGGTTCTGTCTGTTGTCCATCAGGGGTACTGATTAAATCTATTGGTGGTTCCACCAAATTGCCCTCCTTGCCTGTGTTGGGAGCTGGTAGTATATCAGGAAGTACTACTAGCGGAGCTTTCCTCCTCTTAATGGTCAGAGTGGTCGAGCCCGTTCCACCACGGCAAAGAGGGTGTGGATTTTACTCTAGGTACTTCCTGATTCCATAGGTCTCAATGCCGGCAAGCCACACAGAGCCTCCAAGATCGCATCCCCGTCACCCTGTGACTCCAGGACTCCTTGTCCTGGTAGTGGGTACATTCCAATCTGGAACAGGAAATTTCCTTTTGGAGTCTTCCCACTCAAATTGTGTTAACCACAGATGCATCTACCCTAGGGTGGAGAGCTCATATGGATGGGCTTGGCACCCAAGGCTTATGTTCTGCTCAGGAACATTCATGTCAAATTTATTTTTTATTTATTTATTTAAATCTTTTCTATACCGTCGTTTGGAGGATACCGTCACAACGGTTTACATCAAGGCACATAAAATTAATGACACTGTGATTTGCACATTTACAAGAGTGCCATAAGGTTCGGTAACATAGTTAGTGATCAATAATGTTAAATGTAATTAATCATGTCCATGTCTCTATCTCGGTTTTTATTACAGAATTAACCTTAAAATTGTGACTTGTCCTTTAAAGACTACACACTTAGTGAATACAGCAGTGTGTGTTGATGTTTTTATTGATCGTGCTTTGCCTGTCCCTGGTTTCTATTCTCCCTTCTCTTTCTGAAAAGCTTGTTTAAAGAGCCAGGTTTTTAAACCTTTTCTAAAGGTTTTGCTGTCTCTTTGTAGTCTTAAATCTAGGGGCATGGAGTTCCATAGTATGGGTCCTGCCAGTGATAGTGCTCTCTCTCTCGTACCTGTGTTAGTCTTGCAGTTTTGACTGATGGAATGGTTAGGAGTGCTTTGTTTGCTGACCTTAGGTTTCTGTTAGGGATGTGTACACGTAGGGCTGTATTTAACCAGTCTGCATGTTCGTTATGTATTAACTTATGTATGGTGCACAGTGTTTTGTATTGAATTCTTTGTTCAATGGGAAGCCAGTGTAGTTCAGCCAGTGTTTCGCTGATGTGATCTCTCTTACTTTTGCCAGTTAAGACTCTTGCGGCTGAGTTTTGCAGAACCTGCAATGGTCTTAATGAGGTGTATGGAAGACCTAGTAGAAGTGCATTACAATAATCAGTGCTCGCAAATATTAATGCTTGTAGTACCGATCGAAAGTTGGCCGTTGTCAGAAGTCAAATCAACTTCTTGGAGCTCCAGGTGATTAGGTACGTGCTATGGGCTTTCAGAGATCGGTTGTCCTGATCCAGATCGACAACCAAGTAGCAATGTGGTATATCATCAAGATCGTATCTCCTGTGTCAAAAAGTGATTCAGATCTGGTCGTGGGCCCTGTCCCACGGGATGGTGCTCAGGGCCATGTACCTGGCTAGGATGGAGAACATGGTAGCGGACAGGCTGAGTCGAGCCTTCAGACCCTATGAATGGTCCCTGGACCAGGAGGTAGCGAATTGGGTATTCTGCCTCTGGGGGAGCCCAGTCATAGATCTGTTCTCATCCCCCTGCAACAGGAAGGCACCTCAGTACTGCTTCTTGCACAGGCAGACTGCAAACAAGTTTCAGATGCCCCTTGCCCACCATTGGGGCTCAGGTCTTCTATATGCGTATCCTCCGATTCCCTTAGTGGCGAAGACTCTCTTGAAGCTTTGTGAGGACAGAGGGACTATGATTCTCTTAGCCCCTCATTGGCCAAGACAGGTCTGGTTTCCACTCCTTTGGGGGGGGGGGGGGGAAGTTCATCCGGAGACCGATCAATCTGGGGACTTCCCCCAGATCTCATCATGCAGGGTCAGGGCAGGCTGCAGCATCCCAACTTCTTGGCCCTGTCACTCATAGTCTGGATGTTAAGAGGTTAATTCTGCAGCTGTTCGATCTTTTGGAAGATGTCTTGGGTCTTGGTTTCTTCTAGAGAGCCTTCCACTAGAAAGTCCTACAGACTGAAGTGGAGGAGGTTTTCCATGTGGTGTGAGCAGAAGGCCCTAGATCCGTTCTCCTGCTCCACACAAAAACTGCTTGATTACCTTCTACACCTATTGGAGGCTGGCTTGAAGATGGACTCCATTAGGGTCCATCTTAGTGCGATTGGTGCTTACCACCATGGTGTAGATGTTACGCTCATCTCTGTACAGCCTATAGTTGTACATTTTATGCAGGGTCTACTTCAGTTGAAGCCTCCCACAAGGCCGCCTGCTGTGTCTTGGTACCTCAAAATGGTTTTAGCTCAGAAGATGAAAGCTGCTTTTGAGCCGCTGCGTACACGTGACCTGAAGTACCTGACCTGGAAGGTCATATTTTTGGTGGCGGTCAGTTCAGCATGCAGGGTCTGCGAGCTCTAGGCCTTAGTGACTTATCCACCTTATACCAAATTCTATCATGACAGGGTGGTCTAAGTTCCTACCTAAGGTGGTAACTGATTTCCATTTAACCGGTCAGTCAACCTGATAATATTCTTTTCCAGGCCCCATTTGCACCAAGGTGAACGAGCACTACACAGTTTGGAATGCAAGCAAGCCTTAGCCTTCTATCTGAAGCGGATAGAAGCCCATAGATGGTCCACCCAACTTTGTTTCTTTTGATAAGAACGGGTTGGGCGTTGCCATTGCCAAAGAGAGACTATCCAGTTGGCTCGCAGATTGTGTCTCCTTCTGTTATGCCCACGCTGGACTGCATCTTGAGTCATGTCAAGGCTCATTCTGTCCAAGCCATGGCAGCATCAGTGGCCCACTTGTGAGCAGTTTCCGTGGAGGAGATCTGCAAGGCTCCGTCGTGGAGTTCTCTTCATATGTTCTCATCCCCTTACTGTCTGGATAGGGATGGCTGACATGACAGTAGGTTTGGCCGGTCTGTCCTCAGGAACCTGTTTGAGGGTTAGAACCCAACTCTTCCAACCTAGGACCTCTTTGGGTTCAGGCTGTCTTCCCCTCTGTTACCAACAGCACCAATATTGTTGTGTCCGTTGGTACCTGGTTAAGTGTCTGTTGGTCCCCTTTTGTGTTGGGGAGCAGCCTGTAGCTAGGGATTCACCAATGTGTGAAGACTACCATCCTGCTTGTCCTTCAAGAAAACAGAATTGCTTACCTGTAACAGGTGGTCTCAAGGACAGCAGGATGTTAGTCCTCAAGAAATCCGTCCGCCACCCCGTTGAGTTGGGTTTTTCATGTTTTTATTTTTCATCACAATTCTATGTTACAAGACTGAAGAGAGACCCCTCATGGATGTGTAGTATAGGGCATGCTAAGCTGCGCCAAGTCAAAGTTTCTTTGACATAAGTTTTCTGCATTGGGTTCCATCTGATGATGACACCTGCTGTCCTTGGAGAACACTTGTTACAGGTACAAAACTCTGCTTTCTCCAGAGCCACTAGTTTACAACGCCATATAGAGACCCTCTCTCTGCTTTGACATGTCTTTCTGTGAAGGAAGGGGGGCGGGGGCGGAGGGGGGGCTGCCCAAATGATGGTATGTTCCTGTTATATAAACATGTGCTAAACCGAGTTGTAAAGGCCCAGGAAACACCCTTCCCTGCCCCCCTCCTCACCCCCCCAGAGAAATTGAAAATGTTGCTAAATTTCCAATTTTTCCCCTTCTTGTCTTGTGGGGGGAAAAACAACTGAAAAAAATGTTTGGGGTGTTTTTTTTTCCCCCCACCCCTGAAATTTTTTTTTTCCAGGCCTATACATCCTTAGTGCTGAGAGAAAGCAGGGGGAAGGACTTGAGCAACTAAAGGGGATAAAAGGTGATATTGGGAATACAAGAAGCATTCCTTTAAAATCCTCTACCCGATCAGTGAAACAATATGTTTATGCCTTGAATTGTCGGTCATTTTAAGTTGGTTCTAAGCTTGAGGAGGGCAATTCTCAGAACCATTTTAATGATTTACCCATATAAAACATTCCGCTGAAAATGGGCCCCTCCCACTGCAAATTAGAATACTCACACTGTTCACAGCAACACCCGTCTCTTACCTGCATGGATTTAATTTTACACTTCCATTTTGTTTTCTTCATTGTAGGTGGTACAAGCTCCATTCAAAGTCAGGCCAGAAGGAGAAAGAAAGAGGTGAGATTCAGGTGTCCCTCCAGTTCACCTGCAACAACATGACGGCCAGCATGTTTGATCTGTCTATGAAAGACAAGCCCAGGACCCCCTTTGGGAAGCTGAAGGACAAAATGAAAGGGAAAAAGAAGTATGACATGGAGTCTGCCTCCGCTATAGTTCCTAGTAGCGTGGGAAGACTTGACAGCGATGAGGAGGATCACGGAAAGGAACCTGGAGATAAGAAGTCAAAACCTAAAAGCTTCTTCCTGAAAGGAAAGCTCCGCAAGACATCCCTGACTGGCTCCAACACCTCACTGGGGTCCGAGAACGCCATCGGTGCAGCAAACAATGCTGGGATCACTATCCTGCTTCCAGAGGGAATGAAGAAGCCTTCGCAGAGGAACAGTAGTCTGACATCAGACAGCTTTGGTAAGGCAAATGGTTTATTGTAACAGTAGCACCCTAAAATAAATACAAACTCTAGAACTAGAGATGGGTTAAATTATCACATTTGGGCTGATACAGTAAAAACTGCGGGAGAGCCGGTGGTCTGAGGCGAGCGCCAGCTCTCCCGACGAGCGCCAAGGCCACTCTCCTGGGTGCGCGATCGAATATTTAAATGAGGGCCTGTAGAGGAGGCGCTAGGGACACGCTGCCATATATCCTCTTCCTTATTGACAGAAGCAGCGGCTGTCAGCGGGTTTGACAGCCGATGCTCAATTTTTACCGGCGTCTGTTCTCGAACCCGCTGACAACCACGGGCTCGGAAAATGGACGTTGGCAAAATTGAGCGTGATCGCTCCTCATCGCGGGTTGCGGGCAGATTTTTAATTTTTTGCATGTTGCAGGCGCTATTAATTTTGGGGGGCTTGACCGTGTCTTTTCCACGCACTATACACCTTACTGTATAAGGGGTAAAAATAGCGCTTCAAAAATGCGCGGCCGAACAGGGGCTAACGGTGTGCTCAGCCGAGCGCACCATACTGAAGCGGTCTGACTATTTGTTTGCTGTCATATATCCTCTTCCTAGCTGAAGTATTTCACTGTGGGCACGACTGATTGGATTAGTCCCTAAAGCAATCAAGGATTTAGTCATTTACCCCCAAGATATCAAGCTTGTGTTTTTGCAGAAAGCGATGCGGTGAGTCCCATTAGCAGGTTTATTATCTGTTTAGGAGGAGGATTTATGATTGTAGTCGGAGGAGTTCTGTACAGTATTCGGCCAGACAGCGGCACCGTCCTTGTCAGTGAGCTTCATCCAAAGCTCACTTGTTGCTCGCTGAAACCAGATATTCCAGTCACACTTCCTTATACACTATGGATTAACTACTGTTTGAGGAGAGTCGAGACCAGCAAGTGTGTGTGTGTTTACCTCCTAAGCCAAATATCCTAGGTTACATGATCCTGATCTGCCCCACCCTCCTTCGCGGTGGGCTTTTGAAACTCTTCAGGATCCAGACTCAAACACCCAATAGCACCTCCCACGGGGACCTTGGATGAGGATCGGGGGCTTCAGAAGTCCTTTCCCTTGGTAGACCATGGGAAATTGAACACTGAATACTCATGGGGATAGGACTATGATTCCAGTGGCACCTCTGAAGATGAGGAGTCAGTGAGTCTCCCCCTCAATCCTTCTCTTCTGCCAGGGTAAAGAATATCCCTTTCTGAGGATTTGTCAGGAACATAAGAACATAAGTGCCATGCTGGGACAGAGCTTAGCATCCTGTCTCCCAACAGTGGCCAACCTGGGTCACAAGTACCGATCAGAACCCCAATAGTTAATCTGTTTCTTGTATTTCACTCCCAGGGAGGGATAAGTGCTGACTTTCCCGAGTCTAACTGGCTACTGAGTGTTTATGGATTTTTCCTTCAGGAACTTGTCCAATCCTCTTTTGAACCTCACTGTGTTATTTGCCTTGACCATGTCCTCTGGGTTTTTTTTATATTTTATTTTTAAGCAAATTACAACAAAATCTAGACAGCCATCAACTTGTCACTGAAATAAGGGCAATGTACCAGCAATATCTTTTATAAAGAAAAAAGGAAACATTTCAAAAAAAGAAAAGGAATATTACAGTATGATCAGCCTAAAGTACCAAGAAATAAAAGGAGACTAAAGATATATTGAGCGTGACTTTACCTCAAGCAATGTAAAAAAGGAAATAAGAGGGAGAGAGCAACATTAATATTATTCAAGGCGATAACCCAGGTTTAGCCAGCTGTATCCAATGATTGATTATATGAATCTAGGAAAAGCCTCAACTGTGATGTTTCAAAGTAAATATATCTAGCATTATTCATTTTCATAATACATTTACAAAGATGGCGTATAATAATATGGGCTCCCAATTCCAGGGCTTCCTGGCATTGCTAGAAATGTTTTCCTCCGTTCTTGTGCGACTCTAGTAATATTCGGATAAATCCATATTTTTTGTCCATAATATAACATATCCTTGTTTTGGAGGAAAAGCCTTAAAATTAGGTCACGATCAGAAGGAAAAACAAAACTAACAAATAATGCTCCACAATGGGCAACTTGCTCTTCCCCTGAGGTTTCCAAAGAAACAGATAAATCAGTAGTTAAAGGAGCTGATTGATGACTTCCCGAAAGTATTCCTTCTCTTTTCTCAGTGGAGGTATAATACATTTTTGCTATAAGTGAAGTTCTTCAGGAGAGATTTTCAAAATTTCCAGCATATACTGTTTAAACTAATCTCATGGAGAGAGAAGATTTATACAAGGAAAATTAAAAACTCTTAAATTCAAATATCTAACAGAGTTTTCCATATTCTCCAGTCTTTTCGAATACACCATGTCTCCCTGAATTAGCCCAGCTTGAACAGACTGTATCTGGGTGACCCGTAGGTCCAAATCTTCCAATTTAGTTTCAAGGGAAGAAATTGAAGATTCCGTAGTTTGAATTCGATTATGTACATCCACAGGTGCAGAGATCAAAGAGGAGATTGATTTTTCTAGGAACATCAGGGCCACCCAAATTTCATACAAAGGAATGACCGAAGGCTTGACCAGATTAGTCTTATGAATAGAGCTTACCAGTCTATCCCGGCCGGGGGCATCCAAATTTCCTTGGGTTCCGGCAGGGTTCTCTCCACCAACAGGAGTAGAAGCCAAGGCAGGAAAATTTGGCACTCTACTTCCTCTGCCGAGGTCTATTGGCAGCAGCGACAAGTCTGCGGTTTGTTTCCTGCAAAACTTTTATCCTACTCGGCTTTTATGCCATCCTTAACATATAGTGCCATCCCTCCACCAATTTTATCTGCCCTGTTCTATCAGTATAATTTGTACCCTGGTATCATAGCGTCCCGTTGATTATCTTCCTTCCACCACATCTCTGAGATGCCTATTATGTTTATACTTTCCTTTAGCACCATACATTCTAACTCTCTAGTCTTATTTTTCAGTCTTCTTACATTTGCATATATTTTAAAGTTGTTTTATTTGCATTTTTATTTGCATATTTGCCTACAACCAGCTTGTTATCAGATGATGCATGCAGTTTGGAGTCATTTTTTATATTTGTGCTCTGAATTTAAATATATCTGGGTTTTTTCAGCTTTTACAACTACCTCTCTATTGGGATGTTCTGGCTTGGTTTGCCAGTACCTTTTGAAGAAACCTCCCGCCAAGCCATGCGCTACTGAGTGACTGTCAGCTTTTCCCCATGTTCTACTTTAAAAGCTGCTCTATCTCTTTTTTAAAAGTTAAACCTGTAGAGTCCATTCCATTTATGGAGGAGATCAGAAACAAAATGCTGGAATTCTTCAGTTTATGAAGCCTCCTAAGGAGGTTGTGGCAGTCCCAGTCCACAAAATTCTTCAGGAGGTACAGACAAGGATCTAGGAGGGATCCAAGTTGGCCGCGAGCTGGTGAGACGCACTTGGAATGGCTCTGCGGTCCAGATTTCCTGTGATAATGCCGTATTCTGGTAGAAAACGGAGAGCTAAAGAATGCGAATCGCAATTACCTGTGGTGACGTGCCCAATTTATTTTCACGTGCGGCGAGGCCTGGAGATTCCGGGAGTTGGCTCGCTGGGGAACACCCGGGAGGAAGCTGTACTCAGTGCTCCCCAAGAGCTACAGGCATCTCTGTCCCCGGAAGAGCGGTATGCCCCGGCCAATCCGGCCGAGGCTAGAACCCAAAGCTTACCTTGGGAGTCAGCATCACTGGAAGCAAGCAGCATAGCTGAGACCCATGCAAGGGGAGTAAGCCCCACTAGAGGGCCCCTAATGATTGGGGGATCTGGTGAAGAGTCTTACCTGCCTGAAGTCCAGCAACCAAATGGAGGTGCAACTGGCAAGACCGAACCACGGTTAATCGAGTTGGTGAGACTTGCTCAAATTACTCTTGACATAATCTGGGACACAATATGCTTACTGAATGGGAATATTGCTAGTCATCTGAAGCCTATAGTTAATTCCCTAAATGGGTTGGAAGACCATATGAGGAACATGGAAAGAGAGGTTAAGAAAAATCATGAAGAATGTGAGACTATAAAAAAGGAAGTTAACACAACTAAAGATGTTCAGTATTCCATTATAAAAGAAAATTTAAGAATGAAAATGGAGTCTATTGAAAACCAGGCTCGGGCAAAAAATATTCGGCTTATAAATTTTCCTAAAGACCCTATAATCACACCGAGGGAAATGTGGAAGAGGTTTCTTCTAGAAACTCTTAAAATATCTGAACAGACTTTGCCTTTAATCTCAAGGATTTACTATATATCACCCATAAAAAGGGGTAATGAGCTTCGTGGGGGACAGATTTGCTCAATTCTAGAACCTCAATTGGATGTGACTAACATTATTGAAAATACGATGAGTGAGCAGGTCATTCCTGCTGGAGTCAGACAAAGAATGGATATTTAAGAGGTTTTTTTTGTTTTCAATTTGAAAGTTTTCTGGGTTTGAAAGTTCAAGTTTTCCCGGACTTGGCAAAAGAGACTCAAAAAAAAGGAAACAATTTCTTATTTTAAAACCTAAGGTGTTAGAAATGGGGGCTGTATTTTTTCTAAAATTTCTGTGTACGTGCCTTGTAAAGTATCAAAGTACTTCATATTTTCTATAACCCTTCACAGCTTTCCTCTTTTTTAAGTGAAAGATCTTCCCCAGTTGTTAGCTTATCCTCTGTCGTTTAAAAATCTGTAAGCATAGCCACTTAAAAAGAATGGGCCTTATAGTAACCAGCTTATTGTCCTGTATTTAGTTGTACTATTTCCATGAGGTAGTGGATTGGATCCCAATTTTGGGAACTAAATACATTATTGATTAAAATTGTTTTTCCTGATTTTTTTTTTTTTTTTTATTTGTATAAGTATTCTGGGTAGTCATTATGTTTTTCCGTTCAAGTGTATAAATTCTTGAATATGTAATGGAAATTTTATAAATAAAGAATTAAAACAAAAAAGACAAGGATCTGGGAAACCCCCCCCCCCCCTTTCCTGTGGCTTCCGTCAAGAAGATGGGTGCGATTTATCTCGTCCAGAAGGCTTCAGGGTTCAACAAGAGACAGCTGCAGCACCAATCTGCGATGGTTGAATCTAGTCTTAAGAAGGCCAAGAGGATTAGGACTCCTTTCTCAGAGTTGCTAGGGAAGGAGTCCAGGGCCCTGTACAATTTTGTAAGGAAGTTTTACAAGAGCGTTATGCTCAGTGCACGCATTGTCTCCTACCAGCTCTTTATGGGTCAATACATGTGGTACCTGCTGAAGCAGATGCAGAAGGTGGCTAAGCAGCTTCTTCAAAAGCAGCAGGATGCCCTCCAGTCACTGGTGGACAAAGGCCTGGTGTGTGGAAAACACATAGTCTGCTCAACCTTTGATGTTTTCAAGATGGCATTTGAATGTCTGCCATGGTGACTGGCATACACAGGCTCGCCTGGCTATGGGCCTCTGATCTCTATTCAGAAGTCCAGGAATGACTTGTTAATATTCTGTGTACAGGAGAGAATCTCTTTGGAGATAGGCTTAAGGAGGCAGCTGCACATATCCCAGATACAACATGCCAGCAGCTGTCTGCTGGCACTCCAGACCCGGCCTCATCATGTAGGAGGTACCTGGGAGTTAAGTGGAGGAGGCACTATCCTCTGCTCCCTTGATCCCGCCGACAGCAGCCCAGTCAAAACCTGGGATGGGGTTTTGTCTGGATCGTAAAGTACATAGTCAGCATCCCAATACCCATGCTGGAAAGCCCTTCCTGTCAAAGGCAGGCTATATAAACTGGTGGCTCGGTGTATTTCAGATGCGTGGGTCCTTAGCATTGTCAGAAAGGGGTACAGTTTAAATCTATCGTGCTTCCCACCAAATCAACCACCAGTTGGGGGTCACTTGACACATCAGGAACTGCTACAAAAGGAGCTCTCCTACCACTTACAGACCAATGCAGTCGAGCCTGTTCCACCAAAGGAAAAAGGGAAGGGATTCTACTCCAAGTACATTCCTGATTCAGAAGAAAATACGGAGACTCCATCCCATCCTAGACCTAAGGTTCTTGAACAAATTTATCAAAAAAGAAAAGTTCAAGATGGTTTCTCTGAAACCTTAACTCCTTTATACAAAAAGAGGATTGGCTATGCTCTCTTGATCTAAAAGATGCTTACATCCATATAGAGATATTCCCTGGTAACAGGATATATTTCAGATTCGTTGAGAGACTGTCTCCAGTTTTGCGTACGACCTTTTGGCCTAGCATCAGCCTCACGTGCCTTCACTAAATGCTTTGCCATGGTGACAGCACATCTACGCAAGGGGTAAATATGTATCCCTCTCTGGATGACTGGCTGGTCAAGAGCACATTTCAGGTGGGAGCAGTAGAGTTCATGGGCATGACCATCTGGTTGTTGGAGTTACTAGGATTTATCAACTACCCCAAGTCTCATCTTCACCCATCACCTAAATTGGAATTTATCAGAGATCTGCTAAATACGATCAGGTGAAAGTCTCTTTCTGCAATATCTTGATGTCTGCAATGAAGGTATTTAGATGAGTCAGCATGGGACTTGCTGATGTTGTTGGGTCTTATGGCATCAAATGTACCTGTCAATCCCTTGGCACACCTCCATATGTGGAGCAACCACTCAGGATCTAAGAGTCGGCATTCATATCACACAACCTATCAAAGACTCTGTCCTTACAATGCCTGAATCCAACCTGGACTGGAGAGCTCAATGAAGAAGGGCTAAGCACCCAGGGTTTCTGATCTGCTCAGGAGAAGTTCTATCAGATACATTTCTTACAGCTAAGGATGATTGGTACACTTTAAAGGCTTTCAGAGATCGGTTGTCCAACAGGGTTATCTTGGTTCAAATGGACAATCAGATTGCAATGTACTACATCAGCAAGCAGGGAGGCAAGGGATTGTACCTCCTGTGTTATGAGCTGTCCAGACATGGGACTGGGCCATTTCTCAAGGGATACTTCTCAGGGCTGCATACCTGGCTGGCATGGAGAACTATGATACTCATAACCCTCTTTGGCAGCTTGGATTCAGTGCCAAGAAGTACCGAGTCATGCATCTGGGATGCGGTAATCCAAAAGAGCTGTATGTGATGGGAGGTGAAACACTGATGTGCATGGACCAAGAGAGGGATCTTCAGTGATGTCTACTGTAAAGCAAGTTATGCTGCATTAATGTTCTATGTAAACCGGTATGATGTTCCCAACGAATATTGGTCTATAAAAAAAATGTTAAATACTGATCTGAAGGCAGTGAAGCAATGTGACAAGGCAATAGCTAAAGCCAGAAGAATTCTGGGCTGCATAGAGAAGAATAATCAGTAAGAAAAAGGAGGTGATAATGCCCTTGTACAGGTCCTTGGTGAGGCCTCATCTGGAGTACGATGTTCAGTTCTGTATTCTGTATCTCAAAAAGGGTAGAGATAGGATGGAAGCAGCCCAGAGAAGGGTGAAAACGAAAACAGCCAAAGAATTCAAAGTGGCATGGGATAAAAACTGTGGATCCCTAAAGGCTAGAGGATGGAAATGAAGTAAAGAGGGCATGGAGGTAACTTGCTGGTGTGGTGGTTACAACCCTTAACCAATAAGCCTTGATATTTTTTATGCAACTGTAACATTGCTCTCTGCTTCAACAGCAGGGGGAAAAAGGGGAGATGAATTCAGACAACCAATGAGGGGCCCCGCCTTTTATGGTCTGGGGAACTGTTAAGCATGGTGGTTACCTGCACAGAGAAGCAATTACTACCCTTAATACAAGCAAAGGGATTACTACCCTTAACCAATAAACCTTAATGCTTTTGACGCAACTACATCACTCTCTGCTTTGGCGGTGGAGGAGGGGGCCTGGTAGATGGAAGAGGAATTTGATTCAGATGACCACCAACATGGGCCCTGATTTTTACATACAGGACTGCTTTTAAGGCCAGCTCCATAATTTATTTTTTTATATTCTACTTTTCGGCACTTCAAAGGGTATATCAAAGCAGATTACACATCAGCATTTCTGAATTTTCAAGAAGGCTCATTGAATAACTGCACGGAGCGGCATTTGCTACCCTTTAGAGAAACATATGGTAACCTGCACAGTGCGGCAGATACTACCATAAAAACATGCTGGCAGTCTGGCTGGACCATTTGGTCCTTTTCTGCTGCCATTACTATGTCACTATGTTGGCTGAATATAAACCAGAGAGTGACAACATAGTCTGTAATGGACAGTTGGACCATTAGTTACCATTCACATATTCCAACATACATCCCCACTTCCAATATTTACTGACGCTGGTGATAAGCCAAACCAATTTGATACTTAATAATGAGTGACCATCATAATAGGCTTCATCGATATAGCATGACGCTTTTAGACTCTGCCTTATATATAATCATAAGTCTCTGGTGGTTAGTTGTTATATACCAAAACAATTTTTTAAGCTTTTTTTTGTATGCAGCATTTAAAAATCCAGCTATGAATTACTTAGCTTAGTTTAACGAGTCAATCGTTCCATTGTAACTACTATAATTCTCGATGGTCGATCATCTCCTCAAATTATTTGTAGAATAGTCGTCTTGTTTTCCTTTGTACCAGGTCTCCCCCTCAGGTCTCCCGACACGGGACTGTATTTCGGACATACTAGTCCTTTATCAAGGGAAATATTAATATGGCGGATTGGCGTGAGGGCATGAGACAGATCTGGTTCCCACTCCTCAAGAAGATGTCCATCAGGGAACCAATCAAACTTCATCAGTCAGGATCAAGACAGGTTGCGCCATTCCAACATCAGGTCCCTAGTGCTCACTGCCAGGATGTTGAGAATTTGCTCAGGCAACACCTTGATCTGTCTGAGGATGAGTTCATTTCTTTTGGCTTCAAGAATAGATTCACTAGAATGTCCTATGGATTTAAGTGGAGGAGGTTTACTTTTTGATGTGAGCACTAAAACCCTAGTACCTTTCTTCTGCTCCACACATTAACCATTGGATGACCTTCTACATCTATTCAGTTCTGTCCTTAATACCAGCTCAGTAAGAGCTCATCTTAATGCAGCTGGCGCACCTATCATTACCATGTAGAAAGTAAACCCATCTTTATACAGCCTTTAGTCATCCAATTTATGCAGGGTCTGCTTCATCTGAAGTCTTCATCAGGCCTCCTGTTGTGTCTTGGTAACTCCAGTATGGTTGTGTCCCAGCTGATGACAGCTCCCTTTTGTGCCACTGTGCTCTTATGACCTGAAGTGCTTGATCAGGAAGGTCGTATTTTTGGTGGCTGTCACTTTAGTAGACAGAGTCTTGCATAACTGCTTCAGAGCAGTTCTAAAGTTATTCGGCCTCGTGTGGCTGGATAATGTTACTTTACCTGGATATCGTCTGGGTAAGTTGCACATGTTAAGGAAAAAAAACCAAAACAAGTCGCAGGCCTCCCAGCCCGATGGCCCCCCCCCCCCCCCCCCCGTTACCATCATATATATCTACCCCCTACCCGCTTGGCTGTCCCCACAAGCTGGAAAAACCTTAACAATTTTTGGAAACCTTTACAGCTTTCATAAGATCGCCTCCAGCCTGCACCTCCCCGCTAAAAATACTTTAAATATCCCTCCTCTGCCTCCCCCAGTCATCCCCCCCTCCCCTTACCTCCAAAGGCTGAGAACAGTGATCCTGGCTGCATCTAGTAATAACCAGCTTTAGGTTATTACTTAAGTAAGTCTTCCAGTGTTACTTATTCAGTCAGTGGCCAGTTAGGGGTAAAGTTATCTGGCTATGTGTAGCCGGATAACTTGTCCTTGAAACGGCCTACTGAATACCAGCCTCACATAATACCATGCATATTCAAATATATTAAAAAAAACAAAACAAAACTTGGTAAATCAAAATATAAAACTATCTAAATAGCCCCAACTGCCAAAAGACCTCGTTAACCCTCCTCTTTCAAGAGTTTTGCAAACGCTTCACATTTAAAAATTATTTTATAATGTATATATTCTGTATATATTATAATGTATATATTATAATGTATATATTCTGTATATATTATAATGTATATATTCAAACAAGCATTCCCTGAGAGCTAAGGACAGGAATAAAGTTATCATTCAGTTTTCACTCACCCCCTCGCCCATAGCATAAAACCTCCGTAGAATTCAATTCTGAATCTGTATTTACCCACACAATTATATCATGCATTTACTCACAAATTACAACTATTATTTTAACGGTTTATTTATCTATTTTACAACTATTATTTTTAACTATTTATTTATCTATTTTAACTGTTTCCTTGTTCCGTTAACTTGTTTTAGTAATTTTTTTCTACATTATAAATTTGTTATAACTTGTTGCAATGTAAACCTTGTTCAATGTAAACCGCTAAATGAAGCGATAGTTTGAGTTCCTTGTAAACCGGGGTGATATGTATTCTATACAGGAACCTCTGGTCTAGAAATACTATAAATAAATAAATAAATAAAATAAATTAACATATTTGTAGCAATGCCAGCTTTGAACATCTCCTATTTCAAAGTCCAAACCCGATGCTCAGTCTGGAGTCCCCATCAGAGGCTGGGCAAATATCAATCACTTTACCTTGAGCTTCCCAACTTTTGTACTCATCTAAAGCTTTTTATTTTTGCTGCCGTTGATGTAAGACTTGACTCAGTCTTGTGAACACAGAGATCCAGATGTTTTACTTTAGCTTACCTTTTTTTTCCATTTTTAACAGCAAATTCTGATCTTGTTCATGATTCCGATTGCAGAATCACAAGGTATATTTAGAGCTCAACCAAATGATGTTAGCGTTTTGAGGTGTTGAAGAGGATTCTTGGGTACTGCGGAGATGGCCACTCCCACAGGGAGGAGCCCTGTGAGGAACCGCAGTACTAGGCTAGACTCGATACACACAGACACAGAGAATTTGCATTTATTATACAGCTCGATGGTACTGCCCGGGGTGGACAGTAGTAAGGCAACCCAGTAGAAGCAGTCCAGGGGTCCTCGGCAGAGGAGACCAGTCCCATTCTTGAGTAGATGAAAGGCAGCGCAGGGTAGCAGAGGCAGGACCCGGATGTAGACTCCAAGTGCTGAACTGAAAGTAGAACAGACTGAGAGTGTTAGTACTCACTGAGTAGTTAGCCGTATTGATGGAGATCCAGACAGGCAGAAGCGAAGCAGTTGCAGGCATCAGTGTAGGGAGCGCAGGCCCTCGAGGAGCGAGTACCCGGTTTCCCAGATAGGTACCTGAAAGAGAGAAGATGGGCCCCTGAGGAGCGGGTACCCAGGTTAGCGATGAATTACCCCAAAGGGCAGAGAGAGAGCTTCCAGCGGCTGCTGGGAAGTGGCAGAGCAGCTTAGACTGGAGCGATTCTAATCCTTGCTAACTCAGTTTAAGGTCTATCCAGTACTGAGCGGTAAGAAGAGCTGCGTTAGTGCCCGGCGCACCCGCGGTTGCCGCACGCACAGTGCAGCTCACCTACCGCTCGATCCTGAACTATAATTTCATGCAAATGTAAACCGCGTCTAAGAAGCGTCCGTGAAGCGTTAGGCCTGCGCAACCCATTTTACTGGATAGAGCGCCTATACAGTATCCTGGGTGCGCGGGCCTAACGCTTCACGCCACGCTGGCATCTATCATTTCAAATGTCATTTGAATTGACAGATACCAGGAAGTCGGGACTGCCAGTCCCCCCTCCCCTCCTCCCGAAGCAGGGCGCGAAAAGCAGCCTTGCTCCGGGAGGAGGGAAGAAGGGGCTGGTAGTATGAAGCGGTGAAGCGACTTTCATTTTTGCACCCCCCTCCGGACATCGGACGACCTCTCCTGCCTCCAGCTGCTCGCGAAGATATGGACGCCTGCAAAAAGTAAGTTGCTTCGCCGCTTCACACTGTCATTGTCTCTTTTTCCCTCCTCCCGGAGTAAGGCTGCTTTTTGCGCCCTGCTTCGGGAGGAGGGAAGAAGAGACACTGACAGTGTGAAGCGGCGAAGCAACTTACCTTTTGCAGCTCCCTCCGGACATCGGACCTCTCCTGCCTCCCGCTGCGCGACTTACTTTTTTTTCCAGCCGTCCGGCCATCAGCAGGAACGGATCGTGGCTCCCCTGCCTCCCGGCAAAGATGGACGCCTGCACGGGGGAAAGCGGCCCCTGTGCATGCAATTGGCCGCTCAAGACGTGATGTCACATGCCGTGACGCCAAATGTCGTGATGTCACGTCTTGAGCGGCCAATTGCATGCACAGGGGCCGCTTTCCCCCGTGCAGGCGTCCATCTTCCCCGGGAGGCAGGGGAGCCACGATCCGTTCTTCCTGATGGCCGGACGGCTGCAAAAAAAAGTAAGTCGCGCAGCGGGAGGCAGGAGAGGTCCGATGTCCGGAGGGGGCTGCAAAAAGTAAGTCGCTTCGCCGCTTCACACTGTCAGTGTCTCTTCTTCCCTTCTCCCGAAGCAGGGCGTGAAAAGCAGCCTTAGGGAGGAGGGAAGAAGAGACACTGACAGTGTGAAGCGGCGAAACGACTTACTTTTTGCTTTTACGTTTTTTTCGCTTTTTTTTTTTTTTGCTTCGGGAGGAGGGGAGAGGACTGGGGCTGCCCCGGAGACCGGCACCCATGATCGCGGCCGGGGCAGGTGAGCGGGGGCTGGGGGAAAGCTTGCCGCCTACCCTTACCCCTGCCTCTACCGCAGGGGTAAGGGTAGGCGGCAAGTTTGCAGGTTAAACGCGCGACAAAACGGCAGGGAAAGATAGCGATAGTCGGGGCGCGGGTTACGGGATGCTAGGGAATAGCTAATTCGCTCGTTTGCATGCAGTATGCATGCTGCGTGCGGAAGGGGTTGGCCGGGGATTTTAGGACGCGGTAGGAGTAGGTTAAAGGGGATTCGGGATCGCAGGAAGGGCTAACGCGGGTTAGGAGCGGGGTAAACGCGGCCGCACTTTACTGGATAGACCCGTAAGTTAGCAAACGAAGGGCAGGCTAAGTGCCAGGATGTGATGATGTCACTCGGAGGTTCCTGCCACGACGTGGATAAAGACGAGGGTAGCGTGCGTGCGCGCACCCTAGGAAGCCCTTAGGAGAAACATGGCGAACGCCGTTGCCGATCCGGGGACGCCGGGGAGAGCGGTATGAAGACGCGGTGGCAGCCAACCTCCCAAGGCTTGATGAGAGAGAAGGAAGAAAGGTGAGGCACAAAGGTCGATGCCGTCTGAGACCAGACGCAACAAATGAAGAGTGTCATCGATCAAATTAATGCAACATTTTATCCTAAGTTTTCTACAGAAAATATGGTGTTATGAAATCATGTCTGTTCCCTTCCACCACCCTCGCCAAAATAACTTTTTACCCGTTCATCCAATTTCATTTACATTTCCGTAGCAAGATCCCCTGGGTCACACATTTCATGTGCCTTTGACACTGTGACACGTAGAATTCCTGTCTCATTTTCTTTCCTATTTGGAAATCATGCCGTTCCGTTGAAAGTTCAGGTAGACCAAGAGTATGCTGTGATGTCTTCGAACATTTTGAAAGCCATCCTGCCATTGGTTACTAGTCATGACCATGTACAAATTTCTGTACCAGAGAAGGAGACGAGGCATCTTAAAATGATCACACATCTCCTTGTTACCTGTTAGCATCACATGTTTAGTTTAGTTCAAGAGCTCCCAACCTTTCAGGGAACACTGAGCTCTTTTCAACTTCAAAAAGTTTCATGGCCCCCCCCCACACACACAGAGTTCTCTTAAATTTTTTGCATGCCACAACAAAAGAAATAATATGCACTCCAGAATCATTCATAATGTGTAAATC
This sequence comes from Rhinatrema bivittatum, assembly GCF_901001135.1. Lineage (NCBI taxonomy): Eukaryota > Metazoa > Chordata > Amphibia > Gymnophiona > Rhinatrematidae > Rhinatrema > Rhinatrema bivittatum. The sequence goes on along the minus strand of NC_042615.1, from coordinate 270,570,984 downwards.
TTTGACCTAGACTGAATACATAGGGGGGGACAATTTCCAAAGCTTTGCAGAAATAGCCCTCGTAATTGAAGGTTGAGGCCATTCCACCCTCCAGTCCAGCTGCAATGGGGAAAAGGAAGCAAGTCAAAACAGTTCCAGCTTGGTGTGACCTGGCAGAAAATCAGCACCAGGGCCTGCAGACCTGCAGTCTCATTTTCAAAGGGAAACCTGCCTGGGGAGTTTCCTTTTGAAAATTTGGATGCGGGGGAAAGCCAGTACTTTTGTTCCTGCGTACTTTTCATCTGCTTTGAAGCAGGTGCAAGGTACATGCGTGAAAGTATGCACGAGGATTTCAAAATTAAATCTCTGCATGTACTTTCCATCAACCAAACCTAGCCCTGCTCCTTTTTCCCCTGCAGGTAAAAGTCTGCCTGCTTTTCCTAGCGTAGCTACTTTTATCCTCCGTGATGGGGAAGAGTAATTCTTAAAAGGGGCTTTTCACATTAGCAAACAAGTGTTTACCCACATACGTTTTGAAACTTACCCTCCCTGAAAATTGACCCCCATTTAGCTTACTCTCCTTTTATACTTAATTTTCTTTTATGATTCTTACAGACTCATACAGAAAATGAGTCACAAAATAATTTAGAGTTTAGAAAAAGCAAAACAATAGCTCCCCTTTCAATGGGAAGAAGGCTAATGAGATTTCCATGTCTGTCTGTCTGTCCCCCTAAATAACATTTGTTTAATATCCTATCCACACCTGGCCATTGTCTCGTCCTCCTTCCTCCATGATCCCTGGTGGTCTTCTTTCCCTTCTTCCCTCCTGGACCTTGGTGCTCCTCTAGCCCTCCCTCTCTCTGTCCAGCATGATTCCTGGGGATCATTTCCCCTTTTAGGCTGCCATTCACGCTCACTCTCCTTTACCAGGTCAATCAAGGATTCCTGTCTCCCTGTTTATCCCCTTATTTCCTCTTTCATTCCTGTCTCATGCCTTCTCCTCTCTCTTTCCCCTTCATACTGTCAACCCCAGTCCTGTTCCCTCCTTTCTTCCTTGGAGCCATTCTACTCGCTGTTTTTGGTGCGGTGCAGCTCTCCTCTCCTTTATCTCTGTCAGGCCAGTGGCAGAGCACTTGGCAATAGTGGGAAATGGTTTCTCACCGCTGTGATAACCCAGATTTCCTCTGCTTTCCCCAGTGTGCAGCAGAGGCTGCAAAGTTTCTGACAGCCACAGTAAGGTGCGGCAGTGGGTTTTATGACTCTCGAGGGCTCTTTCCCACCTCTTTTAAACATGTGGCAGTGCAGTTTGAGGCTTCTAGTGAGGGCGAATGACCTCTTACTTTCCCTCCTCCTCCTGGTCTGCAGGAATATGGGATGACGTTTTCAGGACCATTACAGGCCCCACTCTCGCTTTCCTGGCCTGTGGCATCAACTGAGCTAATCGCAGGTAGCCTGCTCATGTTCTCCCTAGCGAAACTTTTTCTTGCATCCCTTTTGGAGGACCCTCTGGGATGGTCTTGCTGACCCCAGGTCGGGAACCACTGGTTCAGTGTAAAAAGCTCCTTGAGGTAGCCTGTATAAGGATGAGCTGCCAGCAGTAGTGCCATTATCACAAGGCTGTTCCTTTTATTTGCTACTGGTAACTTTTTTTTTCTCAAACTAAAAGTAATTCCTTTTCAGCACAGTTTTTGATATCTACTGAAAATCCACTACCTCGACCATTTGTCAATTATTTCATAGTTTAAAAAAAACAAAACCTAAAACTAAATTGCACCTACAATATGCAGGGCTTTATTACTTTAAACATTTAGTTAGAAAGTAAGTTGAAAATATTCTCCATTTGTCTGTGGTATTTCCCCCTCCCCCTCTGCTTTTACCTGTTTCTGGTTCTTCTTTCTGCTTTGCATTTCCAGTTCGCTCCTTTCTTTATCTCCTTCCATATTTCTTCACCACTTTCATCTCGCCGCTCTCCCTTTTTTTCTCAGTTGTTAGTCCTCTCCTTGTCTTCCATCCCCATCCCTTGCCCTCTGTGCCTCTCCCACCATTGGTTCCCCTTTATATAGCAGCAGCCTGCACCTGGAGGTCTGTTGCGCTGTCGCCGCTTCTCTTTATAATGCATCATTGCTGCTGCTCTCTGAGGCAGGGCGCGGGAGGGATGCAGCTTGGAGATGGAGGAAGCATGGCAGTCTGGAGAGCAAGGTTAGGTTGGGGGGGGAGGAGGTGAAGCTATGAGGGTGCCAACTGGGGTGGGTGACACGAACTTGGCTTGGCTTCAGTGCAGCGTAGCCTTTTGCGATGTTGATGTTCAAAAGGGTTTGTCCGGCTAACTTAAAAAAAAAAAAAAAAAAGTAGCCCTACAAATCCCCTAGATTCGACATTCCCACCCCTCTCACAGGTGAAATTTTACCCGGGTATGTCATTAGCCGGCTAAATGTTAGCCACATGGAAAAGAGAGAGAGGATGGGGTTGGGTTCCAGCAGCACGGCTGAAAGTTATCCGATGTTTGGCACTAGCCGAAAAAACTTAGTTGGGTAAATCAGGTCGGGCGGAAATGCTGTTCTAAGCAGGCTGTATTCAGCAGGACACTTGCCTGGGTATATTCCACCGCATATCCGGATAAAGTTATGTGGGTAACTTGACTGCTCATCAGCCCAGTGAATGTTGATCTCTGTGAGACCAATGAACAGAGCAAAAGCCAGATTCACCACTCGAGTCTTAAGATGCACCCATCTCTACTGACTGACTGTTCCCTCCAAGCTCCTGAAGCATTAATCTGTCACTTGTCTGGTACAAAAATAAAAGCTAAGAGGTAGGGAAGGGTTCCCCGACTTTACTGCAAATGTACGCTCAGAAAATGCCTAAGGACTCTTCATTTCATGAGCATTGAGCATATATACTGAAAGATTAAAGTGCAGCTCATTGTAGGCAGTCACTGCAAAAGCCTTCTTCCTCTGGAGATTAGTGGTCAGGTCTGGCTTAGCTCCCAGAAGAGAGAGCTTGGCGATCCTCAGACATTTGTCTGCTTTACAGGAATCGCAGAACAATTGCACAGCACTTGCAGCTTCTCAGCAGAGCGCCCAGATTGGAAGGAGCTTAAAGGATACTCCCTGTCAATTGCGAGTGCAACGTAAGAGCTGTGTGGGAAAGCTGGCAGAGTCTGCTTGCACTAGGGCAGTCATTAGTCTGTGTTTTAGGACCACAGACTCATAAATAATGTTTTGTTTAAAATGATTTTTTAATGGTACCCTTGAGAAATGATTTCACAGCAGACGGCAATAAAACCATTACATAAAATAAATTATGGGATAGGGGAGTTTCAAGCCTTGTACTAAAATGAGTCATGGCACAGAATGGTATCTTCTTTACCAGGGTGTGTCAGGGGCAGGGTCTCTCTGCAGAGAAGCCCTCCAGATTTCTTAGCCAGCCTGACTCCTGGGACCTCAACAGGTCCCTTCGAGTGGACATTAAAACGATTTGGTGGGAGTATAACTTTTCAGAGAGCTCTCTGGATCCAGTTCGCTTTAGGCTTTTATGCATTAAACATCAAAACTGATGTGAATATGAAAGTTTCATAGCTATCAAGCCACCAGCTGGCAGGGAGAATGCCAGAGCAGATTGTGTTGAATAGCGGACCTATGAATTTTTATTTTTTTTTTGCCTGCCCAGCAGGACTGGCCGTACAAAATGCAGACTGTAATCGCACAGGTAAGCAATAAAAGCACTGTATTGGGATACTGGAGGGATACAAGAGGGCCTTAGTTGCCGGCAATGTAACTGTCCCTGGTAAAAGTCACTGTCCCTTTACTGGGACCTGGTGCTGTTTGTGCTGTGTTGTCGCCGTGGCTGGATTTTTGTTTCCCCATTGCTCTTCTGTGAGCACTCTGGTTTCGCTGTGGGCCCTCTCTTATGTGTGTTCTTCACTCAAGGCAGAGAAACGACGTGACCACTTCTGGCGGGAGACTTTGGACTAGTCATTCTCTGCCTTTCTCTCCCTCCTAACCCCACGCTAGGTTCGCCTTTATCTGTCCATCTCCCCCTAGGCTCCTGTGCTCCTCCACCATTTCCCCCTCCCCTTTCAGATTCTTGTCTGTCTTCATCTCACCTCCTCACTGAGAACAGCTCGGCAGCTCTCAGTGCAGGGCCACATCAAGAGCACGCATTCAGTCCTATAGTGGATCGCCCGCCCCACATACTTCCTCTCTAACAGGCCAATACAGAACGGTGCACTCAGCCGAGCGCACCATTTAGCCCCTGTTTGGCCTCGCGTTTTACACGCGCTGTTATTACCCCTTATACCCCAGAATACTGAAAGTAAAATGGGCGGCCAAGCTGCACATTTTACTCTCAGAAATTAACGCCTGCCCAAGGGCAGGCATTAACCTTAGAAAGCACCGGGAAAGTGTACAGAAAAGCGATATTAAGTCGGAGACACCAAAAATAATTAAAAAAAAAAAAAAATCTGCCCGCTGGTCAGCGAGTTCGAAAACGGACGTTAGATTTTGCCGGCATCCGGTTTCCGAGCCCGTGGCTGTCAGCAGGTTCGAGAACCAAAGCCGGTAAAATTAAGCGTTCAGTTGTCGGACCCGCTGACAGCCGCCGCTTCCTCTAATAAGGAGGTAATAAGGAGGTGCTAGGGACGCGCTAGTGTCCCTGGCGCCTCCTTTTTAGCGCGACACCTAATTTAAATAAAGAATCAGGTGCCCAGGAGAGAGGTGTGTGGGAGCGCGTCGGGAGAGCTGGCGCTCAGTTCGGAGCACCGGCTCTCCCACATGATTTTACTGAATCGTCCTGTTAGCAAGAAGCCCGCTCGGTGCGGGAGGGGGGAGCTACTGTGAGCACTGAGATAAGTTTTGACAAACTGACTCCTGTGCCAGTGGCTGCCACCTCCCAACCCCAATCAAGCCCAGCCTGCCACTGCTTCCTCCAGGTTCCAGTCAAGCCCAGCCTGCCACTGCTTCCTCCAGGTTCCAGTCAAGCCCAGCCTGCCCAGCCTGCCACTGCTTCCTCCAGGTTCCAGTCAAGCCCAGCCTGCCCAGCCTGCCACTGCTTCCTCCAGGTTCCAGTCAACCCCAGTCAAGCCCAGCCTGCCACTGCTTCCTCCAGGTTCCAGTCAAGCCCAGCCTGCCCAGCCTGCCACTGCTTCCTCCAGGTTCCAGTCAAGCCCAGCCCTCCTGCTGCTGCCGCCATCTGGTCATGACCGAGCCGAGCCTTCACTGCAGGATCAGTAGACATCACCCAGGGCAAAAACCCTGGGCTTCCGTCTCCTCCACCTCCATCCAGGATGTTCTCTCTACTTCCTCTGCCTTCAGCGTCAAAAACCGATCCTCTTCCAAAGGGAGGGAGAGACACAGCCTTGCCCTATTGCACTTCCAAGCTCTGTACTGCAGGGATGGGGAAAAATATGGAGAAAATATGAGCACCAGCCAAATGTTCCTATCTCCTAGCACCAGCTAGGAGATAGGAAAAGGTTTTCCTTAACTTTTTTCTGTTCCTTTTCTGTTTGTTTTTTTGCCTGTTTTGGGGGGTGTTATTTTTTCTCTTTTTTTTTTTTTTGCTGATTTTGCTTGGATTTTTTGCTATTTTTCTTTATTGCTTTTTCTGTTCCCCTGCCCTGTTGCTTCTTTTCTTATCTTTCCTTCTCTTCAGTCACTCCCCCCCCCCCCCACTCCCCAAGTGACGTCCCTCCCTCTTGTAGATCTCCCCACCCTTCCCCTTCTTTCAGCCTCTCTCAATACCTCCCAACCTTCTTCCATAACCCCCAGCAGCTTTTCTCCTTGCCTGCATTTAGCTTCTTCCCAATCTTCTTCTCTTCCACCAACAGGCAACAGCTCTTCCCCCACTTGACCTCCCTTCAGCCTGTCCTCACCCCAAAGCTTATTCCCTCCCACCAGTAACTCTCCATCCTTTCAGCCTCTCCCTCCAGCAACTGTGACGTCCTGGTAGCAGCGTGCAGTGCCACACTGTGGTGTCTCCCCTTGGGGCCCACTCCAGCTGTTCTCTGCCACATTGGCTTGTGCTTGGGCCCCTGGCCCTCTTGCGGAGGCTGCATCTCTTCTGGGCTCCTGCATGCGATGGCCACATCTCTTCTTAGGCCAACTGATTCCAGGCCTTCTAAGGCAGGCTGGTTGATGTCAGTCAGGAAGGGTAATGTCGGGTGCTGCGGCCTCCTCTGGGGACCTGACTGGGGCTCTGCCTGTTGCTGTCACCTTTGGACTCGAGGCTGAAGTTCCCACATAGTATGCAGCACAGCAGGCTGGACATAATCTGTAGAATGTGGTTTGGGGACCCACTGCGCTATACACTTGCTCTGTTACAGCATGAAAAGGCCAATTATCTTGTAATAAAAAAAGAATATTTTCTTTGACCCATAAACCATCCAACATAGAAGTGTGCAAAGACTAATTTACCAATTCTGTTGAAATTGCTGCAGCGAGGTGAAATGAATCTTTGTGGTGCTTTTTATTTTTTTTCTTCTTCACAAGCTCTGCCTTGACCTATTTGGATCTTAGCTCCAGTTCTTTAGTGTTTGTACTCTACTTGGGACTGTTTTGTAGGGAATTTTGGGCAATTCATACCACGCTGTGAAACCAGCACTTCAGACAAACCTACTCAAGCGTATCTAGGTTGAAAGTCCTAGAGGACTAATGATATGAAATTACGATTGGCAGGGGAAGAAATCTGAAGAGGAGTGGGAAACTGTACCTTTTAGGTCTTGGAGTATCAATAACACAAATTTAGTTTTTTTGTAACAATGTTTGAGTTGGGGGTCAAGGTATTGTATTAAGATAGAGATGGATATATGTTAATAGGAATGATGGACTTATGAATTCTATCTCACTTTGAGTTGAGCTGATAAAGAAAGAAATCAAATTGAAATAAATAAAGCTTCCCCGTGAGTATGTAGCCTTCTCAGAGTGGGGCAGTAGTGTAGTTGCCACATCAGTCTTCTTGGTCTGTTATAAATAAAGGTCAAGAAATGAGTTAGACTTGGTATTTTTTTTTTTTTTATTGGATCAACTGAATACATTTGTGATTGCTCCATTGCTTGAAATCTGTTTCTTGATCTTTATTTCAGAATTCTAATTGCAGTACTGATCCTGGAGAAAGCCTGGGTATAATGCAGGGTGTGTTTTATTGGACCAACCTATGAATTATCCAGAGATGTGCATAAGCTTTCAAGAGCATAAAATTCCCTGATTTCAAAATCATCTTTGGATGGTCCTTACCTTGGTCCCCTAAAATAGCATGAGCTGTTACAGAGACTCTGGCGAGCCAGCTTTCCTAACCTCAGTTCCCCACTTATGACTCTGATCAATCATTGGGTTTCTCTCAGAACTGCACCCTCCATCCAATTGATGATCAAGTACATTAGGAGGAAAAGGGAGAGTAAAAGCCTAGCATCTATTCTCTCAGCTCTGACAAAATGCCCCTAAAACTAGATACATTGAGGAAAAAAATGTCATCCTTGTAGTGCATTGCTACAATAAAGACTGTCATCATCCTTATAGCACACATACATTTTGACAGATACAGGTGACACTGTAGTGACTGAGGTCATATTTTCATTTTATCAATATATTTTTTAAAGGCAGAGATTCTCTAGAAATATATTTTTTATGAAGTCTGCACCCTATATCCATTATTTGTAATACTACTACTGATGATAGACCTGGATATGAAGGAGATGTCTGCAGAAACTAAGCAGAGCACCAGTTAGCTTCGGATGGAGGCTACTGCACGTCTGCTTTAGGCCTTCTTGGTGAACATGCTATTGTGTGCAGCCCAGATCATTGCAGTTGCTGTTGGGTAGCCCAGGAAGGAGGAGGAAGATGGCTTGGTTAAAGCATCTTTGCCACTTCTCTCCCTAAAGAAAAGAGAATGATTTTCATTTGTTTTGGTTTTAAATTCCATTTTGGTAATTTCAGGGTGATTTTTGTTTTAGTTAACTAGAATTGAACAGTAAATGACTATCCTCACTGTAACAATTTCTGTTTCCTAGTTAAAAATGAGGGTTCGCCACGACTGACTCACAAGAGAGCTTTCAGCGACGAGGCAAGTCAGGTTAACTCATTACCTCAACCTAAGGCCATCGACAGCTTGAAACCAAAGAACAGCCCTATCTCAAAGTCCTCACTGTGCATCAATGGAAGCCATGTTTATACTGAAGACCCGGCACCAAAGACTCTATTAAGTGCGCTAGAAAAATCTTCACCAGTGTCGCGATCTTTACAAAACATTGCTAAAAAATCTGAGGAGAATGCCCACACAGAATCTGCTCCTTCACAGCCAGAAAATACCAAATGGAGATCTGATGGCTCTGAAAATGCAAGCAGGAGGGGAGATCCAAAATGGACTCTTCCCAGTATCTCCATGCAGGAGGATGCCAAGGCTTCAACCAGTGTTGGCTTCAACAAGCATGACAATAAAGCCAAAGCAGAAGACAACTACATGGAGATTAAGCCTGTGCAGATTGCGACACCAATGATCTTCTCAGGGGAAACAAAAGAGAAACATCAAGATGATGCAAAAAAGGACGATAAGAAGTCCAAGATGAGCCTCTTCCACCATGGTAGTGGAAAAAGTGACTCTGCGTCTAAGAGCTTGGGAGAGAAGGTGGGACTTACTGCAACACAGAGTGCTTCCCCGCAAGTTGTTTCAGGTCATGATGAGAGGAGTAAGACCAGTGGCTGGTTTGGTTCAAAAGACACCAAAGATCCTACTCAAAAACCAAGGTTTGTACCATATGTGTTGAATGTGAAAAGTGATATCCCGAAATCATTCTTTTTTTGTTAGCTTGCCCTTTTATTTTGTTTTCCAAGAGACACACTAGTCTGTGAAATTTCAAAGGCACCTAATTTCTTTGTGAATGCCAACCGCTTGACGTTAATGACATTATTCAGATCATCAAAAAAATTGTAGTATGAGGAGGATTTGAAGGCTCAGTAGATTGGCACAAAAATATAGAGCCTCTGTGTTACCAATTCAAATCCATCTCAGGTCGTTAACATACCAGGTTGTTGCCATCTGAAAGCCACTAGATGTCTTTTTTTGGAGTTTTGTTTTGTCTGGGTTTCAGTGGCTATATTCCTACCTCTAAAACGTAGGGTGCTAATAGACGTTTTTGTTTCAGGAGAGGTCAAAGGTTAAATAGAGATGAAAATAGACTGAAAATATTAAAATGTAATAGTGGTTCCTCCTGAGCACTATTGAGGGGAAGCTTGTACTGTCACTGGCCATACTATTACCTGTTTTGTGGTTAAACAGAGAACGGTCGTTCCTAGTGCAGTCAGTTTGGCATCTTTCATAAGAACTAAACTTCATTAGAAAATAATGAAACACATTGTTTAAAATGTCTCTGGCACATTGGAGCTTTCGGCAGTCAAAATCCCACCTTTTACGAGGTTGTTCTTAAATTTTAAACCCTAGCTCTTGCAGATCATAACCTTCTTCATTTTAACTATGATTGCCAGGCTGAAAAACTTCTGGGCATTAGGATGCCTGGGCAGGATGGAAGGGCCACCATTGCTGTTGGGTCCAGGATAGAGAGGAAGTGTTACTGTTGTGGGTGCAGAAGAGGAGAGGCTGGAGAGGGGAAGGGGAAGAAAAAGGAGAGAAAAAGATGTGTGTTTAATAAAGAAATCCTGAAGAAGACACTTTCTCTTCACTCCCAAAATTTTGGAATGGAATTGAAAGCTTTCTAAAAAAAAAAAAAAAAATTCTACCCCTGAAGATAATTGTAACAAATACATTTTATTTCTGTGTCTTGAGAAGATTGTAAGTATCACATAGCAAGGTCTCTCATATGTATAAGTACAGCACTGTGTACATTAAGAAGTGGAAATAGTAGAGCAGACATATTGGGCATTTGTTTTTATGGTACTGCAGAGAGAGGAGATAAATATCTAAGACGTGAGCAGAGTGTTTGGCCATATCCTTGCAACCGACCCTGTACTGTTGCTTCAGGTCTTTCTGACGTAGAGGGCTTGATCTTCAGCAGGAAACCACAGAGTGGCATGTCACAATATTTGTCACTAAACAATGTAAGGAAAGACTAAATAAATCTGTACAGCAGTCTTTACAGGGGTTTTTTTGGGTTTTAAAAAATTACTGGACGTACAGATCTTAATGGAATTAGAATTTGGATTTATTTGTTTTTTGTATTGAAAATTACAATAATTACACAACGAGTATATTTAGTTCAACACAATAAGAACTATAACATGTATTGACTGACATTCAGATATATGTCTGAGCATCGATATGCCCCAACCCAACCCACCCTCTCCACCTGATTCTGTTATGTTGAATTTAAGACATAGCACAGTATAATAGATATGCTATCATACCAATTATCATTCACTATTATAGCTGCTTATCCTATGGTTATAGTGTACCCTTTGTAAAACCGCTGATTCGGGGGGGGGGGGGGGGTGTTCTGGACAGTTCCACCTTCAAGCTCAATTTTCTCAGTGGAAGGGAGTGGGCAGTGGAGTGCCTCAGGGATCTGTATTGCGACCCGTACTTTTCAATATATTTATAAATGATCTGCAAAGAAATACGACAAGTGAGGTAATCAGATTTGCAGATGATACAAAATTGTTCAGAGTAGTTAAATCACAAGCAGATTGTGATAAATTGCAGGAAGACCTTCTGAGACTGGAAAATTGGGCATCCAAATGGCAGATGAAATTTAATGTGGATAAGTGCAAGGTGATGCATATAGGGAAAAATATTAGGAGCTACCACCCAAGAAAGAGATCTAGGCGTCATAGTGGATAAAACATTGAAATCGTCGGTGCAGTGTGCTGCGGCAGTCAAAAAAGCAAACAGAATGTTGGGAATTATTAGAAACGGAATGGTGAATAAAACGAAAAATGTCATAATGCCTCTGTATCGCTCCATGATGAGACTGCACCTTTGAATTCTGTATACAATTCTGGTCCCCACCTCTCAAAAAAGATATAGTTGCGATGGTGAAGGTACAGAGAAGGGTGACCAAAATGATAAAGGGAATGGAACAGCTCCCCTATGAGGAAAGACTAAAGAGTTTAGGACTTTTCAGCTTGGAGAAGAGATGGCTGAGGGGGGATATGATAGAGGAGTTTAAAATCATGAGAGGTCTAGAACAGGTTAATATGAATCAGTTATTTACTCTTTCGGATAATAGACTAGGGGGCACTCCATGAAGTTAGCATGTGGCACATTTAAAACTAATCGGAGAAAGTTCTTCTTCACTCAGTGCACAATTATACTCTGGAATTTGTTGCCAGAGGATGTGGTTAGTGCAGTTAGTGTAGCTGTGTTTAAAAAAGGATTGGATAAGTTCTTGGAGGAGAAGTCCATTACCTGCTATTAATTAAGTTGACTTAGAAAATAGCCACTGCTATTACTAGCAACAGCAGCATGGAATAGACTTAGTTTTTGGGTACTTGCCTGGTTCTTATGGCCTGGATGGGCCACTGTTGGAAACAGGATGCTGGGCTTGATGGACCCTTGGTCTGACCCAGTATGGCATTTTCCTATCTCACAGCGAGCAGCAATACATATCTGTTGACATAGCTGCTGCTGGAACCTATCCAATTTGGAGGATGGCAGGCCTGCATTATATAGATCTCCTAGTATATCCTGTATCCAGTCAAATAATTTTTTCCATAGTGTAGAAATAAGGGGACAATTCCATCATATATGGAGAAATGTTCCCACTTCTGCTAGCAACTGTTGTTGGCGGCAGTGTGGAGAAGGATACATGCGATTAATGCGAACTGGTGTAATATGCCATCTCACTAAGAGTTTATAACAATTTTCCTGCTGCTGTGCCGAATTGGACTTGCTGATGTGTAAATACTGTCCCACATCTCAGGATTAATTATGGTTTCTAAATTAGCTTCCCAAGCAGACAAGTAAGTGAATGTGATCTTGGGGTTGCTATTAGGGTGGCTTCGGAGCAATAATGCTCAAATAGTGTTTTGCCAGTGATCAAAGTTGTATGCACCTTTGTTGATGTTAAAAAAAAAAAAAAAAAAAAAAGCCTCACCCGGCAATAGGCTAGAATATAAATAGCACCAATTCCATACTGTTCCAAAAGAGTCATATGACCTCAATAAACCTTCTGAAAGTAAATGTTCGAAATGCATTATGCCCCTCAGCCGCCTCTGGAAGGGATTTTACTCTAAAGGTAATGCCATTGACAGCGAACAAGAGGTTGAATGGAAAAGTCCATCGGTAGCTGATCTTTTCAGAGCGTAGGACAGATGTGACTTGCTTTAATTCAAAACGTTTATGCAGCGTAGATGGGGCAAAACCGTTAAAGATGAATAGCTTATGCCTTTCCCAGAGCCAGAACATTTTCATGCAGCTGCTGAAATTTTTTCTTTCAAAGTGCCATAACCGGACCTAGCACTCTGTGCACTCTTTCAGTTTGATGAGTTGGGGCAGAATCAGAGATCTGCGTACCTTCATCAGTGAAAAGTATAAAGTTACAAAGGGAGCTGGCCACGGAAAAACAATCCATATATTCTGGAGAATCTGGGACGCCTCTTGTGCGTAAGTTAGATAACCTAGAGCGATTTTCTAAATCTTCAGTTTTTTCCACTAATAGGGTGTTCTCCTTTTGTAGATTTTTCTGCTCAATCAACACTTTAGAAAGGGAGTCTTCCTGACTCTTTATGCGAATGTCAATATCATCGACCCACGCTGTGAGGTCCTCATGAATGTCAGAGATGGAATCTAGCAGTTCTTATGCCGCTTCATATCCGATCGTATCTCCATTAACCACGATCGCAGCTCATTTTTAGATGGTAGTTTGGTAGGACTGTTAGATGAAAGTCCAGTAGGAAGATCAGGAGCATCAGCTCTGGTCCCCGCAGCCTGTACGGATGTAGGGCTCTCATCTTCCATCAACTCGGCCGCGTGTTTAGAAAAGGAGAATTGTTTTAAATCTGTCACCTTCTTTTTCATCGCCATCAGGGAATGTTAGGCAATCGCTGGAGCAAAGTATAGTCAGGATATGTACGCTGATGATAACGATTTTAGAAGGACTCAGTCGGAGATTTTCGGGAGCTTTGGGCTTAGACATCAGCACCCCCCCCCCCCCCCCGCCCTAGAACTTGGATTTAAAGGAAATGTCAGTGAAGGGAAGAAAGGCAGGGATGGGATTGTAAGACTGAGAGAAGGACAAGAAGCAGAAATGCTCCGCAAATACTTTTGTTTGTTTGGTATTCACTGAAGAAGGAACTGGAAATGGACCACTAATTATTGGAGTTGATTCTGTGCCATTTATGGAAGAGAGGGCTTGAGTGGAACTAGAGAAACAAAGTGAACAAAGCCTTGGGGCTGGATGGGGTACACCCTAGGACATTACATAGTAAATGATGGTAAATAAAGACAAAAGTGATCCTTCCAGCATACCCCATGCTGTAACTGCCACTTCGTGTGGGTTACTCCCAGTGCATTCGTGGACGCACAAAGCAGCTGTACCACTGCTGTTAATAGATTGAACTGTCATGCCGTGCACCCAGTGCTTCGCCATCATCCTCTATTTCCAGGCATCTTCTGTGTTTATCTCACTGGTTTTTTTTTTATTCTGTTATTGTCATTTCCTCCACTTCCTCCTCCAGATGGACCTTCCAGGCATCCACCGCCCTCTCCATGAGAAATTTCTTCCTACATTTTTTCTGAATCTACTTCATTGGAGTTTCATATCTTGACTCCTAGTTTTACAGTTTCCTTTCCATTGAAAATGGCTTGCTGCTTGTGCATTAATATCTTTCAGATATTTAAGTCTTTATCTTATTCCCCCTGCTATTCTAGGGTATACATGTTGAGGTCCTTCAGTCTCATCCCATACAGCTTTTAGTGCAGACCCCACATCATTTTGGTTGCCTCTCTTTGGACTGTCTCTAGCCTCTCCATTTCCTTTCTGAGGTACAGCCTCCAGAACTGAGCACAGGACGCTAGACATGGTCTCATGAATGACCTGTAAAGAGGTATTATCTCCTTTCTTTAACTAGTTAAGCCTCTTTCTATGCATGCCAGTATCTTTATGGCTCTGGCCACCACCTTATTGCACTGTTTTTGCTATCCTGAGATCATCAGACACACTTACCCCAAAGTCTCTGTCCTCCTCAGAGCACATCAGTTCTTCACCACCTACTACATACCACCACTGCAGATTTCTACATCCCTGATTACAATATAGACCAGTCTGAACTAGTGGAAATATCTCATGCTATAGCTGCCGGAAACAGAGGCCACACTTTTTTGTCCCTTATGCCCTCACTGCTGGCTATAAGGGGGATGTGGACAGGCAGTTGCTGGTAGTCTTTGTCTCTAGCATTTGTGGACACCAAAGATTTTCAAGCTTAAAAAAAAAATAACCACCATAGATCTCCTGGAGCCTTGGCCTCAGCCTGGTCTAGAAACACTAGCTCCTGGGACAACTGCTCTGAGGGGCTGATTTTCCCAGTGGAGCTTGCCTCCAGGGATTCCTGGTGGTAGGCACCCCAGGGTGTATCCCATTTCCCTCCTGTGCCATAGGGCCTAGAGATCCTGGAGGGGGAACCAGGGAGCTGGTATTTAGGCAGTCATGGACTGGCCCGAAGGCTCCAGAATTTCAGGCCACCTTAGCTATTCCAGAGTCCAGAGAAGACTCTGACACAGGAGAGTGCTCTGGACACTCATCAATTGTTAATTCTGAAGAAGAGGGAGTATACTTCTCTGAGGAAGACTTTTTTTCTGAAAGTAGAACTGCCACTCCTTTCCCACTACATGATGCCCTTAGGAACATGGATCTGTCTGAGTGGGATTCCCCTCAGAGTGGACTCAAGGGCAGACATGCATTGAGCAAATGATATCCCCTACCGCTGGAGGATAAGAATTTATTAAGAATTCCCAGGGTCTACACCTTAGTATCAGCAGTAACTTGAGACTACCATTCCATTGGAGGGCAGGAAGCCATTTAAGAACCACAAGACAAGAAAATTGAAACAATCGTGAAACAAGTTTTTACCACAAATGCCATGGCAGTACAAGCATCCATATGTGAAGGGTATGTCGCTCGAGCACTAGCTAGCTGGACTCAGCAGCTTCCGCAGAATCCAGAGATAGCTCGCCTGGAATCAAGGGCGGCGTCCCTGGTACCCACCTTGTATCATTTTGATCAGGATGTCCTCTCAAGCAGTAGCCTCAGGAGGTTTCTATGGCTGTGTAACTGGGCAACAGACCTGATATGCAAAACTCAACTTTTTAAACTCCCATTTAGGGGAGGTTTTACTGACCAGGGAGGATTTGGATAAAATAGTTAAGGATCTAGAGCCCTAGGGACTCCCAGAGGACAAAGTGCTCCCTGGAGCATAAATAGGAGGTGGCAGAGAATCTGGAAAGTTCACAAATATAGACCAACTAAGAGATCCCCACCTCCATCAACTTGATCCAAGGCTCACCCCTTTCAGGGGGGCCAAGAAAGTTAAGGATGACTCTGGAGTGGTGGCAGCTAGTGGTTGCCAATCCCAGCAATATTGCCGGTCAGAATCCATCTCTTACTATTTTACCAGGAATGGAAACACATCACCACAGACTGGGTGCTAGATATTGTAGAGAGAGGGTATTGACTGGAGCTGGCTATGCCAATCCCAGATGTCTTTATGATTTTCCCCTGTACCTCCTCCCTCAAAAGGAGGGCTACACCCTTACAAGACTGCAGAACCTACAGGCCATAATTCCACTACCACTGCTGGAGCAAGGGCAAGGAGCATATTAAATATATGTTGTTATCCTAGGACAATCTTATTTATAATAAACCACGCTTGTTTTGAAATGCCAATAACCATATATTTCTTGCAACAACAACCCTCATACGGGAGCCCAGTCTTGACACTTGGAAATGTGTGTGTTTTTCATTCACTTTAAACACTTGGTGAAGTGCCTGGCGATGGTAGGGGCACACCTTCGAAGTCAGGAAGTGCACGTGTTCCCCTACTTGGACGACTGGCTGGTCAAAAGCGCCACTCAGCAGGGGCGCTGCAATCCTTATGTCTGACCATCCAGGTGTTGCAATCTCTGGAGTTTGTCATCAGTTACCCAAGTGCCACCTCCGCCCGTCACCACACCTGGGCTTCATCAGGGCCAGACTGGACACAGTTCAGGCCAAGGCTTATCTGCCCCACGATCGAGCCCTTATTCCCTTGTCTCTGGCGAGCTTGGTCTGCAGCCGTCAGCAGGTTTCTGCTTGTCTGATGCTTCGTCTTTTGGGTCCATGGCTATGTCTCTCCATGATACTCCCCTTAGTCCGCCTGTGCATGCGCAGGGCGCAGTGGACCTTGCAGTCACAGTGGCAGCAGGCATCCCAGGACCTTGTGGCTCTTGTCCATATCACGCCACCTCTCCGACTCTCTCTGTCCTGGTGGGAGGAGCTATCCAACCTGGAGCAAGGGGTCCCTGTTCTGGGGTCTCCATCTCAGGTGGTGCTTACCACAGATGCCTCCTCCCTGGGTTGGGGCGGGAGGCGCATGTAGATGATCTCCATACGCAAGGTCGATTGACAGCTCAGGAAGCTCTATGTCAGATCAACTTCCTGGAGCTTTGAGCAATTCAATACGCCCTTTGGGCTTTTCAAGACCATTTGTCCCGCAAGGCAGTCCTGATTCAGACAGTCAGGTGGCAGTGTGGTACATCAACAAACAGGGAGGCACCGGGTCGTTCCTTCTTTGTCAAGAAGTGGTACAGATTTGGTCCTGAACTGTGTTGCAGGGCAAGCTCCTGAGAGTGATGTACCTAGCCAGAACGGAGAATGTGATAGTGGACCATCTGAATTGAGCATTCCATCCACACAAGTGGTCGCTGGATTCAGCAGTGACGGCCCAGATAATTCTGCTGGTGGGCAACTCCGGAGATGGATCTCTTTGCCTCCCCTCTACAACTGCAAAGTGAGCAAATTCTGCTCCCTGTTCAGGACAGACAGTCTTCCAGCCTCTGACACCTTTGCCCAACATTGGGGCATGGGTCTCCTGTACGTGTATTCTTCTCTTCCACTGGTCATGAAGTCTCTCTTGAAGCTCCAGCAGGACCAGGGGACCATGATCCTAGTGGCCCCTTATTGGCCCAGACAGGTCTAGTTCCTGCTCCTTAGAACTTGTCAGTCAGAGAACCTGGCCATCTGGGGACCTCTCTCGATCTGATCACACAGGATCGGGGCAGAGTGCACCATCCAAACCTATGGACATTAGCCTTGATAGCCTGGATGTTGAGTGCTTAGTCCTGCAGCCCCTGGACCTCTCTGACGACTTGTCTCAGATGTTGGTAGCTTCCAGGAAGCCTTCCACCAGGAAGTCTTTTCATCTGAAGTGGAGGAGGTTCTCCATCTGGTGCAAGGATCATGGCTTGGATCCTTTTGCCCGCTCCACTCCAAAGCTGCTTTACTATCTGTGGCACCTCTCAGAGGCTGGGTTAAAGATCAACTTGGGCAGAGTGCACCCGAGTGCCATCAGTGCTTACAATCAAGGCAACTCATTGTGGGCCTATTTTTTTGCAGGGCTTGCTTTAGCTGAAGCCTCCCTTTTGGCCTTCTGTTGTGTCTTGGGACTTCAACGTAGTATTGGCGCAGCTCATGCATGACCCTTTTGAGCCTTTACGCTCCTGTGATCTGAAGTTCCAGACCTGGATGTTTCTCTTCCTGATGGCGGTCACTTCAGCCCTCAGGGTTAGTGAGCTTCAGGCATTGGTTACGTATCTCCCCTGCACAAAATTCTTTCATGATAGGATGGTCCTGCTTACGCACCCTAAGTTCCTGCCTAAGGTGGTGACTGATTTTCATCTTATTCAGTCCATTGTTCTGCCCACCTTTTTTCCGAGGACCCATTCTCACCAGTGCGGACGGGCTGTGCATAGTTTGGATTGCAAGAGGGCCTTAGCTTTCTATCTCGAATGCACAGCAGGCCACAGGCAGTCCACACAGCTCTTTATATCTTTTCACAGGAACAGGCTAGGCTTTATGGTGGTCAAGCAAACTCTGTCAACTGGTTGGTGGATTGTATCTCCTTCTGCTATGTGCAGGTGGGTCTTCAGCTTGGAGGCCGCGTAAAAGTTCACTCTGAGAGTCATGTCGACATTGGTTGCCCACTTATGAGCAGTTCCCATTGCCGAAATCTGTAAGGCTGCAACATGGAGTTCCCTAAACACGTTTGCTGCCCACTTCTGCTTGGGCAGGGATGGTCAACAGAACAGTAGCTTCGGCCAATCTGTCCTTCCTGACCTCTTCCAGGCTTAAACCCAACTCTCCCTACCTAGGGCCCATTGTTTGGGTTCAGGCTGTCTCCCTATGTTACCAACAGCACTGCAGTTATTTTTGTGCCCGTTGGCACTCGATTTGGTGACTGTTGGTCCTGGGTGTGTCAGGGAGCAGCCTGTAGCTCAGAATACACTCATCTGTGAGGACTACCGCCCTGCTTGTCCTAGGAGAAAGCAGAGTTGCTTACCTGTAACAGGTGTTCTCCTAGGTCGGCAAGATGTTAGTCCTCAGGAAACCTGCCCACCACCCCGCAGAGTTGGGTCCTCCTACAGTTTATTTTATTTTGCTCATAAATTCTAAGTTACAAGACTGAAGGGGGACCCTGCTTGGACGCATGGATAGTGGCATGCTGGGCATGCTCAGTGTGCCAGTCAAAGTTCTAGAAACTTTGACAAAAGTTTCCATCTGTTGATGTCACCTATCTGTGAGGACTAACATCCTGCTGTCCTAGGAGTATACCTGTTACAGGTAAGCAACTTTGCTGTACCAAAGAAAGATGGATCCTTTCAGCCCTTCCTGGACCTAAAAAGGGGTCAACAAATGTCTTCATATATCTCATGTCTGAATGGAAACTATCCGCTCCGTCATGGTGACATTAAGAAAAGGAAAATTTCTTATGTCTCTAGATCCAGCAGAGGCTTATTTCCATATACCCATGTGGAAGGGCTTTTCAGAGGTTTCTCCAGCGGGGGGTCCTGGAGCGATCTCCTGCACTCGGGCCGTCGGCTGCCGGTATTCAAAATGGCACCGATAGCCTTTGCCCTTACTATGTCACAGGGGCTACCGGTGCCATTGGTCGGCCCCCTCCTGTGACATAGTAAGGGCATAGGCTCCAGGACCCCCGCTGGACTACCAGGGACTCTTGGCAAGTCTTGGGGAGGTCAGGAGTCTCCCCCTAAGACTCCTCCACTAGGAGGTTTTCCGTGTGGTGTGAGCAAAAGGCCATAGATCCTTTCTCCTGCTCTACACAAAAACTGCTTGACTATTTTCTATACCTCTCTGATTCTGGTCTCAAGACCAGACCTAACTGGTCTCGAGACCAGTTAGGGTTCATCTGAGTATGATTGGCACATATCACTGTGGTGTAGATCAGTGGTTCTCAACTGGTGTGTCGCGACACACCAGTGTGTTGCCAAGAACACGCAGGTGTGTCGCCACACTTCCCGGTCCCCCGCTGACCCAGCTGCTCCCCGGTCCTCCGCCTGGGCTTAAAATGCTGTCAGCCCGGGCGGAACGCGGCAGGACAGCTGGAGTCAGCTGCATCGGCATGGTCTCTTCTCCCCCCCCACCCCACCCCCCTCGAAGCCCGGAAGAGGAAGTGGTGAGCATTGGGTGCGTGCGCGGGAAGAAGAGACCATGCTGGTGTGGTCAGAATCGGCCCGAAGAACAGAAGAGAGGCGCGGCCCTGACGAATGAGCAGAGCGGCTCGGAGGAAAATGAAGAAGAGCGTCAACCCCCGCGGCCGATGGGACTTCTCCTCCGCGAGGGCAGAAAATGAAGGTTAGGGTTGGGAGGAGGCTACTGCTGCCGCTAGTTCCGGGGGGGAAAGGAGGGAGGGAGAGAGTGTGAATGAGCAAGCATGTGTGTTTGAGATCCTGTGTGTGTGAATGAGAAATTGCATGTATGTCTGTGATTGAGAGCCTGCCTGTGAGAGAGAGAGCATGAATGTAAGTTTACGATTGGGAACCTGTATGTGTAAGTTTGTGATTGAAAACCTGTTTGTGTGAGAGTATATGTGTATGATTGAGATCCTTTGTGTGTGAGAGAGATGTGTATGTATGATTGAGAGCCTGTGTGTATAAGTAAGAGAGAGAGCATGTGTGTCTGTGTGTGATTGAGAGCTGATTTAGGTGAGGGAGCATGTGAGTATGTGATTGAGAGCCTGTGTGTAAATGAGAGAAAGAGAGGACATGTTTGTAAGCATGTGAATGAGAGTCTGTGTGTGAGAGAAAAAGACAGCATGTATTTATGTGATTGAAAGCCTGTGTGTGTGTGTAAGCGTGAAAAGATAGACAGCATGTGTGTAAATGTGTAATTAAGAGCCTATATAAGTGAAAGAAAAAGCATGTGTATATGTGAGTGACTGAGAGCATGTGTGTATAGGTGTGTCATTGAGAGCCAGTGTGAGAGAGAGCGCTGGTATGTGACTGAGAGAGAGGAAAAAGTTCCAAACAAACCACCCCTCCTCCTCCTGCTAATTCAAAACAATCTCAGGACACCTGGATATCAAACGTTTCCAGGTATGCAGAGCAAAAACATTTTTGTATCCTTATTTTCATTACTGGGTCTTTGTGTCTGCTATTTTGAAATATTTTATTGGTATCTAGAAAATTTTTATGAGTTTTTAATTATTGGATTGGATATTCCAATCATCAGCTGTTTCGAAATAATCTGTTCTTTTTGTTAGTATGGTTTTACTGCTACTGATTTTATATTTCTTGATTTGTTTTATAAGGATGGGTGATGTTTCTTTTTTCCTATATTACACTGCATACAGAAACTCTGGCTTGTTGCAGTTTCCAATTCAGTTTTTTCTGCATGCTTCTAGTTATGTGTTTTGGTCTCTTTATTCTTTGTTAGGTGAGGGTCAGCACATGTGATTCAGGTGAGGTTTTCTGCTGGCGTGTAGTTTCTGTATAGGGCTCTATAGCAGCCTGACTTGGTCCGTTTTCCTAATAGGAGATGTATTGGTGTCTTAAGGCCTGGTGTAATATTTCAGTGTTGCCTTTTCTTAGGTAAGGTTGTTACTGTTTAAGTGCTGGAAATTGGTGCTGTTTTGGTGTGGGATGTTTACTATTTATGCAATTTCTGTTCAGACAGAATATGTATCTTTTCCTTGTGTCATTTTAAACAATAAAAATAATTACCGGACCTTTACTTTTTATTTCTGCCGTGAATTGTAATGAGCAGTGTGTCACGCATGTGAGCGTGGCCTGTCAGGTGTTTCACGATGGGAAAAAGGTTGAGAACCGCTGGTGTAGATGGCTCTCTGTACGGCTTATAGTTGTATGCGGGGTCTGCTTCAGTTGAAGCCTCCCCTAAGGCCTTCTGCTGTGCATTGGGCCCTCAATGTGGTTTTAGCTCAGCTGATGAAAGTTCCATTTAAGCCTCTGTGCTCCTGTGACCTGAAGTACCTGACCTGGAGGTCATATTTTTGAGGGAGGTCACGTCAGCGCATAGGGTCAACGAGCTCCAGGCCTTAGTGACTTACCTACCTTACACTAAGTTTTTTCATGATAGGGTGGTCTTGCACATGTACCCTAAGTTCCTGCCTTAGGTGGTATCAGAATTCCATCTTAACCAGTCCATTGTCCTGCCAACATTTTTCATTTTTCCCCCAGGCCACATTTGCACAAGGTGACCAAGCCCTGCACAGTTTGGACTGCAAGAGAAACCTTAGCCTTCTCTCTGGAGTGGACAGAAGCCCATAGACAATTCATCAAGCTTTTTGTTTCTTTTGATCAGAATAGACTGGGGATCACCATTGCCAAGCAGATGCTTTCCAGTTGGCTTAGCAGACTGCATCTCCTTCTATTATGCCCAGGCCGGATTGCATCTTGGAGGTCCTATCAAGGCTCACTCTGTTCGAGCCATGGTAGTGTCAGTGGCCCACTTGCGAGCAGTCCTCATGGACATCTGCAGGGCTGCGATGTGGAGTTCCATCCACTCATTGACATCACAATGCTGTTTGGATAGGGATGGCTGCTGCGACCGCCAGTTTGGCCAATCTGTCCTTTGAAACTTGTTTGAGGTTTAGAACCCAACTCTGCTCCTACCTAGAAACAGTTATTTCTGTTCAGGCTGTCCCCACTCCTGTTACCAACAAAACGTTGTTACTGTTGTGCCCGTTGGCACCTGTTTTGATGGTCCCCTTTTTTTGTTTGATATTATTTCCATCTTTTCCTCTTGATCCTTTCACCTCTTGATCCCTGCCCTTACTGGCTTCAGTGTAGTCAAAAACAATTTTACTAAGCCCATTACAGAAATAGCTGAATGCCTTAATAACAGAAGACATTGTTCCTGTGCTACTAAAAAAGCCGTTGTTTGGCCATCTTTGAAAAAAGAACGATTCTGGTACCTCCAATCCAGCAAATTAAAGACCTATATCGAACTTTCCTTTCTTAGCTAAAATTTTGCAAAAATGTATCCTCAAACAAATGAGGTATCTGAGGGGAATGTACATGAGGGTGAGTTATTGATGTCAGCAGAATAGGAAAGAGACCTCAGGATCTAGTAATTTCAAAGTAGCAAAACAGTGCAACAAAGCAGTGGCCAGGGCCAGAAAGATGCTAGAGACTGTATAGAGAATTGCATAACTAGTAGAAAATGGGAATGATGCTGTTGTACAGGTCTGTGGTGAGAACTCACCTGGAGTAATGTGTCCATTTCTGGAAGCCCCTACTTCTGGAAGGATATTGACAGAGTGGAGATGGTCCAGAGAGAAGCTACCAAAATGGTGTGTGGTCTGTACCAGAAACCCTACGAGAGGATACTCAAGAATCTAAATATGTCTACCCTAGAAGAGAGGTGAAATCACAGTCACGGGTTCGGAAAATGGATGCTGATTAACTGAGTGTCAATTTCCCGAACCTGACCGCCAGCACTCTTAAAAAATTTTCTTTTTAAATCTTTCGTTCCTCCGATTCAGTATCGCCACGAAATTAAATGGATGTACAGAAAAGCAGAAAATATTGTACAACTTTTTGGGGGCGCTCAGAAATTAATGCTTGCTCTTGGCAAACAATTTCTGAGCGCAAAAATGTGCGTATTGGACGCACATTTTTTTTTGCATTTGGGGTGACTAATAAGCCTCATCAACATACATTTGCAAGTGTGAGCGCTATTAGTTTCACGGCGCATTGGGCTTGTGTTGCGGAGGTGCTAATCCCCTTTTAGCATAATGGGCTGTGGACGCGCCTACACAACCTGCGTCCAACTGTGGATTAAACAGTGAGTTCGGCTGAGCGCACGGTATTGCATCGACCCCAATAAGATTGAATAAAGCAGGACATAACTCTTTTCAAATCTTCAGAGAGTAGGTAAACCAATTTCTTACTCTGCTCGGGCCCTTTGCTCGGCTAACTGATGCCTCCAGGCAGAACTTCCAGCCGGCTGCATGGAGGGGGCCTGCCAGATGACACAGCCAGGGTTCCCCTCTGAGGCGGCTGCACCTGAACAGCTGCGGGATAGCAGGCTCTTCAGCCTCTGTACTGGTTGCAGTGGGATAACCAGTGGTGGCAACCTGCCTCTTGCTGAGGTGCAGTCACACCTCCCAGGTCCAACGCCCTGGGTGGTGGCCCATCTCGCTTGCCCCGCCCAGCCCTTCTGACAATTCTGACTCTGATAGGCAAAAACAGAATAAAAGTTTCACACGCTTTGAGAAAATGCTTCTCTTAGAAACTGTTTCTTTAACTGTTTTTTTTTTCCAAAAGCATCAAAGTATATATACATTTTTATCCCAGCAGATATTTAAAAGAATATTGTTGTAAAAATAATACTGATGGTGTTACTTTTAAAATGTTATAACTTTGAAAGAATTTTTTTTTTTTTTAAATAAATCTCTCCCATGCTTTATATTTGGAGTGGTGAACAGCAATTGCATGAACTTGGCTTTGCAGTGACAGCCATGCAGCTTCGTGCATGGAAAGGCATTTGGAAGTTGAAGAAAATAATAAAATACTTTTTAAAAAATGTATACTGTCCTCAGACACACTCGAACCCACTTGTGGTGTGCAGTTTAGTGATCATGCAGAGCAACCTCATTTATAAAGAAAACCATTTCACAGTAGCTGCTCTGTAAACTAACATTTTCATATTGCATGTAGAGAAATAAAGGTCAACACAAAAGTATAGGTGAGACCCTTTTTATTGGATTAATTTAACATGTTTCTGACCTGCTTTTCAGAGCTGCAATCTCTTCATCAGGTCAAAGCTAAATGAGCAGCATTGCATGTATAAGTTCAGCTTGCTGAACTGCTTGAATCTGGGAGTATAATCCTTCAACATTTTCCTAAAATGCCTGAAAACTTGTAAGTTTTTTTTTCCCTGATTTGCCAGAATCTTGACTTCCCCTACCATATAGCATCCTTTCTGATTCATGCTTTGTCGCAGTGTGAAAGCAGTTCATCGAGTGCCTGCTAGCCAGGAACAGGCACTGGGGGAGTGGGGAGATTGGTCAGACCCAAACCATGTTGGTAGGTTCATTTAAATTATAATCTTGGAAGCAAAACAAACAAAAAAAATAAAAAGACAAGAAAGTGATGTATCCAAATTTGGAAGTGTTCTCCTGTTTTTGGAAGTCCAGCATCATACCAGTTTGTGCATATGTGAGTGCTCATGTTTGTGTATCTATCTATATAATATGTGTAGGCTTGTTCATGTACCTATTTTTAAAGAAACAGAGCAATTTTTGAAACCATTTTCTGAATCTACATTGGATATGTTCTTCTGAGAAGGGAAGGATTGTTGTGTTCACCAAGGGATATTTAGCACTATATATATAATGTACTACAAATCTATACTGTATACGAAGAGAAGTGTAATTTGCTGTAAATGAATTTCTGCCCGATATATTCTAGTCTGGTTTTTTAAGGGTTTGTTGTGCATTTCAGATGACTGAAATATATTTCATATTTATAGATGGCCTTCAGCAAAAGCTCGCTAAAGGTGGTACATTGTATCTTGTTACTGTATATTATTGTATCAAAAAATAAAAATATTATATAATGATCTTAATACATACTCGGCCCCTCCCCACACTTATGCAAATTACTTTTCTACTAATTCAAAATCAAATAAAAAATATTCAGTTCTAAACGGCTTATAGACTGCCAGAGTGAAAGTAAAGGTTGAGTGCCTCAGGCAAGCTATAATTCCTTTAAAGACCATGAATGATGTCAGACTGGGCATCATATGAAAAGTAAATGGCAATGTTGTTTGGAATTAGGATTACTGATGGGCTCCATTTGTCAGTACAGGTTGATCCAGTCCAGATTTTACGCCATGGCTTGCCAGGACTTGTAGTCTTGCCTTTCAAGGAGAAATTGAAAATCCAGGAGTACCTTGGTGTAAAACCTGAACAGGCTCAAACTGTGCTGAAACAGTGGAGTCCGTTGGCAGCCCTGTTTTGAAACTTGGAAGGTGCAGGTCTTCTCAAGAATATTAGTCTGCTGACCATGTCTGAGATAGAATGTGAGACTTTTACTCCCAAAATGATAAAATATAGTGCTTAGCAAAACTTGAGAGATTCATGCCTGCTCTCGTTTCCTGAATTTAATCTGTAGAACATGTTTCTGAGCATCAAAGAGAGCAATTAATTAAGAAGAATAATAGATGTTGTACTGTCCCAAATGCGGACTCCTAGAGGCCTAGACCCACCATTGAGTCCTTGTCAGAATATTTTATTTTAGTATTAGTTGTTGACCCTCTCCTGGCACCCACACACCCACCAATGGGAGTTCTGCTTGCTTTTGGTTAAGTGTCCTGCCTACAAAGCTATTTTCTGAGGGTTTTCTGGGGACACTGTGATTCCATAAACCTTGGATCCCACAGTTCCCAGAGAAGTGCTCACAGACTACACATTCAAAACATTGGGATTACCCGGCATCTCACTTATTTGGGAACAATCAGTCTCAAGCACAGTTATAATAAATTAAAAAGTTTATTCAAAAGGAGGAACAGTGAATGAAAAAGATATTGCATAAATCTGTGTCGCATCAAGCAAGGAAATGGGATTACATAGTAACCGCTACTTTCTTTTGAACTTAACTGTAGAACTAATCGCTACTTTCTATTGAACTTAACTGTAGAACTAATCACTGCCTCTATCTTAGTTAAGTGATACTTCCAAGCAACTTTGGCAGTCCAACCCCAGTTATGTATTTGTCTCTTGATTCTGCTGCTGCCAATCAATTGTCAGTTTTTAACTGACACACATTTCAGACCACAGTAGTGACATCAGCTGGCTCTGCTGAGACTAACTCCTTTGGTGCCAGCTGTGGGTGACTGTGGAACACTGCCACCTGTCTTGTAAAAAGAATTTTAAATGTCAAACAATCAATATCATTTATAGTCAAACTACCATCTTGCCACAGCCACCCCCTCAGTAAAAAAAAAGTCCTCATGTTTCCTTTGCCCACTTTCCTCCCTCCAACTTCATCTCATTATCCCTTGTAGTTGAATTTCTTATTTTATGGAAAGTGTCTCTTTTGTTGAAGCCTGCTAAATATTTGAACATCAAATCTTCCTTTTCTTGTCTGTCTTTTGGTGAGTATCTTTTGACTTCCTTAAAACTATTTGTATAAGGTTTTTGATGTATGTCTTATACCATCCTTCTCTGAACTAAGGACATACTAACAATGCCTTTATGAAAGTTACGCCTCCAGAACTGAACACAGTACTGCTGCTGGGGTGTCTCTACTGACTTCTACAAGAGCAGTATTTCCTTTCTACACAATCACCTGTTATATTGAAGTCCAGGATCCTTATATTATGTGGCTCAGTTCTTGGGATAGCATAGATTGCACTAAGGTTTGGTCAATGCGCAAAAGCTGTTTCTTTAGTTAGTATTGGCCACGTCAATTGAAGAAATGTCTGCCTGGGAAGACTGGAAGCCAGTGTGTTAAGTACATAACACCTAGAGTGAAAGATTTCTCTAATATGAAAGATTCTTAGAAATTTCTTGGCATCGCTGCTTTAAAAAGACAACCTTCCATAGTTTTAAATAGGAAAATTCAGCCATGCAGGCTGCTTTGGGCATGTACCCCTCCCTCTCCCAATATTTTCTTCTTAACTGAAATCCCACTTGGTTGGGAGTGGAAGGGGCGGGGTGTTTGGTGAGATTTTCATCTACTGCTGACATTTCAGAGATCCCGTCAGTGGTATCTTATACAGACTTGCCCACACATCCCTTCTGCCAGAAGAGAGACCCAGACATGTTTAGAATCCAACAGCATTTATGGAATGCGCAGGGTTGCAGGGCACGTAAGCACATGCCTGTTTTTTTGGCTGACGCCTCTTTTTAGTTCAGAAGGAAAGATATGGAGACTGCAGAAAATGCCATTGGAAGGATATTGCCAAAGCTAACAGCAGCTGAAATCCCACGATAGCTGGTTGAATTTCCTTCCATGAAAACTAAACCTAGAGGTGGTGCAGACTTGTTTTCAAATTAGAAAATCTTTATCTAAATTAAAAGCTTCATTGGAGAATGATTTGCACATTAAGAATTTTTCCTGTAGAAAGCTTTCAGAAAATGGAGCAATTTGTTTTAATGTGGTTTTAGAGAAGAATTTACTTACTGTGAATTGGTATGGTATCAGAGAACAATTTTCAAGTATTATAATGCAAAGCAACTAGGCCAATGGCTATTCTTTTCGTTTTACAGTGCAGTATTTGAATGGCAGGAGCATTAGATTTTGTGCTGTTGCCATCTAGTGCTAGGTGAAGAGCTCTACATTGAAAATCTCAGGGAAGTGTAGTGTTGTGCCAGCAGATTGCATCACAAGAGGAAGGCAACAAAGAGAGGCAGGGAAGTACCTTTCTGTCTCACTCCACTGTTAGGCTTCTAGCCTCTACTCGCAGCCCAGAGAAAGGGAAAACCATAAAAAGGGGGTAGGGAGTAGAGTTGTTGAAGGAGACGAAACCAAAGGGGAATGTAAAAGGATGAGAGAGAAAAGCACATAAAGAGGGAAGGTATGCAAGAAAAATCCTTGGGTAGTTGAGAATGAGGTCTCATGGCACCAGACCTCAGCCCTATTTTCAATTAGAACTGAAAACCCAAAGGAGCCAGGAGGAAATTGCCAGGAATACTATAGAACATTGCAAGAGCAAATAGTATGTTGCTCAACTATGCTTTGATTTCAGTGTCCATGTTTTAGCTATTGCTGTCTTTTCACTTTACACCTCTGGCTGGTCTAAACTAGTCTGATGTGAACTGGAAGTGTTGCAGAAGTACTTAATCAGGGCAGTTCTTGAGAAGGACAAGCCAAATAGTGCATGTACAGTGCTGACACCTAGTGATTCACGAAAGATGAGCGTAAAAGATGGCTTCTCCCTCAAAATGCAGGTGGCTACGAAGTATTAGCTCTATATAAAGGGAAGGGAATATTGGAGAAAGCTAGAGGCTATGTACGAGATCTCCCATCAGGAAAGCTGATGAGGGAAGCAGCTGGTGATTACAAATGAACAAATCACTCAGTTGTGATCCTGTTTTAGTTTCCTGCTCTTCGTCTGCATATAGTCTATAATTCAGCATACCAAAATGGAAATCAACAGAGCGTTTTCCCCACTGAATGTTCCATTGTCTGCTTTGTTTACTTAAAATATTTTGTTGAAAATTACTTCCCAGGAGATGTGCAGTGGTGAACCATTTTCATGGTAATTGTCAATATTTATGAAATATTTTTAACTTTTGATCTGGAGGAAGGAAAGCAGGAAGGGATGCTTTGTTATTGGAAAGAGAGATGCAGATAATATAGTGAGGTCAGCTTAAAATCAAGCATAGCTTCCGCGATGAGAATACAACCTGTAATGCAGTAGAACAAACAAACCTAAAAATCTGTTAAACTGGGTTTTATATGTGCCAGAATAGGCCTCCTGTGCAATCAAGTTGTGCTGTGCACTTTGAGCTTAAGAACATAAGAATTGCCATACTGGGTCAGACCGAGAGTCCATTAAGTCCAGAATTCCTGTTTCCAACATTGCCAGTCCAGGTCACAAGTACCTGGCAGGATCCGAAACAGTAGATAGATCCCATTCTGCTAACACCCAGGGATAAGTAGTAGCTTTCCCCAAGTCTACTTGGTAAGTTATGGACTTATCCAGGAACTTGTTCACTTTTTTAAACCCAGCTACACAAACTGCCTTTACCACATCTTCTGGCAATGAATTCCACAGCTTAATTCTGCATTGAGTGAAAAAGAATTTTTTCCAGTTTGCTTTAAATGTGCTTCATGGAGTGTTCCCTAGTCTTTTTTTGTAATTATTTGAAAGAGTAAAATACCGATTTCACATTTGCCTGTTCTATGCCACACATGATTTTATAGATCTTTATCATATCCCCCTTCAGATGTCTCTTCTCCAAATTGAACAGCCTATCCTCATAGAGGAATCGTTCCAGCCCAGTTATCATTTTGGTGACCCTTCTCTTGTACTGTTTCCAGTTCAATTTTATCTTTTTTGAACTGTGGATGACTAGAATTGCACACATGGTGAACTCTCACCATGGAGTAATACAGAGGTTTTATAACATTTTCTGCTTTATTCTCCATTCCTTTCCAAATAATACCTAACATTATATTTGCTTTTTTTTTTTTATACTGAACTGAGAATTTCAAAGTATTGACACGATGACGCCCAGAACCTTTTCCTGGGTGATAACTCCTAATATGGAACCTAAGATCATTTAGCTACAATGTGTGTTGTTTTTCCCTATGTGCATCACTTTGCACTTGTCCACATTAAATTGTATCTGCCATTTACTTACTTATTTATTTTACCTTTTTGTATACCGAACTTTCGCAATTACATCAAGCCGGTTCACACACTTCCCATAGACCAAAAATAATACAAACTCAAGTTTTTCCCATGAATAAAGTTGATGCCATAATTGACATCTTCTATACAATTGTTCAACTATACTTTGTCGATAAACAATGTAACACATTATAAAATACAAGTTGTAGGTAAATAAAATAACACATTATAAAATACCTATTGCAATAAAATTTGTATCCATAAAATTACATATCCATTTCAAATTTCAGAATTAATAAACATTTTCCTAATAAAAAAAAAAAAATAATGTGAGTTTAACCTGCTTGTGTATAAGCCTGTTCAAACAACCAGGTCTTCAGAGCTTTTTTAAAAGTGCCAACATTTGTTTCCTGCCTTATATCTAGTGGGAGGGCGTTCCAATGGCCTGGTCCCGCCAGAGAAAGGGCTCTTTCTCTGACTGAAGTAAGATGTGCTAATTTAGGTGATGGGATTGTTAGTAAGGCCTTTCCTGATGACCTTAAATTTCTTTGTGGAGTATGTATATGCAACGATGCATTAAGCCATTCATAATTATTGCCATATATAGATTTTTGAATTAATGTCAGGCTTTTATATAAGATGCGAGCTTGGACCGGTAACCAATGTAGTTCCATCAGTACTGGTGTGATATGGTCGTACTTTCTTTTGTTGGTAAGTAACCGTGCTGCTGCGTTCTGTAACAGCTGTAAAGGTCGAATCGTTACTGCTGGAAGACCCAACAACGTAGCGTTTCAGTAATCCATTTGAATGCCCAGTCTCTCTCTTTCAAGGTCTTCCTGCAATAGCTCACAATCTGCTTGTGATTTAACAACTCAGAATAATTTTGTGTCATCTGCAAATTTGATCACCTCACTCGTTCTCTTTTCCAGATCATTTATAAATGTATTAAAAAGCATTGGTCCGAGATAATGTGATGCCATGAGAGAGGAGGGAAGTAGTCTTTTTCTCTCTCAAGCCCAATCACTCCTCATCCATTCCCATCAATCTGATTTTTTGGCGATTTCCATATTTCTTATAAAGTGAAAGTATTGGTAAAATAAAACTTTGATTCACCTTCCCGGAGATATCAGCTTGTTTGACGAAGGAGGAGAAAGAAAGGGAGAAACCTAAAGCGCCATAAGCCAAGATGGCGAACAGCTAAGCTGATGCTCAAATCAACTGGGATGGCTGACAAAAATGGCGGTGGTCGAGGCGCTGGAACCAGAGCTTGAAAAGATTATGGATAATTTGGAAGAAGTTTCCACTATGATGACGGGGATGGAACACAGCTTCTTTGAGGTGGAAAAAAATGCACATTGCTCAGTCTGATGTAACTGCACTCCAGATTGCAGTTCAAAAACAAGAAGAGAGGCTCTAAGATCTTGAGAATAGATCTCGTTGCAAGAATATCAGGTTTGTTGACCTCCCAGAATTGCTGGAAGAGAGAGAGAGTTAGTAGGATTTTTGAGATGTAGCATCCTCAGGAGATGGGCTTTTCTAATAAACAGGAGTTTCTCACATGGAGCAGACACACCATTTGGGCCCTCATAAGAATAATATAGATAAGCCTCGTCTTGTCATTGTGCACTTGCTAGATTTTTCCTAGAAAGGGGAAATTTGTGCAGGCTTTGAGAGCAGGAAAGCAATTGACTTACGGAGCTGAAAATATCCTGGCTTTCCAAGATTATTCGGCAAAATTGTCAGCTTAGCGCTAAGAATTCACACCTCTCTGCTCCATACTTTTCTCCTTGGGTATCCAGTCAGCCTTATTGTACTCAGCCAAGCTAAGGGTTCAGCATACCAATGGAGTTTGCTGGTTTACATCTGTTTCAGATGCTAAGATATTCGTGGAGGAGCTAGATTGCAAGGAGAGCTGAGCTGATGAAATTGGTTATAAGATGAACTGAGTAACGTTTTTGGTAAATTGCCTTTGTATTGGAGCAGCTGGAGTTTATCTGGTGTGCTGTGGAATAGTGCTTGTTTTTCTTTTTCTTTTTCCTTTCTCCTACTTATAAAAGTTAAAGTGGAGCAGGGCCGAGATTTTCAACTTAGCTGAAGCAGAATCTTCGAGGCCCTGGGACTGACGACAATCTCCCTTCTTGGTCTGTTCTTTCTTGGCTTGGTTTATTTACTTTCATTTTACTTTTGGGGGGATTGCTGATTTACTTGGCTCTTATTCTTTGTAGACTAGTGTATCCTAGTAATTGATTTATTTACTTGTTTGTTTTTTATATACTGACATTCGATATGGCGCATCACATCGGTTTACATATTAACTCATGGAATAATATGACAATGGTGCCTTATTATTCATACATAGTAACAAAGAACCTTAATTAACAAATTGGAACTTATGTTGGTATACATTGAAACAATTTAACTTAATTAACAAATTGGAATTTCATTTGAATAACGTCGGGTGATTGATAGGAAGGGGTTGAGGAAGTGAAGAACTTGGATAGAAGGGGGGGAGGAGAAGGATGGTCAGGTGGTCAGGTGGTGTCATTAGCGCACAGGTTGGAAGGCTTCTGGAATAGCCAAGTTTTTAGGATCTTCTTGAAGGACTGGGTTGAGGGTTCTAATCTGAGATGTGTGGGTAGTTTGTTCCATAGTGAAGGGCCAGTTATTGAGATGGTGTGTTCTCTGGTTGTGGTTCGGTGGGCCAGTTTGGTGGAGGGAATTGTCAGCAGGCCGGTGTTCTTGGATCGGAGGTCTCTTTGAGAGTCGTGAGGGTGGAGGGCATCCTTTAGCCATTCAGTCTTCTCGTTGTTGATGTTCTTATGCAAAAGGGTTAGAGCTTTGTATTGTATTCTGTGGGTTATGGGGAGCCAGTGGAGGTCTTTAAGAATGGGTGTGATGTGGGTGGAATGTTTGTTTGTTATGCACTTGGGAAATTGTGTGGGGTCCACACACTCATTTCAGGGTTAGAGAAGGAGGCTGTGACTGCGCTGGGTATGAGTGGGAGTACTGGAGATTTCTTTCTTCTCTTATTTGGTTGGTGTGGAGAGGAGTTGAGGACAGGCTTTGGTTTAGAATGTAGTTTCTGGTTGGGAGGGAGGTATGTGGGGATAATATCTTGTTGAGGGAAGGGGAAATGGATGGAAAGAGTTGGGGAAGAGACATTAGAGGTCGTAGGTATACATGGAGGGGCTCAGGGGCCAGTATTTAGAGTACATATCTAATATTTGGATTTGTAGATTAGATGGGGCTCATGCTGGGGGATGCCCACACTGAAAAAAGGAATGTGATGATTTTGTTCTCTGTATTTTGTGATCCATTGGGGTGAGACATGACTGGGACTGATGTAAAAGTTGTGTCATGAAATATTTGTGATGGTGGTTCATTCAGCGATCAAACATTGTATATTGCTCTCTGCTTCAAAAGAGGGGGTTAGGGACTGAAAGGAAAGAGAAATTTGGATTCAGGGACAACCAACCTGAGCCATGACTTTTTTACAGTCTGGGGTGTACTGATGCTCAGACATGAAGAAAAAAACACAGGACCTCTTCTGTGGTCAAGTCCATAAGCAAAGCACATCAAGCAAAACTGACTGACTGATATATGGGGGTAACTTGTACGACGCAAGAGTTACTACCATGGGAAGCTTGCTGGGCAGACTGAATGCACCATCTGTCCTTTTCTGCCGTCATTTCTATGTTTTGTATTTTTCTAAGATTCTTGGGTTTTTATGGAAAAAGCAAGCTGATGTAATGCTGCAAGAGACCCACTTGAATAACATATAGAACATCAAAAATTGAAGAAATTGTGTTTGCTGCTACTAGATATGCTGGAGTAGTTTTAATTCATAAGAATCTTCCCTTGACAATATGGAAAGAAATCAAAGACCCCAGTGGTCGTTACGTGATTTTTAGTCACTGAATTATGCCACATATCTTTAATCTTGTGTAATGTTTACACTCCCAACAACTATGGCCATGTCTTATTTGTATAGATTCTCAATCTGCTACTCCCCAATTTAGATGAAGGGCTAGTGTTGGCTGGAGACTTTAATTTAGTTCAGGGTCCTGCTCTGGATAAATCAAACCCAGATGCAGGGGATAGGGTTAGATTAGGAAAGGGTATTCACTTCTTGGAGATGGGGATGGAAGGCTTATTGCGTCATGGATGGGTAAGATGAGATTTTGTCTTTTCAAGAGCTGAAACAGCAGTACAATTTGAATGACAATAGCTATTTTTCATATGTTCAGGTACTCATTACTATCAGAGGACTTGGACTCCACTTTTTTTGGATTCCATGGATGATCTTTTTAAACCATAGTTATTGAGGAACTTGTCTATGTCTAGACTTTGAAAGGGGTTACAAAAATTTGTATCGGAGACAAGTTTGGAAATCCCGTTGACTTAATGAAGAAATGAAGGTGGGCTTTCACGTTAAAGAATTACAATAAAAAATTTCTGAGGAGAGCATATATATCACAAGTTTAAGCGCATATAGCAGGGATCTCCAATACAGAACTCTCTGCATGGTATACTGTGGCAGCAGATTCGCTTTCGCATGCCTTTTGGACTTCTCCAGCGGTTCAGTTATGATTGAAGATAACTAATTATGTATCGGATATGATTATTTATGTGGTTCCAGTCACACCTAAAGCTTATTTTATTTGAACAATTCTCCCTTTTCTTTTTAAAACACGAGGAGAGGGACAATTTGTCCTAAAGGCATGTGTGCTAGGAAAGAAGATCATGCTTTTAAATTGGAGGAGCAGTACAGCACTATCCTTTTGGCAATGGTATAATTTATTACACAATATAATGCAGTAGTACTTTCAGACTTTGATGTTTATTTCTAGCTTTTTGGGAAAAATATGTTCAGACTTTGGCACCTAGAGTCAGAAGTTTAATTCTTAATAGGGAAGTGTGACTGCATTTAGGTTGTATTTGTTGAGGTTAAGTCTAAGGGAGTTGAGGAATTGTGATTGAAGTAGGGGAGGATGTAATAAAAAGGGAAGTGTGTAATTTGCTAGTACTGGGATGGGGCTTTCTAGACTAGGAAGTTGACAATCTTTTTTGAGGGCCCAACTTGTGGTATCAGCATCTATAGAACACGTGTGTACCTGGTAGGTAACAAGAAGATAACTGAGACTCGATGAGGGGCAATGTGTTACTTGTTTTGTGTTTGCAGAGGGTGGGGGGAGGGGAAGGGGAAACTGTTGTAAATGATGATCTGTGTTTGTGAAGATGTCGTCAGGGTGCATAAGAAACACGGTATTCTGAGGATTGGTTTGTATTTGTTCTTACTGTTTATTAAAAAAAAAATAATGTTGAAACATAAAAAGCATTAGTCCCAGTACAGATTCCTGAAAAACTCCACTGTTTACTTTTCTCCACTGAAAAAATGGAACATTTAGTACTACTCTCTGTTTCCTATCTTTTAACTAGTTTGCAATCCACAATAGAACATTGCCTCCTATCTCAGGAGTTTCTCATGGGGGACTTTGTCAAACTCCTTCTGAAAATTCAAGTACACTGTATTTACCAGCTCATCATTATCCACATGTTTATTAATAACTTCAAAAAATATGGAGCAGATTAGTAAGGTAAGACTTGTATAAATCTATGCTGACTGTGTCCCATTAAAACACTTCTTTCTGTATAATCTGTCAATTTTTTTCTTTAGAATTGTTTCTACGATTTTTCCTGGCACTGAAGTCAGGCTTACGGACTATAGTATCTTGGATTACCTTGGAGCCCTTTTTAACGATTAGCATTACATTGTCCACCTTCCAATCTTCAGATATAATCGATTTTACTGATAGCTTACGAATTACAAGAAATAGATTGCAATTTTATTTTTTAGTTCTTTCAGAACTCTGGGTTGTAACTCATCTAGTCCGGGCGTCTTGCTACTCTTTAGTTTGTTAATCTGCCTTATTACATCATCTAGGTTCACTGTGATTTGTTTCAGTTCTTCTGAATCCTCACTATTAAATACCGTTTCCAGCATAGATATCTCCCCAACATCCTCTTCAGTAAACACCAAAGCAAAGAATTAATTTAGTTTTTTGGCTATGGCCTTGTCTTTCCTAAGTGTCCCTTTAATCCCTGTATCATCTAATAGTCCAGCCAACTTCATCAGAGGTTTCCTGCTTCGGCTATATTTTAAAAATATTTTATTATGAGTGTTTGCCTCTATGGCCAGCTTCTTTTTAAATTCTCTCTTTGCTTAATTTATTAAGTGTTCTACATCTAATTTGCCAGTGCTTATGCTTTTGCCTATTTTTTCAGTTGGATCCTTTTTCTAATTTTTTAAAAAAGTTCTTTTGGCTAAAATAGTCTTTCATCTCACCTTTTGATCATGCTGGTAGTGGAATACATTTGGTCTAGGCTTCCAAGATGGTATTTTTAAACAAGTCCAACCTTTATAACTGCACCCTTTAGTTTTTTTCTAATTATTTTCTTCATTTTATCAGTCTTCCTTTGTGAAAATTAAATGCTAGAGCAGTAGATTTACTTAATGTCCATCTTTCAGTCACTAAGTCAATTTGATTGTATTATGATCACTGTCACTGAGTAGCCCCCCTACCCCTTGCATCAACTCCTACGTTCCACTAAGAATTAGGTCTAAAATGGCTCCCTTTCTCATCGGTTCATGGACCAGCTGCTTTATAAAGCAGTCATTTGTTTCATCTAGAAACTTTGCTTCATAACACGTCCTGTTGTGAAATTTACCCACTCAATATTGGGATAATTGAAGTCCCCCATTATTACTGAACTGCCAAATTTGTTAGCTTCTCTAATTTCATATTACATCTACACAGACTATGTTGAGATGCTGCTTCCAGTATCTGGCTCAATTGAGAATTTGCTCAAATTATTGGAAATATACCTCCTCTAAACCTCAGCTTTTAGCACATATGAAACTCTCTTTAAATCAACAAAAAACTGAAATACTGTTAATATGCAATAAAATTGATTACAGGATGATAACGAACTACAAAATTAACCAATACAATTTTACCATAGCTAATGAGGCCAGGGATTTAGGGGGTTATTCTTGACAGCGAGCTTAATTTGAAGCTATTTATTATTTGATTAAAGATGTTTTTTTTAATTACAAATTGTAAAGAAGCTAAAACCTTACTTGCATTTTGATGACTTTAGAACAGTGTTACAAACTTTGATTTTTTTCTGAACCGGACTTTTGTAACGTTCTTTTGTTGGGTCTTCCATTAAATACCATCAGATCATTACAGCTTCTTCAGAATGCAGCGGCGAGAGTTTTAACTAGTACCAGGAAGTATGATCACATCACTCCCATGTTGAAAAACCTGCAATAATTCATAAATCACTATTCAATGATAACATAGACTAGTTTATTGCTTGCTTCATATTCATACCCCACAATGTAATTTGTGGTCTTGCTAATAAAGGTCTGCTGACTATTAACCCATTTAAATAGAGTTAGAGAGAGGGCAGTGTCACTCGCTGGACCTAAATTATGGAATGCACTTCCGATTGAGCTAAGGCTTGAGGCTAATTTTCATACTTACAAAAAGAATTAAAAAACTTAGTTATTTAAGCAAGTTTTCAGAAAGCCAATGTGATTTGAAATCTTATCAGGAGTATTGATATCCTCAGGGTTAACAAGGTTTCTCTATCCTCTTTTCTCTTTTTCTTTTTTTATTCTCTTCTCTCTGTTTTAATGATATTTATTCTATTTTATGATACTGTTTTATTTTTATGGCATATGTTTTAGCTGTGATTATGATTAATGTATTTTATAAACTTTTGTGAACTGGTATGATTCAAAATATCGGCATATAAAAATAAAGAAGTAATTAGCATTTCATTGTCCATCTATTCATTTTGGCCAGGCAGACAGTAGCATACCCCCACCACTATACTTTCCCTATCACACACGGAATTTTCAACCATAAAGATTCTACTGTGCATTTAGTTTCCTGCAGAATCTTTACTTGTTTGACTCTGATATCTTTAACATAAAGTGCCACCCCCTCACCAAGTTGATCCACCCTATCATTATGATATAATTTGTACCCTGATATACAGTAGCAGTGTCCCATTGGTTATACTCCTTCCACCAGGTCTCAGATGCCAATTATATCTACCTCTTCAGGCAGTGCTATACATTCTAACTCTCCCATTTTACTTTTTAAACTTCGAGCATTAGAATACAGACATTTCAAGTATGTCTTTTATCTGTATATACAATTTTCCTAGTAGATAACAAGGATAATTTGGAATCTTTTAACTTAAACTGTTCTTATAGGTACGTAGGCCACTTTTGCTTTTATTGGAACCTCTATCTGGATTGTTCTAACTTCCCTGTTATTTTAGTATCCTTTGAAGATACCTTCCTCTGAACCATGCACTGCTGAGTGACTGCTTTCTCCTTTTTTCTAGTTTAAAAAAGAGTTAGCAGCTTTTAAAGGTTATTGGTTTGACTGTGCATATCCAATAAATAATGGCTTTAAGATATTAAGTCAGTTGTCTTTTTGTCCAACTCTTGGTTGAATAGATGTCCATAGAATTAAGCATCAAAAGTCCTCCAATGTAGTTTGCAGTCTCAACAATCAAGATAGTTTTGCAGTTGGGAGTGAAGATATAGGGGAATCCTCTCTTCTGTAACAGTAGTAGGGTGGGCCATGAAGATAAATACAGGAAGTAGATATAGAAGAAACGGGGTAAGTGAGAGTGCAGCACTCCAAAACAAGAAGTTAAGCCCCTTTCCCTGTCATTCTACAACATTTCTTTCCTCCTTTACCTATGACCCCCTTTTCTTAATGTGTATTCTTCTTAAGTGTTTCAGTCAGTCATGGGCTCAGCATGTTTGTTCACCTTTATCTTAAGCTCTAATTACAGTGACCTGTAGGGATGTATATTCATGGGGCCACTCGATCGGGAGGTATGCGCAGAAAACTGATGATATTTGCACATTCAGGTAGGTGCCCACATGCGCACATACCATCGGTTTTGTGCATGTACATTCCGATTGGAAGTTACATGCACACAGGCCAATATGAATGGCCTAAAAAAAAAACCTAATGAATGCACATCCTTAGTGACCTGTAGGTAAGACACCCTTTTGCTTTGGAGTAGCAAAATCCAACTGGATGCAAGTCGAGGTATATTGTGGAAAGCTTGCCCTGCTGCAGCCTGTGCTGTTCTTATTCTGTGGATAAGTGGAGGATTTCAGTTTCTAGTGTACTCTCCATAAACACTTTTCAGGACCTGATTTATATAGGGTTTTCCAGCTAGGGACATAATGGAGGATGAACCTTTGATTAACTAGGCTCTAAATTTACTCTATTGAACATCCCAATGTATATGTTG
The DNA here is from genome assembly GCF_901001135.1 of Rhinatrema bivittatum. NCBI lineage: Eukaryota > Metazoa > Chordata > Amphibia > Gymnophiona > Rhinatrematidae > Rhinatrema > Rhinatrema bivittatum. Next base: position 270,531,896 of record NC_042615.1, on the reverse strand, counting down.
GTACCAGTTGCTAGAGAGCAGCCAGGTGTGCTTTAGCTGATCTTCCACATGGTATGTCTTTTACATCTGCTGCAGCATAAGAACATAAGGCTTGCCATACTGGGTCACACCAAGGGTCCATCAAGCCCAGTATCCTGTTTCCAACCGAGGCCAAGCCAGGTCACAAGTACCTGGCAGGATCCCAAAGGGTAAATAGATTCCAAGCTGCTTATCCCAAGAATAAGCAGTGGATTTCTGCAACTCTCCCTTAATTGTTAATTAACTTTTCCTCCAGGAACTTGTCCAAATCTTTTTTAAATGCAGCTGTACTAATAGCTTTCACCACATCCTCTGGTAATGAATTCCAGAGCTTAATTATGCGTTGAGTGAAAAATATGTTCTCGTATTAGTTTTAAATGTATTACCCCATAACTTAATTGTGTGTCCCTCTTCATTTTACTTTTCGAAAGAGTAAACAACTGATTTATGTATACCTGTTCCAATCCACTCATTATTTTATAGACCTTTATCATATCTCCCCTCAGCTGTCTGTTCTCCAAGCTGAAGGGTCCTAACCTCTTTAGCCTTTCTTCATAGGGGAATAGTTCCATACCCTTTATCATCTTGGTCACCCTTCTCTGTATCTTTTCTAATTCTGCTATATCTTTCTTGCGATGTGGTGACCAAAATTGAACACATTACTGATACAGAGGCATTATGATATTCTCTGTTTTATTCTCCATCCCTTTCCTAATAATCCTTAGCATTCTATTTGCTTTCTTGGCTGTTGCACACTGAGCAGAAGATATCAATGTATTTTCAACAATGACACCTAGATCCTTTTCCTGAGTGGTGACTCCTAATATGGAACCTTGCATTTTGTAGCTATAATTTGGGTTACTCTTCCTTAAGTGCATCACTTTGCCCTTGTCTACATTAAATTTAATTTATCATTTGATGCCCAGACTCCCAGTTTTGCAATGTCCTCTTGCAGTTTATCACAATCCTCTTGTGATTTGACAGCTTTGAATAATTTTGTGTTATCAGCAAATTTGATAACCTCACTTGTTCCCATTTTGAGGTCATTTATAAATATATTAAAAAGCATCTGTCCTAGAACAGGTCCCTGGGATACTCCACTATTCACCTTTTTCAACTGGGAAAATTTACCATTTACCCTTACTCTGTTTTCTATCTTTTAACCAGTTGGCAATCCACAATAGGACACTGCACCCATCCCATGTCTTTCTAATTTCCTAAGACGTCTCATATGCTTTCTGGAAATCTACATACACTATATCAACTGGCTCACCTTTATTCACATGTTTGTTTATGCCTTCAAAAAAATGTAGCAAATTTGTGAGGCAAGATTTTTCTTGGCTAAATCCATGTTGGCTTTGTCCCATTAAACTATGCTTCTCTATGTTAAGCAATTTTGATTTTTATGATAGTTTCTACCATTTTGCCTGGCTCAGACATCAGACTCACTGGTCTGTAATTTCCTGGATCATCCCTTGATCCATTTTTAAAAATTGGCATTACATTGGCAACCTTCCAGTCTTCGGGTACCATAGATGATGTTATTGATAGTTTACAAATTTCCAAAAGCATGTCCGCAATTTCATTTCTCAGTTCTTTCAGCACTCTGGGGATGTATACCATCTGGTCCAGGTGATTTGCTACTCTTTAGGAACATAAGAACATGCCATACTGGTTCAGACCAAGGGTCCATCAAGCCCAGCATCCTGTTTCCAACAGTGGCCAATCCAGGCCATAAGAACCTGGCAAGTACCCAAAAACTAAGTCTATTACATGTTACCGTTGCTAGTAATAGCAGAGGCTATTTTCTAAGTCAACTTAATAGCAGGTAATGGACTTCTCCAAGAACTTATCCAATCCTTTTTTAAACACAGCTATACTAACTGAACTAACCACGTCCTCTGGCAACAAATTCCAGAGTTTAATTGTGCGTTGAGTGAAGAAGAACTTTCTCCGATTAGTTTTAAATGAGCCACATACTAACTTCATGGAGTGCCCCCTAGTCTTTCTATTATCTGAAAGACTAAATAACCGATTCACATCTACCTGTTCTAGACCTCTCATGATTTTAAACACCTCTATCATATCCCCTCTCAACCATCTGTTCTCCAAGCTGAAAAGTCCCAACCTCTTTAGTCTTTCCTCATAGGGGAGCTGTTCCATTCCCCTTATCAATTTTGTCGCCCTTCTCTGTACCTTCTCCATCGCAATTATATCTTTTTTGAGATGCGGCGACCAGAATTGTACACAGTATTCAAGTTGGGGTCTCACCATGGAGCGATACAGAGGCATTATGACATTTTCCGTTTTATTCACCATTCCCTTCCTAATAATTCCCAACATTCTGTTTGCTTTTTTGACTCCTGCAGCACACTGAACCGACAATTTCAATGTGTTATCCACTATGAAGCCTAGATCTTTCTTGGGTGGTAGCACCTAATATGGAGCCTAACATTGTGTAACTATAGCATGGGTTATTTTTCCCTGTATGCATCACCTTGTACTTATCCACATTAAATTTCATCTGCCATTTCGATGCCCAATTTTTCAGTTTCACAAGTTCTTCCTGCAATTTATCACAATCTGCTTGTGATTTAACTGCTCTGAACAATTTTGTATCATCTGCAAATTTGATTACCTCACTCGTCGTATTTCTTTCCAGATCATTTATAAATATATTGAAAAGTAAGAGTCCCAATACAGATCCCTGAGGCACTACACTGCCCACTCCCTTCCACTGAGAAAATTGTCCAATTAATCCTACTCTCTGTTTCCTGTCTTTTAGCCAGTTTGTAATCCATGAAAGGACATCGTCACCTATACCATGACTTTTTACTTTTCTTAGAAGCCTCTCGTTAGGAACTTTATCAAATGCCTTCTGAAAATCCAAGTACACTACATCTACCGGTTCACCTTTATTCACACGTTTATTAACTCCTTCAAAAAAGTGAAGCAGATTTGTGAGGCAAGACTTGCCTTGGGTAAAGCCATGCTGACTTTGTTCCATTAAACCATGTCTTTCTATATGCTCTGTGATTTGATGCTTTGAACACTTTCCACTATTTTTCCTGGCACTGAAGTCAGGCTAACCGGTCTGTAGTTTCCCGGATCGCCCCTGGAGCCCTTTTTAAATATTGAGGTTACATTAGCTATCCTCCAGTCTTCAGGTACAATGGATGATTTTAATGATAGGTTACAAATTTTTACTAATAGGTCTGAAATTTCATTTTTTAGTTCCTTCAGAACCCTGGTGTGTATACCATCCGGTCCGGGTGATTTACTACTCTTCAGTTTATCAATCAGGCCTACCACATCTTCTAGGTTCACCGTGATTTGGTTCAGTCCATCTGAATCATTACTCATGAAAACCTTCTCCGGAATGGGTATCTCCCCAACATACTCTTTAGTAAACACCGAAGCAAAGAAATCATTTAATCTTTCCACGATGGCCTTATCTTCTCTAAGTGCCCCTTTAACCCTCGATCATCTAATGGTCCAACTGACTCCCTCACAGGCTTTCTGCTTCGGATATATTTTAAAAAGTTTTTACTGTGAGTTTTTGCCTCTACGGCCAACTTCTTTTCAAATTCTCTCATAGCCTGTCTTGTCTTAGTGTCTTACATTTAACTTGCCAACACTTATGCATTATCCTATTTCTTCATTTGGATCCTTCTTCCAATTTTTGAATGAAGATCTTTTGGCTAAAATAGCTTTTTTCACCTCCCCTTTTAACCATGCCAGTAATAGTTTTGCCTTCTTTCCACCTTTTTTAATGTGTGGAATACATCTGGACTGTGCTTCTAGGATGGTATTTTTTAACAATGACCACGCCTCTTGCACACTTTTTATCTTTGTAGCTGCTCCATTCAGTTTTTTTCTTACAATTTGTCTCATTTTATCAAAGTTTCACTTTTGAAAGTTTAGCACGAGAACCATGGATTTGCTCACTGTCACCCTTCCAGTCATTAATTCAAATTTGATCATATTATGATCTCTATTGCCAAGCGGCCCCACCACCGTTACCTCTCTCACCAAATCCTGTCCTCCACTGAGAATTAGATCTAAAATTGCTCCCTCTTGTTGGTTCCTGGACCAATTGCTCCATAAAAATGTCATTTTTTCCATCCAGGAACTTTATACCTCTAGCATGTACCGATGATACATTTACCCAGTCAATATTGGGGTAATTGAAGTCTCCATTATTACTACACTACCAAATTGGTTAGCTTCCCTAATTTCTCTTAGCATTTCACTATCAGTCTCACCATCTTGACCGGTATATTCCTATCACTATAGTCTTCCCTGACACACAAGGGATTTCTACCCATAAAGATTCAAATGTGCATTTAGTCTCATGGAGGATGTTTATCCTGTTGGATTCTATACCAACCTGGACATAAAGCGCCACACCGCCTCCTGGGTGCTCCTCTCTGTCCTTGCGATATAATTTGTACCCTGGGATAGCACTGTCCCATTCGTTGTCCTCCTTCCACCAAGTCTCTGAGATGCCAATTAAGTCTGTCATCATCAATTTGCCTTAGTACATCTACCAGGCTCACTGAGATTTATTTATTTATTGTTAACTTTTCTATACCGACGTTCCTGTAAAAAAAAATACAAATCACATCGGTTTACAATGTAACTGCAAAATTCTGTCAGGGGCGATACATAGAACATGGGAGGCAATTAACAGTTGAACGAGTCGTAACATAACATATCATAACATATCATAACTTAACAAGTCATCTCATAACGAATAAGATGATGACTGAGAAACACAACAGGAACGAAGCGAAGGTCTGTGAGGGCCGACTGGAATGTCAGATTGAGAGTGTCAGGCTGAAGGAGAGGGAGAATTAAGTGTCCGGGAAGGCTAGGCTGAATAGCCATGTTTTAAGTCTTTTTTTGAATGAGGATGGGCAAGGCTCTTGCCTGAGATCCGGAGGCAACGCATTCCAATGATGGGGTCCTGCTGTCGAAATGGCGCATTTTCTTAGGGATGTTTTCGCTTGAGGGGCACACAGAGTGTCTTTGTAAGCACTCCTGATTTCCTCTGAATCATCACCTTTGAATATTATTTCTGGCATGGATATATCTTTCACAAAAAACCTATAATAAAAAGGCTTCATAAATCCTCCTTATTAAATCTATCAATCAAAACACTTCTCCAAAAAGGAGGAATTATATTTTACCCTTACTAACACTCAAAAATATTTTTTTGGGAAATTGTATCAGAATGATTGTGTCTTCACAGTCGCCTGGCTCTTGCCCTTACAGGGCTACAACCAGTATCGTGTATATAGCACACAGTCACCTCATTTACTCTTTCCCAATTTATTTTTTTTAAAACCCCATCATGTGACTCACTATTTTCTTAAAAACCTATCTCTCATTCAGTATTTAAACTTTACCCACACCTAAGTGCTCCACACATATCCTCAAAGCATTTCTTTCAAATTCTCAATTATTGATCATTTCAAATCTCAAAAACATTTAAATGCTAATCTCTTTCTTTGCCCGCTATTCATTCAGTTCGCAATGCCGCTGTTATATACACACTCCCGTGCCTCCCAAATTCTCAAATATTGATCATTTCAAATCTCAACCCGCCTTCTTCAGGGGATCTCTCCTAAATATGAAAACACAATCATTCTCACTTATCAAATTGTTTCTCAAACATTTTTAACTTTTTATGGCTCTAGCTACGTGACTTACTTTCAGTAATGGCCGCACCCGGCTCCTTGCCCCAGCTCTGCTTCAAAAATGACTCTTGTCTCTAAAACTCCCAGAAACCACTGCTTTTAAACCAGGCAAGTTCCTGCTCTCTCATCCAATCAAATCTCCAGAAAGACTGACCAATCCACTTCTATTTGTTCAGTCCCTCCAGATGAACCGTGCCTAACTTAAATATCCATTTTTGCTCCTTCTGCAACAGTTTAAGATTAACATTCTCACCCCGCTGATCTTCTTTTACAACTTCCAATATTGTGCATCTTAGATCTTCAAAGCCATGGCCCTGCTCCGTACAATGTTGTACTAAAGGGGCTTCCATCCTCAAACATTTCAATGCACTCTTATGTTCTATTAAGTATTGTATTAAGCGCCTATACAGTAAAATGGGTTGCGCGGGCCTAATGCGTCACAAACGCTTCTTGGACGTGGCTTGCATTTGCAAGCTATTTAAATACAGTATCGAACGGTAGGTGAGCAGGACTGTGCGTGCGGCAAACGCGGGTGCGCCCGGCACTAATGCAGCTCTTCCTACCGCTCCTTACTGTATCGGCCCGTTAGTGATTTTCTTAGGTTGACACAGGATGTGTGCCAGTTTATCTTTTATAAGGCAAAATATTCTGCAATTGAGACAGGACAAAGCACCCTGCTTGGTGCAAACTGAAACAGAAAGATAGACCTCCTGAAAAGCCTTTAGCTGTTTAGATGGCTGACGTGGCACTAAAAGGATACTTAAGGTACAGTGAATGCGGCATACGCATTTCTGTCACACATATTTCCAGAATTTTTTTTTTCATTGCGTTCTATTAGACAGATGCATCCCTTCCTTAGTTGGATTTTATCTACAAGAGTCCAGGGTGGTAATAATTTCCTGAATGGACTATTACAGTTTCTTATGAAACACATTTTGAAGATCTATATGGTACAAAGTAGTGCTTGTATTAGGGATCATATTACGCTGGCCCTGTTTGATCTCCATTGGTAAGCCCCTCTTATGATGTATTCAGTGGAAAAAAAAATCTTATTTTGGATTTAAGGCTGTATATGTGTTGTAAGAGAAGAATAAATATCCTTCCCCCAACTTCCTAACAAACTCACTGGGTGCTAAATTCACCCCTTCCAAAGCGAGAGCAGTTTTTAAACTCTCAGCTGGCAACTTCTCCATCAAAGTACCTCAGTTTTGCTTTTAAGTATAGCTTATTTTCAATTCATGATCTAATCATGTCGATTCCTGATTAATAGCGGTTATGAAATGAGCCATAACCCAACGAGTAATTAATTGAATGTCATCTGCATAACAAAATTGAAATCTAACATCTCCAGGAGGATAAGAATTGTTGGAACTGCCTCCTCTGCATGATGAATTAAAGAATTGTGCAGGGTAAGTGAGCACAAAGTGTCTAAAGCCAGCTTGTTTGGGGTATAGCATGTCAGATTCCTCAGCATATTTAGTGATTTGCTGCGCTTTCCACTGTCTTTCAGGCTGGAGAAATATTGGACACTGGCTGTGGGTCAGCTAGACCGAGGATGGTAAAATGCACTTCCTAATTTGTGTGTATTCATCCAGCTTCATACTTAAGGGATGGTAAATTTCAAGCCGGTGGGCGGGTGCACATTTACGTGCCTACGTTGGCCTGTGCCTAGGGGCGCGGCCATTCTATAACATACGTACACATATGCGTGCATGTTATAAAATAGCCTAGCCATGCGCGTGCATGCGCCAGATTTTAAGTGGGCGTGCGCACGTGCACGAAAACTCCGCTTCTGCCACGTAAAAGTCGGTGGATTTTAAAAGGGGCACGTGCCAATGCTATTCCCAGTTTTACCAGTTTGTCCCCAGTTTGCCCAATTGAGAGAGGTCCTCCGGACCCCTCTGGTTAATAGCCTTCATTCTCCCCAGTTAACCCCGACCCTTAAAATCCCGCAGATCTGCCTTGTTTTCTTTCTTTAACTTACATGTCAACCATAGTAGAAGTAAAGTTACAGGGCAGGGGGACTTGGCGTGTGCCAGGTTGCATCAGGATTTATGCGCATATCTCAAGTTCATACCCCAAAATGCCCATGCCTCACCCAGACCAATCCCATGCCCTGCCCCTTTTTGAAAACTTTTGAGATGTGCTTCCTGTGGGAGATTGACGCGTATCTCGGTGGCTTTTAAAATCCGCTCAGCGCTCACGAGCTTAACTTATTCACGCATCCCCTAATTAATGTATGCACCGGGCTTTTAACATTCACCACATTATGTGGTCGGAGCCATTTTCTTTGCTAACAGCCAACGGCCCGAACCCAAGACCTCGATGCCGAACCGAACACCCGCTCCACCGACTGACAGTTTGCACAGGTATCTGGGGGGGGGAGGGTGTGCACGGTGGGGGGGGCCGTAGTTATTTTCTTGCGCGCGTGTTCGGTGGGGGTGGGGGATGTTTCGGTCATTCTGCAACTCACGCGGGGGGGCGGGAGGGTGGTTACTGTATTTCGGGGGGGGGGGGGAGGCAGAAGGGTGTGGGGTGCATATTTAAACACAACGTTTATGCTGAGCTTCTTTTGGGGTGGAAAGACGGAGGGCACACACGAACACAAAACGTCCCTGATCTCAGAAAGGCACCAAATTAGCCCTCCACAAAACACTTAACTAAATATAGAGTGCTAAGTTGGCAAACCTGACAATCTGTATATCTGCACTAACAATGGAACACCCAAAAATATTGTATACCCACAAGCATTGCAAATTTAAACATATTACAGACATCCCCAGGCTCTGTTCTGTCTTTTCAACTTAACCAGGCTCTGCCACAGCATTGAGAATGAGGGGGGGAGGTGAGTGTCAGGGGAGAGAGTTGGAGTGGGGACAGAGGAGGGAAGGGGGGGTGAGTGACCAAGGGGGAGGAGGATGAGTGACTGAGGTAAATGAGCAAGGGGAAGGGGGAGGGAGGGTAAAGAACCTTACTCTGCCACTGCAACGCGTGGCCGGGTTCCACTAGTATAAAATAAAAACAAGTTTGTATAGTTACAAAAACATATAATGTTTATACATTGGCAATATAAAAAAAACAGATGAGCACCTCCCTTCTCCCACAGACCTTTGGGAATTGGCAATGACCTTTTAATAGAGAAGCCAGCTGTTATACTTCATGGCTCCCCAACATCCTCATTGGTCAACAATGCAGCAAATAATAGAAGTAGTCTTTCTGCAATGGCCTTATATTCTCCAAGTCCCTCTTTAACCCCCTCTATCTTCTAACAATTCAACTGACTCCCTGCTTTGGATATATTTTATCCAAAGCTGGTCGTAGAGGCGTTTTTGCCTCTACGACCAGCTTCTTTTCAAATACTCTTAACCTGCCTTATCAATGTTTTACATTTAATTTGCCAATGCAGGTTTTCTGTGTTTTTAGTGAAGACCATACTGAAATTATTGTGAGATGGTTTTGCAAGATTCACATTTTTTTGAAGCTGATGGTGTTTACAGTGTCAGTACCTCCTTTTGGTGTAAGATGCCAAAAGTCTTCTGAAAGCCCAGTATGAAGCGTAATTTTTAACCCATCTCTTTGCTCTGTGACATGTTCAAACTAGCCTGAGATCTTAAAGCCAGTGATTGAAGCTCTTCTCTTTGATGGGCAGGCTGGTTTTCACTTGAGTTGTCCATATACTGGGCAGTTCCTTAATCTTACTCAGCATACAGGAGGGAGAGAAAAAGTGAAATCATAGGAGCAAGGTTTATATTTTGGCTGCCTGTGATATTTTGGCTGCCTCTGACAGTCCACAATCCCATTGTTGTTGCCTCAATGAATTAAGGTATAGCAGAACAGGAAAAGGTACAAAGATGGGTTGTCAAAAACAATAAAGGAATTGGAACTGCTCCCTTATGATGAGAGATTAAATAGGTTAGAGCTGTTCACCTGGAAAAGAGGTGACTGAGAGGGCTATGATAGAGATTTATAATACCTTGATTGGGCTGGAATGGGTAAATAGAGAATGATTATTTACCCTTTCAAATAGTACTAAGATCTAGGGGACACGCCATGAAGCTAGCAGATAGCAGATTTAAAACAAATTAGAGAAAGTTAACCTTGTTATCGAGTAAGCATGAAAAGTATGTCCACTTGTAGAAATTTCAAAAGAAAATAGAGAGTAACTGAAAATTACAGGTGATGGTATCCATGGGGAGATATGCCCAGGTTTTACAGTTTTATTATTTTGCTTTGTAATTTGATCCCTGTAACAAGCATGACAATGGATCCTGCAAACACGAACTTACTACAAAATGTTGTTCATAATGAAACTTGACATTAGTGGGAGTGTGGTGAGGGAAGAGTTAAGGGTGTAGCGAGCAATGAGAAAACTAAATCTGATTTTGAATTAATACAATGTACATAGATATAAGGTGAGGAAAAGTCTTTTAGTAAATATAATTATTGGTTTTCTTTATAAACTTTAGAATAAAGCCTAATGGATTTTGTTCTTCGTTTTATATGTTGAATTACCAGTGTTTCCCAACCCTCTCTGGGAGACACACCTAACTGGTCTGGTTTTCAGGATATCCATAACAAATATGCATAAGATAGATTTGCATTCATTGGAGACGCAGTGTATACAAATTTATCCCTTGTATAGTTATTGTGGCAGGCCTTTTAACTACCATATTTTTCGCTCCATAAGACACACCTGACCATAAGACGCACCTAGGATTCAGAGGGGGAACATTTAAAAAACGTTTGTGCTAAACCGGCTCTGTCCCCGGGCGTCTGTGCGTCTTATGGTGCAAATTAGGGGGGATTGCATAACATTTTTTTTCCCCCATTTTGTTTTCGGGTCTGGGGAGGGCCATTTCGGTCCATTCCCCAGATCAGAAAACTTTTGTCTTTCTATTTCTGTGGGAAACCCCCTACCCCCATCCCAACCCTTTAAATTAATTAACAACCCCCCACCCTCCTAACCCCTCCCCGAGACCTGCCAAATTAATTAAATACAACCCCCCACCCTCCTAACCCGCCCGAGACCTGCCAAACTAATTAAATACAACCCCCCACCCTCCTGACCCCCCCCCAAGACCTGCCAAAAGTCCCTGGTGGTCCAGTGGGGGTCCAGGAGCAGTCCGGGAACAATCTCCTGGACTTGGGCTGTCGGCTGCCAGTAATCAAAATGGCGCCGACGGCCCTTTGCCCTTACTATGTCACAGGGTTGACCCCAGTGACATAGTAAGGGCAAAGGGCCGTCGGCGCCATTTTGATTACTGGCAGCTGACGGTCCACATCCAGGAGATCGCTCCCGGACCGCTCCTGGACCCCCGCTGGACCACCAGGGACTTTTGGCAGGTCTTTGGGGGGGGGGGTCAGGAGGGTGGGGGTTGTAGTAAATTAATTTGGCAGGTCAGGAGGGGGGGGGGGGGGTTGTTAGATTTTTGGGGGTTTTTTATATTCGCTCCATAAGACGCACAGACATTTTCCCCCCACTTTTGGGGGAAAAAAAGTGTGTCTTATGGAGCGAAAAATACAGTAATTAACTAGGTGTGCTTTCAGTAGAGAGTTGGGAAACACTAATTTACTATAAAAGTGATATTGGCATTTCTCCAGCACTTTTCTATTTTTGAGCGTTGGTAAAGGTCTTCCATTCCATTCTAAAGCTCTCAGAAGACGAGCAGGAATCCATTGTAAACAACTGAGTTGAAGAACCTGTTAAAACTAAGTATTGGGATTGCTACCTATCGCTCTGTGAGCTAAAGTATACTGGTAGTAGCAGTTAACGTTAGTATATTTGCAACTGATATAAACATTTTGGCATATAAAAATGGCTTAGCGTCAGAAAAATGGCTCAGTATCAAAAGGGATTGGCTGAGCCAGTATTGGTTTTCATCTGTTGCATCTGTGAACTTGTCATTCTGTTCCTCTAGGAAAAGCGGGATTATTAAGTCTTTAGATTCAGTGGGGGTAAAACTAGAACAGACTCAGTCTGTCCCTTAGGACACGGAACTATGTGGTCAACTTTTTTGAGGCAGTATCTAGAAAGGATGCCTTTTTATTATTTTTTTATTATTTTTTTTTAAATACCGACATTCATCTCAATTGAGATATCACACCAGTTTACATTCAGATACTGTAGGTATTTCTCTATCCCCAGAGGGCTTACAATCCAAGTTTTTGTACCTGAGGCAATGTAGGGTAAAGTGACTTGCCCAAGGTCACAAGGAGCGACAGCGGGAATTGAACCTTGGTCTCCTGGTTCATAGTCCACTGCTCTAACCACTAGGCTATTCCTCCTCCCTCCCTTAAATGTTGAAGCTATGCAGTAAATATGAATTTCAGTTTGGAGCTTTTCTGTTATATGAAACTGAATCCATTTGGGTGAGAATCAAGTGTAACCAAAGTATTAGTGACTGTTTCTTACATGTGTTAGTGAACTGCCTTCTGCCTGTGGTATCTCACGAATTGTCATTTGCTGTTAAAGTTAAAATATTGATAAAATTGAGCCTTTCATTGGCTGCAATATTGAGAATTTATCAAGAGCTGCCATTGAGAATATCTCAGAGATTGGAAAGGTGACCAACTTTTTTTCCACAATAGATTTAAAGGGAAAAGTACCACAATTTTATTTGTCTGCTTTATTTGTGCAGTATCTAAAGTGGATCATCTTTCCATCCGAGGATAATCAGGATCGCAGTCCTCACACATGAGTAGAGAGCTTCCTAGAACAGGGAGGCTAAAAATTATTAGCCCAGAATAACTTCAGTCTCTTAGGATCGCAGCATTATTTAAAGACGCTATAGATTATGCTTATTGGATAACCCTGCAAGTTGCCCACCAAAACCTGCTTTGGTCAGGGTTTCAGCATCAGGAATTGCTGTAAAAGGTGCTCTCCTCTCTCTTAAGAGGCCAATATGGTCAAGCCTGTTTCACCTCTGGAAAGAGAAGGGGGATTTAACACAGAGTACTTCTGATCTCAAATAAAATAGGGGCTCCATTCCATCTGATGATGGAAAAATTCAAGATGTTGTCTCTGGGTGCACTGATTTCCTTTCTCAAAAAGGTGACTGGCTATGTACTTTAGATTTCAAGGATGCCTACACACACATAGAGATATTTCCAATTCATAGAAAATATCTTACATTTGTAGTAGGGAACCACTACCTCCAATATCATGTGTTGCTTTTTGGCCTGGCATTAGTGTTATGTGTATTCATAAAATGTCTTGCGGTGGAGGCAACAGATCTAATTGTGGGTACATGTTTCCCTATCTGAATGATTGGCTGATCAAGAGCACATCTGAAGGTGGTGCTACAGAATCAGTGAGCAAAACCATCCAGTTTGTTGAATTGCTAGGGTTCAACATAAACTATCCCAAATCCCAGTTGAGCCTGTCAGCTGAATGGGAATTTATAGTAGTGATGCTACACACAACTTGGGCGAGAACCTTCATCTCATAAGAGAGAATTATCACATTGATATCTACAATAGAGAGGATAGGATTGAGTCAGCAAGATCACTGTGACATGTTGAGATTATTGGGCCTCATGGCATCAACAATCCATGTTACTCCCTTGGCACATCTTCACATAAGAAGAGTGCAATAATGGACCCTCAGCTCACAGTGGAATCAAAGCTACTCAAGATGTTTGGGACAGCATCTGTATCACCCAGTGCTGTTTGGGGGGGGGCTGCTGAGGCAGTGAAGCAACTTTAAAGTTTTGAAATTTTTAAAGAAAAAAAAGAGAGAGGAGAGGTAAACATCCCTGCCAGTACTCAGACAAAAAAGGACTGAGGGGGATTCACAAGGTCATGCCCAAGCAAGAATTCCCACAAATGCTCAACAGAGAAAAACCTCTACTAGCTATGAGAGAGAGGGCTGTTCAATGCTTCTGGATGATGTCCCCCACATGTTATGGCTAATTCAGCCCTGTTTATTGACAGAAAAGGAAATTGTCTGCAAAGCTGGGAAATATTGTGTTATTCTACAAGATTCAATACAGTTAATGCCTCAAGGACTGCGACCTCATGAAAATGATCCCAGTGCTACCAATGTTCCCAAGGAGCATCAGGAACTATTACATGAAAATAAATAGATTTTTAGTAGATGATGGAAATTGGGAAAAAAAAATAGGAAAATGGGTGACGTTTCTAGGGAGAGCAGCTGCTTACCTATAACGTGTTCTCCAAGGACTGCAGAATGTCAGTCCACACACATGGTTGACATCACATGCAGAAGTTTAACTTCACAGTTTTTAGAAAATTTCAGCATGCCCGACTGGACATGTGCAGCAGGCCTCTATGTGAGCCCCTTCAGTCCATAATTTAGCTTAGACTTGAAGAATGAACTCCAAGGGGAGGCAGGTGAACTTTGCGAAGACCAAAATCCTGCCATCATCAGAGGACACCAGTTATAGGTATGCAAATCTGCTTTCTCCACACATAAGCAGGATTGCAGCCCTCACAAATGGGGAAACCCTAGCTATAGATTACCCCATATGAAAAAGGGGAATTCTCAAGAGTGCCAATGGGCAAAAACTGTTTTTGGTGTCAATAGGCTATTTTAGTATTTCCTGAGGTTTTTTATTTTTATAGAGGCAACCTGGTCACATGGTGGCAGCAATCAGTGTCTCGCTAACTGACATACACATATGTTAACTACAGTGGGGTCTTCAATTCCAGTGGGACCAGCTAACTCATTCCCTAACAACCAAAGAGAGATTTCAACGGAAGTAAAGCAAAATTAAGTTGGTGGCTGGACCCCTTCATTTTGCGTAAGGGGTCCAGCCACTGCCTCAAGTTCCTCCCCAAATAACCTTAGTAATGGATGCTTCCACAAGAGGTTGGAGAAATAATTTCTAATCAGTTTTCTCAAGATGAGTGATAAGGTACATTCTAACAGCGTTCACTCACTTCCTCAAGGAAAGAACATTCTCATCCAAATAGACAAGTCACCATGTTTTATGTGAATAATCAAAGAGGCACCAGATCTTGGACTCTGTGCCAAGAAGTGATTAAAAAAAATATGGGAATGAGCATGCTGACATCAAGCAACCTACTTTCCTGGAATCTCCAATGCATTGGCAGATTGTTTCTGCAGAATCTTTTATTCACATGAATGGTCCCTTCAGCAATCCACAGCCAGTCTCTGGGAATTTCCAGTAATTGATCTATCTGAATCAGAACAAAACAGATAACTAGAAACATTTTTCTCTGTTCTTTCCAGCAAACTCAGCTCTGCTCAGGACACTTCTGCTTCATTGGCATGCACATCTCATGTATGCTTTTTCCACTGATTCTGCTAATAGCCAGAACGGTGCAAAAACGTACTGAAGGACTGGACCCATCTAATCCTCACAGCTTGTTCCAGACAAGCCTGGTTCACTTATCAAGTATAGGTATCCAGTCATCTTCTGATACCTCACTGTTCAGATCCATAGTTGTTAACTTAAGAAGAGGGACATCTATTTCATCAGAGTCTTCCCTCCCTCAACCTGACAGCTTGATTGTTGAATGCTCAATGATAAGACTTGTCCTTACCTAAAGCAGTGTCTGCCAGAAAACCTTCAACAAGAAGAGCTTATGCTTTCATATGGAAAAGGTTTTCCACACAGTGTCATCACAACAGTTTGGATCCATTCACATGCAAATCAAGAGTTGCTAAATTATCTGTTCTCACTTTCTGAAGCTGGTCTTGCCACTTCATCAGTAAAAGTACATCTCAGTGCCATAGCAGCTTACCATCTTCAAACAGAGGGCAAGCCTTTCTCCATTCATCCATTAATGTCAAAATTTATGAAGGGCTTGTGGCATACTAAACCACCAGTTCTAAAACTTCCTGTTTCATGGGATCTAAATGTGATCCTGGAATAACTAATCAAGGCACCTTTTGAACCCCAGGAGACAGCCTCAAATTTTTAACATGGAAAGTAATATTGCTGGTAGCAATAACTTCAGCCAGAAGAGTGAACAAACTTCAGGATTTCATTCATTATCTGCCTTGTATGCAATTTTTCACAATAGGGGGGGGGGGGGGGGGGTTCTCTTTACCCGCCCAAAATTTCTGCCGAAGATTGTATTAGTGTTCCATATTAATCAAGGCATCGTGTTAACTGTGTACTTCCTCATGCACGTGGCTTACTATAAGAGAAGAACTCTGCCTCCTTGTCAGCCTTTTCAATTATTCGTTTCTTACAATCCCAATAGATTAGGCATAGCCATGACCAAACATAAATTGTGCAACTGGATAGCAGGCTTCAGATTACAGAAACTATCAAGGCTTATCAAGTTAGAACCATGGCTGTATCAGTGACTCATCTACGAGCCATGTCTCTCGAAGATATCTGCAAAACTGCAGTGTGGTTATCAGTACACACCTTTACGTCCGATTACTGTCTGAACGATCTCTGAATGACAATAAATTTGGATAAGCAGTTTGCTTAGCTTGTTCATTTAATAGTCGTCTACTTTCTGCAGTGAGGTCCAGGTTGCTTATTCATTAAATGTACTACTGCAACCCTCAGCTTGGGACTTCCCTACATGTCATAGCTAATTCAGCCCTGCTTATCGATGGAAAAAAAACAAGTTTGCTTACCATAAATGGAGTTTTCTGTAGATAGCAGGACAAATTAGCTATACTAAATACCCACCCACCTTCCCGGAGAATTGACTACTTAGCTACATTGAGCTCTAAAATCAACTGAGGGGCCTCACAATGCAACCCCAAGTGGGATTTCCTGCACATGCTCAGTAGAGCAAAAGCTCTCCCAGCTATGAGATGGAGGTTTGTTTGGTACCGCTGGATGACTTCACCCACATGTTATGGCTAATTCATCCTGCTATTGTGGAATATCCCATAGCTAGGACATATCCAGAAGACCCATTGGCCTGGCTTTGTACATATCTGTCTATACCAATTTAAATGCTTTAAAGAAAAATTTGTAATCACTAAAGAAACAGAATGCAATTAACTTACTTCCTTATTTTATTATCTTATTTTAATATTTGTGCACGGACAGAGATAATAGGTTACGGACAGCAACCCAGAATACGAGAGCTCTGAGTGGCTCAGCAACAATTCACACATTATAAATTATCTTAAGACAATAACAAGCTATAGCCAAATCAATAGTCAACATATCACACAGTACATGAATGTTAATGACATTTTATCAATATTCATTAAATTCCAAGAATCTTATACCTAATTCAGTGTATTTTAGTGATTTATTTATTTAAAAAGTTTTGTATGCAGTCGTTCAAAAATACATCACAACGGTTTACAGTAAAAGAACATAGAACAAAAAACACAACAGTATATAAAATGTACATTATTAATCTAAAAGACCGGATACAATAGCTTAAGAGAGAAACATCACTGAATAACAAACAATATTTCGAGACTCTTGATTTTAATGACTTTTTTTTTTTTTTTTAGATCTTCTGGTTTTTAGGTCTTTTTAAAAAAATTTTAAAATTTTTTTTGTCTGTTTCAAGCCATAACTCTGCAGGCATAGTGTTCCAAAGGCTAGGTCCTGCAATAGAGATGATTCTCTCACACACCAAGATCAGATGGGCCATATTTCCTGAAGGGAGATGAAGTAAACCTTTATTTGCCGACCTCAGTGATCTGTGTGGAGTGTATAGTCGGATTGAGAAATTTAGCCAGTCAGTTTTCTGTCCATATATTGCTTTATGAAGAATGCAGTAAGTTTTATACCATATTCTCTGTGTAATCGGAAGCCCAGTGTAAATGTATTAAAATTGGTGTGATATGATCTCGTTTTTTGCAATTTGTTAAAACTCTAGCTGCAGAATTCTGCAGAACCTGCAGAGGACGTAAAGTGGTTTTGTGGAAGGCCTAATAACAGAGAATTATAGTAGTCCAGTGAAGAGAATATGAGAGCCTGTAGCACTGAGCGGAAATCATTAGCTTCTAGTAGAGGTTTTTAACAGTCTAGCACTAACAATTTGTAATAACCTTCTCTTAATTTTGTAGAGATGTTTTTTTAAATTTACCTAATACTTATGCATAAGCTTACATTTTTCCTAAGAAATGACCTATACTTTTTGGAGTAAACAATTTTAACTTCCTCCATATATGGTTAGGCCTTTGCAACTAAAGATTATATTAATATATAATTCCTAGCATGCTTGTAGCTATGTCATTTTCAGTACTTCTGCCTTCAGTTTCTAGCTAGGCCTAAAAGCATAGTCTCATTGTTTATGATGGCAGTTAGCTAAACTACTGGGGAAGCTTTCCCTGCATCCACTGCAGCGTGTGTGGTTCAGATAGCCATTCAGCTCAGTGATAACTCAACAGTGAAGATGTCTCAGGAAATTCCAGGGGTGGCTGAGTGGAAGAAGAGTGTCAACCACCATGATGGTAGTAGAAGACACCAAGGAGGCATTCTTCCTGCAGAAAGACATAAGGCACTATACAAGAAAAGACACATATCATAACCAATCCAATAACAAAAGAATGAAGTAAGCAAATTTATTTCCCAATCCTCTAAATAAAGCTCCAGTTCCCAGGAAATCCCAGTTCCCATCAATCTGTAAACTACCCACACTGAGCTAATGAGCCTGATTAGCTAAATCTGTCAGGGTAGGGACAGATTTTTGAATATCCCTTTGTTTATCAATATAGGTGCAACAGATAGTATTAATCACTTGACAAACATCACCTTCTTTGGCTAACATGCCCAAGGCCATCTGATTATTCAGAACAACTCCAGAAAGGGAGGAAACTTCTTGCTGAAGGACATTTATGGCTGTACTACTTTGATTTGCTGCCTTTGATAACTGAGGAAAGGCTGAGGACAAATTTCTCAAGTTCAGCAATTCCTAAACTTGGGAAAAGGAAATTAAAAAAATTTATCCCAGCCACTCCGTCTCAGGGGATGATGGTAACTCTCAATCTGTGATGGGGATGGATTTCCGGTGGAGCGCACTGTTAGCCTGCGTTTGGCCGCGCGTTTTCGACACGATATTTTTACCTCTTCTACAGTAAGGGGTAATAGCGCGTCGAAAACGCGCGGCCAACCCCGCCCCCCCCTCTCCCCGAAACGAATAGCTCCCGCAACATGCAAATTCATATTGATGGCCCTATTAGTTATTCCCGCACGATACAGAAAGTAAAATGTGCAGCGAAGCCGCACATTTTACTTTGAGAAATTAACGCCTGCCAAAGACTGGCTTAATTTCAGCCGGCACCGGAAAGTGTATAGAAAAGCAGAAAAAACTGCTTTTCTGTACAGCCTCCGACTTAATATCATAGCGATATTAAGTCGGAGGTCCCAAAATTAAAAAAAAAAAAAAAAAAATGAAAAATCTGCCCGTGGGTTGGAAGACGGACGCTCAATTTAGCCGGCGTCTGTTTTACGAACCCTGACAGCGGGCTGTCAGCGGGTTCGAGAACCGACGCTGGTAAAATTGAGCATCAGCTGTCAAACCCGCTGACAGCTGCTGCTCCTGTCAAAAAGGAGGCGCTAGGGATGCGCTAGTGTCACTAGCGCCTCCTTTTACCGTGGGCCCTCATTTACATACATTTATTTACTGGATCGCCCGCTTTTCCGCGAAGTTTTCTGTATTGGCCCGAACGTGAGGGAGTGATACTGGGCTTGGTACTTGTAAATAGCAAGAACATTTCTAACATCCAAGTAGGTGATCACTTGAACTCCAGTGGTCATCAAATAGTATAGTTTAGTACAAGGAGCCAAAGCCGGAAAGGGTTATACAAAAGTCAAGGTCCTGGACTTAAAATGGAGGAGTACCCTTAAGGGGAGG
This sequence comes from Rhinatrema bivittatum, assembly GCF_901001135.1. NCBI lineage: Eukaryota > Metazoa > Chordata > Amphibia > Gymnophiona > Rhinatrematidae > Rhinatrema > Rhinatrema bivittatum. The sequence continues at coordinate 270,512,400 of NC_042615.1, read as the reverse complement.
GGCTGGCAAGAGTGGGAAGATTTTCTGAAATGGAATGGATTAAACAAAGAGGAACCCTATAGTATGGGCAACAGTTCTTCATGTTAGAGAATTAGTTTTTCACAGAAAAGGTGATGGTGGCATGGAATGGGCCTGCCTGTGGAGGTGATGGAAAAAAACAGTAGCATAATTCAAGACAGCATAGGGCTGTAAACAAAGAAACCTTAGATGTGAGGTGAAAGTCTGAGATCAAGTGGGAGTCTAAGGAAGTGCAACGTGAAGGAAACTGGGTCCTTATCCACTGTTGTATTCTGTGTGTCTGTTAATAAAATTGGTGAAAGAGCTTGACCTTTGCATGATTGCCTTTCTGCCTTTGCCCTGACGTTAAACCACACTGTCTGCTGATCATTGGAGCTCTGATCACCTGTTTTTGAAACTAGAAACAGTTTCCCCATTTGTAAGTGCCCGGTCCAGTATTGTTGATTACTTTTTGGGGATTCTGGTTACAACTTGCTGGAGAGCCCTATTTTAGGGAATAGCCACTACTTATCACTGCCCGATAGCAGCAAGGGATCCTGTTTACTGTTTGGGTACTTGCCAGGTACTTGTGGCCTGGTTTGGCCTCTGTTGGAAACAGGATGATGGGCTTGATGGACCCTCGGTCTCACCCAGCATGGCATGTTATGTTGGGAGTTCAGGATGTCTTCAATTCGATTTTTCCAGATGGAATGCTCTGTTTATCATCAAGCAAATTAAAATCTCCTACCAGCATCGCCTTCTCCCTTTTTGGTAGCCGTATGAACGATTAATCAGTGTTGACCACACCCAAGTATTTCTGGGCTTTTTGGATAAGGATAGATTCATTTGAGATTGGAGGGTAAGGCTGGGTGTACTTTATTACTGCTTGGGTGCCTTGCGGATACCAAAATGGATTTAAAACCGCTTAACACCGCTTAAAACCGCTCTCTCTTCAGAGAGAGCGGTTTTAAGCGGTGTACCGCAGGGATCGGTGTTGGGACCGGTCCTTTTCAATATCTTTGTGAGCGACATTGCGGAAGGGATAGAAGGTAAGGTATGTCTTTTTGCGGATGACACTAAGATCTGCAACAGAGTGGACACGCCGGAAGGAGTGGAGAGAATGAGACGGGATTTAAGGAAGATGGAAGAGTGGTCGAAGATATGGCAGCTGACATTCAATGCCAAGAAGTGCAAAGTCATGCATATGGGGTGTGGAAATCCGAATGAACTGTATTCGATGGGGGGGAGAAAGGCTGATGTGCACGGAGCAGGAGAGAGACCTTGGGGTGATGGTGTCTAATGATCTGAAGTCGGCGAAACAATGTGACAAGGCGATAGCTAAAGCCAGAAGAATGCTGGGCTGCATAGAGAGAGGAATATCGAGTAAGAAAAGGGAAGTGATTATCCCCTTGTACAGGTCCTTGGTGAGACCTCACCTGGAGTATTGTGTTCAGTTCTGGAGACCGTATCTCCGAAGAGACAGAGACAAGATGGAGGCGGTCCAGAGAAGGGTGACCAAAAAGGTGGAAGGTCTTCATCAAATGACTTATGAGGAGAGATTGAAGAATCTAAATATGTACACCCTGGAGGAAAGGAGGAGCAGAGGTGATATGATACAGACTTTCAGATACTTGAAAGGTTTTAATGATCCAAAGACAACGACAAACCTTTTCCGTAGGAAAAAAATCAGCAGAACCAGGGGTCACGATTTGAAGCTCCAGGGAGGAAGACTTAGAACCAATGTCAGGAAGTATTTCTTCACGGAGAGGGTGGTGGATGCCTGGAATGCCCTTCCGAAGGATGTGGTGAAGACCAGAACTGTGAAGGACTTCAAAGGGGCGTGGGATAAACACTGTGGATCCATAAAGTCAAGAGGCCGCCAATGAAGAGTGGGTGACTCGCCAGAATGATGGCTACTGCCTGGACACAATACCCTTATTCAATAAACATACACATGCTTACTGTGACTCCAACATCGCTCTAAGCTTCAACAGCAAGAGGAAATGTGAAAAAAGGATTTGCACTTACAAAGAGGGGAGTAGCTGGCTTGTTACGGCGGTTACTACCCCAAAACAAATATGCCTGATACTTCACTTTCAATGCATATACAGCATAGCTCTCTGCTTCAACGGCAGGGGAGAAGAAAAAAGGGTTCGCACTCACAAAGCGGGGAGTAGCTGGCTTGTTACGGCGGTTACTACCCCAAACCAAATGTGCCTGATACTTCACTTTCCATGCATATCCAGCATGGCTCTTTGCTTCAACGGCATGGGAGAAAGACTGATACATCACGCATTTCCAGCATAGCTCTCTGCTTCTACAGCAGGGGAAAAGAAAAACTGATGCTTCACGCATATCCAGCATAGCTTCAACGGCAGGGGAGAAGAAAAAAGGATTCGCAATCACAAAGTGGGGAGTAGCTGGCTTGTTACGGCGGTTACTACCCCAAACCAAATGTGCCTGATACTTCACTTTCAATGCATATCCAGCATGGCTCTCTGCTTCAACGGCAGGGGAGAAAAAAACTGATACTTCACGCATATCCAGCATAGCTCCCTGCTTCAACGGCAGGGGAGAAGAAAAAACAACCAACAAGGGCTGTACAACATAGTCTGGGTAAAACAAATAAGCATGGGTGTAGCTTGCTTATTGCGGCGGTTACTACCCCTACTACCCCTAACTAATCAAGCTAGATATTTCACTTGGATGCAGCTCCATCACTGCTCTCTACATTAATGGTGGGGGTGGAAGGGAAATAGAACCAAGAGCTAAGAGAAACAGATAAGTATGAGAGAAAAAAATGTGTGAAGCTTGCTGGGCAGACTGGATGGGCCATTTGGTCTTCTTCTGCCGTCATTTCTATGTTTCTATGTTTCTATATTTATGAAAGTGACATGAGGGGATAGGGGAGAGGGTTTGTCTCTGTCTTAAAATTTCAGGAATGTTATATGTCGATATGGAGGGATGTTTCATCATTTTGGAGCTGAGTTTGTTCCTTGAATAAAATATATTAATTACAAAAAAAATCTGTATTCACCAATTCTGTCTGTAAATGGACAACGGTAGAATACACCGGTAAGCATGGATGTGCTATCTCCCCTTTCCAGGGTAGTCCACAGTGCAGCTTCCCTTCCCTAGATCCCTGCATTTATCTTGCATTCAAGTTATTGTTCTTGCACAAAGTGCTACTTTCTTCCCTTTTCTGACTAGCCTATCATTCAAAACAGATTATAACCGGTTGTGGCTATATCCTAGTTACAGGACTCACTAAACCATGTTTCTGTGGCAGCGAAAAAATAGAAATCTGTCTCTGGCTATAGGGAATAAAGTCTAAGAGGTAGATCTTCAAAAGTACGCTGGATTTTATAAGATATGCGCGTAGCCGTGCGTATCTTATAAAATCCGGGGTCGGCGCGCGCAAGGGGGTGCACATTTGTGCAACCTGCGCGTGCCGAGTCCAGCGCGCGCGCTGCCTGTTCCCTCCGAGGCCGCTCCGATTTCAGAGCGGCCTCGGAGGGAACTTTTCTTCGCCCTCCCCCCACCTTCCCCTACCTAACTCACCCCCCCGGCCCTATCTAAACCCCCCCTTACCTTTGTCGGCAAAGTTACGCCTGCTGAAAGCAGGCGTAACTTTGCGCATGTCGCCGGCAGCCCTGCTCCGTCCTCCGGTCCCGGGGGCTGGTCCGGAGGCCTCGACCACGCCCCTGGGCCGGCGCCACGCCCCTGGGCCCGCCCCCGAAACGCCGCGGCACGCCCCCGAAATGCCATGTCGTTTCGGGGACGCCCCGGACACGCCCCCTCCCGCCCATTTTCGAAAGCCCCGGGACTTACGCGTGTCCTGGGGCTTTACGCACGCCGGCGGCCTATGCAAAATAGGCGCGCGTAAATCTGGAAGGATTTACGCGCGCGACCCTTTTAAAATCCGCCCCTAAGATTTTATCACCTTGACTATGAACATTTATACTCAGAGCCTTCCACATATTGCTTATTCCCTTGTCTTCCCTCATATTCTCCCTTTTTTTCAGGTAGCTTTGAGATTGATTTTTTTTTTCACACTTTGCTCATTTGTTGGTTGGAGGTGATAACCTGAGTCTACCAGCATCCCATCCACTCACCCCTCTTCTCGATTTAACTCTTGTCAATTGGTGACCAAACTATTGCAGGCAACTACTACTATAAAATCTTTTTTCCCCTCTTAATAGAGCCTTAGTCCCTAAGAAAGTCTACACCCTTTTCTTTAAACCAGCTTTTCAGTCATGCATTTATTTTCTTTGTGCAACAAATTGGGTAACACCTCAGAAAATGCCACTTCTTGGCAAGTGCCTAGGAGCCCTTCCCCACTAATTTCTTGAACTCTTCTTGTGCCACTCTGACTTGATTCTTAACTATGTCATTTTTGATGACCTAATATAAATGTGCATCTTTTAAAAATTTGTATTATTACTTAAAATAATCCAATATATGTTTTCAGAAGTCTAAGTGACAGCTAAATGCTTGCAGAATTCCCTGGCCTAATCACTTGCCAGTTTAACCTACTTGTGCTAGCTTTCTGAAAATACAGGAGGTAATTTTCAAAAGGATTTACACACATAAATGGACTTTTAAACATTTCTACTTTTATGCACCTATCTCTTTTGAAAATTCACTCCATAGGGCTGAAGGTTTTATGCATGTAAATGGGCCTTTGAAAATTGCTACAATGTGTCTTTTACAGGCCTCTTTTTCAAAATTAACTCCATAATGTAGAAGTTGTTATAGCATCAGCTATATAGCAAAACAGCTATTAAAAGCTTTGCTACTACTGCATGAGTTGAAAGGACCGATAACCTATAAGTTACCTTTTTAAAACAGGATTACTTTTATCCCTGGTGCAATATTTATAAAGCTAAGGAGAAACAAGGTCAAAATGCTGCAGTAGGAAGTATTGTCGAAAAATACCCTGACTACTTATGCCTACTTCTTAACCAATCTTTGGACTCTGGTAAGTTCCCTGACTCATTAAAACAAACGTCAATATTGCCTATTTTAAAGAACAAAAAACTTCCATTTATGGATTTTTCTAACTTGAGACCTATCGCCACCTTATGCTCATTAGCAAAAATTTTGGAATCGGTAGTCTTATACCAGCTATAAGATTATTTATCCGAGCATGACATACTCCATCCGAGTCAGCATGGGTTCAGGAAGGGACATTCCACTGAGACTTTACTACTATCCTCTTTTGACACCTTCCTGAGAGGTTTCGATTCTTATACGGATTATGTAGTCATTTTATTAGATATCTCAGCAGCATTTGATACGCTGGACCATAAATTATTATTATCTGCCCTACAACTTATAGGTATCAAATCGACAGTTTTGAGCTGGTTCAGAAGCTTTCTCTCAAACCGTATCTGCCAAATTAATTTAGGCACCTTTTCTTCCCAAAAATATGCCCAATCAACCGGTGTTCCTCAGGGCTCCTCGTTGTCTCCAATATTGTTCAATATTTATCTTTTACCTTTGTGCCAAATTCTATCTGCACTGAATGTTCAGTTCAAACTTTATGCTGACGATATTCAGCTATTTGTTCCGTATAAGTCATCCTGGGCAGATACTTTTTCTCTGATCCAACTTTATATCAGTACAATTGAGCAATGGATGGCTCATAACCGTCTAAAGCTCAATAAAAAGAAAACAGAGCTTCTGTGTTTAAGCTTTATATCCAACCCTACCAACGCCCCACCAACTTGCTTAACCATAGGTACTGAAACCATACAGGTTACTAAATTAGCACGTAACCTCGGTGTATGGGTAGATACTAACTTATCACTAAAGCAACACATTTCAAAAGTGGTTAAAACTTCATTTTTCAAATTGCATGTTCTGAAAAGATTGTGGCCCCTTTTATTTTCTCATGATTATCGCTCAGTGCTTCAAGCACTGATTCTGTCTGGTCTAGACTATTGTAACGGCTTATATTTGGGATTGCCTGATTCTACTATTAAGCCTTTACAATTGATACTGAACTCGGCAGCTAGACTTCTTACCGGTACTCCATTAAAACATCACATCTCACCTATTCTGCACAAATTACACTGGCTTCCAGTTAAATATAGAATTCGTTATAAAATCATCATGTTAATCCATTCTCTGTTGAACAATAGTGACTCCACTTGGATGTGTTTCACTTTACATATCTATAAACCACAGAGAGAACTAAGATCTACAGGAAAACATTTATTGGAAATTCCCTCAGTGAAGAATGCGGCATTGAGTATAACAAGAAATAGAGCTTTCTCGGTTGCTGGCCCCATTCTGTGGAATGCATTGCCTGACTCGCTTAGGCTAATAAGCAGCCGGAAGGAATTTAAGAAGGCTTTAAAAACCTATTTCTTTCAAGAGGCTTTTAAAGATTTAGAAACATCTTAGCTAAGTAAATAAGACTAAATAAGTTTGTATTATATTATATTACTTTACTTATTCTTACTTTAAAATTTTTTAATGTAATTGGCCATTCTCTGTTTAGTCATCATTATTTTTATTGATTGCCTAAAATGTTGTATTTTTATTCATACCTATTTTACTGTTTTAAGTTTTATTTAGTATTAATTTTTAACCTTTTAACTGTTAAGGTTATTTACTGCTGTAAACCGTTTTGGTCAGTAAGCCTTACTGGAAAACAGTATATAAATTTGTTTAAATAAATAAATAAATAAATAAAAAAAATACAAATTCATGAACTCATGCTGTTTTGCAGTTTGATGCTGATAATAGTAATCTTTGGTTGGACATTTTCTGTTCATTTAACTGCTGGGTTTGGGGCCACTTTCACCTCAGCCCCTCAACTCTGTCAAAGTCAGAGTTGAACTAATGTAGTGCCCAAATAGAACACACTGCTGAAGATGCCATTGTTGGCTTTATTATATGTTTACACTAGTGATGATTTCGTCAGCATCCAACAGCTTTGTTTCTTTAGAGGGGACTGGCTTAGGTGGTACATTTTGTATGAATTTTTTTCAAACATAAAATCTAATTTTATAGTGGTGCAACGAGGGTAAGTAGACATTTCTTGTGAGAATAAAAAGATGAACATTCTCCTTTAAATATCAGAAAGTGATATTCTCTCTGTCAAGTTATTTTCTTAAGTACTATGTATAACTACATTACCTAATAGAGAATCAAATTAGATAAGACTGCTTGGATAGCTGTAGGCTCTGCGTCATGGAACTCGACGCCCTCTTGGGTGTTACTGACTCTGGTAATGGTACAACTTTAGTAACAAGAACAAGCTTCCACTCAATGTGTCTGCTTTTATTTTTGCTGCAAAAGAGAAATGTAACATCTGACAAAAAGTTGTTTTGAAAATAGAAATTAGAGAAAAGAATTCCAAGTTCTGGTTTAAAACGGTGCTATGCCTTTTGTTACTGAGTATATTAATCCTATATTTGTCACTTCTCTTTTTATTTGTTGCATTATCTACTACTTATATTTTTTTGTATATGTATATACATATGATATAATATGGAGGTTGCTTTAGCACTAACCAGGAGGACTACTTTGTCTTCCCTCCAGAGCCTGGACGTGTCTCCTCAGGTAGAAACCAGCTCAAATGCTGCTTCTCCCTTGACTCGTTTTTCTGACCAGCGTTCTACTGCTGCTGTAGTTTACCCTTTAAGCATGCCTTTCACTAACCATTTCGTAGCTGCGGAGGAAAAATCCGCTTGAAAGCTTGACTCCTGCCAACCCCTTTTATAATTCTCTGCATAACAACCCTTTCTTTGAGCATCTCCTATCTGAAAAGGTACTAAATTCTCCTTCACCTGCTCACTTTTTCTCTAGTTTTCATTCTGGGTCTCCTGCTACTGCAGAAGCTGCTGAAAGCATTTCTCCCTTTGAGGATTACTGTCCGTCTGCCTCCACCAATTCTCAGGAAAGAAAGGAGGACAATGAAGGTTCTGCGCCAGACAATTCTACAGTATCCCAAGGATTTAAACCTTTTCAAGACCTCAACCCCTTTGCTGCTTCACTCACGTCTGAATGGGACGAGTCCTTTGATTCCTTTGCAACAAGCAGACTTAAACAAGAAGTTAATTGCCCAAGACCTTCGGCCTCTTTAACCTCGGAGGACATTTTGAAAGTAAGCTGTGCTGGCCCTTGTGATGATTCTTTAAATATTTCATGGTCTGGAAGTTCGGAGAAAGTAGTTCAAGAATTAGATATAAAGGAAAACGAGTGGGGAGAAATGAAACGTACTAAACTACAAAGTGTTGATGAACTGCCTGTTACTCCAGAGTCTTGTTCGGAAGCCACTGCTGTGCAGATAACAGAGACCATTTTGCCGCGTACCAAACCAAAGGTTCACATTCCTACAAGCTTTTTAGATGAGAATGATAAGCCTAAAGTTCTTCAAATTACGTCAGCAAGACTGAGACCATTACCAGAAACTAAAGGTCAAGTTGCATTCACCTTGGAGGATGGCATAAATGCACCTGAGGGAAGAAACACTTTGAATGAGAACAAATTATACAAATATGCCCCTCCAAGTCTTGGTGTTCTTAAAGAAACAAATCATTTGACTGGTCTTCCTAAATCAACCCAGAGAACTTCCTTAGAGACTCCTGTGAAGGTCGTTTCCGAGAAACCTGAGAATATCTCTGCCATCCCATCACAGATCCTAAAAGCCCAGATGACTGAGTCGTTACCAGTTACAGTTCACCAGCGTATCAGTGAGGTGGAGATAAATCTCAACCGTGTTAGTGACTGGAGTTTTAGAAAACAAGAAGCTGCTATTGATTATACAACTGTGAACCATGTGCTTGAGACAAGTACACTTGAGCCACAGTCATCTGTAATGTCAGAGGACGCCTATAATAAACACTCTAATTTTGCTGAAGTAAACATTGCTTCCCCTCTGGAGACTGAGGCACTTGAAAAGGAAGGAGATGTTAAAAGAGACTCGGGTAATGGACTAGAGACCAGTTCACAAATGTCGATGTTGCCACCAAAACCTCCAAGGTGCTTTACATCATTTGCTTTTGAAGGCAAAGATGCCAAGACAGAATTGGATAAGCAAACAAGTAATCAAGACAACGAGGAAAGGGGTAAAGGTGAAAAACAAGTTGAGAGCCCAAAGGAGAAAGTTGAGGAGCAAAACATTATGACAAACAGAGAAAGGGTCTCCCTTGTGACTCCAGACCCACCTGTGTTTGAAGCAGTAATTGAAGTAAAATCTGAGAGGCGATCCTCCATCAGCGAGGACACCAAATCCACCTGTAATTTGGAGGAACAAGATAATGAGCTTAAAAGGCAGGCCACCTCTAATAGGGAAAACATGTTAGATGTAAATGAGGCAACTGAGGCTGAGCAGTTCAAGACATGCCTTTCAAAATTCTCACTAGACAGATTAGACCTGTTAAGTGCTGAAGACAATTCAAATAAATTGGATGTTTTTGAGCATCACCTTAATTCTGACTTAATTGATGATGACCAGTCAAAATGTATCAAATTAGACATTAGTGGACAAAGGAAAGATTTGCAAATTAACTTTTTGCAGTCTACATCATTGGTCATAAGTGGAAAGGAAGGTATCCCTGAGAAGCTTGATGCCAATAGGAAGAAAAATGATGAATCAAGTTTATTTTTCTGGTCTGCTTTGGAGGAACAGCAACAATTGCCAATGAAACATACTTTTGAGCAAGATCAGCACTACTATAATAAACTTGAAGAAATTATTTCAGAAGATCTCAGGTCTAGTGCAGTACTGAAAAATAACTGTTTATACAGTGATAAACATGAGGAAGGAGACTATCCAAAAACTCAAATTAGTAAAACGCATGGCCAAACCACTGAACACACAATTTACTCTCCTAGCGTATCAGTAGACAGTGTGCTGGAAATAGAACAACAAAACAAAGGACATGGAGATGAATTAGTAAACAAGTCAGGGCTTTCTCTAAATCAGAAATCTGAATTATCAGATGGTACGGTTGTAGATTGCAAGAATGCAGAGTTTTGGAGATTAGAATCAGATCTGGGAGAACTGGGGTGCAATAAAGGAGACGCGCTTACACCCGTGAATCCCTTTGTACCAGCTGATGGAGCTCCTTTGTCTAGTCAGAACAACCCCTTTGTAGAAAGGACATTGAGCATTTCCTCAACTCACTCTGCATCGCCGGATATTTCCTTTCAAGAAGATTTGTGCTTCAAGGATCTTCACCGGAAGGCTGCACCACATGGCCCTCGAGCTCACAACTTCCTTGAAGACAGACTGTTTACATCACCATTCCTGCATGATGGCCGGCCTTTGGCTTCCTCCACTCCTTCCCTTGTGGTTGCAGAAAGTCATAAACTATCTAATTTCCCTTCACCTGTCATATCATGTGCAACCTATGGACCTCCTGCATTGACCGCCGAGGCAGCAAACCTTTCCTCCTCCTCCTCCTCCCATTCGCCTCCATCCAGTGGTGTGAAAGCCTCGGTCCTCAAGGTTTTGCCCCAGGAGACACAGCCGGCTGAGAAACTGTCTTTGCAGCAGAGGATCAGGTGAGCTTTCTGGGGGGAAGAAATGTACGAAATAGTAACTAAATTAACAAACAGCTTCATATTATATATATATTTTTTCTTTTTTTAAGAGCACTGGCCACCGCCTGTACATAAGTTAAAGTGAAGTTTGCTAAGACAGCACATAGTAAGTGGGAACAGTATGGAGGATGATAACTGCTCACTAGTGACGTGGATACACAGAAGTGGTTATCACCAGAGGAGATGGGGGCAGAGCAGCTTTTGTGTTATCTAGAGTTTTTAGTGTGTTATGATAGCTTTTTAAAAGATGAAAAAAAAAAGATGATAGCACATGAGTTTTCAAGACCACACAGGTCCCTTCTTCAAATGTCAGGATGACTTAAGGCGTACATAAGTGGCTGGATAACATGAGCTTGTCATAGTGGTCCGATTTTATATGGGTAACCAGGTAAATAAAATGATAGAATTGTGCCCAGCATCTTTCTCCTGCTCCTTTGGGCTTCTGGTTCAGTTAGAAAGTAGTTCCATGCTAGGAGAATTCATTGTAGCTACCTAGAATTTTCTGCCATTTTTATTCCTCCTCATCCCCTCCTCCCCCCACCTCATCTAGTCCAGCGATTGCACTGACACACTTCTGGGTGAGAGAAACATATTGCAGTTCCCTTCAGAATCCAAAAAAATTAAACTTTATCCAGCTAGTACATGTCACTCTTCAGTTGTGACTAGAGTTCCCTCACCAGAGCAGTAAACCCCGCATTTGCAGCATCCCCAGGCTAATGATCGTAAACTGGCTTCAGGAACCTGACCCCCCAGGTCTTTGTGCACAGCGCTACTGGTGGTTGGCCTAAGAGGTGTGTGTTTGTTTGGGTCAAAGTGCAACTATTAGTAGCCTAGACTAATGATGAAGACTCTACGTTTCCCACAACTCTGCCAATGTTTGTCATTCCTGTTCTGTAATTCTTGTTTCAGGCTAATTTTGACCTATTTTAAAGAACTATCAGTTGTGCGTTTATAATATGGGTATATATTTACTGGGACCTAGTATAGTGACCACCATGCTTATTTCATAACTGAGCCAAGCCATCAGACACACAAGACTGGAGGACTTTACAATTGTATCACTTAGTTCTCTATTAAAGATGTGCATTTGTTTTCAGTCATTTCAGTAGTGTTCATGTAAACTTGTTATGCACCTAAAATATGATTTCAAGCATATAAAATGGCATTTACATTTATAAACTACCAAAATGAATGAAACAAAATGAAAAAAAAATCAGCCAAAAAGATAAAAAGCTAGAAGAAACGAACAAACGAAATTGAAAATATTTGGGGGGCCAAAATGAATGGACAAACTGAAAATTTCTTTTGTATTTTTTTCTATTGCTTATGATAATTTTTCTGAACTTAAGGACCTTAATGAAGTCAATTTATTGATGAAACTAGGAGGACATTTTTAAACATTTTTTTTTCCATCTTAAACCTTGTGAATCAGTTGGCAAAATCATTGTGGTCTGTCAAATCTCATTTTGGCAAAGGTGTAGCATGCCTTTGCTCAGTGCTGATTTTCTGCTACATTACAACCTGAAACCTTTTGAACTTGCTTCCTTTCCTCTGTTGGGGGAAAAACCAGGGAAAAGTGGAAGGTGGTTGCTGCTAGTTGACCTGGCCCAGAACTTTTTTTTTTTTTTTTTTAATTTTTAAAAAATGACCACTGCCTTGATTTTTGTATCCAGATAAGGCCTACCATAGTTAATTTTGCACCTGATAATACAAATATTCACCTTTGTTGTCATCCCTATGGTACATAGAGAGAGAGCCATAATATACACTCGACTATAGACTACACATCATTCTTCAGTGTTCAAAAACAGCAGTGCTTGAAATAGAAGGCTTCTCAGCCCACTAAAATCCTTGGAGAGACCTGGATTCTTTGCAGTTTATAATTTGTTTTAATTTTGAGAATTTTAAGAAACCTTCACTGTAATGCAGTACACTAAATGCCCATTATGCTATTAAACTATAGTGATCTCATTAAAGGACCGATGTACCAAACTACATTAACATGCGTATTAACAGAAGACGTGAATGAGATGCAGATGAGGCATGGGTTTCCACAGATGGCAAATTATGCTGCTAATGTGGACAGTAACGCGAAATCTTAACCACACCGCCTTGAATTGTAATTATGTTCTTGGCTTTAATGTGTTTAATTTGTGTTGCATTATGTGTGTTTAGTCATGCAGACTTTTGCATGAGCTGCTTTGCATTCTTTTGCATCTCATGCAAGCTAGCTTATACATGTTAGCACTGTTAACGCATATTAACTGCTTGCAATGGATAACTGCAGGCATCAGTGTTTATGTTGCCATGCTTTTGCACATTGACCCTTGAATCAGTAGTCAGGTGCTCATGGAATGGCTGTGAGCTCTCTCCATTAAGAATGACAATACATCTAGTAATTAAGTGTGATGCATATGATCAAATCTCCTACCTAAAATGCTTAACAAATATGAACACATTACTATACAATCAGTACTTCTTTGTAGATTTTTATTGAGGTCCATATTCAAAAGGGTTTATACAGCTAAGTTCAGGACTTAACCAGATAAACCCCCAGTGATAATATCCTCCCCCGCTGAATGGCTTAGAATTAGCCGGGTAAAAAGGGCAGAGCAGGGGCGTTCCGGGGTGTGGGAAATAAATTTACTCAGCTACGACTGAATATAGACACTGGCAGGTAAAGTTATCTGCCTAACTCTGTACAGCAAAAATAGTCCTAAAGATTGATGGATAAATGCCAAATCCTCTCTTCCCCCCCCCACACACACACATGCATATATTACAGAAGTGGTAGAGCAGCCACAGAGGAGCCTGCTTCCTCTTGATCCTCTCCCACCCTCTAAATACACCCTTAACCTCTGAACTTCCTATCACTAAACCCCCAAAAGGGTTAGTGAAAGCCAGCGGGAGGAGAAACTTCTCTCTCTTGCTGGCTTGAAAAAAAAAAAAAAAAAAGCAGAATAGCTGAGGACTGTACTGGCATTTAATATTCCTTTATTAACTTTGATCGTCAATGCTGGGACCAATTCCCTTTTCAGGATGCTACTTAAAATTTGGGAGGGAGAAGGGTTCCTCTGCGGCTGCAGCTCAGCTTCTGAAATTTGGGGTTTTAAACCTATTTTCAGTTAAGCCAGCTAAGCAGCAGAGTTAACGACGGATAAACTTTTATCCGGGTAACGTCAGCCAAGCGTATTCAGTGGGAGATCCGTCCCGCTGAATATATTTGGCTGACGTTACCCGGATAACTTTGGTCGGCTTACTGACCCGGTGGGTTTATTTTCCTCCACTTTTAAAAACGGGAGTGATTACAAAGTTTTTTTATTTCTGTCTTCTGTTCTTTGTATTTACGTTATAAATGGAATTCAAAAACAGTGACCAAATTGCATCCTATTTATTCTTTTCTGCTGGCAGTCGGTTTTTCCATTGATTTGATATAGCCCCAGATTTTTGCTTTACTTGGCAGCTAATTGCTTTTTTTTTTCCGTTTGCGGCGATCATACTTTCCACTGCCAGCGCTGGAGTGATTAATTTGGATTGAGAGACAGCTCTGTCAGTTACAGGATTTGCTTGTTGCTTTAATTTGCTTTAAGTACTTCTGGAGAAGCGCATTCCTTCCTGGCCACTTCCTCCTCTCCAGCACCTCGCTGAGTCACTTTTGTTTTTGCTAGCGTGCGTGGCGGTGTATGTTCCACTCCTCCCGTGTAAAATTCTGTAACTCTTTTTAAGGAATGGCACATAAATCGGCGCACAGTTCTATCGTTTCAAAGTTGGCAGTTTCAACTACTTAGAAACTAAATGGTTTACTCTTTAAATGCAAAAGGGGGGAGGCAAGGGGGGGCCCAGAGCTTTTCGTTGCCGGCAGGGAGCCCCGTGCGGCAAGGCAGGGTGACTTCAGATGGACTCGGACCAAAGCTTGAGGCATGCAAGCAGAAAGCGCCAAAGTCAGCCCCACAGCTGATAGGGCCAGGTTAAATAGAGATTAAACAGCAACTTTACCTACCATTTAATATTCTTAGTAATGATCCTCCTTTATCTTGTATTGGTGGCATGAATGGGCAGAAATTTTTTTTTTTTTAACTTACCAAAGGAATACGGTAAAGCAATAAATCTTAAAACCCTTTTCCCCTCTTTTCCCTAATCTTGAGCTTCCAAAGGGCTGCAAATCCAGCTGCTGTGGAATTTGACACACAGCCACTGTTTGAACAGAAGTAGTTCAGTTGCTGCTTTTCGAACAGGTAACATTAGGACAAGAGATCCCCAGGAGCTTCTTTGGTGCTGAGGCTCAGGCTGAGTCTCTGCTCAGGGGTCGCCAGGAAAGAAGTGGGTTGTTGATACAGCAGTATTGAGCGGGAAATGTCTGCCACTGAATTCCTCTTTCCAGCAAATGCTCCGCTGCACTGTGAGTGTGACGGGATATTAGGAGATAGTACGGTGTGTGTAAAGCCTTATCTGTTTGTGGCAACCAAATTATGTCCTGGAGCACATAGTATGGAATATAATGCTCTACGATTTGAATCCGTGCTTTCTTACAAAGGGTATGAACAAAAAAAAATACCTCCAGACAGGCGGTTTAATCTGACCTGCCCTTTAATCTAGTTTTCTACAACACTGTTCTTGAAATTCTTGGTGTTTTGTTATCTCAGAAACCCCCTAAAACCATTTTTTTGCACCCTTTTTGAATCTCCATTGAAACTGCAATGGGTAACGTTCCAACCGACTCCCTCACAGGCTTCCTGCTTTGGATACATTTAAAAAGTTTTTATGAGTTTTTGCCGCCTCTGGCCAACTTCTTTTCAAATTCTCTCTTAGCCCTCTCAATCTTCATAACTGCATTCTACACATCTTCCAAAGTGATATTACTGGGGGTAGGAATTGACAATTCAACCATGATTGAAGTTCAGTAGCTTAGGCACAGGTACGGGTTTCTCAACCAAATTGGCCTTCACCCGAGGAGGGCTTGCTCCTCAATGATTCAGTGCTCCCGCAGTTCTCATTGCTCCCAAGGCATTGAGTGCCTTCATATTGGAGGCCTTTCCGGCCCAGACAAAGTGCTCTAGTATTTGGGCTAGAGATTGCGGTGGACCTCAGTTGATCCTGGAGTTAGAATGATTTTCTCAGGCACAATAGATACAAAGGATATATTAATCCCAAGGAATGCATGCAGTGCTTTCTCAGATAAAGAAAAGGTCTGTGGGTGCTGGTGGGGAGCATTCATGGGACTTAGAACATCTTCCCTGACATAGGAGCAAGTATGGGGGTGTAAGTACTAACTCTTCCCTATAATATGCGCAGAAAGGTCTATGGTTTTCTTAACATTATCTGAAGCCTGTCTCTCTGGGACAAACTCTGTCTGATTTTTACATATAACGCAGGGAAGGTATCGCCCCCAACTTCCTCACCCAGTACTTTAGCATAATGTTACAATGATTCTGACTCATAGGAGCCATATGTAACAGGGTACGTATCTTCTTTGCGCATTACTTGAAATTATTGCATTTCCTGTTGTATCTCATAGTGATTCATCTTCCAATGTGTAAAATATTTTTTGCCTATCTAGGTACCTAGGTCTTTGCCAGTTTGTTTTAGTTTGCCACTGGACTTTTGCCAGATTTTATAATTTGATAGTGTTTCAACTTTCTCTTGTGAGGAAATTGCTGATTTCAGTTCCATGTATTCATGAATCTACGTATGGAATACATAATTTTCCAATTTTGATATGGTTTGTCCCAATGCATTATCTTATTAAAATGCAAAGGCTTTATTTAATTTATTTAAAAGTTTGGGTATCCATGTCATGACTACAGTTGAACAGCTGTTTAAATCCTACCTCCTCCTTATGTGCGTTTCTACTTCTGTTTCTTTGGTGGAAATTGAATCTGTCATTAGGGACACACCTTCCACCCTAGCAGACCTCTGCAGCAGCTGTTATCTGGTTGTGAAAACCACTTGTTCTTTTTAAAATAGTTTTATTTTTCCCCCATCTTCTGGGGGTTATAATTAAGGGTCATTTTGTTTTTCCTATGCGTCTGTCTTTATGACATCCGTGTAGATGAAAAGCCAGCAGTCTGCTGCACGTATTGGATTTATCACCCGCCTTTTTTGAATACAAAATTCACTGAGGTTTACAGTACATTAAAAAGAACATGTGAGGAAAGGTCATTGGCAGCTTTACAAACAGAAATTGTATATCAAACTTACAAAGCAACAAAACTCATTTAAACTTGGCAATAAAAAGATGCACTTTCAGACTAAACTTTAGATTAGTAAACACTAACAAGGCGCTACACTGACACAATAGATGTATTAGTGTTTACTCAGATAATAAATAATATTGCAGCAAAGTGTTTGTAGCTGCATATTTAGGTGATGCCAGGAAGTGTCCACGTTCTTATACCAAACTTAACCTGCATGGAGGGGAAATGTGTGTTTGTAGCACAGCTGGCTTGTGTATGTGCCTGCACTGTCTTATAGTCTGGGCTGAAACTGGCTGACTTAGGTAGTGCTCTGTAGTGTAATTAATGTCTAGGCATGGAAAAATATAAAATAAGATGAGCAAACAACTCACTTTGTGATAGAGCCTGTGGCCTTCCCAGCAGAGGCGGAGTAAAGGGGGAGAACAGGATTCTTGGAGATAACTATCCTGACTACGAGAGTGAGAAGGGCAAATAGAAGCATTGTGTGTGGTAGATGGGAGAAGAATAATAGCAAGAGAGAAATCTGGGTCATAGAGAGGCAGCAGGTTTACCGCACAGGGACACAGACAATATAGAAACATAGAACACCAGGCTCATCAGGGGCGCTGAAATCATTGCTATTTTTCTGCACATTTTTTTTTTTTAGCGCACACAGCAAAAGCAGGCACCTCCGCAGGATGTAATAAGGGGAATGCATGCAAATGAGACGTGCAAAAATAAAACCCGCGGAATACCTAACACACGTGCCAATACCAGCAAAAAAAAAAAGCCCCAATGCAGAAAGCTGCGGAAAAACGGGCACTAATGGAAATGAGTCTGTAACATTTTTCCAACTGTTTCAAGTTACTACTATTAGAAAATAAATTTTCATCTCCTACCGCTTTGGTCCTTTACTGCATTGCTTGCATTAATTTGTGTGGTGGTGTGTCCATGCAGTCTTTTCCCTTACTAGCCGCTCAGCATGGATCAGCCCTGCCAGGAAAGAGCAGGAGCTGGAACGGATAGACTGGTGATCTCCGGTGGCTACAGTCATGCGCCAACCCCTCCCGGAGCCACAGCATCGCTGGGACTGGGACCAAAAGCTGCCAGAGCGGTAGGAGCGATCACAGTCAGCAAGCCCAGGCTCTTCCAGACAGGTGCTTTCACTTATCTCCTGCCCTGACCTAGGTGCTAAAAAGCCTGCTTAAAAAATACCCGCACTAACTGTTCTCCCTGCTAGTGCGTCTCCCCTGTATAGCCTGTGCATGGATGATTGCCTCCTGTGCATGGATGATTGCCTCCTGTACCTTCACAAAACCTGCCACCGTTTTTTGTTTTGTTTTTTTTTTCGCTTGGGTTGGTTCATGAGTTTTGTCCACTCTGAATGTGTTATCACATGCGTAAGATCAGTGTGGGGAAAACCTGTGCACTTCTGCTGGAAAACAAAGGGCGAATCGTATTGGGATAGACATTCGAAAAACCAGGCCTGAGCCCCTGTCTCATGATAAAATGGAATGTAGATTTAATTACTCGCCTCTTGAAACACAAGCTCCAGGTGAGATACAAATTGAAGTACAGTTCACAGGTCCCTGCTCCAGAGAGATCACAATCTAAGTTGGCAATGGAGGGTGAAGTGACTTGCCCAAGGTCACAAGGAGCCTCGGTGGGAGATGCAGTTAGGTTGGTAAAATGAGGGCAGTCCGATTGAAGACAGACTTGGCATAAAGACTGGAAAAACTAACAAGAATATGGAGAGGGGGAAAAAAAGAAGAAAGAGAATATGGAAGGTGGGATGATGATAGCAGTGTGCATGGTACCAGTACTGAAGGTAGTGGCCCAGGATACGCAAGTAAAGCATGGGGGAGAGGGGGTAAGTAGAGAAGGAGGCACACACACAGATGGGATAAACCATGGTTCACAAAACAAGCTGGCAGTAAAAGATGTCAGGAAAAAGAGATGGAGATTCTGTATAGGAGCAAAATAGGGGGAACAGAAGGCAGTAAGGCAATGCCCGGGCAGGAGAAACATAAGCAGACAGTGAGATGAGCGGTCACATGATTGGTCATCAGTGTTATAACAGTACATTGGTCATAAAGCTTCCCCTAGGTGACTCGTGCACCCTCAAAGTTAACAGTGAATAACGTTTCCATTAAGAAATGTATTCGGAATGGTTGATTGTCGGTACTTTGCTGTATCTGTGTACTCTAAAGCTCAGGTTTATTTAGGTGGTAAATCTGTTATATAAAAAAAGAAGAATTGTTTCGATTGCACCTCAGGTTATCAAAAACTGTGGCACTCCTGGGGATTTTGGCCGCCTTTGAAGCCCCAGCCATTTGCCCTGGGTCTTGTCTGCCTCGGTACTGACCGTTGCACGCAGGACACTGAGCTGGACCCTACTAGTCAGAAAAGACAAGAGTCAGAAAGTTTAAGATGAATGGTTTAAAAAAAACATTTTCGTAACAGCAAACAGAACATGGATTATGAAATGTGTTTGGGGGGGGGGGGAGGGGAGAGGTGAAGAGGAGTTAATTTGGAAAGTGTTTCCTATTTGTAATTCTGAAGAGTTGGTAGGTGTGCTATTTTGCAAACTTTAGTATTGTATTGCTCTAGTCACAATGACAAATACCACCTTGCCACATTATTAAAACATTTTCATTTCTTGGGAGTTGGGTAGCTTCATGTAGACAAGCTAGTATTTCATTTTCAGTGTCTGAAACATGTGAAATGTTCGTTATTGCCTCAGTCAGCAGACCAGGAGGCTTGTGCAGGTAATAAACTCGGCATACTGCTTTTTGGTTTAAATCTGTCACTGATGCACTCACACTATAAAATGGTGTGGGAATAGTTTTTCACACTGTAAATGGCACCATGTCACACTCTGTAACTGACCACAAAAGGGTGGCAGGTTAGCGCGGAAGTACAAACTCACAAGACTTTAGCTGGCGGCAGCAAGGAAACAGCTTGGTCTTGAGTGACTTTTATATTCTGCTGTGGCCCAAAGATTAGATAGTGGTAGACTGTAGATAGGTCAGCGGCTTAAAGTTTATGTAATTGCTTACTTTTCTCTTAGGCTAGTTTTTTTGGCCTTTTGTTCCCTCTCCCCACCCCATAATGTTCAACCTCATACTCTGCTATCCAATACTTCATCTCTGGTGGGGTTTTGTTTTTGTTTTTATACTTCAGTGTGCCTTATTTTGAGGTGATTCCCCCTATGTCTGATATTACTTTTGAGCAGAGGTTCCTTTAAAAAATGTTCAACACGTCCACCGCTGCTGCTATCTTATTGATGAACACCTTTTCTTACATATGCATCTGCAGTGCAGCAATATAGGAAGCCAGGACATACACTTCTCCCAGCATCTGCCCTTTTACAATAACAAATGCAATAAATACACAGACCCCAAAATGGGATCAAATAGGCCACAGCTTTATTTACATAACAACCAGATGCCCGAGCTCAACAGAAGCAGGAAATCAATAGCCCACACAGTGAACATCCGCCACCAACCAGCAAGATGAACATCGCCAGGCCACCCGACGTGACAATTTATCAGCATTGCACAAAACCACTCCCACGGTCCCTGCCACCACCCAGCTAGGAGCCGTGCATGCAAACCCCCACCACAGCCCAGCAAGGAGCTGCACGTGGGACAACTGCACCCAGTTGTACCCACTGAAGATCCAGACCTGAGCACTGTCAGGTCAAGCAACCATTCAGCACAAGGCTGAACCCCAACTGGCTCGGGCAGCCCGCCACAGGCACAGGTGGGAACTATCCTGTGACCCCCAAAGATGTGGCCAAGATCCCTAACAGAGCAAATCTTCCAAGGCCTCCTGAAATGCATTCAGAAACAAATCCAAACCAGTGAAAGACAGGTGCCCATCATCTTGGAACAAACTCCAATCCAAATCCCAGGACCACTCGTGTCTGATATGCCGACACCCCCCCCCCTCCCCCCAATACAGCCAGCCAAGAACCAATCTGCTGATTGGCCTTAGCTCGGCTATGCTTTCAGATTCTCTTGTCCATCTCTGCAGGCCTTGGAATTATGTCAGACCAGCAAATTACAGCAACAGGTAACAACACAGAAATGGACATTAAATCCTTCCTGACCATGTTGATGAATTTGCGCCCTGGCATCATCAACATGTGGTTGACCAAAATGCACCCGCCCACGATGCAAACAATGGATCAATTCATCCCAATGCATCCCTCTGCGCCCCAGCCAATGGTCAATCGCATCATGCTGAGATAAGAGCAGCTGGCCCCGTTGGGACACTTGCAAGCATGCATATATGCCCACACAACATACGAATGTGCAACAATCCATGCACAGCCACTAGCATGCAGAACCTGCAAAGAGAACACAATTAGTGACAACAAAGACATAAAAAAGATCCTGGATGCACGTATCCTTCAGAGGCATCAGACTTCCACCATCCAATCCTCTGAATCACGCCACCAGAGAAACCTGAGAGGGCCATTGACATTGCACTTCCAATTCTGAATGAATGAGTCCCAAATCAACTCACATACAAACTGAGAGCAGATAACCCCAACCACAACACCATCTCAAACTATTTGGTCAAAGTCCGAAGATCGGAGTGAATTAAAAGTCTCGAGCCACCCACCAGCTGAATCCTACTAAAAGAAATGGAATTGGCAACTGTTCAAGTACGTAAACCCGGAGCCGCTCGCAGAACCACCGAAGCGCCCTTACCCCCTTGATCCGTTTTATACCTAGGGACATGAAGGATGAGAGAATTGCTATTCAAGATCACATGCTGGTTAATAAACCTGAAGACTCTGCCCCAATAGTAGCCCTAGCCATGAGCTTGCTAATCCGAAATGCTCCAAATAAATGCAAGCAGCAAAGCTAAACAGAACAGACAACATGCATACTGTGACACACAAATACTCGACAGCACATTCCATAACCAGAGCTGGGTTAAGCATCTTTTTATTAATTAATTAATTAATTTATGCATTTCAATTAATATATAAGCATTTATTTTAAAAAAATGGAAAAGGGATCATAATGAAGAAAACAGGAAACAGCATAAGTACTGGCAAGTCAGCTGCAAAGCATTGATAAGGAAGGCAAAGAGAGAATTTGAAAAGAAGCTTGCCATGGAAGCAAAAAATCATAATAAACTTTTTCAGGTACATTCAAGGTAAAAAGCCTGCAAGGGAGTCAGTTTGAGCCATTAGATGATCAAGGGGTAAAAGGAGCA
The DNA here is from genome assembly GCF_901001135.1 of Rhinatrema bivittatum. Taxonomy (NCBI): domain Eukaryota; kingdom Metazoa; phylum Chordata; class Amphibia; order Gymnophiona; family Rhinatrematidae; genus Rhinatrema; species Rhinatrema bivittatum. The sequence continues at coordinate 270,490,432 of NC_042615.1, read as the reverse complement.
CTTAGGATGACAAAGGATGACAAAGCCATAGCAGAGAGACTATAAATGACCTGAGGAAGATCTAAGAGATATATGCATGCCAGAAATGATATTCAGAGGTGATGACTCAGAGGAACTGAAACAAATCTCAGTGAACCTGAAAGATGTACTAGGGCAAATTGACAAACTAAAGAGTAGCAAATCACCCGAACCAGATGATATACATCCCAGAGTACTGAAAGAACTGAGAAATGAAATTGCAGACCTGCTATTGGAAATTTGTAAATCATCAATAACATCATCTATGGTACCTGAAGACTGGAAGGTTACCAATGTAATGCCAATTTTTAAAAAGGGATCAAGGGGTGATCAAGGAAATTAGACCAGTGAGACTGACATATATCTGTGGCAGGCAAAATGGTAGAAACTACCATAAAGAACAAAATTGCTGAACATATAGATAAACATAGTTTGATGGGACAAAGCCAACATGGATTTAGCTAAGGGGGAAATCTTGCCTCACCAATTTGCTACATTTTTTTTGAAGGCATAAATAAATATGTGGATAGTTTGCCAGTAACATAGAAGCATAGAAAGGATGGCAGAAAAAGACCAAACGGCCCATCTAGTCTGCCCAGCAAGCTCGCATACGTATCAGTTTCACAGACCACCAAGATCAGGGCCCTTGTTAATTACTGTTTGATTCCAATTTCAAAGGTGATGACTCAGAGGAACTGAAACAAATAGTTATCTGGATTTTCAGAAAATATTTGACAAAGTCCCTCATGAGAGACTTCTTGGGAAATTAGAAAGTCACGGGATAAGTAGCAGTGTCCTATTGTGGATTGCCAACTGGTTAAAATACAGAAAACAGAGAATAAGGCTAAATGGTAAATTTTTCCAGTGGAAAAAGGTGAACAGTGGCATGCCCCAAGGATCTGTTCTGGGACTGATGCTTTTTAATATATTTATAAGTGACCTAGAAGTGGGAACAAGTGAGGTGATCAAATTTGCTGATGACACAAAATTATTCAAAGTTGTCAAATTGAAAGAGGATTGTGAGAAATTGTAAGAGGACATTGCAAAACTGGGAGAATGAAATATATCAAAAACTGATTACCATGTGGTGTTAACAAACATCAAAAAATGGAAAACTACACGTTAGGAAACTGGGAGAATGGGCATGCAAATGAAATTTAATGTGGACAAGTGCAAATTGATGCACTTCAGGAAGAGTAACCCAAATTTATAGCTACAAAATGCAAGGTTCTACATTAGGAGTCACCACTCAGGAAAAGGATGTGTCGTCATTGAAAATACGTTGAAATCTTCTCATTGTGCAGCAGCCGCTGAGAAAGCAAATAGCTAGCGATTATTAGGAAAGGAATGGAGAATAAAATGGAGCATTACAGAGGTATTATGACTTTTTCCATTTTGTTCTTCTCCATTTCTTAGTAATTCCTAATATTCAGTTTGCTTTTTTGACTGTTGCCGCACACTGAACTGAGGATTTCAAAGTATTATCCACGATAACACCCTGACCCTTTTCCTGGGAGGTAACTCTCCTAATATGAAACCTAAGATTGTGTAATTAACTACAGTGCATTACTTTTCCCTATGTGCATCACTTTGAACTTGTCCTCATTAAATTGCATCTGCCATTTGGATGCCCAGTCTCGCAAGGTCCTCTTGCAATTTCTCACAATCTTCATGATTTAACAACTTTAAATAATTTTGTGTTAGCAGCAAATTTGATTACTCATTCATTGTTCCCATCTCTGTCATTTATAAATATGTTAAAACTCAGTGGTCTGAGTGTAGAACCCTGAGGCACCCCACTATTCACCTTTCTCTATTGAGAAAATTGACCATTTAGACACACTTTTTTTTCATCTTTTAACAAGTCCTGAATCCACAAAAGAACATTGCCTCCTATCTATTTGCTTTTATTTAATTTCCTCAAGAATCTCTCATGAGGTACTTTGTCAAACACTTTCTGAAAATCCAGATACACTATATCAACTAGCTCACCTTTATCCACATGTCTATTCACTGTTTCACAAAACTGTAGCAGATTGGTGAGACAAGACTTCCTTTGGCTAAATCCATGTTGGCTTTTGTCCCATTAAACTATGTCTGTCTATATGTTCCATAATTTTGTTCTTTATAATAGTTTTTCAACCATTTTTCCTGGCCCAGAGGTGATGTTAGACTTGTTGGTCTGTAGTTTCCTGGATCACCCCTGGAACCCTTTCTAAAAACTGGGGTTATGTTGGCAACCCCCCAATTTTCAGATACCATAACTGATTTTAATGATAGTTTACAGGTCTGCAATTTTCTTTTTTTTCTTTTTTTTTTTTTTTAAGCAGTCTGGGATTTATACCATCTGATCCAGGTGATTTGCTACTTTTTAGTTTGTCAGTTTGCCCTAGTACATCTTCCAGGTTTACTGAGATTTGTGTGTTCCTCTGAATCATCACCTTTAAATATTATTTCTGGCATGGGTATCTCTCTACAAAATCAAAAACTCAGAAGTAACTCCTCTCTAAATCCAATACCAAAACAACCACTAGAGAGGGAAAAAACTCTTAAGTTCTTTACTACTCTGATTATTTAAACAATCACTCAGATAAGGAAGACAGTATAAGAACAGAGTGCTTAATTTATAATCCACTGTCTCTTGCCCACAATGGGCCCCAGGCAGTATCAGCCTTATAAGCATTTTAAATGTAATCATTTGCTGTCTCCTCATGGGCTGCTTTTATCTACTATTATTTTTATTTTGTTAAATTATTTACTTAAATACCAACAGCACATCTATCAAAATTTCTTGTGAATATATTAAAATCAAAATACTTAGCTCAAACTCAAGCGTTCAGTACTTTCACCCATTCAAAAGGTTGCCCAACATGGACCATGTTTCGGCCAACAGGCCTTCATCAGGGGAAACTTTATCAATTATACCTGACTAGACGCCATCAACAAAACTCTCACATTCTTAAATTAAACCAAAAACAAAACACATTACTATACACAACCCGCAATCATACTCTTCCAAATTCAATATCATGGGTTTTCTTCCACTTTGTTTCAATATATCTTTTTTAGAACTCACCAAGGTAGTTGACAGTCTCTCCCAAAGACCCTTGACAAAATAATGGCGCCACAACATTGAAGGAAACAAACCATAAGTTTCCTGTGATTTAAAACCCCACCTGAGTGACATCACCGGAAACTCTCAGCCCCTACATGTCAATCAAAATTGCGTTCAAATCAACAGCACTCTTTTCAAAAAATCAGACCAATCAATTTCTTTATTCAAACCTTTAGGGGCTACGGTATCAAAATAGTATATCCATTTTTGTTCACGCTGTAACAAATAGTTGTCAAAGTCCCCTCCACATCCAAAACTTTTAGGTTGTTCTCTTACTGCAAATATCAAGTCTGTGAAACTGTGTCCCTTTGTGAGACAATGTTGCACTAAAGGCGCTTCGAGTCGACTCCTCCCGATTGCACTGTGGTATTGAATGAGACTAGTCCTTAAACGTTTCTTTTACCTATGTATAACAGGGGACAAGGACACCAAATACCATATATTACTCCCACAGATGCACAATCCATCAATGAGCATAAACGAAACGTCCCCTTTCTAAAAAAAAAAAAAAAAAAAAAAAAGGAAGTGTCTGGGACGGTTTGAATAATAAATCTGTATTAACCCAACATGCTCGTTTATATGCTCTTTTCAAAATATATGTTGGATAACCTCTCTGTTCAAAAAAATGTTATCATCTCTTTTGCCTTCACCTTGTAATCATATATGTCTGAACATAATCGACGTAACCGCAGAAATTGTCCTACTGATAAATTGGACCGCAAATGCTTCGGATGACAGCTATCATATCGTAAAACTGTATTCCTATCAGTTGGTTTTCGGTAGCTAGTGAACCCAATCCCCAGTTCCTGGATAGTAATAAGTATATCCAAATATGGCAGACTCTTAGTGCTGTATGTTGATATAAAGCTTTAATTAGGATCCTAATATAAAGATTGAAGCAAATAATTCATTTAATCTCTCTGTTCTGGCCTTGTCCTCCCTTAGTGCCCCTTTTATCCGTTGATCATCTAATGATCCGATTGACTCCCTTGGAGGCTTTTTGCTTCAAATGTACCTGAAAAAGTTTTATGAGTTTTTGCTTCTAAGCAAATTTCTTTTCAAATTCTGTCTTTGCCTTCCTTATCAATGCTTTGCACCTAATTTTCCAGTGCTTATGCTTATGTTCTGTTTCCTTCTTTTGGGTCCCGTTAACAATTTTTGAAAGATGTTTTTTTGGCTGGAATAGCCTTTCACATCTTTCAATTATGCAGGCAGTCATTTGGCCTCTCTGATCTGGGCTTCCAAGATGGTATTTTTAAACAACATCCCTGCTTGATGTAAACTCTTCATCTTTGCAGTTGCTCCTTTCAGTTTTTTCCAACCCATTGTTTTCATTTTGAAAGTTAAATGCTATCACAGTTGGTATCCTTAGTATCCTTCCTCCAGTTATCAAATCAAATTTTATCACGTTACAATCACTGTTGCAAAGTAGGGATGAGCATTCATCGGGACATTTGTTTCATTTGTTTCGGCTGTGTGCGCATATCTTGCGATTGGCAAGTACATACACAAAACCGATGTTATGCGCTTACTGAGGTAGGCGCCCATATGTGCACATACCATCGGTTTCGTTCTTATACATTCCAGTTGCGAGATAAGTGCACACAGGCCGAAATGAATGGACTAAAAAGACCTATAAATGCACATCCCTATTGCCAAATAGCCCCGACATCATTACTTCTCATACCAAATCATGTGTTTCACTAAGGATTAGGTCTAAAATAGCTCCCCCTCTTGTCTGTTCTTCTACCAGCTGCTCCATGAAACAGTTATTTATTTCACCTAGAAACTTTCCCTACTTAGCATGTCTTGATGTGACATTTACCCAGTCAATATTTGGGTAATGGAATCACCTGTTATTACTGTGTTGCTAATTTTGTTAGCTTCTCTAATTTCTGTTAGCATTTCATCATCTGTTCATTCTTGCCAGGTGTCTCCTGCTGTTTTATTCTCCTTCTCACATGGAATTTCTATCCATTCTACAGTAATTTTGTTTCCTGCATAACTTTTATCCTATTTGACCCTATGCTGTCTTTAACGTATAGCACCAACCCTCCACTAATTTGATCCATCCTATCATTCAATATAATTTGTACCGTGGTATCACAGTGCCCCACTGATTATCTTCTTTCCACCAGTATTGTAATAGAGGTGCCAAGTAATGACCTTAGTGGTCGGGGGAGGGGGAGGGGGGAGTATGTAGGAGCTGTTTTGTCTCAAGTAGTTTGGTCCTTCTCCGCTTAGAGCCTTGAAGATCAGTGTTTTGAATTTGGTTCTTCAATGTAGTTTGAATTTGGTTCTTCAATGTAGTTTGTGCAGGACTGGTGTGATATGGTTATGCAGCTTGTATCTTTCCATCAGTTGTGCAGCTGAGTTTTAAATGATCTGGAGCTCAGGGAGGGCCCTACTTTTAAGACCCTGGTATAGAGCTTTACAGTGATAACATGGTTGCTATCATTGAGAGGGTAGCGTCTACATAGGTTGTGAGGTTGGAAGAGGCAACTCTTTATTGTCACCTGAAGCATGGTTAGTTACGAATCCAGTAGTCTCCTGAGTTCTTTTCCTGTGTATTTAACGGGAGCTCATAGGATCTGAAAGGGATTTTAAGATCAGGGATTTGTCTATGCGTGTTATATATCCATATAATCTCTGTTTTGTTTGAATTTAGATGGAGTTTGTTTTTAGTCCTGCCTTGGATGATGGCTGTAAGACATGTATTCTTATATAGCTGTTTGTAGATTCAGGTCTATTGGCAGTACAAGATGGACTTTGTCTGTGTAGATGTGTGCTTTTACATCTAACGTTTGGATCAGCTGTGGTTTTGTGAAACCAGACTGGTAAGTGTTCAACCAGTTTTTCTCTGTCAGTCAGTCATTTAGTCTAGTTCATATTCTTTTCCGTACTGCTTTCCCTAGAACGAGGATGTTAGCTTCAGAGCAGTATTTTCCAGTTTGTTTGGATCCAGGCTAGCTTTTTTTTTCTTAAGCAAAGGTCGAACCACTGCTTTTTAAAAAAAAAAATTTTATAAAGATCTTTGGGAAGCAATCCCTCAGACATGGGAGGAGTTTACAATTTTGCATGCCCAGGTTTTTGAGGCCTTGAGTAACGTGGATGGACACGATGTCGAGAGTGCAGATTGCTGGGCATAGGGAGGTCTTTCAAGAGCATCTTCATTGATTGGGGGTAAATGACTCCCAGATGTCTAGTGTACTTATTTGGGGGAAAGCGGATAAACTTGTTTTCATAGTGTTGACAGCGGTCCTTGATCTTGTTTTTGAAGAACGATATAAAGTCATCTGATGTTAAAATAGATTGTGAGGTATTATGATTCTGCTGAAATAGAGGTTGTAGCAACCTCTATTTCAGCTGCTGAAATAGAGGTTGTAGCAAGTCTATCAAATAGTTTTTTGGTTGGGTTTGAAGATTGTTCAGTGCATTGTGAGAAGCATCCTTTTTTTTTTGCTTTGTCTCAGAGGCTTGTGGTAGATTGTCGTTTATATTTTGTTCGTTTATATTGTCGTTTAGATTGTTCGTTTATATTTTGACTTTCTCTAAGAATGTTTTGTGCCATTTTCTCTCCACTCTGACCTTATCTTTATAGAGCTTGCGGTTCTTCAGCGTACCATTGTGAAAGGGGGGGGCATACATTTAAAAATAAAAAGTTTTTTTTGTGGGGCAGTTTTGTCCAGGACATTTGATAGGTTTTGCATTGGGTACCTTTTCACCCTTTAGGAGGGAACTCCAGTGCATTTAACAGGTTTTTGGGGATCCGGTATTTCTTGTTTCAAATCACTTTTAAGGATCTTGCCTTGTCTGCCTATTTAAAGTCATTGCATAGTGAGAAGTTGATTGGTCAGATAATGAGGCATGTTATCATCATGCTATCTTTATAATGTTCTGTGTTTTCCTCCCCCATGTAAAAAGTGTTGTTTGAGCCAGACTCATACCACCAAATCTTGTTGTTCAGAGTCAGAACTGGGTGTGCGCAGTGGGGAACCCCATGCCTCCGGGAGAAACACTTGCTGTGTTATAGAAATAACTTGGCACTCTTCTGTGGCAGCAGGGAAAAAAACTGCAGCTGAAGTGGAAGCTGGAGGTCACTGCTGGCTCCGACCTGCAATTGTGAGGGCAGTTTTTCAATAGCTTTGGAAATTGCCCTCTCTATGTGTTCAGTTTAGATCAGTAAGCATTATTTAATATTAAGGTTTATACATTATAAATGATTCTGGATTGCTTATCATTTCTTTTGTTATGGCATCTAACTGCATGCAAAAATTAGAGAGAGGTGTGGCGGGGGGGGGGGGGAGGGGATTGGTCTCACGAAACTTTGAGACTGAAAAGGGATGTGTGCTCCAAGAAAGGTTAGGGACTCCTCCCCCAGAACATCAAATTCCATTGGAGTGACCATTTTTCACTGGATGTCCTCTTTAAAAAGTTTATGTGGGTTGTTTTTTTTATGCAGTCTAAATTTCAGCTTATTTGATACGTGAAATAATGCCTTTCAATATGTCTGGTTACTAGATGCACAATCCCCCAAAATGCCCACCTGTGTTGTGTAACAGAATGCAATGTCTGGTATTATTGCTTGGATGTAGAAGACTCTTATTATCTGTTAGCAGTTAAAACATAGAAAATCGTTTTTTTTTCTTTTAGATTGCTGAGCCATTTGAAGTTAAAAATGACAGCTGAAGTTAGAAACTTGAAAAATTGTAGGGGCAAGCATCCAAACTACTGAAAGGTTTGGAGAAACTGCTCTATAGAATGATTTGTGCAGCTGGGAATGTTTTCACATGGCCCCACTTGATAACAAATGGGCTGTAAGCCAACTAATAAAAAAAATTAAAAAAAAAAAAGTTTGCCACAAAATGTAATTCCTGTAATATAATAATAATTACACTGAAGTTTGTTGCAACAGGCTTGTTAAGGAATTTGCAATGGAGATCTTTTTGTTAAATGTTAAGAATTGTTTCTACACCCTCCCTACCTGCTAAAATATCACGAGTAGGAGGAGTGAATCATAGGGGTTCCCTGCATCTTCTTAACTTTCATAATGTTCTTAAGATGATTGCCTGATTCAGGGTTGTGGGTTCTTATTTTGGGGTAGCAGAGAGTCCAGTGAATTTTGAACTATTGAAACAAATGTCGAGCGAGAAAATCCTCGATCTTAGGATAGATCAGAATTAGCTTCCTGCCTATCATACATGTGTGTACACAGTTCCATTTCAGAATTAATCAGTCAACAAGAGGCCCTACAAAACTGCATGTACCATTATAACTTAAATTAAGGAATTACTGGAGATCATAAATTTAAAATTGAACTATGCAAATTCAGTTTTTCTTAAGAAATTATGCAAATGAATATATAGGCTGTTTCTGGCAGAAATCTGAATGAAATTGGATGAACGACTCAAAAGATATAGGGGGGGGCATTGTTGACAAATGTTACCACTGGTCTCATGTCCCACTACTGGAGAACCAGCATAATAAATGGCAGTAGAGAATCACTAAGCCCCAATATTATGCTTTTATTATCTGTGTGTCATAAGAATTGCAAACTAAACCACCACAGTGCTGAAAGCAGCTTTCTCACCATCGTCATACCTATAGTGTGGGTTTCCTCAGATGGCCAGCTGTTGGACACCACAACTTGTGATGATTTCCTTCTGGGTTTTCATCAGTTAGACCAAGTCTTTTACTTTTCTCACTGTTTCTTTGTTCTCTTATGTTTATGTCAGAAGCTTTATTTTCTTTGATTGGTACATTCATAATTATAAAATGAGGTTAGCAAGTGATAGGTGAAATACTCCCAGCAGTAACACTAGTTGCATATTTTCCATTCCCTATGTGCCTACTTTGGAATCTTTTTCTGCTCCTTGCTTCTGTGAATTGCATTATCACTAGATAGATCCTTTGAGGAGGATGACTCCTATTGCAACACAAGATTAGTCGCATCTTCCATGTCTTGATATGAAATATGTCCTTTTTTCCTTTGGTGGGCTAGTGTGAGTTCACGTGTCTGTTTCTTAGCTTTAAGCCATTTTCCAAGGGCTAATCTGTGCAGGTTTTTTTCTCTCGGACATTGCTTCTCAGGTTGATTCCATAAAACTATTTATACAGCTGTGAAGTTACCAAGCTGTTAGCAAAGTTTAAGAGTTTCGCTTATAGTATGGTTAAGGGAAGGACAGACACAAAGATATGGTGATCTTAGCTTATGCCTCAAATCTGTCCTGTTGTGGAATTTCTAAATTCAGCAGATCAACAGAATCCAGGCCTGATATCTCACCTGAAACAGGACCTCATCTCATTGTCAGGTTCACCTAGAGATCTGGTCAGGGCCTTGAAAACCAATGTCCTTCTGGCCCAGAGATGTGACTTTTGACAGTGTAAACTGACATCTTTATTCAACTCACTGGTAAACATGTGTTATCTGTTACACAGATAGACATTATCACTGACAGCAGAAGGTCCTAGATTTAATGTGTGTCATCTGCAACAGATTTGTAGAAATGGAGAACATTGTTTGAACAAGCTAATGTATTGTGTATTTAAAAAAAAATATGGTACATGACTTGGAAGGATAACCCTGGCTTAAACTGATCTGTCCTGGAGGGTTACAGAAAACACAAATGAACTTAAACATGTTAGTGTCTATGAGCTGGGTCAGAAACTGTTGGTAAAGGGATGTATATGCTGAGTGCCATTGTCTAATCCTCACCCAATAGAGATTTTGGCTGGTATTCCCCATAATTTTTCAGTTGTCAATGTCAGAGTAAGGCACGTTCATCCAAAGCGCTTCATGGATCCCTTCAGTTTCTGTGGTGCTCATGTGCTGACTTAATGCCAAGGAAGTTAGACTGCGACCCCCATGAATTAATTGGCTGTTAGTTGTCATTCATTCTCTTGCCCATACGTTTTTTAATAGACTATGATCCATTTTTTAAAAATTACGATGTGGTGAAGGAGTTTGGATGTCATCTTCTTTTTCAGCTCTTAGAATTGAGGGTGAGCAGACTGGCCATCTTTTTGTCATTTGTGTGACAGTTTTCCAGCCGAGAGAGTTCAAAGCTTGGTACAATTATTGGTGCTGCAGTACAGTTAATGGATATACAGTAGTTTGAGGGTGGCTGTTAACAGGGAGAAAAAAAATGGGTTTTATGCTAGATCAGTTTACAGTATCAGGTATTGTGAGGGGGGGCGGAGGTTGTTATGCAGAAGGGGTAGCGTTTTACAAATATATAAACAATTTTATGAATGCATGCGGGGGCATGGAGCATTATACACATATATAAAAATTCTACATATACATGTGACAGAAGGGAGTTTGTCAGGTGTAAAACAGATTTTTGGTATTTGGTAGGGTCTGGGAAGGGTGCTTAGTACGGTACAGTTGACCTTTTAGAGTGAGGAAGGTTTTACCCCCACCTCTTCCCAATTATTGCTGTGGGCTGAAGGCTGATTGGAAGAGCCGTGCTTTTAGTAGCTTCTGAAGGCTAGCAGATCAGGGGCTTGTCTAATATCTATTGGCAATATATTGCAGCGTGTTGGCACAGCACCCCGGAAAGTCATCTTCCTGGTGCTGACGAGGTGTAGATCTTTGAGAGTAGGGACTGCCAAGTGGGATTGAGACGGTGAGTGGAGGGGGCAGGATAGGTAGAGAGAGGTGCGTTGCCAATGAGGGCCTTGAGGCTAGAGGTAGGATTTTGAACTTTGTGTGGTAATGAGTAGGAGCCAATGGAGGACCTTTTAACGTGGGCATGATCTGTCATATGTGTTTTTGTAACTAAGCAGTCATGCTGCAATATTTTGTACCAGTTTCAGTCGCTGGTTATTCAAATGTACAAGTTGCAGTAGCCCAGGTAGGAGATCACAGAGGCCAGGATGACTGCTGCAAAAGCCAAGAAGAGGAGGCTGGAGATGATTTGGTGTATTTGAAGAAAATGGCTTTCATCCCTGCTCGTACTGACAGGTTTGAATCTAGTAGAACTCGAAGGTTCTGAACCTGATGGCTGAAGGAGTCTGTTTGAATATTACTTGGCTGCCTAAGCGGGCAGGTTCTGTTTTTCTAATCCACAGTAATTTGCGCTCTCGTTGGGCTTTAGATTCAGCTTGTTTAGCTTGAGCCGGATGGAGATACTAGCCAAGCATTCATTGAGGTTTTTTATTACTTTGTTTGGGTCTGAGCCAAGAGGGGTCACAATTTGGATGCCATCTGTGAAGGACTGGAAGGTGATCTGATGACTTTAATCAGACATGTAGTAAAGCGTATGGGTGAGAAAATAGATCCTTGCGGCACACCTTATGATAGTAGATGGGAGCAAGGTACAACCCAGCCCCAAAAGACAATCTGGAAGCAGTAGTGGAGGAAGGATTTCAGTCACATGAGCGCTAAGCCCATAAGTCCTAGGTCCTTCATGTGCGTGAATAGGATGTCATTGTCTACAGTGTCAAACACAGCTAAGTGGTGCAGGAGAACCAGTACGGCAAGTTCTGTGCAGAGCCTTGGTTCGTCCTCTAGGCTCATTAACCTTTTTGTTAATTGAGCTTGGGATTTACTCCTGCAGAGAAATTTAAACTAACATCAATAGATGCAATATATACTGGATCTGAGAAAGTAGTTTTGAAATGCGATCACAGAATCCTACGTTGTTTTAAATTAAGAAATTAGTTTTATATGGTTAGAAAACACATGAATTTGATTGATATAAATGACAGAAAAAAATAATTACATGGATGCCCTCATGATATCCTGCCATTCATCCTGTCCCATTACTATACACAACTGTCATTTGTTAATTAAACAGAACCAGACATAGCAGATGGAGCCCAAGCACAAAAAGCACCTCTTCCCCAAGTTCGGTACATTATCTTCCACCCTAGATCCCTCAGTTTTCCACCACTAGCATTTGATATTCTAGTGTAGCAAACTACTTCTTTTTTTAATAACTGTATTTTTTCCAGTAATTATGCTGCATTTCTCATATTTTCGTCTCTTCTTTGTTTTTCTTCTGGTTTGTTTTTTTAGTGGTCTTTTGCTGCCTTTTCCCTTTTCTTTCCATGTGTTCTTTAATGTTTAATAGTGTTTAATATAACATTCAACATCAAAGGCAACTGGGTGATTTACAATAAAATATCAATTTTATTTTATATTCCGCTTTTTTAGACACTTGAAAGTGGATTGCATTCAGGCACTGGTATTTCCCTGTCCATAGAGGGTTCTCACAGTCTAAGGCCTAGAGGCACTAAGCCACGATGTTTTATCACAGGAAGGGGTCCCACTATCACGGAGGGGTGTCGCCATGATAGTGGGGCCCCTTCTCTGAAAAAGCATCGCGGGTGTATGGCACACTTTTTCGCAAGCAAACATCGTGGGACAAAAGAACACGGTGCATAGCCCTTATAACGCGATGGCGACCCCAGCCTCTCAGGACTGCCATCACTTAAAGGGCCGCTGGCCCGAAAAAAAAAAAAAAAGTTCAGGCAAATGGGGAGGTAGCAGGGATCAGTACTATCCCCTGTCTCAACCTGGGGCCATCAGTCGAAGCGTCCCAGATACCCCTAAAATATAAAACCAAATATGTAGGCGCATGGCAACGGCCCCCCCTGCCCAAAGACCATCATGGCCCCAGCCACCTCAACCTCTCCAGAGCTTAAAACAAAAAAAAGTGTCTTGGCCTCTTCTGATCCCCCACCCCCTGTCAACAATAGGGTCTCAGTCCACCCCTCCCCCCCTAAGTCAACAATAGGATCCCGAACCCCCCTTCTTACCCACTCAAGTCAAATATGCGTGCCCCGGCCCCACTTGTCTATATCCACCTCTCCCCCCCCACCCAGGAGCCAGAAAATAAGACATAGGGTGCAAGACCACACCCCCAGCCCTGACCCCCACAAACCTTCAAATGGATCCCACATTGAGGATAGCACCATTTTCCAAAATGGCGCCAATGTGACCTTGCCCCTGTCCTTCTTAAAGGAAGAGCTAACTCCTTGCACAGAAGCCCAAGGTTTCTATGTACCTTGCTTGAAACAATAACAATGAACACTCCTTGGGTTTACACAGCTGGTAGGGAGGAGACATGTGGCTGGTGTAAGGTCAGGTCAGTGCCATTTTGGAAAATGGTGCCAACCGGGCCATGTGCAAGAGTGCACCCAGCCCTGATGCAGGTTCAGGGGGTCAGGAGTGGGGGGCCTGCACCTATGTCTTTTATTTTCTGCCTTTCAGGGTGGAGGGGGTGGGTATGGGCGGGTGGGAAGGGGGGCTGGGATCCTATTATTGACTTGGGCGTGGGGATCGGAAGGGGCTGAAATCCAATTTTTTATGTTTTAAGCTTTGGATGGGCGGGGCCATGATGGTCTTTGGAGGGTCTTCGCTATGTGCCTACATGTTAATTTTTTACATTTTGGGCTTGTCAGGGCCACCTCAACTGACAGCCCAGGTTGAGAGAGGGGTCAACACTGACCCCTCTGCTCAACATCCCCGTTTTGCCACAATTTTAAATTTTTATTTTTTTTTTTGCCGCTACTTTAAATGTGAGGTGGAGCCTTGGAACCTGTGTTATGGTCCCAGGCTTCCATCCTCACATTTACCACTTTCCAAAAAGGTGTAGATATTTTGTTGCGGCTGACGACCTTCTCAGTTAGCTGCAATAAAATATTTACATAGGATTGCTATGCATGATCTTCTTTGCGTGCATTTGCATTATTCATACATGCAAAGAAGGTCATTGTAATAGGGATGCCAACCTGGACGGGGAGATGCAAAATATCGTGTATATCGCGTGACATACACCATATAATGCGTATTAGAGCCCTACTGCAGCTTGATGCATCTCCCTGTAAGTTTGTCCAAAGACCATCCATAATTAGGTACTACAACCCAAGAAAGAGATCTAGGCACCATAGTGGATAACACATTGAAATCGTCGGTTCAGTGTGCTGCGGCAGTCAAAAAAGCAAACAGAATGTTGGGAATTATTAGAAAGGGAATGGTGAATAAAATGGAAAATGTCATAATGCCTTTGTATCGCTCCATGGTGAGACTGCACCTTGAATACTGTGTACAATTCTGGTCGCCGTATCTCAAAAAAGATATAATTGCAATGGAGAAGGTACAGAGAAGGGCTACCAAAATGATAAGGGGAATGGAACAGCTCCCCTATGAGGAAAGACTAAAGAGGTTAGGACTTTTCAGCTTGGAGAAGAGATGGCTGAGGGGGGGGGATAGATAGAGGTGTTTAAAATCATGAGAGGTCTAGAACGGGTAAGAACATAAGAAAATGCCATACTGGGTCAGACCAAGGGTCCATCAAGCCCAGCATCCTGCTTCCAACAGTGGCCAATCCAGGCTGGATGGAGATACTAGCCAAGCATTCATTGAGGTTTTTTATTACTTTGTTTGGGTCTGAGCCAAGAGGGGTCACAATTTGGATGCCATCTGTGAAGGACTGGAAGGTGATCTGGGTGTGACAAAGTGAAATCTGGACAGGAAGCAGTAGATCTCCTACGTGCAGCAGGATTTCTGAAGTCAGGAAACAAAATGGATGGCGTGTTACTCTCTCATCCCACTGGAGAGAAGTCCCAGAGGTGGCGAGTCCAGCATGGAGGCAAGCACCTCAGAAGGCAGTTGAGAGGGTCATTTCCAACAGGGGACTATAATACTTGAAGGGTCATGAGACTTCTGCAGGACTATCTTTCTTTTTTGGAGCATCTCATCACTGTTGGACTTCATTTTGCCAGCTATTCAGTGACCTGCAGTTAACGTTGATTATGGTGGTTTACCAAGTTTATCTTATATAGACTATCAAAAGGGAATATTGTGTTTGTGCTATCTTCTTTGCGGTCCTTGGCTATGGGAGGTCGGGGACGATATGACTCTTTGAGCATTGTGTGTGATGTCAGTCCCATGCCCCGGCAACGGGGCGCTCAGGGGGGTGGGGAGATTGGGAGGGGATGGGAAGAGGGAGGGAGGGGGAGGGGTTTGAAATCAGGGATATATTCTTAGTGGCGAAGGGTGAGTATTGGTTTGCATGGCTGGGTAATGGCGGGATAGATATGCCATTGCAACCTCGGCACAGTGCCCTCCGCAATTGGGCTGAGTATCTGAGGTCTACTTCCCCCTGGGGAGGAAGGAGGATAGCAATAAGTCTAAATAAATAGGGTCTCTAGATAACAATGGGTGACCTTAAAATATGCTCCTGGAATGTAAAGGGGCTGAATTCAGGTTTTGAAAGGAAACGTTTACTACAAGATGCTATCAGGGATAAGGTAGACATACTCTTTTGTCAAATACATATTTGAAGGGGAGATATGAAAAACTAATGGTGTCCAATCATTTTCCCACTCAGTATTTCTCTGCTGTTACTAAAGACAATAAGTATGGGGGGGGGGGATTCTTTTCTAAAAAAATCTCTTGCCATTAATGACTGTCTGTTCTACGTGATACAACAGAGAGGTATTTCATTCTCAAATTTATGTTGGATAAATCTTTATACACTCTGGCAAATGTATATGTACCAAACTCCAGACAAGGGCAGTTCCTAGGGAAATTGTCGGCTACCATGAAGCAATGAGTGGAAGGCACACTTTATCATTGGGGGGGATTTCAATATGACCAGGTATTCCTTCTTAGATTCTAGTGGTGGGGGATGGACTGGATCAAATAGGAAAGGGTTAAAGACATTTATGCAGGAGAGGAATCTTATCGATGTCTGGAGATTTACACCCCACAGAACGGAACTACTCCTACTCCAAGGTCCACCAAACATATTCACGAATTGACTTCTTTTTGGTAGACAAGGACCTGATTAATAAGGTGCAGGAAGCTGGGATAGCCCCAATTACGTGGTCCGATCATGCTGCTATATGGCTTCTGCTTACAGGCTTGGGGATGCAGACGGGGGAGAAATATTGGAGACTCAATGAGAGTCTACTCAATGATCCAGGATTATTATACGATTTTGGAAAACGAGATGGCCCAATATTTGTTAGAAAACAATACGGGGGAGGTGTCAGCTACCATGGTTTAGGAATGTTTTAAGGTTGTAGCCAGAGGGAAGTTAATCGCGAGAACCTCCTTTTTGAGAAAAGCGGAGAATTCTCGGAGGGTGGCGTTGCTCCAACAAATTGGCAAGATTGAACTTAGACAAGGTTCACGGCTTCTTTTATGTTTAAGTTCTCAATTGGACCAATTATGTAGGGAATTGCATGAATTGTCCATGAAGGACATCGCCTTTCAGCTGGATAAGGCCAAACAGGAGTTTTTCGAAGTGGATAATAAGGTGGGTCAGTTGCTAGCTTGGAAACTGAAGGTTAGAGTGGCTCACAATCAAATCTTAAAAATCTGCAGTCCGCAAGGGGAATTAGTCACAGATAACGAAGGGATTAGATTCCAATTCACGCAGTTTTATCAACAATTATATACGGGTATGGTGGATATTACACAATCTGCAATTCATGACTACCTAAAAGATATTACCCTACCGCACCTAGAGGAATCTCACCGGGTCAGTCTTAATCATAAAATCGCTGAGCAGGAAGTTAATCAGGCTATAAAGAGTTTAAAACTGGGGAAGGCACCTGGAATCGATGGCTTTTCTGCCGGATTCTATAAGAAATTAAGAATGGTAGTCGCACAACCCCTGGTGGAGGCATTTAATAGCTTATTGGAGGAGGGCTGCTTTACTCCCCATACCAACAAAGCTGGTATTACCATCCTGGCTAAGCCTGGTAGGGATAACACACAGTGCGGGTCCTATAGGCCGATCTCCCTCATCAACATAGACTTGAAACTCTTAGCAAAATTTCTGGCTACGCATTTGTCAGGTAGCATCACAACTGATTCACCCAGATCAAACAGGCTTTGTTCCTGGTCGGTTGGCTGAGGATAATGTGAGGAGGGTGGTAGATATTATCTGGTATGCTCACTCGTCTCAGATTCCTATGATCCTACTCACAGTAGACGCGGAAAAAGCGTTTGATCTTGTTCACTGGGATTATTTGTTTTCAGTCCTAGAGTCCATGGGATTAGGTGGGAATTTTCTTAAATGGATTAAAAGGTTATATGATCATCCCAGCGCCTGTATTAAAGTGAATGGGGGATATTCAAAATCCTTTGGCATTGAGCGGGGCACCCGACAGGGATGTCCTTTGTCTCCCCTCCTCTTCGCTCTATATCTGGAACCCCTAGCTATAAAGATCCGGGAGAATAAGGAGATCCAGGGAGTCCGAGTTGGTGACCAGGAATACACACTTACCATGTTTGCGGACAACATTTTATTTACTATAGCAGAGCCCGTTGATTCATTACAACCATTGATTGATGAGTTTAAGAATTTTAGCGCAGTTGCCAGTTATAAAATGAATATGGACAAGTCCGAACTGTTGAATTTTACCCTTCCTGCCCATCAGTTGAGGCAAGTAAAAGTGACATATCCCTTTAAAATAGTTCACACTGCCTTAAAATACCTTGGAGTGAAAATAAGCTCCAATCTGGATGAGCTATATAGGATTAATTATGAGGGTCTCTGGGGTAAGATTTTGGTGGATCTTCAGGCATGGGAATGCATGGATCTGTCATGGTTAGGTCGTATCTCGACCATTAAAATGAATGTACTTCCTAGGCTGGGATATCTTTTCCAGACCCTACCGATCGAGATCCCAGCAAAAGCATTACACCTGGCAGAGGAAACATTTCCAATTTATTTGAAAAAGACATCATCCCCGAATTAAACACTCAATCATGTACCTTCATAAAGATAGGGGAGGTTTGGGAGTGCCGTGCCTTCAATGGTACTACATCGCTTCACAACTACACCCTGTAATTGATTGGCATACTAAAAGTGTTAGTAAAAGGTGGGTCCAATTGGAAAAAGGCTTTCTGTCCGGGATAGATCCGGCCTCTCAAGTATGGTTAATAAGTACGGCTAGGCAGCTGTTGCTAAAGAGTATTCCAACTGTAGCGTTCACTTTGAAAATTTGGGATCGCTGGAAATCTCAATTGGTGGGAGATAGGAAATACTATCTGAGAACACCGATATTCCTTAATCAGGACTTCTCTCCAGGAATGTCTAAGACAGCCCGGTAGAAGAAGAGTGGATGCTATAGATTTGGGCTTATTTGGCATAGGGGTAAGTTGTTAGAGTTCTCAGAACTAATGCAGAAATATCATCTACCACCATCTGACCACTTCTTTTATTGTCAGATAAGGTCTTATGTTTCACAGAAACTAGTCCAAGCAGATTTGGGCAAGGGTAGGATCTTATTTGAGGGGTTTTTGACTACTCAGATACTACTTCTCGGATCTATGCCCTATTGAATGGGGAAATCTGGGCCGCACCACTACATATCAGGGACTGGGAAGGAGACCTTAAGATAGTCTTGACGCCTGCACAATTGACGAAATGTTTCCTTTCCATTAGGCATAGCTTCGTATCAGCTTCCCTGATAGAACATGGGTATATGATGCTCTACAGGTGGTACATCACACCAGTTAAATTACATTGTTTTTACAGCAACTTGTCTGCGCATTGCTGGAGAGCATGTGGCGGCCTCGGGACTTATCTTCACATGTGGTGGGAGTGCCCCAAACTGGATTCTTATTGGAATGGGGTGATACAGTTGATATCAGAAGTAGCGGGGGTTTGAATTCACAAAGAGCCAGCATTCTTTCTTCTCAATATACCCTTAGCACCGGCAAAATACCCACATAATTATCTTATTCAACAAATAATACTGGCAGCAAGAATGGAAATAGCCTACCATTGGAAACAGGTTGAACCACCACATATGCGACAGGTACATCAGAGATTAACTAAGATCTGCTATTTGAATACACTTACCGCTGTTTGCCACAATCAGTTATTGAAATGTTCTGCTCACTGGCAACCCTGGGAAACTTGGCAATCCCAACATTAAGGTATAACTTAGGCTATAGGTTAGGGTTTGGGGGGGAAGGGAAGGGAGGGAGGGGTTTGCAAACTAATAATGAAAAAAATGTTCTGGTAATGAAACTGAGAAACTTTTATTGTACATTATAGCACTTCATCTTCATGTTGGCTGTTTACAATGTTGTTTATCTCTGGCAGCTTATTGATGCCTGCCAGTTTGCATGCATACTGATGTGTTATTGTAATATGTTACCTTAAAATTATAAAAAAAAAAAAAAAAAATTGAGGAGCCTAATCCCAGAAAAGTCAAATTCCAGGCCATCAGCAGCAGATGGACTTCTGTCTAAATCAGGCACCTTCCCTTTGGGTTGAGCCCTCGAATGCTGGTGGCCAACAAGGCATGACAACTGGGAGAAGCCCGACATGGACAAGGAACAAGAGACCTGAAGCAGTTCCAGAAGCAAGAACGAACCAAAAATCCAGGAACCCAGGAAGGAGAACAAACGAGCAGTGAATGTATAAGCTAAAGATAATGAAGTCTTTTGGATATCGAATCGAAGCGGAGCCAGAGTATGAGGACCAGAAGGTAGGACCAAGCTCTGTCAACTTACTGCTGAGACCGACTCAGTATAAGTACATATCTATACAGAAAACAAGATGGCCACAGGTGGTGGGGAGCCAGAAACACAAAGTTGGGAAGGACTAGATAGACAGTTGAAGTGGCTCACAGCACCACCTGCAGGCTGGAGGAGCACTCTGCAATAGATACAGTTCCTGGGCATCAAACTTGTGCAGAGCCTTGTGTGAAGAAGAAAGCCTTAACCTGTTCACAAAAACTGTAAGATCTAAATCTTGTTGAATCTCTAATACCAAGGCATTTCAAATCATTGGCAAATATGGGTGCTCTGTTTCACATCCCCATCAGGTCTAATTCCATAAGCAAAGGCATACATAAGCTAGATTTATCTGAGGAACTCATGAGGGAAAGATTTTCAGATATCTCACAGCATCCCCCCATAGTGACTTAAAAATCAACAAGATCACTTAGTGTTTAATTTGCCAAGCTGTAGAGAGCCCGTGGTGATCTTTTAGCATAGTGGAAATCTGGTCCCTATAGCCACAACCCATAACATAGGCAGCTAAGTTTCCTACAATCTGTAGGATATGTAGCAGGGTGTTAGGGAGATCTATGTAAATAGCATTACAATAATCCCAGGCAAAACTATAGCTGGCAGAACCGCTTTAAAATCTGAGGGATCAAGGAAAGGCCTCAGCCTTTGCACCAACTTTTATTTATAAAACATAGCTTTGGCAGTTATTTAGACTTCTGTTTTCATCATCAACCTACCATCAATAATCCCCCTAGGTCTTGCACTTCCTGAGAAAAGGGAATGATAACATCCCCCATATGTAAACTTTCTACATCCTTTTACAAAAAGTAATTTATTAATGGCATATTGGTCTTTTTACCATTCATATAAAGTTTGTTACTGTGTAACCAATTCCCCACTGAACACAAACGTTTCAAAATAAGTCTTCCCAGGTTCAAGTACTTACATCAAAGGAAAGAAAAAGCTGGATATTGTCACATAAATTCTGTAACCAACACCAAGCTTATATTTTATCATCTGCCCAATTGGGGACAGATAAATAGGTGGAAAGCTTGTCCCATCTGGTCCATCTTTTTAACAGAAGTCAAGGAAGGATCCCTGTGGATCCCCTATTTTCAGATCTCTTTGGGAATAATCCTCCCCCACGAATATATGCTTTCCATGGTCTGACAGATAAGATTAAAATCACTTTAAAACAGAAGGCCCGTTCTCGGTGTTTCCATGTGGATTAATAGAACCACATGATTCAGGGTGTCAAATGCTGACAATATATCCAGTAGGACTAAAAAATACTACATTATTACCATCTAGCTCCCAAAAAATGTTTTCAGTGCTGTGGCCCCTTTGGAATTGAAAGGGTCCAGGATATTATTTTCCAAAAAATTCCTGCAGCTGAGCAAGTATAGCCTGTTACCTTATTTTGTCCAAAAAAGGGAAGGTTTGAAGTGGCCATAAAATTCCCTGGCAGGACCACATCAAGCCAAAGGATTTTTTTTAATACTGACCATACAATAGGCCTTTTTAAGCATCCTGGAACCACCTGTTTGGACAAGAAGGAATTAATGATAGTTATCAGAATATCACCATAGAGTCCTTAGATGCTTTAACCAGCCAAGAAGGATAGAGGTCAGTAGGGCAACTCCTAGGCTTAATATGGCCCAACAGCTTCGACACACGAGTGGCATCTTCAGTTGTAAAAAATTGCCTCTGGATAAACAACATTGACTCCCAATCCCTCTTCAGCATCTTGTACCAGATTTGTGTCTTTAAAGGAATCACAAATTGCATCAACTTTAGTTAGCAAAGAACTCTGCAAATGTTTTGCAGTGAACTTCAGGATCTTTCTTAATTGTACTCACCCCAGCAGTCAGGTCCTTAATCATCAATATCTTCTATCAATGACCAAATTCCTATTTTATACCTCTTTTAAGACGCTACTGTATAATTTTGACCATCATAATAGGCATCATTGTGTGGTGTTATACAGCCATTATCACTCTGCCTTATATATAATCATAGGTCAGTCCATTGTGTTGGAACTCTATTTTTTCAATTTTTTATGTGCTTCTCTCACCCGTGAAGTTAAAATCTCTTCTGCAATCATATAAATTCTTAATGATTAAAGACACTTATCTTATACATTGATTCCACACGCTGTTTTCTGTTTGCTTTTTGTTTCCACTGCTGTAAACCAACCAAGATTATTCTGCCCGAACATTGCAGCAATGTGAAAATGTCCACACTGCTATCTTCATGCCTGACACTGTACGGTGTTTCGGACTCTGTAATGTCCTTCATCAAGGGCTTGTATCTGCGTCTAAAAAACCACAAACATCACCAAAATTATTCTTCACATTTTAACGTATTTTCCATTTATACAGAGCAGTACTCACTTTTAAGCAGCATGGCGTTTCTCAGCGTATTTTCCTACTCTTCTCTTCCGGTTTCTCTCAAAACTGAAATTTAAACATCCCTCTTCTGGTGACATCACTCTTACGTCACTTCTGCACTACAAAGAATACCACTCGATGGCACTATTCAAACCTGTTGATGACACTGTACGCATCCGAAATATCCACTGCTGTTCACGTAGATTTAATGCAAAATTAGGATCCCCTCCTCTCAAGTTCAAAGGAACGACATCCAAAACGCGCCATTGTAATTGTTGGAATATATAATTTTTCTCCATACAGTGGGCTACCATAGGTGCTAGCATTTTGCCTGCGGTTATGCAGCTGTGGTGTTCAGTTAGACGTACCCGAATAGATTGCTTTGTGCGTCCAATATAATAAAGATCACATGGACATTTTATAAGATAGATAACTCTACATGACATACAGTCCGTATATTGTCGAGCTTTATGTGTGATTCCAAATTTATCTGTCCAATTCGGACCGATTATGGCTTGTTCGCATAATGAACAATGTTTACATTGCCAATGGCCTATGTTCGTTTCTATGGTATCTTCAACAACTGGAGTCAAAAACAAATGGCTAATCACATCGCCTATATTTTGTCCCCTACTATATGCTATTATCGGATATTCTTCGAATATTGCATGTGTTTTTAATATAGGCCAATGATATCGAATCAAGAATGCTATTTGTCCTGCTTTATTCGAATAAGGTATTGTGCATACCACTCGTGTTTCTTCTTGTGACGGTGTTTTGTCCAATAGCAGCCATTGACGCGCGGCATGATATGCTGCTTGTATGCTCGTTTTATGCATTTATAAGGATAACCACGCATTAACAATCTACGTTGTAACTGTTCTGCTTGTATCTGAAATTCTTGCTTAGTATCACATAGACGTCTCAGGCATAAAAATTGTCCTACCGGCAAATTTGTCCGAAGATGATACGGGTGAAAACTTGTGTAGTGTAGCAATGTGTTCTTTTCACACTCTTTCCGATACAATGTTGTGGACAATTTTGCTCCACATTTTGTTACCAAAATGTCTAAAAAATTAATGCTAGTGTTATGATATGAAATCGTAAATTGTAAATTTGGGTCTAATGTATTTAACCATTGATGGAAATTTAACAAGGTAGCTTCATCAGCATGCCAAAGACAGAATATATCGTCAATGTATCTGACCCAATTTGATACTTGAAGAAACTGGATTGCAGGATATAATTTTTCTTGTTCGAAAGCTGCCACATACAAATTTTCTAGGCTTGGGGCCATTGTTGCTCCCATGGCTGTCCCCCGTGTTTGTATGTACCATGTTTCTTGGAAAATGAAATAATTTTCACATAATGCCAACTTGCGATGGTATATAGAAATGCAGTGGGGATACGATGTGGACGCTCTCTTTGTTCCAAAACTCTTTCCAATATTTTTAAAGTATCTATCTGTGGTATACTCGTATATAACGATTTAATGTCAAATGTTACCAAGTGCGTTGGCTCAGAAACTTGGTTATCCCGTAATATATTCAACATATGTTTTGTATCTTTGCAATATGACATAGCTTCAGTAACTTTGGAATGGATCACTACATCTACGAATGTGGAAAGGGGTTCTAACAAAGACTATGGTAGTCACTGTAGGCCGTCCCGGAGGGTTAATAACATCTTTATGTACCTTTGGTACCATATAGATCGTTGGAGAAACTGGATATTTTACTCGTAAGAATTTCGCCTCTCTTGCCATCAGAAAACCTATTACTAAGCCATCTTCCACTACTTGGTCAATTTTATCTTTGAGACATGAAGTAGGATCTTGTGACAGTACTTCATAATTATTTGCATCTTGGACATGTGCCAGCACCATAGAGATATATTTTTGTCAATCTAAAATTACTACTGATCCCCCCTTTGTCAGCCTTTTTGATAATCATCCGTTTGTCATTTTTTAATGCCTGTAATGCTGCAAATTCCACTCGACTCAAATTATAATGTGGCACTGATTTTTGATGTTCTATGGCTACTAAATCCCATAACTCTAAATCTATGTAAGTTTTTATAGAGGCATCTATCGTTCCCGGAGGTAACCACATTGATTTAGGATGTACTATAGATGAATCAATAACTTGTTCATTTTTAGTAAAAAAACAACCTAAGTTGCAGTTTTCTAAAAAACTTGTACAAATACCGACGGCACGTGAACACATTATATGTATGAAATGGGACAAAAGATAGGCCTCTATCTAACACTTGTCGTTGTGCTATAGATAGCTGAATTTGCGACAAATTAATCACGTTGGATGTTTGGTTTGAGATCTGGTCCACAGTCGCTGTTCTATATCCGGAGCCATGGTTTGTCGTGATTGTCGAAAAAACCGCCGGCCTTGTGGCCGGTAAGATGTACAATAATTCCCTCTTCCTCTATATTGGTTCTGCCTCTGGTCATCTTGTGGGATATTATATCTATGTGAAGGATCTTCCTCAGAATCTGAAGATGAGGTATCTTCCGACGAACCCGCAAATGCTACTTTCTTGGGCGGGTGAATGTTTTTTCGTTGCCATGCATAAATTTGCCCAGTTCCATAATCTTTTGTCTCGTTGATATTTTGTAATTTTATTTTGTTTTAAGTCATAACGAAACTTGTCTAGAGTCTTTTTCAACTCGTGTAATTGCTGATCATACGTGTCTAAAACTTCAGACCTCTGTAAACTTTGTTTAATTTCTTCACATTCAATTCGTACAGTCTCTGCTATCTTGTTAATTGTTTCCACAAGCAACAACATAATGGTTGCAGTTTCATAATTTGTACATGTTGTATGCTATTTTTTTTTTTGACTTAATAAAAGTTTAATAGAAAATAAAATACAAACATTTAATGTGAAAATGCATGCAGTTGCCAGCTATGATTTACTGGCCAGCAGATGACTTAGAGGATTACTATAACTAAAATTAATGTAAATGAAGATGGGCATCACTAGGGAAGGCTATGATTTTGGAAACCATGCTTTTTCTTTCTTTTTTTTTTTGTATTTCTGTTTTAAGGCTCGTAAATTTCTTCTGCTTGTTTGCGCGTCCTGTAAAATTGGTCCCTGCCTTTATTGTGATGAAGTATCCTGGACCTTTGCCCTGTTGTATAACCCTTGTGCACCCTGTTGTATGCACCCTTGTTGTATGCACCCTGTGTCTGGCCACTAGGTGTCAACCTTGGGCAATGGCTGAGACTCCCCCTCTGCCCCCCCCAAGCTGCAAATGCTACTGACCAGCCCCAGGAAGCAGAAGCTGGGCCTGAGGCTCGAACACAGGTCTTCTGTTTTGCAGCACGCAGGACTGCTGTTGAGTCACCAGGTCAGATCAGAAACCCTCTGGATTGTATTTTGTTTTTTAAATCCTCCTTATCTTGTTTTAGATGTGGTACTATGATATTGGGATTCTGACTTCCGATGTTATGGACAAGGTTCCTGCAGTGCATTGACAGCATAGCTCTTCTCAATTAGATATTCCATCCACTGTTGGTTTTAAGTATTGCTCATTCTCTGAAATCTGTACTAGCAGCCCCTTGAGACATTTGATTTGTGATGTATAATGTAAATTACAGGATTCCATCATGGTTCTGGATAATTCTCTTGGCAGTTGACATTTTTAAGGTTCCTCTCATTTATTCCAATTTGCATATCTTCCTCATGGAAATACTGGTTTTGAAAGCTCTTCTTAGTCTCTTTTTTGGTATTATGAGTAAATGGGGATGCTGCTGTGCTTATCAGAGCCCCATGCAGGATTCACATAATGGCACACAAACATATAAATGTAGCACAAACTGCAAACCTAAAGTGCACTTATTTCCAAAAAAAAAGTATGAAACATAGCAAATAAGTAGGGGAGAGCAAATAAGACAGTAGACCTAGTGAGTAAGGCCTGAGGAGAGAGCAATAGAGCCAAGAAATGAGCAAATTCATCCTGGTGCAGTGCAGCAAGTAACACTACTTCAGAAAAGAGTGTGACCCTAGTCTTACTATGCATCTCTTCCCCACCCTAAACATAAGAAAAATATATCTTTGGAGAGTGCAAAAAATGCAAGACTTAACTGCTGGAAAAAGAGAGCCAAGAAACTGGCAGTTTGATAATTTGCAGATCTAGTAGCCATATTGGTCCTGAAGAAATAGCAAAAAAAAAAAAAAACAAACCCCAAAAAAACCTGTTGTAGAATGTGAGCTTATGATTGGACTAGTCACATTTGAAGATTTAGCCCATCGGGTAGTATTGCTTCATTAATGGGTGCAATGTCCCCTTCAGCCAGGGACATTATTAACTTTAAAATTCTCATTCTCCAGTCCTCATCCTGTGAAGCCAATGAGCACTACCATCTCAGAGAGCCCTAGCGAGAAGAAGCAGAAAAGCTTGACCACGGCACTGAGCAGCGGACTGGAAAAGTTGAAAACCGTTACTACAGGGAGCGTCCAACCAGTTGTGCCATCGGTACATGGGAAAAAGGAGCACGAAGGCTTAAAGGTAAACTCACCAGTACTGTGCATTTCTATTGCCAGACTCTGGACCTGGGCGGCATAAGGTCCCTTCATGTGGCCCTTCACCCCACAAATTTCTCAGTGGATGTAGCGTATGGAACAGGATCTTAGATTTTAAGGCAAAATGAAAAAGATGTGTTGAATTGATTCAGCTTGCTGAAAAGATAGTTCCCTGGTTGCCTACCACTGTCCTGTGAGGAAACAAAAGTTTTCAAGCATGTGTCTATGGTGAATGAGGTCAAATGCATCTCATTTTTAGAAATTTTGGGTCTCCGTCTTTATTGGGGGCTTTGTGAGCTAGGAGAAGGTAGAAGCTTCTTCTGAGGCTTCAAAACAAAGATCTTCCCACACTCACTTTTTTCCCCTTGGTTGGATTAAAGAACATTGGTAAATGTTTAGGAAAAATTCATTTGTATGATGAGAGAACTGATGAATATATTGTCTAATTCATGCTTCTCCAGAGCAGTGGTTCTCAACCTTTTTTCGGCCGGGACACACCTGACTGACAGTTCTCAAATGCGTGACACACTGAACATGTGACCGTCACAGGGCTAAATGTAAACATACATTCTGCATCCACGGGAACCCCCTCGACCCTCAACAATGGGTGCAGAGCAGAACTAGGGCCTTACCCTGTACAACTCGCCATACAAAAAACAATATTCTGGTTCTCATGACATCTTGGTAAAAGCAAAACAAACTCTATTTACTGGCAGGCACAATACCCCTCCTTAAAAAGACAGTAATTTACCACTAATGCATGTCCTGTTCAGAAAATACAACAATAAGATTGATACAAATGCCTACATGCTAGTAAAATACCTCACCTCGGTCTCACACACAGAACTGACCTTCACCAAGTACAGAAAAACCACAAATTATAAATATGGAGACAAACTGGAATGGAAAACCAAAACAGCCACTCTGCATGCAGTGCAAACCTGGAGAAATGGAAAGAGAAATATAGCACCTAACATAGTCCCAGGATCTGCAATAATGCACACAAACTAACCCGCACAAAGTTACATCTGTATTATGGAATACACTCAAACAGTAACAATCCTATCTATGAAAAGGCAACACTGCAAATACACAACAGGCCCTAAACACTCATACACCTCCTGTTTGGAAAAAGAACAGGCCAAGCTGCTATAGGTCCCCACACAGAAATAATTGTAAAGCTATACTAATAAATTTTACAAAACAGCTGATGAACAGAATAACATCCAACAATTAAAAACTCATAAAAATGATTAAAACATGTCCAAATATCAATAAAATATTTCAAAACAGCAGACACACCACACAATACCCAATAATTAAAATGGCAGTCAATCAAGAAAAATAAACTTAAAAAGCCACCTTTACTTACCCTTTTAAGCAACTCATCTATTCCTTTCCTTTGCAAGCCAATAGCACACCAGTGGCTGCTGAAGCTCTGTCCTCACGGTCCTCTTCCTTAGGGCCCACAACCAGTCATTCACACACAGTGTCTGTCTCACGCAGACCAGTAACCTCCCTAACTAGTCTCTCTTCCTCACGTACATACCAGTCACCTCCCTGACCAGTCTCTGTCTCTCACACGCACACACCAGTCACCTCCCTGACCAGGGCTGGTGCAAGGGTATTGGATGCCCTAGGCGACCCTTGCACTGCCGCCCCCCCCCCCCCCTCACCTGTTTCAATGCTGACTGTGTGCTTCTCAGGGTGCTGAGCCATAGGTGGCGCCAAAGAGCAGCCAAGTGGTGCCGCAAGCGGGGCCTATCCCACTCACGGCAAAGAAAAATAGAAACAGTCTGTGCCGAAACAGGTAGGGGAGGGTGCTGCTCGCGGCCCTGAGAAGCACACAGTCTCTATTTCTGTTTGCTGTGAGTAGGATAGGCCCTGCTTGCTGCACCACATGGCTGCTCTTCGGCGCCCCCTACAGCTCAGCGCCCTAGGCAACCGCAGAAGTTCGCCTAATGGATGAGCCGGCCCTGTCCCTGATCAGACTCTCTCTCACATATACAGACACCAGTCACCTCGCCAACTAGTCTGTCTCTCTCTCTCTCTCTCTCTCTCTCTCTCACACACACACACACACACACACACACACACACACGTGTCACCTCCCTGACCAGTCTGTCTCTCATACACATGCTCTCTCACTTACATACAAGCTCTCAATCACACACAAATGCTCTTGCTCCCATTCTACCACACACACACAAAGCTGCCACTCATACACCCAGGCACCCATTCTACCACAGGCACACACACGCTCTCAATCGCACCCATTCTACCACAGGCACACACACACTCTCACTCGCACCCATTCTACCACAGGCACACATAAAGCTGCCACCCAGGCACCCATTCTACCACAGGCATACACATGCTCTCACTCGCACCCATTCTACTACAAGCACACACAAAGCTGCCACTCTCACACACACACACACAAGCTCACGTGGAGCCTTTTCTTATTGTTTGGCCCAATAAGCCTGGCCTCTGTTTTTCAGCCGCCGGCCTGGCCTCCGGCAGCAGCACACGCCATCTCTCCACTCTTCGGCCCCGCCGGTCTGGCCTCCAGCAGCAGCACTCCCCTACCAACTGCATTGGCCAGTCCGCCCCTGGGAAGAAGGGAAGCACAAGTGGGGCAGTGAGACACCGGGAGCCGCGACACACCTGCCAGTGCTTGGCGACACATTGGTTGAGAATCGCTGCTCTAGAGAACTGCTGTTATTCTCTAACCTAGAGATGGGGGGTGCTAAATGAGTGTGGTTGAGAGATGTTGCTTGCACAGATGATCTGCCTTATTCCTTGAACTCAATGTAGCCACACAGTAGTCAGGGATCCTAAAAATGCTTTATTGGGTCCAGTTCTGTGGCTCAAGCTGAAATAATATACTCTATAGTTTGGAGGATGTGAGTTTAGATCCCTTATCTATTGTGATCATTGTGTCCCGGGTGTTTTACAAATGTGGTACCGGTAATTTGGGTTCTGAGGAGTTCCAACTCTTCTACCCTCATGACATGTATTGTTTGCTTGGTTGTGTTTCCTTTACCTGCCTCCTTTCGTCTTCTTACCACCTTGCCAGACAATACCTGGCCACCGCCAGCCTCCTGGAATCAAACAGATTGGTTTTTGGGGAGGAGTTGCCTGCTATTTCCAACTTGAGTACCCCATGACCTGTAGTGGTGGTAGATCATGCTTCCTTTACCTGATCTTTTTTTTTTTTCTCTTTGTCACCTCTCCGTTTGCCTCTACTCTTGAGGAAATGAAGAATGGCTTGTTTCCAATACTTAATCCTCCTAAACCTATTTGTTTCACTGGTTCACTGGTTTCTCCCACTTCTACTGATAGTGCATTAACAACATTGCTTTAGATCTAATGGTAAAAGCTCAAAACGCACACCAGAAGAGTAAAGAGCATCTGGATGCCAAGTATGGTGTTACATGTTATATATGCAGAGAGACATTTCTATCAGTGATCACTGTAGTTTTGCCAGTCATTAACTTGTTTCCTTTTTCTCTGCTTTAGGATCCCAGTTTACCAGATCAGGCTGCCAGATATTACCACCTGACTCATGATGAACTGATTCACATGTTGCTTCAGCGTGAGCGTGAGCTGGACACAAAAGAGGAGCACCTGAAGGAACTGGAAAATTACATTGATCAGTTGCTGGTTCGCATCATGGATGAAGCTCCTGCCCTCCTCCAAGTACCCCTGGAACACAAAAAGAGAAAGCAGTAACCTCTCTCCTTTGGGAGAGAAGCCTCGCCGGCTAATGACCACACACAAACTCCAAGATGTCTTCTACTGAACATAAACTAACCTCAACTATGGACACGCGTAGATTTATATAAAGCTTGACTGCAGGCTGTTTTGCATCTTCTGGAACTGCAAACGAGCTAAAGTACTGTGACACCAATGTGACTTGCAGAGCACCATCTGAAAATGCATCACATTTCAAAACAAGTACTTTTCTGATAGTTTTTGCAGCTGTCTGAGAATCTCGTGGGGGGGGGGGAAGGCTTAGTGTTTAGTATACCTCAACACTGAATATTCCCAAATGTTGAACAGTACCAGTATGGTGTTAATCCTAAAGAATGCTTGCTGGCACAGCTGAGAAATGAATGTATGATTTATAGAGATATAAAAACCCATCGCCATTAGCAGGTCTGGGTTAAGTATGGTAGACGAGTCCATGGCAATGCTTTGCCACCTTTGAGAAGTATTTTTTTTTCCTTTCACCCACTCCTTCTCAACCCTTCATACCAAAGAGGAAAACAAGGGGCCTACAGCAATAGAGCAAAGCATTACTGCCGGAGGCAGTGTAGTTGGCCGTGAGAGAGTCGGAAGGCACAGCACTGCTGCTATTGATGGGTTAGACCTTATACTTCCACCTTGTTGCTACTCATGTTGGCAGAACAATCCTTGTGGTAGTGTCAAGTGTAG
This sequence comes from Rhinatrema bivittatum, assembly GCF_901001135.1. NCBI lineage: Eukaryota > Metazoa > Chordata > Amphibia > Gymnophiona > Rhinatrematidae > Rhinatrema > Rhinatrema bivittatum. The sequence goes on along the minus strand of NC_042615.1, from coordinate 270,459,438 downwards.
ATCAAATGGAAACTGAAAAGTTGTTCCTTGGCTCTCTGTCTCTGCTTACAGAGAGACAAGCTTTCAGCTTTTTGCTTTTTTTTGTTTCCAGTGTAAAATTGACAAGAACATACTCCAGATGTGGCACTAGTACAAAATATCTGTAAAGTGCCCCCTGAGCTCTGTTTCCATAAAAGAGAGAAGACCGCATGTAGCAGTGGCTTACTAAACTTTTTCCCTGCTAATATATATATCAGGGGAATCTGTTAAACACTCTATAGCCAGATGTCTTAGAGTCTTACCAGACTTGTTGACCACTTTTCAGGGTGTTGATTTGGAAGAGGGAGCGTAATAAGAGCCATTACAAACACTGGAAAACACAGTGTAAATGACAGATTAGTCTCTTCTGTGCATGCCGTCCAGATTCATAAAAAAAAAAGCAAAGCAGTTTTGACAGATGGAAACACAGTGAAACTGTATCTCATACGCAATCAGAGCAGTATTTATGGGTGTATTTTTGGTATATAAGTATTGTAATCTTAAATCATCTCAGTATTGCAAAGTTTTGGGTTTTTTTTCATAATTTTTGGCTTTTACACATGAGAAATTCTTGATAAGGCAGCAGTTCGTGGGTCATAAATTACAGAACAAGCTTGTCTCTGCCTATCAACAGTAGTCGCCATAAACCAAAAAAAAACCAAAGATTGAAAAGTTATGCCCTTTGGTTCTAGCATGTCAGCCTGGAGTCTGGATCCACCACCAATGGTATTAGTTTCTTGCTATTAAAATTATATGGATCAGAAGATTATGCATGGCTACAAAGGCTGACGAGATATTAAAAGGTAAGGTTTGCAGGCTGTTGGGTATTCTTTCCTTTCATCGGTTCTGAATTTTGACTTAATTCATTTTTCCTTTGATGTTGGGGAACAGCCATGCAAACATTATCTAGAAGAGGATAAAGACAGCATAGGAGGGGAGGAGAGAGAGAATAGTTTGTTGGATTGATTAAAACATAGGGTGAGAATTACCACAGTACATGGATTGGCGCATTTCATCCTATCATCCCTGCCCTAGCCATCAAATGGATGGTACCACTAGTGAGGTTTTTTTAAACAATCTTTGTGTTCTTAAGTGTACAAAAAAAATGTGCCTTTCATGATAGACTGAGGGTATATTGCTTTTTTTTTTTAATGGGTTATTTAGACTTTCTCTAGCTACAGTATTATGATCCTATAGCAGTCATTATGGTGTTATCCATGGGATATGGGACATATGACGAGGAACAAGTGATGGACTTCTTGGATGTGTGAAGCTGTCCTGAGCGCGTCAAAACTGTTATATTGAGTGGGTTTGTGTTGAATGTTGTAGTGCAAGTTTGCCAATATGGGGGGAGGAACCCGGTTCTAACCTGAGTTTAGAGAAATGAGCAGGGAATTTTTATAAGGTGGGGGGGATTACACTGTTACATTAAGTATAAAAATGTATATATGTAGACTGTCACTAGGAATGTGTGGCTTCTGTTATGGTATCTGTTGAAGATGTTTTGGTTAATATTTCCTCCGCCTCACTTTCAAATCCTCTTTTCTGGCTTGCTTTCCTTCCCTTTTGAAACTGCTGCTGTTGGTTTCTTTTTTTTTCCCCCGCAATGCTAGTAGAGAGAGAAAAAGTGGACTTGCACCTTTTTCTGTACATTTTCAGAGTTGCTGAAAAATTATTTTCCAAAGCTAACAGACTGCATCCTTACTAGAAAGACAGAAGTGTCTGTTTTTGCTTTATTAGTTATGCATGTTAGATGTTATCTCACTGTCGTACAATGGGACCTTTTAGGTTGAATGTGTAGGGGTGGCCTTATATCTAGATCATATGGATGCTGATTTAAAAAAAAAAAAAATCATCTTATTCACAAATTCTTCACTGAGAAAAAGGAATACAAAGCTTGGGTGTGTTCTTCCATGAGGTGACCTGAACAAACTACATAAATAAAATCATATATTGAACTTTGTATTTCATATTACTGAAGGAAAACTGATTTGTGTTTAAAAACAAAACAAAATAACCATAAAAAATAAAATTAAACATGAGCTCCCACCTGAAAGCCAGAGATCCTAGGCAGCTTGCAAGTTTCACTTTTTTTTTTTTATACCACACATTTTAACTCTAGCTCAAGTTGAGGACAATGTTAAAGTAAATTAATTGCTGGAAGGGAATACCTCAGAGGCTGTGGATGGGTAGAATTAATGTATATATATATAAATACTGGAAAAGTATAATGATAAAAGATGAGATTGGCGGCAAACTCAAGGCGGTTGCACAACAGGGATTGTGTGACATACTGGATGTGTTCCCTGAAGCAGTGGAGCATGCCGGCTTGTTTCTACACTTGACTAGAAAGAAATAGCACTGTCAACATGAGCTTGTTCCCTGACTGCTTGTCTCTTCCTCCACTGCATGCGCTCTTTCAAGGGTCGGTCTTGCTGCAGCTCACAGAGACTGAAGCTGCCATTTTACCAATCTCTTCATGTTCTGGGATACAAGTGCCAAAAAAAAAAAGGAAACTAGGCTGATCCATCAATGTTGCAGAGCACCAAAGGCCTGTTCCCTTTCTCGCTCAACCTATCTATTGTACATTTTAATGCTGGCGGGTTTTTTTGTTAGCTGCTATTAAATCTTCCTGAAAAACGATTTGCAGAAAAGAAAATGGTGCTATAGTGATCAGTGACCACAGCCAGTTCCTTTCTGTGGGAGTGCAGCATTACATTTCTTGCTGAGGTAGGGAGACTGATATTGCAGTCTCGTCCGGTTTGGATATATTTTTGAAGCATTAAAGCTTGCAGCTTATACGTGTTTGTGAGTTGGTTTCTTTGTGTATTGAAAAGCCTGGCTCATTGAGAGTAACTTTCACAAGCTAGGCTCTCTCATTTCCTGCACCATCCCTCCCCAACATTTTCTGTCTCTTCACAGCCTGAACTAGTATAAGCTATCAAAGATGACTGTTGAACAACTTTTTGTTAATACACATGCATGCTGGGCCATGGCAGAATCTATTCTCTTGCATCTTGCCTAAACAAGACCCCTGTTATAATCCCTTGCTTCTTGCATTTCTTCATGTGGCCTGTTATGTCTGTGAATTTGTCCCATTATAGACTTGGGTTAATACAACTTCCTTCTTACACAAAACATATACAGTATTACTGTGCCCTATCTAGAAGCTGCCTCCTTAGAGTGAGTAAAAACTGTATGGTTTACAGAGGTTTTGCCTTGTGGTAATTGTGCAATCCTTGCACATCTGTGGCAGTATTAGGTTTGTATAGAGGTTGTGGTAGTTTTGAAATAGCAGGTGCTGTTTGCTAATGGCCAGCAGAGTTGGACTTCAGCAGTCATGACTATCACTATATGCAGCAGCACCTTCTTATGCCTGAGGTTTAATCACCAGCTAATCAAAGGCATTTTTTCTGTTCTTTGGATGCTAATCTAAGAAAGACCTTTCATGTTTTCTGGTTGGGCTTTATCTGTATTTTCTGTTTGGGTTTTATCTATAATCTGCCGTCTTCACTGCTCAACACCATGGTTGCTTGTTTATTTGACATTGTTGAACACTGTGCATTTCCAATAAAATCTCTTATTTTAGCTTAGAGTTAGCATCTCTTGTTACATTCAGTATTAAAGTCTCCTGGAAGAAGTAGACGGGATTAAAAGCAGGGCATAATTGCCTACTGAAATATGTTGTGAAAATCATTAGTCTGTCACAGGGATCTATAAAATATGTATTCAGGAAGCTGGGCAAGACTGTAATTTACATAGATGTGAAGTGTAAAAAATCAAAACAAATGTGTAGGGTTAAAAAAACCAAAGACCTGGGATTTCCACAAATGACAAATTTGATTTTACACCCATATTTGAAAAGATGTATTTCATCTGGCAGGAACAGAATGGTTAGAAAATTGTCTGTGCATGCTACTGCTATCTGTAGAAGCTAATCCCAGTTTAAGTGAAATTCTTAGTTCAATCATTAGGTAGTATTACTGTAAGGGCCTGTTAAAAAAAAAAAAAATAGGGTCAAGGTACATGTGTAAATGCCTGTCACTCCTTCAGCCTCGTCCCCTCTGGGTGTTGCACAGCTCATGCACTTTACCCACACAGCTGCTGGACAGTATTCCAAAGTTCCTTTATACCTGCCGATCGGTGGGAAAGATGGGGCAAGTTGCCATCTTTGTGCATCCTTTGTGGCAATCTTTCATTATATCTCCTGTTAAATTAAGGTGAAATGACAGTTTTGGGTGAGAGCAAGACTAAGGAAACAAAATCAATTGCTAAATCTTATGAAAAGGCAGAACCACCAAGGTTTTTGACCAGCACACAAGCATGGCAAGTTTCAGAGAAGAGAGACAGGTTGCCGATAGTGAGTGGCACTGGGGAGCAGCGCGCATGCTGCAGTTCTGTGTTGGGTTTGTGTGCTGTTGGAGCAGTACTGCCCTCTACAGGAAGTGCTACAGAGACCAGTTTGCCGGTGGGGATATGTAGTTTGACTGGGAGAGATCATATAAGCAGTCAATAAGGGAATTAAAACTAAATATGCATGCCTTCCTACCACTGGGGCCGATGCAATAAATATGTGCAGAAAGCGGGTGCAATATTTAAATTAGGGGGTCGCTTGCGTGCCCCTTGCACCTCCTTGCTAACAAGAACCCGATCGGCGTCAGCTGTCCGCCGGTTAGAAAAACCGGTGTCTGTTTTCCTAAACGCCATATAGCCGCACAGCCAGGGGGTTCAGGAAACGGACGCTTGTCAGTTGAGCGTCCGTTTCCTGCACCAGACTGCTGGCAGTTTTTGGGTTTCTTTTTAACTTTAATTTTGCTTTTCCTCCTACTTAATATCGCAATGATTAAGTAGGAGACTGTAAACAATTTTTTCTGCTTTTCTGTACTAGTTTTAAGAGCGCTCAGCTCTTTTTTTTTTTTTTTTATATTGGGAGTGAATGCCTAATAGCGCTCATCACATGCATTTGCATGTGATGAGCGCTATTAGATTCACTTGGCGTTGGACGCACGTTGTAGAGGCGCTAATCCCCTTATTGCATAAGGAGATTAATTAGTGCCTATAGAACCAGCGGCCAGTTGTGGGTTATATAGTGTACTCGGCTGAGCGTACTGTATTGCATCAGCCCTATTATGTGTGGTGAGAGCCCGGTTTGTTTCTAGCTTTGCCATCTACCTGTGTGCATGTAAGCACACAGGAATCCCTCTTATCTTAGCCCATTTCTTGTTGCTCCCAGCTCTTTTTGTACCATTCTGTGACCTACAGCACAGAGGGCCAGTGTTACCAACCATAAAGAAACAGGTAGTATTTAGAATTTAGGAGTCCTCAGATTGGTTGTTTTTCTAGCAAGCAGTTTTACTTCTTCTGTTTGTTTATGGAGGGTTGTGCTTACACATTTTTTGTGTTACTAACTGCAAATCTGTTTAGAGAGCTTATCTGTTTAAGCACTTTAAGTACAAAATAAAAGTAGATGATTTTGTCACTTGTATATGTCTCCTTTCTTATACTGGTGTGCAGAATTGCCTGGTACTCTGACTTTTCGTGCACAGCCCTGGAATAAAGTGTTCTTTATGCTGCAGTGGAGGAAGGAAAGATTCAAAGTTGTATCCATCATTTCAAAATACATTTGAGACACCTCCCCCTTTGCTGTGATCTGTACACAGAATACTGTCTTGGGCAATCAAATTTAGCCTTTAATACCACCCTTACACCATCAAAAAAAGATGGAGGGGGAAGCCAAGAAACACAGATGCCAGGACTTTCTCTCTCTTTTTTTTTTTTTTTAGACGTATTGAAACAATTCTGAAATTTGGAAGTATTGCTTCTGCTACATTTTAGGACCATTTTCCTATAAATTTCCACGAGAAAATAGCTCTGCGTGCACCTCTTCCTCCTCAGCTGCTTGAGGTCATTCCTTAAAAACATTTCTTTAAAAAAAATATTAGTCCTGAGTCCATTGCAGGTAAACAGACCAAGTTAGAGCTAAGGTAAATGTTCTTTCTAGAATGGGAAACTGTGTTATAGCTGACCACCACCTGAAACAAAAAAATAAAAACATTCTGTTTGGAAATACATTTCAAAAGAAGTGCTTGCACTAGGCCAAGAACTCAGCTACTTATTCAAGAAGGCCAAACATCTGCTGAAAAAGAAATGTTAGCTGCTTTCTAAAATGTCTGAGTGCAAGTCATAGCATGTAAATCCTCTGACAGGGAATTCCGGAGCAAGGGTCCAGCTACAGCAAAGATTCTCGTACAAGATTTGAAAAGACGCACCTCACTACTCAAGGCTTTGTTCATAAGTGCAGCTGTTTTAAACCTGATCCTCTGCTGCACTGAAAACGAGTGGAGAGTTTGCATGATATGAGCAATGTGGTCTCTTAAGGCTAATACTGGCCAGCATACAGGTGGCTGCATTTTGCACAACTTGCAACATCCAATATAAAGTGTTACTTTTAACTGGCCTGGATTATTGAAACATTTGCAACACGTGGAAAATAATTTTTTAAAGTCTATTGGTTCTAGTTAATGGGCTGGCTGAGGTGTATTTTTGTTTTAATCCACACACTGGGACTTTGTCCTAGGGTGGAAATCTATTGAATCCAGTGTCTCTTGCTCCTCAACAAACTTTACTGCTTATCTGACAGTGTACGGTTACATTTTGAGTCTGGAGAGCAGTAGATCTTTCCAGTAGTTTGCTCCTCACTGATCTATCTTGATAGGCAGCTATTGTTTTTTTTTATTATCTTTTTTTTTTATGGGGAGGTGGGGGAGCAAAAGATTCTGCTGCTTTAGTTTACCTCTGGTTCACCATCCCCAATGCCTATTCAGCTGTGTCAGTAGATGAAAATAGTTCTCATGTGACTGACCTCACCAGAGCAGAGTAGCCCACAGTCTGAACATAAGAAAATGCCATACTGGATCAGACCCAAGGGTCCATCAAGCCCAGCATCCTGTTTCCAACAGTGGCCAATCCAGGCCATAAGAACCTGGCAAGTACCCAAAAACTAAGTCTGTGGATAATATAAATGTACAGTGTGAACATTTTAACCCCAAGTATAATCATGAGAATTGTAAGTTCTCCCCAAGGTTCTCTGTTTAATAAAATCTTTTCTTGTACAGTAAAAGGCTATAAAAGTATTTTATTTATATTCTGCTTTTCAGGCACTTCAAAGCAGATTACATTCAGGTACTTTAGGAATTTCCCTGTCTCCAGAGGACTCAATTCCATGTTTCATGAAACAGTATACAAAGTAGGTAAAATAAGACTAATGCAGAAGCAATGGGTGTGAAGAAGTAACTGAAGCCCTAGTTTCTTTAGCATAATTAATATCAGGTGCTTAGAGTAACAAGTAAACCATCCTGCAGAGTACATCTGCATTACTGAGTTTGGGCGTACTATTGTATACCAGGGTACAAAAGGTTTTGCAATTGGTCTTCACTAGAAATGTTGGTAGGAACTCATGACATGATGAAAGAAATTTCAGAAAAATAGTAAATTTTCTGGAAGTTACAAGACCATTCCTAAACATTTGGGGCTCCATCCACTGTCAGTCTACAAATGGAAAAAGCTTAAGAATAAGGTGACTCTACCCAGCAGCACTTGTCCTGTCAAGATTGCGGTGGTAAGTCACACGGTAGCAGTTTGGAACCAGCCAAAGGAAAAAAAAAAGAAGGCAGACTCTGGCGTTTCCTTAAGTGCAGTTTATTTACTGTGAAAACAAAGCACAGTACAAAACAAATTAGGCAGCTCACCTCTCTTGTAGGCTTTAGGCTAGGCTCTAGATATGCTTACAATGTAAATTGTGCTAAAATAGCAGCCATTTTAGTTCACAAACTTTTTATATCGGTGTATATAATTCTATCTTGTACAGTTTTCATAATGGGAACCTCCTGGTAGATCCCCTAACAAGATACTTGCTTTATAAAATGAATTTCATATCTTGTTCTATCAAGTTCTAGGCGGGACACAAGAGAACATATATAATAAAAACATGATACAATATCAAGGCAGTAAAAAAACACTTCAGCACATGGAACTCAGATAAATACCTGTACCTACCACAGACTAGGAATCTGCTTCAAGATCGGAAACTCTAATAAAAGAATTAGAACATAAGAACATAAGAAAATGCCATACAGGGTCAGACCAAGGGTCCATCAAGCCCAGCATCCTGTTTCCAACAGTGGCCAATCCAGGCCATAAGAACCTGGCAAGTACCCAAAAACTAAGTCTATTCCATGTAACCATTGCTAATGGCAGTGGCTATTCTCTAAGTGAACTTAATAGCAGGTAATGGACTTCTCCTCCAAGAACTTATCCAATCCTTTTTTAAACACAGCTATACTAACTGCACGAACCACATTCTCTGGCAACAAATTCCAGAGTTTAATTGTGCGTTGAGTAAAAAAGAACTTTCTCCGATTAGTTTTAAATGTGCCCCATGCTAACTTCATGGAGTGCCCCCTAGTCTTTCTACTATCCGAAAGAGTAAATAACAGATTCACATCTACCCGTTCTAGACCTCTCATGATTTTAAACACCTCTATCATATCCCCCCTCAGTCGTCTCTTCTCCAAGCTGAAAAGTCCTAACCTCTTTAGTCTTTCCTCATAGGGGAGTTGTTCCATTCCCCTTATCATTTTGGTAGCCCTTCTCTGTACCTTCTCCATCGCAATTATATCTTTTTTGAGATGCGGCGACCAGAATTGTACACAGTATTCAAGGTGCGGTCTCACCATGGAGCGATACAGAGGCATTATGACATTTTCCGTTTTATTCATCATTCCTTTTCTAATAATTCCCAACATTCTGTTTGCTTTTTTTGACTGCCGCAGCACACTGAACCGACGATTTCAATGTGTTATCCACTATGACACCTAGATCTCTTTCTTGGGTTGTAGCACCTAATATGGAACCCAACATTGTGTAATTATAGCACGGGTTATTTTTCCCTATATGCATCACCTTGTACTTATCCACATTAAATTTCATCTGCCATTTGGATGCCCAATTTTCCAGTCTCACAAGGTCTTCCTGCAATTTATCACAATCTGCTTGTGATTTAACTACTCTGAACAATTTTGTGTCATCTGCAAATTTGATTATCTCACTCGTCGTATTTCTTTCCAGATCATTTATAAATATATTGAACAGTAAGGGTCCCAATACAGATCCCTGAGGCACTCCACTGTCCACTCCCTTCCACTGAGAATTGACCCTTATAATTATACTGTATAAAGGTGTTTTACATAAAATCACTTGCGACAACCTCCAATGATATTTCAATTTGCAATAGTCAAAATGGGAACAAACGATGATTTGCTTCCTAAATTTGAGAATAGATGTTTCAGCTTTTAACTCATTTGGTAATGCATTGCAAAGGCAAGGATCCCAGCCACAGCAAACAGCCTTTCTCTGAGATTCTGTTAGATGAATCTACTTAATTGATGGAACGTCTAACAAATTATAAAATCAGGATCTCAAGGTATGTGCCAACTTTTAGAATAGAGGTTTGCACCTCATGTAGCCCAACTATAATGCTGATGATGAAGAAAAACTTGTTAGAACATAAAATATGCAAGGTAAGGAAATACCATTCAGGAAAAATGGCAATGTACGTCTGCAGTTATTTTGATAATGGTTAAAAATACCTAATAACACATAAGGAAAAGGCTGACATGGAAACAAAGAGAAAAAAAAAAGCCAGATACTTTTGTAAATTAAAATTTTCATGTGTAATATTTCATAGCTTAATACAGCAGGCATTAAATAAAGTTCCCCAATTGCCACTGCATAAAACACACAAAAAGTTCTGAATGCGGCACACGCATTGCTGTGTGCACGCCTGCACACATAGGCCTGAAATAATGCTAACAGACAAAAATTGTTTCACATGTTGGGGGTGGAATTAACAGGAACGTTGCTACTTGGGTATTGATCTTCCCTGGTCATATTATTAAGCAGCAATGTTACGTCACTTGCATTTCCTGTGGGTTCCTGGTGGTTCTAATCTTTGCAGTACTTTCATAGTAACATGAATGTACTGCAAAGATAAAATGATTTGTCCTTTTCTCTATGCAGAACATATATTTTACTATTTTAAGATGACTGTTTTCACCCTCCCCTTCCCACTCCGTGAGTAATATCCATGGGACCTGCAAGTGAATTTTCAAAGGAAAACGCTCTGCGGGTTTTCCTTTTGAAAATCCCACAGCAGCAGGTGCTGCAGGGTTTTTATTTATTTATTTATTTATTTATATATAACTTACGCGTGCTTCATAGGTACAAAGTATGTGGCACAAACGCAGGAGGATTTCAAAAGGAAACCCTGCGTACTTCTCTGGGCTCGCCCCGGCCTTGCCCTTCAGCACCGCCCTTTTCCCTGGGGATGGAATGGCAATTTTCAAAGGGGGAGTTTCTATGGGGGGGAACCCATATTTGAAAGTTGCCCCTAAAAAAAGCTAACAAAAAAGCAAGTAGATGTTGAATGAAGAGAGGTAATGCTAAAAGCTTTACCTAAGTAGGATATTAATTGTAACCACCAGTTATTTTGTTGATAATATACTTCTTTGTGTGGGTGTGGACAGGTATGATTGTCTGAAATATTTGATATGGAAGCAAGGCGAGTAGAGGGCTGGGATAATAGGCTTATAGGGAAGTGAGACAGAATGAATCCATGAATTACTTTGCTGGCGGAGTGTATATGAAAAGTATTATACATATTTAGCCTGAACACAAAATATTTTGTACTTTACCCAATTATTCTCTTCAGCACATGTGATTACAGTGATTTCATTACAGCTCTGCTTTAAGAAATACATACTTTATGTAGGAATGTGTATCATGTTTTTTTTAATTCATTTTATTTTTTTTATTTTATTTATTTGTATTTTTCTATACTGGCATTCACGGAGTTCGTATCATGTCGGTTTACATAAAACAAGGGGTGAGAAATACATTATAACGTAAATAACTAATAACATAAGAGTATACATTAAAAAGTAAAACAAGTGCATGGAAGAAAAAGTTACAATAAAACGGGGGTCATTCTAACTGGGATTAGAGTTAGAGGAAAGATAAAAAGTTTAACAAGAAGTAAAACATTGTAATGATTGGTAGATAGTGACTCTTTCAGTTTAATAGGAAATGTTGCCTATCCAATCCATTCTGTTTAATCAGACTTGATCTCTCTGAGGTCTGTTAGGTAACCAGCCTATTTTTCAGTACTTTTACATATTAAAAAGTTAGGCGAGTAGATCTAGGGATAAGAAAATGGTCCTTAAGCAATGCCCCCTGGAGAGCTAGTACAAGAAAGGGGAACAAAAACCAGTTGCATGCTTGTTATTTAGCAGAAAGTTAGTCACACCCGTGCATTAGTAAATGTGCATTTGTTTTAAACTTGCTGCTAGAGTTCACACTAGAATAGTCCTGGTGAACACACAGCCAGTTGAATTTGCAGCACCTCCACAGTGAGTTTGCATATACTGGGTCTGCAGTCTATGCAGATTCATCTCATACATATTGATGGTGGATTATCTTGAAAACCCAACTGGCTGTGGGGTCACCAGGACACGTTTGGGGAAACCCTGCCCTAGAAAACTGGAGATTGTATTCTGCATTAATCCTGAAAAGACTAAACCCACCCAGGGAGCTAGTTTCCCTCTTTGATAACTTAAGAGTAGCTAATGTTGAATTAAATGTGGGTGAATGGAATTTTTTTTTTTTTTTGTAATACAATTTTTATTGAGTGATCCTCAGACACAATATGAAACTTTGCCGATAAAAGACAAGCAAACATAATACAGCAAACGATATTGATGACACAAAACACAGAACCATGAGGAAACACTCCTCAAGCTTGATCCTCAATGCCTGATGTTTGTTTGTTCTTCTTTTTTTGTTTTTTGGGTTAGTGATAGACCCATGCCTTCAATGTTATGATTGGACTCTAGTATACATGGATGTCTCAACTGGTGAATGGAATTTTGAAGCTCCAAGATTAAATTTGCAGACAATCTATTCCCTTCTTTAATCCTAGAACAGTTCCAGGGAGCACAGTTGGGCTAAGCAATCTAGAACCAAATTCTGGCGTAACAAGTCCAGTGGAAGAAAGGGTTTGTGTGTGAACAATTGCAGTGGAAAGCTCAACATTTTTATGAAGAATAAAAGATACAGATGCAGCTTGTGCTGACCTTGACCATAGAATAAGTTTGCAAATGACCTTGTGTCAGCAACCTGCAGGTTTAAAAGCACGCTGTGCTAATTATCAGATCAAACGTCTTTGCGCAGAAATTGTTGGCGACATGACCGTTATTGCACCATTCTGGGAAATTTGATAATGATCTGCCTGACAGTTTTACAGTAAAATAGAAGATTTGAACAAAAGAGCATATGCAATAATTAATTGTATTTGACTACATTGTTCATCAGCTTTATCATGACTGAAGGAGGTGCTAATCACACAATCCCTGCCTAGTTGGGGGGCACGGGAGGGGGAGGGATGACATTGGACCAAATACTTTCCTTTGGTCCTAGGAAAAAAAAAGGAAAGGGAAAGTCAGCCCCTGCAATACCATCCTTTGAAAGTTGGTCACCTCAAAATAGCGAGCCATCCCAACTGTATTACAATCCACCTGCCATTGCCCTGCACTACTCCAGAAATCTATGCAGGTCCCCTGTGGGAATGATTAATCCATGCCAAGAAACTATGGGCCTCATTTTCCATCCGGATCGCACGCGATACCAAAATGGGGGCAGAGTTGGCCCCGGAAGAGGAGTCGTCGGGGTGTCACCGGGGCCGACTCCGCGAAGACGCTGCGGACGACGAAAAGGTAAGGCCCTTTTCGTGTCCGAGTTCGCGCCCAATAGCTACACCTTCTATGATGGTGCTATTGGGTGCGAAACCGGCAGCGATCGCACTGCGACTGTGCGATCGCTGCCGGCTAGCACAGGCCCGCCCCCCGTTTCGGCCCCCCCCCCCCGCCCCTCATTCCCTAAAGTATCGCAGGCCTGCGATTCTTTAGAAAATGAGGCCCTATATCCTGTTCTAAATGACAACTGTCTTGGAATAAGAGAATGTCTAAAGCCATTACAAAATGACAGCTTATACTTAGTGGGTGGCATTGCACCACTTGATCCCAGGAGGAAGGTAGCAAGTCTAAGGAAAAAATCACATCAGATAGAAGAACCAAGGCATCTACTATATGGTCAGACAGGTGTAACCACATGCCTTCAGCTATGAAAGTGTTGTGACCGGTGTTGCATCTTTGGATACAACTGCTGATAAGGTGTAACTGAGGCAGGAAAAACTGATGTGGAATTGGATGTACTAATATAGGTCTGGCATTTGAGAAGGATACGCACCAGTCAATATGGTGAGGCCTGAACTGTTTGCCCATGCAAACTGGCAGGTCAGAGATTAATATGGGGTTACTCTTACAAACACGTGTGAGTGTAGTAAAGTACACACGATGGGGTACTTGTTTTGTAGGCCAGTGCCTTGGAGAGATCTGTATGGAGGAGAAGGAAGATGACTTTGCTGTAGTAATGGAAAGCGCTACAGCTTGTGCACAATTCTGGAGATGCATCTCGTTTCTGACAAGGCCACATGAAGAAGAAATGGAAGAGCTATAGCCCCCTCTACTCTGAAAATCTGGACTAGCAGCTGTACAACAAGATTTCTCTGTTTGCAAATACCTGCTGGACACTTGTTATCCTTCGTTTCTAATCTTCACAACTCCATTACATTTTTCCATTTTTCCAGACTTTGTTTTATTTTTATTCCAGAGTTTTCTACTCACTCAGTTGTAGCGACAACTCTTTGGCCTGTCTGGGACTGAAAATGGTGCGATGATGGGCACTTTCCCCCTCCCTGAGGCCGTGGTCTCTGCTTGCCTGAGGAACAGCAATCATGTCCAGAAATCAAACCTGTTTCTCCTGCACGACCGCATGAGGACTACCATTGGACTATCAGCATCTGCAGCCATACCTTGATCCGACCTTTGCCATGTTTGGTATTAAGCCTGTCAGTCAGCTCCAGTGTGCTTCTCCCATTGCCTTCTCTCACTATTTTTCACTCTGTATGAAAACTGCTGAGATGCTATATAAAGCTGCAAGTCCACATTGACCACTGGCAGGAACAGTTTGTTCACTGGAAAAGGTTAACAAATGAGACAGTTTGAGTAAGTATGTGTGCTCTGTTAGACTGTGAAGAGATTTCCTTGCATGTATGAGGGAGCCCAAGTATTTCTGAGAGGTATGGTGGGTGCATGAATGAGCCACAAGTTTTTTGGCAAGCAGATTTTGTGCTGATCCTTGAGTCAACCCTTGGAAGTGCAATTATCATCAGTATTAAGAATGCTTTGAAACAAGAGGTCAGAGATCAGGACAGAGACTAAACTCTCCACACCTGTGAAAACAGAGCAAAATAGGAAGAAGCAGAGGAGGGGAACTCACCCGCCCTTCCTCAATGAATCACAATGAGGGCATTAATGCTATAAATGGGGATGCACTGTGATTAGTTTGTGTGCCACTTGAATTCAGTTATAGTATTTCCAGTTTTGCCATGCTAGAAACAATAATATCATTATTTTACTGATGGACCTGAGATTCTGAAGGCCTGCAGTACCATTATCCCAGTTGGGGTTTTCCATTCAGCTGAGGCTTACTGCTCCTGTCGTCTAATCCTGTACACCTGTCATTTTATCAGCCATCTATTTTTCTTTTCAAGGTCCTTATTTTCTTTTGCAAGTCTCCCATCTCTTTTATTTTCTTTTTAAACATATCTAAACTCTTTGGTAACTGCCTGAGCAGTGCAAATTAAGGAGCTTAGTTAAGACTTAATCCCAAATTTATGGTCTTCATACAGCCTCATCTGTTCCTGTTAAATAGTTTAGCACCTGTTCTGACTTACGTTAGCACTGATAGGACGGATCAGTTTTGGAGGAGATAGGTTTTCCTTTCAGTTAGCACTTGAAGCTTAAAAGACCACACATTTTAGAGACTATACCATCATGAAGTAATTGTCTTTTTTTTTTTTTTTTTATTATTAAATGAGTTTAAATTTGTACTCACATTCCTAGAAGTTGGAGAATATTGCAGCCATGGAACCAAATGTGCAGGAAACAAATACATACAAAAGAACCAGTCCAAATTGGTTTATCATTTCCCCACCTGGGGCAATTAGGTTTTCTACCATTTTGGTCATGGAGACAGTTTTCCACATCATACAACTAGCAGCAAGGAAGAGCTGTGCAAAGGGAGCTAACAGTATCTGCCTATTATTTGTGCTATGCTTGGCTATGGGATAAGCAACTTCGAATCTGTCTAGGCCTTGGTATCCTGCCCAAGTGCTTGTGACCTGGCTTGGCCATTGTTGGAGACAGGATGCTGGGCTTCATGGCCCTTTGGTCTGACCCAGTATGGCAAGTCTTATATTCTTATGAGGCATACTTGCCTGGCTGCCCAATAGTATATCCTTAAATTAGGCAATGCCAGCCTGCCTTGTGATTTAGGCATCCAAAGCTGTTTCAATTTAACCCTGGCTTGTTCCATATGAATCTGTAAGCAGCTCATCAAACACTGCCTTTGGAACTATACAGGGGAGATGTTGGAATAAATACAGAAATCTGGGAACTACACTCGTTTTTAACAGATTGCAATGACCCAGCTACGCAATCGAAATATCTGTCCATTTACTAATATCTTCTTTAGCCCTGGAAAGAAGCACACCATAATATAATCTTTACAGATCCGCAAAGGTACTGAGAGACATAAATTCCTAGGTATTTGAACCCATTTTTTACCACCCTAAATTCTGAAAGATTAAGGGGTATGATTAATTTTCAGTAATAGGAAATATTTCCTATTACTCATTTCCTTCTTTTCCCATTCAGACTTTCTTGTATTCAGAGCACGAGTTTGTATATACCTTCCTCGTTTTTCGTTTCTATTTTCATTTTCGTTATTTGAATTAAATTATTTTTAGTTATTTCCTGTTACATCCTTCTCCATATGCTAGTTGCATATACTTTTGTTTCTCAAATTGTTCTATGTATCATTGTTTCGTTCCAATGTAAACCGGGGTGAAGGCATGTGCTAAACCTCGGTATATAAAAGCTTCAAATAAACAAATAAATAAATAAATATTTTAGACTTGTCATAGTTCACTTAATAGCTGGATAGCTGACCATATACCAAAAGTTGATCCATTAGCACTATGGTGGAGGTAGAGGGATCAGTCATGTATATTAAAACATCATCAGCATATAATGAAATCTTATGATCCATACATAATTATGTTTCATAACGCTTGCCATACTGGGTCAGACCAAGGGGTCCATCAAACCCAGTATCTTGTTTCCAACAATGGCCAAGCAAGGTTACAAGTAACTGGCAGGATCCCAAGGGGTAGATAGGTTCCAAGCTGCTTATCCCAAGAATAACAGTGGATTTCTGCCCCTCTCCCTCAATAATTGTTAATGGACTTTTCCTCCAGGAACTTGTCCAAACCTTTTAAATGCAGCTATACTAATAGCTTTCACCACATCCTCTGGCAACAAATCCCAGAGCCTAATTATGTATTGAGTAAAAAAATATTTTCTTTTTAGTTTTAAATGTATTACCCAGTAACTTAATTGTGTGTCCCCTGGTCTTTGTACGTTTTGAAAAAGTAAACAACTAATTAACGTTTACATGTTCCATTCCACTCATTTTATAGACCTCTATCATATCTCCCCTCAGCAGTCTCTTCTCCAAGCTGAAGAGTCCTAACCTCTTTAGTCCTTCTTCATAGGGGAATTGTTCTATCTCTTTTTTTTGTTTGTAATATGTTTATTAAGTGAATGAGAATATATCATATACATTTCTCTATGTATCGTACAATTTGTTACAGAGTTCAAGTAAACATATGCACATAGAAACATTTTCAAATTCTAGAGGGTATATAAACCCTGAAACAGAGAAACCAGATATAAAACATTATTTTATTGTAACTCCCTCTCCTTCCCCTACCCCCAACGCCACAGTTACCTTTTGGGGCATTCTAACAGATGGAACCTAACTCAAAATAATATAAGTATGGGGGTTTCCCATATGTTTATGAGAAATCACTAAAATACAATGTTCTTTGTCATTGCCTTTGAAGGTCGAGATAATCAGTAAAGGGGTGCCATATTGCCTTACAGCTGGCCTGAGATTTTGCCCACTCTCCCTTAAAGTGAGTGGTTTTTAAAAGATAAACATCCGTAAATACAACAATCCACCTTTCTAGGGAAGGCCCGGAAGGTTTCAGTCAACATTGTAAAATTAGCTTCAGATCTCCAGACAACCTTCAGTGAGTAGTAGAGTATGTCAGGATGGTCGCTCTGAGCTGTCAGGAATTATACCTAGAAATCAAATGCTGGGGACCAGACATCATTGGGTACCTTAATGGATTCAAAAAAAGCCTTGACAGCAATCCAAAAAAGAGTAATTGAAGTGTACTTCCAAATGCAAGGAAACAAAGATGCGCCTTCACATTCACACTGGTTTGTAGGGGATATATGTGCTGCAAAGGCTTTATTTGGCCAGAAAATCATCCGATGAAACACTTTGAAATGGACTTCCCAAAGGGACACTCCCCTCAATGCCTGTCCCATCAATATGTTGCTATTCTCCAAAATTTCCCTCATGATAGAGAAATTGAGGTCTGCCACCCATGTCGCTGCTAAAGAGGTGTAAATGGATTTGGTACCAATGGACTGTGAATAGTTGTAAAGCTTTGAAATGGTGAAGAAAGTAATGAAACTAAGCGTTGAAAAGGTCCATTTACAATACGCCCCCCACCCTTCTGATAACACCTGCCCAAGGTAGCTTTGAATTTGCAGATAAATTAAAAAATCTTTCTTTGTAAAAGGTAAGGATTCCATACAGTGTGTAAAAGAATGCGGCAGCCCCAATCTTAGATCCACAAAGGAAAGCACTATGGTCACCCTCTGGAAGTGAAGAGCTTGAAACATTCTGTTCCTCAAGCCTGGTATAAGCTTGGGAGCCCCCCCCCCCCCCCCAAAGGCAAATACAATGAATGTTGCCAGGATAGGCCAAACAATGTTCTGACTTTTCGCCAAACCCATCTCATGGCCTTTATCAGCAATGATTGAGTCATGCCCACCGAAAGTTCATCTGAGTTTGCAGGTATTATATATTTAACACTCAGGGGGTATACAAAATCATTTTCTAGTTCCGCTATAGAGCCCACTGGAATTGGTCTCAACCAGTCACTCAATCTTTGTAATATACAGAAATATAACTTGGCTTGTTTATCAGCAAACTCCAGCCCTCTTTCCCCTTAGGCGTAATAATGTAAGAGAATTTCGACTTAGCTTGTCAGCCTTGCCAAAAAAAGTGAGCAAACTCACGATGTAGTACCCTAAGGTCATTGTTATTAACAATAAAAGGGACCATTTGTAGTATATATAATAGTTTTGGCAGTTACACTATTTTCACTATTTCCAATCGGCTCATTAAAGACAAAGGAAATTTCAGCCAACATGCCAAGATTCTCTTAAAATCTGAAATAAGGGGAGGTATATTTATTGAATACCAACGCCAAGGAAACCGATGTACTCTAATACCTAGATATTTAATTGAATCCGATGCCCAGCTTAAAGGAAAGTCTGACCAAGTAGCTGTCAGAGTTCCCTTTATGGCTATTGCCTCTGATTTGAGAAGATTTAATTTTAAACCTGAAAAACTCCCAAATACCTTTATACAGTCCAATGCCTTCGGAAGCGAGGTCCTCACAGACAACAATACCATAAGCATATTGTTCGCAAAAGAGCATCAGCTTTATTTCAGTAGACCCTACCATAACCCCTGGGATTGCTGTATCGCTTTTCAAAGTATATATGAGGGGCTCTAGCGAAAGGATGTATAACAGAGGCGATAGAGGGCATCCTTGCCTAGTGCCTCTGTACAAGTGAAACATTGGAATAGTATGATCATTAATTCAAAGAAATGCTTTTGGGTTTTTATATAGAAGGCGAATTGCGTGTAAAATTGGTCCTTCAAGTCCAAATTTATTAAGTACTGTTAATAAATATGGCCATTCTACTCGATTGAAAGCCTTCTCCACATCAAAACTAATTAATAGTGGATCTAGCGGAGATAATCTGTGGCATGTTTCCAGAGCTAAAAATAATCGCCGGATGTTCATGTTGGCTTTATGGCCTGCTACAAATCTGGTTTGTTCCAGGGAAATAACATAGGGTAACAAATATTTAAGCCTATTTGCTTAAACTTGTGTAAATTTTAACATCTTGATTTAAAAGCAATATAGGTCTATATGACCCTGGGTTTATTGGGTCCTTTCCTGGTTTAGTAAGACAATAATAGCCACTTCTGACATGGAATTCAGGAGATGTTCCTCTGCTACCATATGGTTAAAAAGGGCTGGAGTAATGTGAGATTGCAGGAATTTGTAAAAACAAGAGTTAAGACCATCAGGGCCTGGTGATTTGTGTAATTTTAGCTCTTTAATCACACCTAACACTTCCAACTCAGTTAAAGGTTTATTTAAGTTCTCAAGTTGAGAGGAGTTAGTTTTGGCAAATGAACATTCTGCAAAAATGACCCCTGATTTTGAGCATTGATGTTTTTGGAAGAGTATAGGGTCTTGTAAAAATCTCTAAAAACATCCCCTATATGAGTTGTCTGTGCAGCTAGATTATCGTTTTGCCTGCGAATTCAACTTATAAATTTAGCAGAATGTTGAGATTTAGTCAAGTTGGCTAGCAACCGGCCCAATTTATTACCATAAATATATAATTTTTGCCAGAACATTAAAATGGAATCTTTTGCTTTCTGATGGAGAATATCATGGAGTTCTCGCTGAGTAGTTAAAAATTTGTCCCTCCATATGGGTAAATGAGATCTGTTCCAGAGGTCTTTGCAATATTTCAGTTGTTTCACCAATTGTAACTTGTGCGATAAAGGTGTGTGTGTGGGGGGGGGTTTAGGTAGGGGAAGGTGTGGGAGGGTGGAAGGAAAGTTCCCTCCGAGGCCGCTCTGATTTTGGAACGGGCAGCACGCTCAGGGCTCGGCACTTGCAAGTTGCACAAATGTGCACCCCCTTGTGCGCGCCAACGCCGGATTTTATAAGATAATATAAAAAATGGCGTGGGACATCCATTGCTCCTACCATGTGATAGGGGCCGGCCAATGGCACCGATAGCCCCTGTCACATGGTAAGGGCAAAGGGCCATCGGCGCCATTTTGATTAGTGGCAGCCGATGGCCCAAGAGCAGGAGATCACTCCCGGGACCCCTGCTGGACCACCAAGTACTTTAGAAATGTTTTGGGGGGGGTCAGGAGGGTGAGGGATTCTAAGTAATTCGATTTAAAGGGTCGGGATGAGTTTGGGGGTTGTTTTTCTGTGTGTCCTTTCTTCCCCCCCCCCCCCCCCCAAAACGATAAGAAAAACACAAAAATTTCGTGGGGTTTTCCTATCGCTTTCGTGGACACCCCAATACCTGACGGATGAGAAAATATCGTACGATATTTTCATCTGTCAGAAAAACGATTCACATCCCTAGTGGAAGCTCCTTCTTTTCTGTAATGTTAGGGAAGACAAGTCTGTAAACACCGAAATGTTGTGGCCTTGCCATTGTAGTTGGTTGTTCTTCCTAGCAGCTTGAAAGATCTCCTCCTTCTGGCAATATTCCCTGTAGCATCCAATTATGTCCCATGGGAAGTTATTCCTCCTGGCTCCCAGGGCCCGGTGTACCCTTTCCAGATGTACATAAGAACATAAGAAATTGCCGTGCTGGGTCAGACCAAGGGTCCATCAAGCCCAGCATCCTGTTTCCAACAGAGGCCAAACCAGGCCACAAGAACCTGGCAATTACCCAAACATTAAGAAGATCCCATGCTACTGATGCAATTAATATCAGTGGCTATTCCCTAAGTAAACTTGATTAATAGCCATTAATGGACTTCTTCTCCAAGAACTTATCCAAACCATTTTTTAACCCAGCTACACTAACTGCACTAACCACATCCTCTGGCAACAAATTCCAGAGCTTTATTGTGCGTTGAGTGAAAAAGAATTTTCTCCGATTAGTCTTATATGTGTTACTTGCTAACCATGGAATGCCCCCTAGTCCTTCTATTATTCGAAAGTGTAAATAACCGATTCACATCTACTCGTTCAAGACCTCTCATGATCTTAAAGACCTCTATCATATCCCCCCTCAGCTCTCTCTGTATTTGAGGAGGATAAATCTGCTGATCTGTTGAACCACTGCCACTGCATCCTTGTACTCATCCAGTTCTGGGACTCCCCGGAATCGAAGATTACAGCGGCGAGATCTGTTCTCTAAATCCTCAAGTTTTTCTTGGGTCAAGTCATGCTCAGCTTCCAAATCTTTAACTGTTTTTAGTAAGCTTTTCCACTGTTACAATTTGCTCCTCCATTTGTGTCTCCCGTATTATTACCCTCCACATGTTCTGGGACCCTGAACACTCGAGTGTTGCATCTTTGCTCTCTTTTTTTTTCCCAACTCATCCAGTTTGTCAAGTAATATTCCGTAGTTGCTGTTGAATTTTTTAAGCTTAGCGCTAGTAGACATAATAAGATCTGCTATAAAAAGGTCAGCTACTTTTTCAACTATACTCCCCAAGCAAAAGTCCAATCTATCAAATTTTAGTAGCAACTTTTTCATTAAATTATTTATATACATCATCTTTTCCAGCACATCACAGGACTCTTCTCCTGCCTCATAGTCTGAGCGGAATCGTCCGTTTTGACCTTTCATCCTATTGCTGCTTTTTAAACTTGGTTTCTTACCTTTAGTTAAATAGTCTGCCCGCATGGATGAGAGTGTGCCATTTCCTGCCTCCTTTGATTAGGACATTTTGATCCCTTGGGTCAGTTTTAAAAAGGTATAAAAGGATAATTTTACAATTTTAGTGGAAGCAGACTCAGGAGCATTCCCTTCTTCCTCGAGGCATAACCGGAAGTCATGGGTATTTTTTTTGGTTTTCGATTATGTATATTTTTATTTGTAAACTGCTACAAAATTTATGATGTTTGTGGTATATAACTTTTAAACAATAAAGGGTCCCTTGAAACAAATTTTAAGCCACAGTGAAGCATATAGATTTCCATTTTGGTTTTTTTTTAATCTGGTAGTTTATTCTATAGAAACTTCTTTACACTGTGATTAATTAAATAAAGCTGTGATGAGAACAGGGGACATGGAAATCTTCATGGCCTATGCTGGAGAACTGCTGCTATAAGGAAACTGCAGCCAGAACCAGGGAGCTGCCGTTCACCAGCACAAATAGACAGAACGGAGCGGAGGACTAGCATCGTGGTTAGCACAGCGGGCTACAAAGCCAGGGGAACAGGCATTCAAATCCCACTGCTGCGCCTTGTGACCTTGGGCAAGTCACTCTACCCTCCCCATTGCCTCACGTACAAACATAGGGGCCAATGCAATATAGTGCACTCAGCCGAGCACACTGTATAACCCGCACTCAGACACGGGTTAAATAGGTGCTAATCCACCCCCTAATGCAATAGTGGGATTAGCGCCTATTTAACCCACGTCTGACGTGGAGTGAATGCAATAGCGGTCATCACATGCAAATGCATGTGAATGATGCTATTACTCATTCACTCCAAATGCAAAAAACAAAGCGTGCGTCTCAGACGTACATTTTGCTCTCAGATATTAACGCCTGCCTGGAGCAGGCGTTAATAGCTGAGCACAGGTAAAAGTACAGAAAAGCAGAAAAAACAGCTTTTTTTTTTTTTTTTACTTAAAAAAACCCAACCCTCGGCAGACCGCCGAGTTATGAAGACCGATGCCGGTAAACTCGGCGTCGGTCTTCATAGCCGGCAGTCTGCCGAGGGTTGGGTTTTTTTAAGTAAAAAAAAAAAGGCTGTTTTTCTGCTTCTCAGGGAGAAGGTGGGAGTGGAGACACCAAACACCATTCACCCCCCAGCTCATTGGAAGGGATCTGCCATTGACCTGCCCAGATCAGGATCACCAAAATGCAGTGGAGGAGCAACATACAGGTTAGATACCTGCAGGCACTGCAGCACTCACCAGATGAGGGTGCAGATGGCTTCTCCATGGC
This sequence comes from Rhinatrema bivittatum, assembly GCF_901001135.1. NCBI lineage: Eukaryota > Metazoa > Chordata > Amphibia > Gymnophiona > Rhinatrematidae > Rhinatrema > Rhinatrema bivittatum. The sequence continues at coordinate 270,436,302 of NC_042615.1, read as the reverse complement.
TGCTGGGCTCTGCTCTCCTTTCCTCTGAATTCTCTCCTTTCTGAAGCCAATGCCCAGCTGTACTGGGAGGTTTTCTGACAGCACTGCAGGAGCCCCAGCCGGTGCCCAAGCAGCAGCAGGAGGACGAGGAGGAGGAACTGCACAAGCAGCCTTCCTGATGTAATCAACATTGGCCTGGGAGATGCTCTGACACGTGCGATGTTGGGCCATCTCAGCGTGCGTTGGATATAATAGATACTGCTGCGAGGTAGGCAGGCCACATAAAAAAAAAGGGGGGATGGAATGGTTGTGGCCCATGGGCTTTAGTTTGCCCATTCCTGCTCTAAATAATGGATGACAGTAGGAAAAGATCAACTAGCTCACCCAGTCTATCCACTTCTTTCATCCACTCCGTTAAGGATACATTTCAGCTGCTTGCCACAGAGTATAACTGCCTGCAACATACCTTCCATTCCAACACTGTCTTTTTTTTTTTTTTTGTCTCTGGGATAGTGCTCTGGCACACATCATCTCACAAGCAAATACAGTCCCCTCTCCCACACACCCCCTTTTCATATCCGGCCACAAAGCTCTGCAACAATCCAAGCAGCCAGTAACAGAAACATGGTCGCTGCCCAAACGACTGGCCTCTTAAGCCCTCTGCATAGCCTGCCAGAAGACCTAGATATATATATAAGTGCCTTTGTTTCTGCTAAGACTTCCAGGCTTTACAGTACTTGCAGCCTGCCAGCCAGCCCCATCTGCTAGTTTGATTCTATTTTCATAGCCAAATTTAAATAGTTACCATTATTAATGTGCCTTCTTGGTCACTTGCATATGTTACAGAGATGGGTCCAAGGGAGGACATCTCCTAACACACCCACTACACAAAAAGAAGCTAAAGTGGAGCATCCCATTTTTTGGGGGGGGGGGATGTGTTTCTGTTTTGCGCATCCCTTGGCAGGAATAAACCTCATTCATAAGCCAGGCTATGTTGGGGAATGACCTCAATCTCTCAAATGTACTGCTGATGCCCTTAGGACTTGCATTGTGGCAAAGAGAGCCTCTTTTTGGAGTATATATAGAATGTACGTTTTATAGGCAACATATCATGATGCACTTGGAAATTCTCCTTACTCAGGCCAGTGGAACCCTAGGCTAGTAGCTAGAGCAGCAGGCTGTGAAACAGAGAAGCCAGGGTTCAAATCCCACTGCTGCTCCTTGTGACCTTGGGCAAGTTACTTCATCCTCCATTGTCTCAAGCACAAAAACTTAGATTGTAAACCCTCTGGGATAGAGAAGTACCTGCATATAATCTGCTTTGAAGTGGCAAAAGGTGGAAGAATAATAAAAATAATTGGGATTGTGTATTTTTCTGTGACTTTTTCTTGATATATAATTGCTTTCTCCATACAATACACAGAATAGTCACTGACTACTAACACCTCTATTAACAATACTGTTCTTGTGTTTTTCTCCTTTACCACAATGAAGATCATATTCAATAAGCTGGCAAGCAGACAACTTATCCAGCTAACGTTAGCTGGATAACTTGTCCTGTATATTCAATGGGATAAACATCTCACTGAATATACTGGCCTACAGTTATCCAGCGCCCGTCGGTTATTGCCTTAACCATGTTTGCATCATTGTCTGTGACAAAGAACCCTGCCTGAGGATTCCTGTCTCGGTGGTGTAGTTGCCAGCCCTCCAGCATCTGTCTGATGCATGCTAGAATATTGGCTGTGGTATGGGCCTGGTCCATCAGGAGGGTGTGCAGTAAAGCCCACTTCCACCCTGATATTTGTTCACTAATAGAGCTGCTGCCTGCCCCTGCCTCAGCCAGGTCCCACCAGTGTGCTGTCAGGGAGAGGTAAGAATGTGTAGCATTCATGGTGGTCCAGATATCGCAGGTGAAATGCACACTCCCTTGTGCCTTAGCTAGCAGCGCTTGGATGTGACTGCGACACTGCTTGTACAGGCTGGGGATGACCTTTCTGCTAAATGTGGTTCTGGAGGGGACTTTGTAATTTGGAACTACGACCTTCAGAAAATGCTTGAAACCCACATTCTCCACTATCTGCAAGGGCTGGTCATCAAGGGCAATCATTTCTCCAATGCTCCTGGGTACAACTTTTGAGGCTGCCTGCCTCCTACCCTGGGATTGCGTTACCGCACTCCGCCCCATTTCCTCCATGGTGGGTTGTCGCTTCTGCCACATGGCAGGGGGCTGCTGGCCTGCCACCTGACTGCTAGAAGGTGCTGAGGGCATGGGGTGACTCTGCTCCTTTTCAACCACTTTACGCTGCCTGGAAAACGGGGTCCCCTGACTGGTACTGTCATCATCCCCAGATGGCAATACTGTTGTTGGGTGTTGCCTCTTCATATGATGTGTCATTAGATAGATGTCCCATTTGCTTGCCTCTGCTAATAGCCCTCCCACAATAATTACACCGAGCAAATCGCGGGTCCTCCGTCAGTTTAAAGTGGCTCCAGATCGCAAATGTCTTTCGTGATCCCTTCTCTATAGCCTTCGGGGTGGATGCTGGCACTGGAGCTGAAGTAGTGGGTGCACCCTGAAAAGCAATGCCAGGGGCATCAGTCACACTCTGTGCCTGCGCTGATTACTCTTCCTCCTCATCATCATCAGTTTCATCTCTACCCTGCAGCACTGAAGTGGAGGCTAAGACAGGACTAACGAATCCTGCTAAACCTTCGTCAGCTATTACTTCTTCCATTTCTGATGAGAGTCCCACAAAAGATGATTCTTCATCGGAATCAGAAGCAAACAGTGCCTGCGCTACATTGTCAACGCTAAGTTGAGACTGCTGTCGCACTGCTGCTTTTGGGGGTCGCCATTTTGTCTTGCATGACTCAGCCTCCCCTTCCCTTACCTCCAAAACTACAGGGTCAGAAACAGGTGGTGGTGATGCATCATGTTTAGATTTCATTTTTTTCTGGATGGAACTGCCTGCCCCTCCAGAGATTTTAGATTGGAACAGGTCCCTTTTTAACTTTAATGGGGGACTGGCACTCCCTTTTGAGGTGTCTCCTCTCCCAGTCCCAATCACCCGACCACGTCTAGCTTTCTCTGACATTATGGATTTAATGTCACTGCCTACTAGGGATTTCAATTAAAAGAATTATTTCCAAAAGAGGCCCTCTGGGGATTTGGCTTCACAGACCACCGCTGTCCCAATATACTTGAGTCTGCAAAACTGGCTGCCCACAGGCACAGTGCCTTGATGTGCACTAATGTAATGTATATGCACACACCAAGCTTGTAACTACAAAAGAGGCCCACTGGGTATTTGGCTTCACAGACCACCGATGTCCCAATATACATGAGTCTGCTAAACTGCCTACCCACAGGCACAGTGCCTTGATGTGCACTAATGTAATGTATGTGCACACAACAAAGTGGTAACTACAAAAGAGGCCCACTGGGGATTTGGCTTCAGAGAGCAGCGCTGTCCCAATATACGCAAGTCTGCAAAACTGGCTGCCCACAGGCACAGTTCCTTGATGTGCACTAATGTAAAATATATGCACACACCAAGCTTGTAACTACAAAAGAGGCCCACTGGGGATTTGGCTTCAGAGAGGAGTACTAACATAGAAACATAGAAATGACAGCAGAAGATGACCAAACAGCCCATCCAGTCTGCCCAGCAAGCTTTCACACTTTTTTTTTTCTCTCACATACTTATCTGTTTCTCTTGGCTCTTAGTGACCTTTTTTATTCTATTTCCCATCCACCCCCACCATTAATGTAGAGAGCAGTGTAGGAACTGCATCTAAGTAAAATAGCTTAATTAGTTAGGGGTATTAACCACCGCAATAAGCAAGCTACACCCATGCTTATCTGTTTATCCAGACTATGTAATTCAGTCCTTGTTGATTGTTGTCTGAATATAGATCCACCTTTCTTCATTCCCCCTGCCATTGAAGCAGAAAGCCATGCTGGCTATGCATTGAAAGTGATGTATCAGTCTTGCTCCCCTGCCGTTGAAGCAGAGAGCTATGCTGGATATGCATTGAAAGTGAAATATCAGGCTTATTTGGTTTGGGGTAGTAACCGCCGTAACAAGCAAGCTACTCCCCGCTTTTTTGTGAATGCAAATCCTTTTTTCCTCATTTTCTCATTGCCGCTGATGCTTAGAGCAATGTTGGAGTGCTGTCCCAATATACATAAGTCTGCAAAACTGGCTGCCCACAGGCATAGTGGGGTAGATTTTCAAAAAGCGCGCCTTCGCATACTTTTGTTGGCGCATCAGGATCGGCGCGCGCAAGGCTGCCGATTTTGCGTAGCCGGCACGTGCCGAGCTGCGCAGCCTGCCGCCGTTCCCTCCCTTCCTCTATCTAACCCACCCCCCCGGCCGTATCTAGACCCCCCCCCTACCTTTGTCGGGGGATTTACGCCTCCCGGAGGGAGAAGTAAATCCCCGCGCGCCAGCGGGCCGCTAGCGCGCCGAGACGTGACCTGGGGGCGGTTCCGGAGGGCGCGGCCACACCCCCGGACCGCCCCGGGCCGAAACCACGCCCCAGGCCCGCCCCGAAACGCTGCGTCCCGCCCCCAAAACGCCGCGCCGATCCGACACGCCCCCAACACGCCCCCCTCGAAAAACCCCGGGACTTACGCAAGTCCCGGGGCTCTGTGCGCGCCGGTAGGCCTATGGAACATAGGCGCACCGGCGCGCAAGGCCCTGCTCGCGTAAATCTGGGCGGATTTACACGAGCAGGGCTTTTAAAATCCGCCCCAGTGCCTTGATGTACACTAATGTAATGTGTGTGCACACACCAAGCCTGTAACTACAAAAGAGGCCCACTGGGGATTTGGCTTCACAGACACCGCTGTCCCAATATACGTGAGTCTGCTAAACTGCTTGCCCACAGGCACAGTGCCTTGATGTGCACTAATGTAATATATGTGCACACAACAAAGTGGTAACTACAAAAGAAGCCCACTGGGGATTTGGCTTTAGAGAGCAGCACTGTCCCAATATACGTAAATCTGAAACACTGGCTGCCCACAGGCGCAGTGCCTTGATGTGCATTAATGTAAAATATGTGCACACACCAAGCTTGTAACTACAAAAGAGGCCCACTGGGGATTTGGCTTCACAGACCACCGCTGTACCAATATACGTGAGTCTGCAAAACTACCCAGTGCCCACTGTCACTGATGCCCAGCGCACTGCCTAGTGCCTTCTTGGATTAAAAGAGCACAGAAAGACAGTGAGTTCAATAAAACAAAACTGCAATTAACAAAAAAGCCTGGCTTGGCACAGCAACAAAATCGATGAAATAAATTTTTCAAGGACAATTCTATCAAACTAGCTACAAATTGAATATATCTCCCACCCACAACACCCAAATGCTGCTTGCAACCGACCCCAGGGGGGTAAAATAAGCAGCAAAATGCCACTGCTAGTGCTAGCAGCTTCTCTCAGTGGCACAGAGAGACCGTCTCAGATCAATAAAATAATTTGCAGTCAAAAGAAACGGGGCTAGTAGCTGGCACTGCAGCCAAATTGAACAAATATCTTTTTCTATCTAAGTAGCTAGCAATTGAATACAGATTTGAGACACTCAGACTAGCTCTGAGTGAAGCTACCTTCCACAGACCACCTCCCCAGACCATCCCTGCAAAGAAAGTGCGTGGCACGCTGCATGCTTAATGTATATAAGATCTAAGATCTAAGACTTGAACAATGCCCCATTACTTTCAAAAAAAGACTTAAAACATGGCTTTTCACTCAAGCATACGCCTGAGCTGATCTTCACAATTCCCCCTTTTCCGGGTCAAGTTCATTTCATACCACATGATTCAATAATACAATAGCCAGTGGCTGTGGTGGTGTTCAATATTCAACAATACTATATTACTGTGGCTGTGGTGTTGTTCAGGGTTCAATAATACTACAGCCAATGGCTTATCCATCTAGACAAGTTACAAATACTAGATACTCGATTAACTCATTCTAATTGCCTGTCTATAAGATTGCTGTTATTCATTTGTTGTATTATTATGCCTTATTTGTTGGATTATTATCCCTTATTTTAATTCATTTTTTTTCCAAGTTCACTCTCCTGTTCTATGTAAGACTCACATGTTTAGTCATCCTAATGTTATATGTAAACCGAGGTGATTGGTAACATTGTTACCAGAACCTCGGTATATAAAAAATGTTAAATAAATAAATAAATATATAGTGCTGGGTCATCAGGAACAGCGTCACAGACCACTGAGTGAGAGCGGCGATTCACTGCATGAGAAAAATGCTTAGCGCTGATAGGTTGCATTCTGGTCTCCTTGCCAACCTGTCTGACCCACCTTTTGACAGGGCTGTGAGGTCACTTATGACTCACAGGAAAGGGCTGGTTTTTTGCTATGGATACACCCACATGGCATTCTCCTATCTTAAACGGCCGCTAAGAAATCACTGTGAGTGAGCCAAAAGAATGAAACTAATGATATGTTTGTATTCGTGGGGGATCGCGACATGTTTCGTGAACCCACGAATACAACGAATTTGGACCTATATATTGCAGATTGCCAATGTGTTGCAAATGAATGCACACCCCTACTACCCATTAATTACCACAATCTAGGGCTCATGCTGTAGCTATGAAGAGGCATGCGCGTCTACACAGGTTCAGAAAAAGAAGCTGGTACACATTCAAGAGCCACTGCTGTTGTCTTTTCTTTCTGTGAAATGCTAAGAGCTGAGCCAGGTTCTGGCCTGGATCTGACTTTTCCATGGCACAACTGATCAGTCCTGAAGGCACACCAGTGTGCCATGGCAGACTAGTTGGGAAACAATGGTCTAAATGCTATTTAGCTATTTCAGATCTAGGCATGAGATATGTAAATGTGAGAGCTATTCTCCACTTTAGACAAATATTTTTAAATGATTGAATTAGCAATATATTTGAAAGATGCACAAATGGATAATAGCAGGGTTGAACCTTTGACGATGAGCACTACCACTGACAAGTTTCAAACTTGTGCAATTCAATTGCTTTTTTTGTCTGTCGTACCATAACAGCACTATTCCCAGAACTTAAACAGCAACAATTTCTATCTACCTTATAAATGGCCTGTGACCGACGGCCCGCAAATGCGCAGTAGAGACCAGCTCTACCGCGCATGTGCGGGCGAGCACGTCGCTCTGAGGCAGCTTCAGAAAGAAAAAAAAATGGCGGCGTCCAGTGGCAGCAGCGGCGGTACCGGCAGCGGGCGGCGACGGCGGTAGCGAGCGACGGCGGTAGCGGCGACGGCGGTAGCGAGCGGCGGCGGTGGCGGTAGCGGGCGGCGACGGCGGTAGCGGGCGGTAGCGAGGGAGGGAGAAGAGAGAGAGAGAGAGGGAGGGACGGACTGAGTGGGAGGGAGGGACGGAGAGAGAGAGTGGGAGGGAGTGACTGAGTGAGAGGGAGGGATTGAGTGAGGGGGAGGGATTGAGTGAGGGGGAGGGACTGAGTGAGAGGGAGGGAGTGGGACTGAGTGAGAGGGAGAGGGGGGACTGAGGGAGGGAGTGGGACTGGGAGAGAGAGGGAGGGAGTGGGACTGAGGGAGAGTGAGGGGGGACTGAGTGAGTGAGAGGGAGGGGGGAGGGAGTGACTGAGTGGGAGGGAGGGATTGAGTGAGGGGGAGGGACTGAGGGAGGGAGTGGGACTGAGGGAGAGGACGGAGGGAGTGGGGACTGAGTGAGAGTGAGTGGGACTGAGTGAGTGAGAGGGAGGGAGAGAGGGGGGAGGGAGTGAGTGAGACTGAGTGGGAGGGAGGGGACTGAGTGATAGGAGAGGGAGGGTGGGAGGAGTGGGTGAGGGAGGGGGTGTTGAAGAGTGAGGGGAGAGAGAAAAGAGGGGGAGGTGAGAGACCAGAGGGATGTAGGCCCGTTTTTTAACGGGCTTAACGGCTTGTAAAAAAATATTATAACAGGTACTAAATCATCAACACACTTCTGACTGAAAAACATAACAAGCTGGACAGAAACAGATTTCTACTCAGAATACACATAAAAGCAGAACACCTCACCTCAGTAACACATGCATAACAGATAGACCATCACCAAATGCAGAATAAGTGACCACAAATTAGAAACAGACAAAACTGAAATGGAAACCACAAGTAGTTAGATTGTGCATGCAGTGCACTTTGAGCTTCCAAAGAAAAGAGGTGAGGTAAATCTAAATAAACACTAGAGTAACAACATTTCCTCCTCAATCCTTGAGTCCTCACTCTCCTACTCTATCCCCCCGTACCTGCTCACCCACCATTTCACCTAATGCCGGCATCCCTGCTATTTCCTCTTCAGGCATCTTTTTCGCCCCATCCGATCTCCCAGTCCTGATGACCCCTCCCCCAACTCAATTCTTGAGTCTCTGCTCTCCCTGCACCCCCAAGCTCTTTCCATCATCCCTAAGCTCCCACTTCATCCTGCAGAACCCAATCCCTGAGTCCCTTTTCTCTCCTCCCTAGATATGTTTCTCTCCCATCCCATCTCTCATTCCTACTATCCCCCAATTCAGTGTTTCCCAAACTTCTCTTGAAGGCACACCTAACCAGTTAGTTTTTCAGGATATCCATAATAAATATGCATAAGATTGATTTACATACATTGGAGATCCAGGGGATGCAAATCTATCTCATGCATATTCATTGTGACAATCCTGAAAACCTGACTGGCTAGATGTGTCTCTAAGGGAGGTTTGGGAAACACTGCCCATTCTGGAATTTCTGCTCTTCCACACAATCCAAGTCCCTGTACTCCCCTCCCCACCTGAGGCTGCTCTCTCGCCTCCACCTCACCCAACCAATTTGAATCACCATCCTCCTCAGGTCCTCCCCCAAGTCCAATCCAAACCTCACTTCCAAATCAAGTGGCTCATTCTGGCAGTCCCTACTCTCCATGCAGAAATTACATGCTAGCAGAATACTTCACCTCAGTTGCACATGCAAAACACAGACAGACCCTCACCAAATGCAGAATAAGAGAGACCATAAAGTAGAAATACAAATGTTGAGACAAAAACTGAACTGGAAACCGTAAGAAGCAATGTCTAGGTGTTGGTATGCGAGCCGTTCAATCTCCACGCCGTGAGGAGTGAAGAGGATGTAGAAGAGATCCGTTGTCCTGGGTAAGAAGCTGAGGGCTGTTGCCCAGGGGAATTGGGTTGCAGATTGATAGGTGTAGAAGGTAGCTGTACCATGGTTGTCATGGCCATGCTGGCGCAATTAGGATCAGATCCGCTTGGTCTTCGATGCATCGCTGGATTGTGCGAGAGATAAGTGGTATCGGAGGGAATGCATACAGTAGGTTGTGAGACCAACTTACGAGAAAAGCTTCTGGAGCGATTCTCCGTAAGCTCAGGTAAACCGAGCAGTTTTCCAGTTTTCTGTTGTTCTCTGTCGCGAAGAGTCGATGGAAGGAAGGCCCCAAACTGAGAATATGTGTTGAGCCACCTTTTGATCTAATTCCCATTCGTGGGGATGAAATATTCTGTTGAGTTTGTCTGCTCTGGAATTTTGAATTCCTGGTAGATAAGTTGCTTGAAGAGAGATTGATTGTTGAAGAGCCCACTCTAGTATCTGAACTGCTTCCTTGCAGAGACTCCAGGAACCAGACCCTCCTTCCTTGTTTATGTAGAACATTGTAACTTGGTTGTCTGTGTGAATCATTACTATTTTCCCCCTTAGGGGGTCTTCGAAGGCTCGAAGGGTGTTTTTCACTGCTTTGAGTTCCAGTAGGTTTATATGTAGTGTGCGTTCGCATGTGGTCCATAGACCTTGTGTCTGTAATTGGTCCAGGTGAGCCCCCCATCCTTTGGGGGACACGTCTGTGGTGAGTATTATCTGATGTTGTATGGGTCATAGGGGCGAGCCCATCCGTAGTGTTGACGGGAGTAGCCACCACTGTAGGCCTTTTTTCATGCTATTGGTTAAGGAGATGGGAGTAGACAATTGATGGAGAAATTTAATCCACTGGTTCTTTAGTCCCCATTGCAGGCGACGCATATGTAGACGCGTATGCGATGAAGGTGTGCCACTGCGACGAAGGTGTGCCACTGCCACTGCTAGACATTTGGTGAAGACTCTGGGGGCAGAGGAAAGGCTGAATGGTAGAACCTTGTATTGGAAGTGCTGGTTGTCTGCCTGGAAATATAGGTAACACCAGGAACTGGGGTGCTGTGGAATGTGAGCATATGCATTCTTCAGGTCTATTTATTTATTTGACAGTTTTATATACCGACGTTCTGGTAACATAGTTACTAATCACTTCGGTTTACATTGCAACAAATAACTTGACAATATATAGAATAATGTCTTACAATGAACAAGGTAAGATGAACTTGGATAAATAAATAATAATAATAAATTAAAATGAACATGGCAATTATAATTTAAATACAATTTAAATACAATATATTTTGAAGAAAATGAGTATAAATGCTGGTATAATTGCTGGTACTGACTATGTCGAGGCTGATGTCGATAGTCTAGTGAGCACATCCAATCTCCTGGCTGAAGAAAGGGAAGGATGGATTTGAAGTCATTTTGAACTTCTCCCTGTAGAGGTGTTTGTTGAGTGAACATAGGTCCAAGATTGGGCACAGACTTCCTGACTTCTTGGGAATTAGGAAGTATTGCGAGTAAAACCCTCAATGGAATTCCAGGTAAGGCAATTTCTGAATGTATTTGTTCTGTAGAAGAATTTGGAGTTCCTTCAAAAGAGATTCTTTGTGAGATGTTACATGCTTCTGCGGAACCCAATGTGGGAGGGTTGGGAGGGATGAGAAATGAAGAATGTAACCCCGTTCTATTATTGATAGGACCCACTGATTTGAGGTAATTTGACTCCAAGCTGGAAGATAATTGGACAACCTGCCTCCGACAGGAGGGGGTTGTGATGGTGGCAACATTATTTTAAAAAAACGGTCTGGGTTTTTGTGGGTTGAGGGTCAGCTTGCTGACGTGGTTGACGAGGGGCTCTGGCATGCTGGCGTGGTGCTTGAGGTTGATAGGGTTGCTGCCTAGATGGTTGGTAGGACTGAGGTTTGTAATAGGAATAAGATTTGAATGCCTTAAAGGGTGTTCTTCTATACTGAGCTGAAGTAGTGTAGTGGCGACATGATGTAGATGGTTGGTGAGGAGATGTTAATGAAAGGACAGCTGTCTTTTGCTCCTTGATCTTCATCACCGTCTCAGTGAATTTGTTTCCGAACAAGTTTTCTGGATGACAAGGTAGGATTGCTAACTTGTCGTGGACGTATGGCGCTGGAACGCAACCATGCGAGATGTCTCGCTGCCAAGGCATTTGATGAAGTCTTTGATGAGACATCAAAGCCTTCATAAATAGATCTTAATAAGTGCCTCAAACCTTCCTCCAGGTTATGATACTGAAGAGGTAAAGCGGTGTCTGGCAAGCTTTGTTGGAGGCATCATTTTAGTGCTTGTAAATTATCAAACAGGTATTGTGCGATGTAAAACTGGTGGTTTTGAATATGGGCGTTTAACATCACAGATTGAAATGATTTGTTCGCAAAATCATCCAGTGTTTTGTTTTCCTTGGTTGGCGGTGTGTTGGAATGGATTCTCGATTTATGAACCTTTTGCATTGCCGACTTAACTAACACGAAATGATGTGGTAGTTGAACTGAGGAATGGAAGGGAGAATCTTTCATTCTGTATTTTAAATCGATTTTCCGTGATGTGGGGGGGATGGACAATAGAGTGTCCCATGACTTTTCCATCAGCGTTGTCAAAACAGGATGCTGTGGGAGGGCCACTGGTTCAGTAGACATATCAAAAATGTTTAATATGCCTAACATTTCCTGACATGGATAGGAATCCTCCTTGTTTCCATGTTAAGCATCTGTCCGACCTTTTCTATGAATTGTGAATATATCAGGTCTTCTGGAGGTGAAGATGGTGCCGGGGGTATCTCCACTGGATCAGACGGGTAACCCGTGGAGGAATTCGAGAAGGAATCTGAATCCGAAATTTCTTCAATTGGAGTTGGAGGTGATATTGGAAGGTCCTTTGGTGCTGGGCCTGGTATCACTGGATCTTCCGGAATTGCCGGAGATGCAGGAGGAGACAGATGAGGTGGTAATTGAGGCTTTTCTACTGACTGTAAGAACTGAGTCAATATATTTGTAATTTGAGACATGGCTTGAGTAGCCAGTCCTGACGTCGATGGTGTAGGTCAGTGATGGCCAACCTTTTGAGCTCAGTGTGTCAAAATTCATAAAAAAACCGAGCATAACTCGGGTGGTGTGTCACTTCTAGAAAAATCCATAATTGTGATATTTGCAGCTCTAATTAATAACAAAGTTATAATTTTAATATATGTACTGTATTTACTAATAAAGCAAAAACAAATAATTCTTTACCTTACCTGCTTAGTGACTTTTTTGTTGCTGAATTTCATCGGCTAAATCTTCAATTAAAACACTCTCTCCCCCTCCACCCACCCCCTTCCCACAAAACTCTTACTCCCCTGGATTTTCTCATACATACTCATGCTCTCACACTCACTGGCTCCCTCACATACACACACACACACACACACCCAGGCAGGCTCCCATTCATTTTCACACCACTCCCGCTCCATCTTCCAGGCAGGCACCAATTCATTCTCACACACACAGACCCCCAGGCAGACACCCATGCATTCACACACATACACCCCCAGGCAGAGTCCCATTCATACACATGCACACACTAAAGGCAGATCCCCCTCTCTTTTGCCAGCAACCTCGGAGCCTCTCTCATTCCTCTGCTGCCACTGTCACTGCTGCCACATGACTATTGGGGATGTTGCTATTCTTGCACATTCCCAAAGATTACATGTGCCAATCACTAAAAAGAATTTATTTTTTTTTACTTTGCTGTCTGATCTTAGTTTTCTAATTGGTTGGTCACAGGCTTTTTTTTTCCACCTTCCCTTCCTTTTTTTTTTTTTTTTTTTTGCCAATTCCTTTTATATTGTCTTTTTTTCTGTTTCTTTTCTCTCCATCTTCTTCCCTCAAACACACAGTCAGGTTCTCATTCTCATATGCATTTCTCTCTCTCACACACACACAGGCTCTCACTGTCACATGCTCTCTCTCATACAATCATTCATACACACAGGCTCTCACTGGCACATGCTCTCTCTCATACAATCATTCATACACACAGGCTCTCACTGTTACATGCTCTCTCTCATACAATCATTCATACACACAGGCTCTCACTGTTACATGCTCTCTCTCATACAATCATTCATGCACACAGGCTCTCACTGGCACATGCTCTCTCTCATACAATCATTCATGCACACAGGCTCTCACTGGCACATGCTCTCTCTCATACAATCATTCATGCACACATGCTCTCACTGGCACATGCTCTCTTTCATACAATCATTCATACACACAGGCTCTCACTGGCACATGCTCTCTCTCATACAATCATTCATACACACAGGCTCTCACTGGCACATGCTCTCTCTCATACAATCATTCATGCACACAGGTTCTCACTGGCACATGCTCTCTCTCATACAATCATTCATGCACACAGGCTCTCACTGGCACAGGCTCTCTCTCATACAATCATTCATACACACAGGCTCTCACTGGCACATGCTCTCTCTCATACAATCATTCATGCACACAGGCTCTCACTGGCACATGCTCTCTCTCATACAGTCATTCATACACACAGGCTCTCACTGGTACATGCTCTCTCTCATACAATCATTCATATACACAGGCTCTCACTGGCACATGCTGTCTGACTCACACACACAGGCTCTCTCTCACTCCCACATGCTGTCTTGCTCAAGCACATGCAGTCTCTGCAAACATTCAGGTCCTCACACACAATCTCTCAACTCATCTCATACACGCACGCACACACCCTCTACAGACCCTCAGCCTCTCTCTCACCTCTGGGCCTCCTCTTCGCGGGTCGCCGCAGGATGGGCACTGCAGCAGCCCTGCTACCGGGCCTCTTCCTCTTCTCAGGCCGCTGCGGCTCTGCTACAGGGCCTCTTCCTCTTCTCGGGCCGCTACGACTTGGGATTCGCGGTGGCCCGTAAGCGCAAGCGCTGCTCCTCTTCTGCACGCACTGATGCTTCTCCTCCTTCCTGCCCACGTGGCTCCAGCAACGTTTACTTCCGGGGCTGCACAGGCAGGAAGGAGGAGGAGCATCAGCGCGTTCAAACACGATCTTTTTCTTTGGGCTGTGGTGACGTGAGCCTCACCACAGCCCTGCCTATCTGCCTGTCGCTGCGCCCGGGGGCATTGGGGAGATACTGAAAAACTAATTTTAAAGGTTTGGCGCAGCCGATAAAAAAAAAAAAGGCTCGGCACAGCCGATAAAAAAAAATAAAATTCGATAGTCCCAAAACGCTACGCGTGTCAGCAAAAACGGCTCGGCGTGTCACCTCTGACACGCGTGTCATAGGTTAGCCATCACTGGTGTAGGTGATGGTTTTGTAATCAGTGGTAGAGTAAGCTGTATTACATCCGCTTGTGCTCGTCTCTTACTCGCAGCCTTTTCAGGTGGAACAACTAATGAAGGTGGCTGAGGTTGCTCAGGGGCGAGGTTGGGGAAACAGATGATATAAGTACATAAGAAATTGCCATGCTGGGTCAGACCAAGGGTCCATCAAGCCCAGCATCCTGTTTCCAACAGAGGCCAATCAAAGTCACAAGTACCTGGCAATTACCCAAACACTAAGAAGACCCCATGCTACTGATGCAATCAATAGCAGTGGCTATTCCCTAAGTAAACTTGATTAATAGCCGTTAATGGACTTCTCCTCCAAGAACTTATCCAAACCTTTTTTGAACCCAGCTACACTAACTGCACTAACCACATCCTCTGGCAACAAATTCCAGAGCTTTATTGTGCGTTGAGTGAAAAAGAATTTTCTCCGATTAGTCTTAAATGTGCTACTTGCTAACTTCATGGAAAGCCCCCTAGTCCTTCTATTATTCGAAAGTGTAAATAACCGAGTCACATCTATTCGTTCAAGACCTCTCATGATTTTAAAGATCTCTATCTTATCCCTCCTCAGTCGTCTCTTCTCCAAGCTGAACAGTACTAACCTCTTCAGCCTTTCCTCATAGGGGAGCTGTTCCATCCCCTTTATCATTTTGGTAGCCCTTCTCGGTACTTTCTCCATCGCAACTATATCTTTTTGAGATGTGTCGACCAGAATTGTACACAGTATTCAAGGTGCGGTCTCACCATGGAGCGATACAGAGGCATTATGACATTCTCCGTTTTATTAACCATTCCCTTCCTAATAATTCCTAACATTGTTTGCTTTTTTGACTGCTGCAGCACACTGAGCCGACGATTTTAAAGTATTATCCACTATGATGCCTAGATCTTTTTCCTGGGTGGTAGCTCCTAATATGGAACCTAACATCGTGTAACTACAGCAAGGGTTATTTTTCCCTATATGCAACACCTTGCACTTGTCCACATTAAATTTCATCTGCCATTTGGATGCCCAATCTTCCAGTCTTGCAAGGTCCTCCTGTAATGTATCACAGTCTGCTTGTGATTTAACTACTCTGAATAATTTTGTATCATCTGCAAATTTGATAACCTCACTCGTCGTATTCCTCTCCAGATCATTTATATATATATTGAAAAGCACCGGTCCAAGTACAGATCCCTGAGGCACTCCACTGTTTACCCTTTTCCACTGACAGTGGATGTAGGAGTCATGTCAGACGTGCGAGGAGTTGAAACATCTGGATCTGATTCCACTATCAAGGGTGGTGACAATTCTCTGGGTCGTTTAGGGCCCGAGTGGTGCTTCTTAGGCTGTTTTTGAGTCGACTGTGTCGGCTGTGCGCCGATGCGCGTCAACTGTGTTGGTGGTGCGTCAATCAGGCGAGGATGCGATGCAGTTGTCTCCTTGCATCGATGCGTTGACGATGCACCAGAATGTGTGGCTTCGATGCAGTAGCATCATAAGAACATAAGAAATTGCCATGCTGGGTCAGACCAAGGGTCCATCAAGCCCAGCATCCTGTTTCCAATAGAGGCCAAACCAGGTCATAAGAACCTGGCAATTACCCAAACACTAAGAAAATCCCATGCTACTGATGCAATTAATAGCAGTGGCTATTCCCTAAGTAAACTTGATTAATAGCAGTCAATGGTCGGTGTGTCGATCCCTTGTTGGTGTGTCGATGCTTTGACGCTTCAGAGAGGTGTTGGCATGTTTATCTTCTGAGCGTCGATACGTCAACTGCGTCGGTGAGGCATGCGGCCGCTATGCCACCAATGCATCCCCTGTGCCGTGTGCCAATTTTTGGCGGGCGAGCAACGGCGGGTGTTCTGACCTGGGGGGGGCGTCGACCAAGGAGGCCCTCCTCGACGAAGGAGACCTTTTCTTTCTCTTTGGGCCTGGGGATGATCTTACCGAGGCCTCAGAAGGGGCATGAGAGCCCGGAGCTCTGGATTGAAGTTCCTGAAGCTTGGTAGCCCGCTGGGGCTCGTGGGGTCATGCATTCGCAGTCTGCAGTTTGCTTGGTCATGGAAGGGTCCCAGACAATGTGGCCGACATAATTTTGCCACAGGAACAAAATTTGAAACCAGGATGCAGCATGTCTCTGGCTGCTGTTCAAATCACTTCAAACTTCTGTTGTTTTGTTCAGGTTTTTTTTTTCACAGAAACTTCTCAGTCTCTCAGGAGAGTAGAGCTCCGCGTGGTAACTGCCGTGCGGAAAAAAACTGACTGAGGAGCCTGAGGCAAATCAGAGAAGATATGAGGGAGCACCTAGCTGAAAGACTTTACTAGACTTAGAAAGCTCTGCCACCTAATGGCATGGAAGACATTCCCATACAGCATGGCTAATTAGCTGCTTATTTACGTGAAAATCACATTACAGCCGTACCTGAATTTAATATAACTCAAAATATTCCAAATTTACAATTCATTCCCACTCATTCATCTTTTTTCCAACTGTCTTGCTAATGGTCATGACATCCAAGATCCTTCCACACTGATGGAGAGATCCTCAGCTACAGGACTGAGACTAAATAACTTGGAGATCAAATATGCACATGATCTGCTCATTTTATTCCCTAGGTCAGAAAGTTTGCAAAATAACCTAAACCTGCTAGAGAACTTCTGAATGGGCACAGGTAAATCTGGAAGAAGACAAACTTTTTTTTTTTTTTTCAGAAAAAGCCAAAATACCTCCATCAATTCAAATTCTGCTTAAATAACTAAGAAGTACTACACACTCAAAATTATGTACACCTAGGGCTCACACTAAGGAATCAATTTATATAATTCCTATTTCTGTGTGTATGGGGAAAATGCTTAGTAAATCAGGCCCTAAATGCAGCCGGGATCTTTAAAATTGGCTATAAAGACATGACAAGAAAAAAATCCTAAGGGCCTCTAATAAGTCTCTGGCCAATTTCAACTTCCTAATAAGTCTACCATTAAAATTATTTTCTAGCATCATTCAACCAATTTCTTTTTAGAGTTTCACAATGTATCTTATTGTTCATTTGGTTTGTTGTTGTCCATATTGCTGATGTTCCTTTGTACCTTACCTACAGGTCTTCGGACAAATAGGCGTCTGCTATGATGAAATGAATATACTTTGCATCCATAGAAACTCTCCCAGGCTCGGCTGCAGAGCAGAAGTAGAATGTTTCTCCTAATGCATCATAAAACAAAACAAATTCAGGATTGGTGTCACCTTAATAACAGCTTCACAGACTTCCTTTACTACCAGGCACATTGTGAATACAAAAACCCTGCATAAAGGATATAAACTATAAAGCAAACCCACTATACCATAACAGCATTACCTGCCAGGAATCAAACAGCAACAACCTTCCAATGAAAAGGTAACATTGCAGATACTGCAAAAGAGAGAAATATTTACAAGGTTTGTACAAAATTATTTTTAATCAAATATAACTTATTTAAACAAATTACAATAAATCTTACAAAATGTCTATTGTACAATACATACTTTGGTCTAATGTACAACTACATATTATACATGTTTTATTATCGTTGGATCATATCCACACCTCCTAAAACCATAATAAAAACATCAATCAACAGTCACATCCACTCATACAATTCTGTACTCTCTAAACACACTGGGCCAGATTTTTGGAGGATTTACGCGCGTAACTGGTGTTATGGGCGCCAGGCCTATTTTTAAAAGGTCTGGCGTCGCACGTGTAAGTCCCGGGGCTTGCAAAAAGAGGTGGGGAGGGGGTGGGGCAGTCCAGGGGTGGGGCCAGAGGCTCCCGGCACAGTGGCCATTTGTCCTGGGGATCGCACGCCGGCAGTTGGCCAACACGCACAACTTACTTCAGCCCCACTATTTTTTTTATTTAGGTGTTTTATATACCGTCATTCCAAAAGAAGAACACAAAGGTTTACAATATTAGTATTTATATTCTTGGTCAACAATCACATACTGTGTGTCAACATTCACATTCTTGGTCAACACTACAGCAAATACATATTCTAGTTCATGTTTATACATATTCTAGGATATCACAATATCAAATATATAATCTAGTTCATATTCATACATTTTCTAAGTCGACACAAAGGTATATATAAATTCTAATTCTACTTATAATACACTTTACATCGTTCATTACTTATTGCTTGCTCCCTAACATTATCTGTGGTACTGACATTGAAGTTATCAGCATATTGGTATTTTACGTTAAATCGTATGCATTTCTAAAGAGCCATGTTTTCAGTTCACTTATGAAACTCTTTCTTTCTGTTATCTGACATAATGACTCTCTGAGAGAGTTCCACAAATTGGGGCCCACTCTGGAAAACATTCGGTCTCTTATTTGCGTTAGGTGTGTGTTCTGTGTAAAAGGCACCATTAGAAGTCCTTTTTTTTTGTGATCTTAGGACTCTCTGTGGTGTGCAATGTTGAAGTGTCACGCCTAATAAACATGGGTTAATATTGTTGATGATACTGAAAATTAGAGTTAATACTTTATAATGAATTCAGGATTGTATAGGAAACCAGTGCAGTGCTACCAGCAAGGGGGGTGATGTGTTTGAATTTCCTTGTCCCTAGTAAGAGTCTAGCAGAGGCATT
This sequence comes from Rhinatrema bivittatum, assembly GCF_901001135.1. NCBI lineage: Eukaryota > Metazoa > Chordata > Amphibia > Gymnophiona > Rhinatrematidae > Rhinatrema > Rhinatrema bivittatum. The sequence continues at coordinate 270,417,198 of NC_042615.1, read as the reverse complement.
TTGAAGTAAATGTAGTGGTTTTAGTAGTCCTGAGAGTAGGCCTAGTAATAAGGAGTTGCAGTAGTCTAAGGGGTCATTTATCAAAGTGCTATATGGCGTTTTCGCATGCAAAAAACGCCTTTAACACATGCAAAAATGCCTTAAACATGTGAAAGCACCATTAATGTGTGCAAAAGCACCATAACGCATGGTGCGAAGCAAATGACAAAAAAAGGGGAGGATATTGGGGCTGTATTTTTAGCCACGTGGTCGGGGCTCACAGTTTTGCGAAGCCATATTGCACGGCTTTAATGCGAATTTTAAACAGCCTAGCTATCAGGGCCCTACGGGGGGTGGGAAGAGAGACAGGCTAGCCATAATGCCCTCATACTAGATAGGTATTTATATTTCTATGGGAGGCCTACCTAGTAACTCGAGGTGAGGTTTAGGTATTAGTGTAGGGGTTAGGGAGCCACTTTGGCATTCAAAGTGAGAGGGCTCCCCCCTCCCCCCCTCCCCTCCCTTACCTAACCTACCCCCCCCAGCCCTACGCACGCTGCCCTTTCCCTCCGAGGCCGCTCCGATTTCGGAGCGGCCTCGGAGGGAACTTTCCTTCGGCCTCCCCCCACCTTCCCCTCCCTTCCGCTACCTAACCGAGCCTCTCCAGCCCTATCTACACCCCCCTTACCTTTATCGTGAAAGTTATGCCTGCTCCAGGCAGGCGTAACTAGAGCACGCTGATCGGCCGCCGCCGCCGCTGCGTGATTCCCCGGCCCTGGAGCAATTTCGGAGGCCTCGGCCATGCCCCCGAAATGCCCCCGGCCGGTGCCACGCCCCCGACACGCCCCCGGAACGCCCCAAACATTGCGCCGCCCCCGACACGCGTCCCGGGGCTTGTGTGCGCCGCCGAGCCTATGCAAAATAGGTTCGGCGCGCGCAGGGGGGTTTTGAAAGGGTTAAGAACATAAGAAAATGCCATACTGGGTCAGACCAAGGGTCCATCAAGCCCAGCATCCTGTTTCCAACAGTGGCCAATCCAGGCCATAAGAACCTGGCAAGTACCCAAAAACTAAGTCTATTCCATGTTACCATTGCTAATGGCAGTGCCTATTCTCTAAGTGAACTTAATAGCAGGTAATGGACTTCTCCTCCAAGAACTTATCCAATCCTTTTTTAAACACAGCTATACTAACTGCACGAACCACATTCTCTGGCAACAAATTCCAGAGTTTAATTGTGCGTTGAGTAAAAAAGAACTTTCTCCGATTAGTTTTAAATGTGCCCCATGCTAACTTCATGGAGTGCCCCCTAGTCTTTCTACTATCCGAAAGAGTAAATAACCGATTCACATCTACCCGTTCTAGACCTCTCATGATTTTAAACACCTCTATCATATCCCCCCTCAGCCGTCTCGTCTCCAAGCTGAAAAGTCCTAACCTCTTTAGTCTTTCCTCATAGGGGAGTTGTTCCATTCCCCTTATCATTTTGGTAGCCCTTCTCTGTACCTTCTCCATCGCAATTATATCTTTTTTGAGATGCGGCGCAAACCCTTTGAGATGCGTCGCAAACCCTTTTAAAATCTACCCCAAAGTAATTTGTGGCAGAGAGAAAACTGAAACAGACAGGTCTCATTTATAAAATCTACCCTTTTGTGTGTCTAATATTGCACATTTAAAAACTTTGGTTATATGTTGTTGAACACAAGTTTCTTTATAATAACATCTCTCAATTAAATATTTGTGCATGTGGGTGCATTCTCCCTGCTGAAAGTGTCTTTGGTGCACATGCGGGGCAAAGGGGACATAAACCCTGAAAGGACTGTGAGCAAACTCTTTTACGGAACTGTTCTACTACGACAAAACCAAAAAATAATATCAATGATGATGTTAATAATAAACCTAACGATTGTTTGAATATGTTAACATTTTTTTCTTTTATAGGCAGAAGGACTGTACTGTGCATCTCTTACTGTAATGTCATTTCCAGTGAAATCATTAAACACGACTATCTTCACATGCTCCAAGGTAATGCTGTCTCTGAAAACAAAATAGCCATTGACTGAGCATGCCCTACAATAACCTCTTTTCCTATGAGATCATAAAACATGGCTACCTCCACATGCTCCGCAGTAATGTTTACTGTGCAAGATTGACCTATACGTGCTGGGTTGTGATGTTATTTCCTGACCCCCATACTCCCCTAGCACCGCAGCACCTACACAGACTGATAGGACTCAACGTATAGTGGAAACCATAGTATCGTTATTATAAATGTGTTTATATCATACTTTATTACAGTTTGTTTCTAAACCACAAAACAGATTACATGGTAGCTTTATTTCAAATACATTGCATTTCCGAAAATAAGAGATGCAAGAACTTCTATCCTTAGATAAAGAAAATTGGAAGCTATGATTCATTTTTCTATTCACATCTTTTGCACCAAACGGATGTGTAAGACAGAGTCAAATTATAATATTTTGTAACAACATCTGAAAATTAAATTGTTACATTTATTGCTTATCACATAAAATATACATTCTTTATAAAGAAAGCCCAGGGAATAGTCTTTTTCCATCTGTCAGCATGCATTGTTTTGTCTTCAATAGCAGAGGGTTGACAAAACGTCTGATTTCTCTTCTATTCTCATCTTTTAACAAAAAAAAGCATAAGAACATAAAAACTTTGCCATGCTGGGTCAGACCAAGGGTCCATCAAGCCCAGCATCCTGTTTCCAACAGAGGCCAAACTAGGCCACAAGAACCTGGCAATTACCCAAACACTAAGAAGATCCCATGCTACTGCTGCAATTAATAGCAGTTTCAATTACTTAAGTACATTTGATTAATAGCCGTTAATGGACTTCTCCTCCAAGAACTTATCCAAACCTTTTTTGAACCCAGCTACACTAACTGCACTAACCACCTCCTCTGGCAACAAATTCCAGAGCTTTATTGTGCGTTGAGTGAAAAAGAATTTTCTCCGATTAGTCTTAAATGTGTTACTTGCTAACTTCATGGAATGCCCCCTAGTCCTTCTATTATTCGAAAGTGTAAATAACCGAGTCACATCTACTCGTTCAAGACCTCTCATGCAGGCCGATACAGTAAGGAGCGGTAGGAAGAGCTGCGTTAGTGCCGGGCGTACCCGCGGTTGCCGCAAGCACAGTCCAGCTCACCTACCGCTTGATACTGTATGTAAATAGCTTGCAAATGCAAGCTGCGTCTAAGAAGCGTCTGTGAAGCGTTAGGCCCGCGCAACCCATTTTACTGTATAGAGCGCTATACAGTATCCTGGGTGCACTGGCCTAACGCTTCACGGACACGCTGGTATCTGTCATTTCAAATGACATTTGAAATGACAGGTACCAGGAAGTGGACGGTTCTCCTACGCTCGGGATTGCCAGTCCTCTCTCCCCTCCTCCCGAAGCAAGGCGCGAAAAGCAGCCTTGCTTCGGGAGGAGGGGAGAGAGAACTGGCAGCGTAAAGCAACGAAGCGACTTACATTTTTTGCAGCCCTCCTCCGGAGACGGACATCGGCGACGACGGTCGTGGCTCCCCTGCCTCCAGCTGCCCGCGAAGATGGACGCATTGCACGGGTGAAAGCGGCCCCTGTGCGTGCAATTGGGCCACTGAAGATGTGACGTCACATGCTGTGACGCCAAATGTCGTGACGTCACGCCTTCAGCGGCCCAATTGCACGCACAGGAGCCGCTTTCGCCCGTGCGATGCGTCCATCTTGGCGGGCAGCTGGAGGCAGGGAAGCCGCGTCCGTCGTCGCCGATGTCCGTCTCTGGAGGGGGGCTGCAAAAAAAGTAAGTCGCTTCGTTGCTTTACGCTGCCAGTCCTCTCTCCCCTCCTCCCGAAGCAAGGCTGCTTTTCGCGCCATGCTTTGGGAGGAGGGGAGAGAGGACTGGCAATCCCGAGCGTAGGAGTGCCCGTCCTCTCTCTTGCAACTTTTTTTTTTCCGCTTTCGTTGCTTCGGGAGGAGGGGAGAGGACTGGGGCTGCCCCGGAGACCAGCACCCATGGACGCGGCCAGGGCAGGTGAGCAGGGGCTGGGGGAAAGTTTGCCGCCTACCCTTACCCCTGCCTCTAACACAGGGGTAAGGGTAGGCGGTAAGTTAGCAGGTTAAACGCGCGGCAAAATGGTAGGGTAAAAAAGTAATAGTCGGGGCGCCTGTTACTGTATGGGAGGGAATAGCTACGGTAATTCAATTGTTTACATGTAATATACATGCCGCGGGCGGAAGGGGTTTCCCGGTGATTTAAGGACGCGGTAAGAGTAGGTTAAAGGGGATTGTGTATCGCAAGAAGGGCTAACGCGGCCGAAAAGTGGGTAGAAAGCGGGTTAGGAGCAGGGTAACCGCGGCCGCACTTTACTGTATTGACCTGATGATCTTAAAGACCTCTATCATATCCCCCCCTCAGCCGTCTCTTCTCCAAGCTGAACAGCCCTAACCTCTTCAGCCTTTCCTCATAGGGGAGCTGTTCCATCCCCTTTATCATACTGCCCCAAAAGTTTGTTAAATGTGTTTATATCATCCTTTATTATGGATAGTTTCAAAATACTCTCTCTCACGTACACATACACACTACAAAAAACAAAAGCTGCTTAGGATATTCTAGAGATAGTATCATTGTTATTTCAAAATACATCTTGGGTTGCTTCAAACATCTACCACAGTTTTCATTTCTGCAAAAAGATATAAGAACATCACTGAACTGTTTTAAAATATGACGTGTGCTCTCTTTTACAGATTATGCAGTTCATAAGCCTCATTTGATCTTTATCGACGCTGGGCCTAACTAGTTGGCTTACAGCCACCTGGGAGTCCTCTGCATTTTTCACAGAATTGATCAGATCCATAACCATATTTATGTCCTCATTACAAAGCCCCAATATCTCCATATTATACCCTGCCAACACCAATACGCTTATGACACAGACGAGACACAGCCTATCATAATCCCTTCTTAGTTTCTGCCTTTCCACATGCCAGCACCATGTCAGAAAAGCTTAAAAATTCTGTCCCCGTTTCCAAGATACATGCCTTGCAATAATTGCTTAGGATCTCTTGCCAACATTTCTTTATAACGCAGTCACTGGTGATCGTATGAGCAAGCTGAATATGCTTTTACGGTAAAGAGCATGTGTGCATATTTGTTTCCAAAGCACCAGTTCATACCACCATCTCATGTCCCCCCCACCTCCTCTGGTCTGGAAGCTGATTTGATGGCCACTGCCACCTGTCATCTTTTCTATGCACGCTGTGTGGGCGTGCCACTACCTTGCACCCACACTTACCCCAGACGTGTTGGCCCCATTCCTGTCCATTTCAACACCATAAGAAAAAAAGGTATTCTTGGCCTGTCTAGGATGATTACTTTGTACTCTTGTCAAAATTTACTCTCTATGTATGTTAACTATTTGTAAAAACACCCAGCTGTTTTACAAAAAAGAATTGCTACCACAGCCTGGGATCGAACCAGGGTTTTTAAAGTGGAAATCTAATGCTCTTGCCATCTGAACTACCATAGTTTTAGCTAGATGCAAGACTTTTTAAACTATTGAAATACTTTTTTTCTTTTCAGGATGTCTTGGGTTTGGATGTATGTCAGTTATTGTTTCCTGGTCACAGTACAGCCTGACAAGTTGGTACTCAATTCCCAGCATGCAACATTCCTGTACCTGTCTTGTGCACACAGGACACAGAATTTAGTTCAAATGTTGTTTCCTAAAATGCAAACTGACCCTTTCATATCATCTCTCTGCTTTCCAACTGAAACATATTTTTTTATATATGCATTTATATCATCCATTATGACATAAGGCATAAATGGTGGACAAACAAAACATCCTTTAATAAGACAAAATATCCAATATCCAATAACAATATCCACCAACCAACACCACTCAACTCTCACATCACATGTAAGCAGGTTAGAGATCTTGGGGTGATTCTAGACAACCGACTAAACCTAAGGAAAATGGTCAATACAACAACGAAAGATTGCTTTTACAGATTACAGGTCCTAAAACGACTTAAACCTCTCTTATTCTTCCACGACTTCAGGACAGTCCTCCAAGCGCTACTGTTCACCAAAATAGACTACTGCAGCGCCCTTCTACTAGGACTTCCCAAATCCTCTACTAAACCTCTGCAGATGATTCAAAATGCGGCAGCAAGATTGTTAACCAGTACCAGCCGCTACGATCACATATCACCAATTCTCAGGAACCTACACTGGTTACCAGTAAATTACAGAATTCTATACAAATCAATCACCTTAATCCATAAAACCATCCATCATCAACTTCAACTTGACCTGGAAATACCTTTCAAACTCTACTCTTCTATCAGACCAACTAGAGACATTTACAAAGGCACTCTTAATGTTCCCCCCACTAAAGCCACACGCCTCGCTACGACCAAAGACAGAGCCTTTTCGATAGCAGGCCCATCGATCTGGAACAGTATCCCATCAAACCTCAGACTGGAGCCATGCCTTTTAACTTTCAGAAAAAGACTTAAAACCTGGCTCTTTCAACAAGCCTTCCCTGAACCACCAGACAATCATTAGTTGGCCTTCATTCCTACCCGGTCTGGCACTCCGTTTCTCAAAGAAAAAATAAATGGACTCTGAGACATTCAGGTTAAAGCACCGTCCTTAAGTTTTTAACTTGTACACTCTATGGTAAAATTTCTTTTACCGGCCTATCTTCTTTCCAGCTTGTTGCAAGCTTCCAAGTTCTCTCCCCCTGTTGATTGTAACTTTGACTTATTCCTACTTATTGTTATCTTTCGTTTACGTGAATTTGTTACTCTAGTTTTTTCCCTTTTGTTAAATTGTAAACCGATCCGATATGGTAATTTACTATGAAGGTCGGTATAAAAAACTGTTAAATAAATAAATAAATAAAATGATGGGGTATCTGCAACTATCAAGGATTATGTGTTACAAAACAAAAACTGCATTGTCCCCCTCTTCCAAAACATGCCCCTCGCTTCATCATGGTTTGAAAGACAAGAGAATATCTGTTTCCAGGAGATAAGTGAGAAAGGGGGGTGGGGGTGGGGTGGGGTGGAGACAAAGACTACATCCCCCATCACGCCTTATTCCTGATTTCCCATGGATTTCATGAAGACAAGTCCAGACTTGTTAGAGAATTTTTTACATATGAAGGGATGGTCGGTAGTTGTATTTCCCCACAGAATGGCCAAACAGCTACAGCATATCTCAAAGACTGCTCTGTGTGTATTCTTGTAAAAGGTGAGAGGAAGCAGATAAAGTGGAGAGAAGGGGGGCGATGACATGGTTATGTATCTGAAACCTTTACAAATAAACACTAAGTTTACAAGCCTGTCAGGAATCCAGAGAGTGTGATAAAAACTCTCCCAGCTGGCACTCTGCAAAACTGTGTGACCCGGTACAGAGATAAGAAAAAAAATAAATTAAAATGTGACTATCTTTTTTTTACATTTTCTTAAAATGATAAAAAATATATATGCTGTTAGTTTTCAAACATGCACAGGTTTTAAAACGGCTCATGGGTTTCAATACTATAGTTTTCTAACACATATTGGGTAATTTCAATTCTACAATATTGTTTTCCCCTTTTTTAACAAAAACCAGTTTCTATTAAGATATGATGGGGAGAAGAAGGAGTGGATGGCAGTGTGGACGGCAGTGTGTCTATTCCTCCCCTCGCTGGGTCAAACACAGATCCCTGCTCTTATAATTCAGGAGAAGGATACCTGTGGCCCTACACTCATGCTCTGCCAAAGAAAAACATGTGAGCTGACTTATTTACACTAAGATTAAAAAAAAAAGCATTCATCTCTGCCCCTGCCTGTGAATAATGGTGAGAATATTAGGGACTGATGCAGGAATGGCTGTAGGATTTAAAATAAATGGCTTTCACATATTCGGAAGTATACCATCCGTAGAAAAAAAAAGGGGGATTTTTAGATGTAAAACAAAGTAATCAGGGAGGACACCAGAATTTGTATATTCTGTGCAGTGTTAAAGAGTTGTGTGTTTGCAGGCTTTGGTATTGTGTCACTGTTAATGAAAATATTCTTTTTTGCATGGTGGGGAAGCTCCTAATTCTGTTCTGTGGTTACACGTTAAACCTGTGAATAAAAAAAAATGTGGTGGTTTGCCTTTAAATATCCTGTTAAGAAATGTATTATTCAAATTATTATCATTATTACCCTACAAAAACTGTATTTTAGTCCCTGCATTTTTCTATTCCCCACCTACTGCTCCTGAAAGGCGTGTCTAGGCATGCCCTCTGTACAGGGAAGAGGATCACTGCTGTGTTGTCATTCACCAAACATGGCACCTCCCCTTTTAGCCGTGATGTCATTTCCAATGATATCATCCAAGATGGTTGACTCCTGTTAGCCGTGATGTAATTTCCGGTGATGCATCCAAAATGGCAACCACCTTTTAGTCATGCTGTTATCCAAGATGGCGGGCCCAGGCAGCCAAAATGGCTGCCCCCATGGGCAAAAAAAGGAGCATGACTTGGGCGGGGCTAGGCTACTATCAAAGGGGCAGGGCTTAATCCAGAAATGAACGTTGATTGGCTGGGAGGCAGGACCTGTGGGCAGAGTTAACGCAGAAGTCAATGCTGATTGGCTGAGGGCATGGCTTAAACCAGAAGTGGGCATGGTCATCTGTCAAATCAAAGTTTTTGACATTTACTAGGCCCTATATACTACTGACAATCATAAATCAAACTTTGCCCAAAGACCCACACAGGCCAGAATTTGGCAGCACTGCTTGCATCAGAATCAACAAAAATCCTGGTGTACCCCAAGTGATTGTCTCTTTTCCTCAGTGCACAAAGTTTATGGAATACTTCTACCATTTCATGACAACAAAAATGCTGTCAAGTTATAAAGAAGAGACCACTTCTTTCCTTAAGAAAATGGGGTCAATTTCAAAAGATTTTTGCAATAAGAATTATCTTTTAGATGCATAAATCTAACTAGTTATAAATTCCCCCTCCCCTCTTCTTCCTACAATCTGTCCACATAAAATTACTATAGGCACAGATTTAGCTGGCTAACAAGGGGTCAGGTCAGAACATGCCTGGGGATGGGCTTTTCCAATTTAGTCACTTAGCACAATACCGAGTGTTAACCGGGCAAAATATATTTGATTTATATTCTTCTTAAACGTGGCCACATAGATACCTTAAATCTACTGTAACTGCACCAGTTTTGTGTGGTTAGGTTTAATTGGATCTTCAGTCACAACTTTAGCAGCTGAAATGTGTGGCAGAATATCTGCACAAAGACTAACCAGTTGACTGTGTTGCTCAGTGGCTCTTTGAATATCTAGCCCAGTATATCTAATAGAATATTTATTATTTATAAACATTTGATATTCCACCTTTTCCTAAGTTAGTCTTAAGGTAAATTATAATCAAAATTACAATCCAAATTGTAATCAATCAAATCAAAGACAGTACGCGTAAGGTTGGAGTACATATACAGGTATAGCTAAAGACCAGAGGTAGATTGTAAGAAGTCATCTAGGCTGAAAAAGAACATTCACCACCCACTTCACCCTTTATCTACAGATGCATTTATACTGTAATAAGGTATGCACTTTGTGCCAAAGTAGTAAGATTAAAGTAGTAGTCCAATGGTGGACAAGGCTGTGGGCTCATGATCAGGAAGTTTTATAATTCAGGAAGTACATACAAGATTCTCTGCCTTGAAATCTAAGGGAAGGCTTGGCCAAATAGCCAAGATTTTTTTTTTGAAAGGTGAAGTAGGAAGTCTTAAGGCGTAGGGGTAGCAGTATCTTGATCCATATTTTTGGGGTATAGCAACTAAATGCATGAAGTCTCATTTATGTTAATTGGTGAAAGTCAGAGGAAAGGAAGTTAGGAGGATCATTTGGGAGGATTGGATTGCCCTTGTGGGAGTGTAGGAGAATAGAAGCTGGGAGAGATACTCAGGGGCCTTATTATTCACATACTTAAAGACAAAGCAAAGAGTTTTGCATTTTATCCTACTTTCTATTGGTAGCCAGTCTAACTGATGCAAGGTTGGTTTTATATGATACGTTGATTTGGTCCCTAGCAGCTGTATTCTGTAGCAGTAGAAGGCATTTGATGTTATGGGACACTGCTAAATAGAAAATTACAGTAGTCTATGTAGTTAATGATCAGCACGTGTATTAAGGTAGCAAGTTTTTTCCTAAAGTAATTCTGCAGTTGGCAAATCTAGCGTAGAAGCATAAAAGAGGTCTTTACCACCGTTGAAATGTGGGTTTCCACATTAATACCATTAATCCATTCATATGTATAGTATAGTTACATCTAATCCAATCATATATCACTCCCAAAGATGACTCCACTGCTATAGCTAGCATCATTCATAAAAATGTTAGTCAATGAGCCTAGGTGCTTTTACAAAAAGCAAGCTAAAAAAGAAATAAAAAATAAATCCATATTCAAAGGATTTGACTGGCTAAGGGGCTGATGCAAAAAACTTGTGCTGAAAGCGGGCGCTGTGTCTTCATCGCCCGCTTTCATAATGTGCCCCCAGGCACCTCTCCTGGGGGCACGATGCAATATTTAAATTAGGACTCACGTTGTTGAGGATATTAAGTAGGAGGCAGTACAGAAAAGCAGTTTTTTCTGCTTTTCTGTACTACTTTTAGTAGCGCTCAGTAATTAATACCTGCTCCGGGCAGGCGTTAATTTCTGATCGCTAAAATGTGTGTCCTAGACGCACATTTATTTTTTGCATAAGGAGTGAATAGCTAATAGCCTCATTCACATGCATTTGCATGTGATGAGTGCTATTAGTTTCACTCCAAGTTGGACATGGGGATTAGTTAGTGCCCCTACAACCCGCGTCCAACTGCAGGTTATACAGTGCGCTGGGCTCAGTGCACTGTATTGCATCGGCCCCTATGTTTGGGATTTAGGTTTAAATATCTCCCCCTACTGACCAGCTAAGTTTTAGCTGGGTTAAAAAAAAAAAAGAGGCAGTTCGGGGCATTTGGGGGTGAGGCTTAAACCTAGTTATCAGGCCGATACAGTACAGTGCGCTCTGTGCGGAGCGCACTGTTAACTCGCATTTGGACGCACGTTTTCGACGCGCTAGCTTTACCCCTTATTCACAAGCTCGTCCAACCCCCCCGAAGCTAATAGCGCCCACAACATGCAAATGCATGTTGATGGCCCTATTAGGTATTCCCGCGCAATTCAGAAAGCAAAATGTGCAGCCAAGCCGCACATTTTACTTTCAGAAATTAGCGCCTACCCAAAGGTAGGCGTTAATTTCTCCGGGCACTGGGAAAGTGCACAGAAAAGCAGTAAAAACTGCTTTTCTGTGCACCCTCCGACTTAATATCATGGCGATATTAAGTCGGAGGTCCCAAAAGTTAAAAAAAAGTTAAAAAAAAATAAAATTTGAAATCGGCCTGCGGCTCGCAGGTTGAAAACCGGACGCTCAATTTTGCCAGCGTCCGGTTTCCGAACCCATGGCTGTCAGCGGGTTTGAGAACTGACGCCGGCAAAATTGAGCATCGGCTGTCAAACCCGCTGACAGCCGTCGCTCCTGTCCAAAAAGAGAAGCTAGGAACGCGCTAGTGTCCCTAACGCCTCTTTTTGCCGCAGGCCCTCATTTGAATACAGAATCTCTCCTGTGCGCGCGCCGGGACAGCGGGCGTTCGCCCGCTCTCCCGCGACTTTTACTGAATCGGCCCGTTTGTAAGCTAGTAACATATTAATGACAGCAGATAAAGACCAAATGGTCCATCCAGTCTGCCCAGCAAGTAGTAATTGATACTCTGTGCAGGGTTCCCCCATGCTCCCCTTTTTTTCATTTACAATATCTAGGGATCTGCTGTTTTTCCCATGCCCTTTTGAAATCCTTTACTATTTTTATCCTCACCACTTCTTCCAGGAGGGTGTTCCAGGCATATGCCATCCTATGAAGAAATACTTCCTGTTGTTGGTTTTGAGTCTTCCCCCTTGGAGTTTCATTCCGTGACCCCTAGTTCTATAGTTTCCTTTCCAACAGAAAAGATTTGAAGTTTGTGCATCATTAATGCCTGTCAGGAATCTGAAGGTCTGTATTATATTGCCCCTGCACCTCCTATTCTTCAAGGCTTAGATATTCAGATCCTCGAGTCTCTCCTCATAAGGCTTCTAATATAGATTCCACACCATTTTGGTTGCCTTTTTCTGGACCGATTCCATGCTGTCTCTATCCCTTTTGAGATATCCAGAAATGATCATAGTTTGCCAGATAAGGCCTCACCAAGGACCTGTACAAGGGCATTATTACTGCCTTTTTCTTATTGGTTATCCAACATTCTAGAAAAAGGAAGTAACAATGCCCTTCTACAGGTCCTTGGTGAGGTTGTCAGTGTCTTACCTAACAGCAATGCTAGTAGTGTAAATTGTTGTTAGAGCAACACAGGATGCTGCTGGGATCATGGCTAGACTGTACCACACTTTTGACACATTCTTGAGATTGAGGGTGGTGGTAGTAGGAGGAGTCTGGAGCCATTTTAATTTTAATACCTGGGGGGGGGGGTTTCAGGCAAGCACATCCCATTACTTTTTCTAGTCATTTTGGGAAGGTTTGGGGGGGGGGGGGGGGGGCACAGGATTGGGCATGCTAGTGTCATCATTTTTACAAGGGCTCCCCCGTATGAAATGTTAAATAGGTCAGGGCTATTCAGCCTGGAGATGACTACAGGAATAGAGCTTTATAAAATCACGAGCTGTGCCCAACAAATAATTGGGGGTAGTGAATTTATTCTTTCAAATAGCATTAGGACTTAGAAACATGCCCTAAAACTATGGGCTAACAGATTTAAAACAAGTTTAAAAGTTTTTTAAATCAACAAATTCCACAATTAAACTGTGGAATTTGTAGACAGAGGATGTTGTCAAGGCTACCAGTATAGATAGGTTTATTTATTTGTTTGTTTTTATATACCAGTGTTCAATTTGGAATATCACATCGTTTACATTGTAACTGTATTCAAGAAGAAGGGGCTTCCGGTTTTACATTATAACATCAATATAGTCTTATTTATCAAGTAGCTTTATTCAAACAAATGGTAATGGAACCCACGAGAGAAGGAGCTATACTCGACTTAGTGCTCACTAATGGAGATAATGTCTCAGACGTCCAGGTGGGTGCCCACCTCAGCACCAGTGATCATCAAACGGTATGGTTTAATATCACAAAAAGGACACGAAAAAGAAGCACAAAAACCCAAGTTTTGATGTTCAAAAACACAGACTTTGATGAAATGGGGAAGTACCTGGAGGAAGAACTAAAAGGCTGGGAAAACGAGAGAGATGTGGATCAACAGTGGACCAATCTAAAAGGAGCAATCACCAAGGCAACTAATCTATATGTTAGAAAAGTAAAGAAAAGCAAAAGAAAAATGAAACCTATCTGGTTCTCAAAGGAGGTGGCTGACAAAATAAAGGCTAAAAGAACAGCATTCAAGAAATATAAAAGATCCCAAAAGGAGGAACACAAAGAAGAATATCTGGTAGAACTGAGGGAGACGAAGAAATTAATCAAGATGGCAAAAAGTCAAGCGGAAGAGAGGATTGCCAAAGAGGTAAAGAGTGGTAACAAAACATTTTTCAGATATATCAGTGAAAAGAGAAAAGTTCAAAATGGTATAGTGAAATTGAAAGGTGGAAAGGATCAATGCGTGGAGAGAGACGAAGAAATGGCAGAAATATTAAATGAATACTTCAGTTCTGTGTTCACTAAAGAGGACCCTGGAGAAGGACCGACACTAGTTAACAAGAAACTGGAGGGGAATGGAGTAGATGTAACTCCATTTACAGTAGAAAATGTATGGGAAGAGCTGGTGAAACTGAAAGTGGACAAAGCCATGGGGCCTGATGAAGTTCATCCCAGAATACTGAGGGAGCTCAGAGATGTGCTGGCAGGTCCGCTGTGTGACCTATTCAATAGATCCCTAGAAACGGGAGTGGTGCCGAATGATTGGAGGAGAGCGGTGGTGGTCCCGCTTCACAAGAGTGGGAACAGAGAAGAGGCTGGTAACTACAGACCGGTTAGCCTCACTTCGGTGGTGGGAAAAGTAATGGAGTCACTGTTGAAAGAGAGAATAGTGAACTATCTACAGTCGGGAGAATTGCTGGACCAGAGGCAGCATGGATTCACCATTGGAAGATCCTGTCAGACAAATCTGATTGACTTTTTTGACTGGGTAACCAAGGAATTGGATCGAGGAAGAGCACTCGATGTCATCTACTTGGATTTCAGCAAAGCTTTTGACACTGTCCCGCACAGGAGACTGGTGAATAAAATGAGAAGCTTAGGAGTGAGTGCCGAGGTGGTGGCCTGGATTGAAAACTGGTTGACGGACAGAAGACAATGTGTGATGGTAAATGGAACTCTCTCTGAAGAGAGAGCGGTTTTAAGCGGTGTACCGCAGGGATCGGTGTTGGGACCGGTCCTTTTCAATATCTTTGTGAGCGACATTGCGGAAGGGATAGAAGGTAAGGTATGTCTTTTTGCGGATGACACTAAGATCTGCAACAGAGTGGACACGCCGGAAGGAGTGGAGAGAATGAGACGGGATTTAAGGAAGATGGAAGAGTGGTCGAAGACATGGCAGCTGACATTCAATGCCAAGAAGTGCAAAGTCATGCATATGGGGAGTGGAAATCCGAATGAACTGTATTCGATGGGGGGAGAAAGGCTGATGTGCACGGAGCAGGAGAGAGACCTTGGGGTGATGGTGTCTAATGATCTGAAGTCGGCGAAACAATGTGACAAGGCGATAGCTAAAGCCAGAAGAATGCTGGGCTGCATAGAGAGAGGAATATCGAGTAAGAAAAGGGAAGTGATTATCCCCTTGTACAGGTCCTTGGTGAGACCTCACCTGGAGTATTGTGTTCAGTTCTGGAGACCGTATCTCCGAAGAGACAGAGACAAGATGGAGGCGGTCCAGAGAAGGGTGACCAAAAAGGTGGAAGGTCTTCATCAAATGACTTATGAGGAGAGATTGAAGAATCTAAATATGTACACCCTGGAGGAAAGGAGGAGCAGAGGTGATATGATACAGACTTTCAGATACTTGAAAGGTTTTAATGATCCAATGACAACGACAAACCTTTTCCATAGGAAAAAAATCAGCAGAACCAGGGGTCACGATTTGAAGCTCCAGGGAGGAAGATTCAGAACCAATGTCAGGAAGTATTTCTTCACGGAGAGGGTGGTGGATGCCTGGAATACCCTTCCGAAGGAAGTGGTGAAGACCAGAACTGTGAAGGACTTCAAAGGGGCGTGGGATAAACACTGTGGATCCATAAAATCAAGAGGCCGTCAATAAAGAGTGGGTGGCTCACCAGAATGACGGCTACTGCCTGGAGATAATACCCTTATTCAATAAACATACACATGGTTACTGTGACTCCAACATCACTCTAAGCTACAACAGCAAGAGGAAATGTGGAAAAAGGATTCGCACTCACAAAGTGGGGAGTAGCTGGCTTGTTACGGCGGTTACTACCCCAAACCAAATAAGCCTGATACTTCACTTTCAATACATATCCAGCATAGCTCTCTGCTTCAACGGCAGGGGAGAAGAAAAACTGATACTTCACGCATAGCTCTCTGCTTCAACGGCAGGGGAGAAGAAAAACTGATACTTCACGCATATCCAGCATAGCTCTCTGCTTCAACGGCAGGGGAGAAGAAAAAAGGATTCGCACTCACAAAGCGGGGAGTAGCTGGCTTGTTACGGCGGTTACTACCCCAAACCAAATAAGCCTGATACTTCACTTTCAATGCATATCCTGCTTCAACCGCAGGGGAGAAGAAAAACTGATACTTCACGCATATCCAGCATAGCTCTCTACTTCAACGGCAGGGGGGAAGAAAAACTGATACTACACGCATATCCAGCATAGCTCCCTGCTTCAGCGGCAGGGGAGAAGAAAAACAACCAATAAGGGCTGAATAACACAGTCTGGGTAAAACAAACATGGGTGTAGCTTGCTTATTGCGGCGGTTACTACCCCTACTACCCCTAACTAATCAAGCTTGATATTTCACTTGGTTGCAGCTCCATCACTGCTCTCTACATTAATGGTGGGGGTGGAAGGGAAATAGAACCAAAGAGCTAAGAGAAACAGATAAGTATGAGAGAAAAATGTGAAGCTTGCTGGGCAGACTGGATGGGCCGTTTGGTCTTCTTCTGCCGTCATTTCTATGTTTCTATGTTTCTATCATTGTAAATAGCTCTTATTTAACACTGTAACTTTAAAATAGGTTTGGAGATATTTTTGGAGGACAGTTCAATTAATTATTAGGCCTTCTAGACTTGGGGTTTGCCAGCTCTTAGTTCTGGGAGTAAGCAACAAGGAATCTATTTCCCTGTCAGGATGTGCCACTTATGACCAAGTGATCTTGGCTTAGTCACTGAAGCTGGATACTGGGTTTAATGGAGCATTGATCTGACCTAGTATCACATTTTTTTCCATTAAGTGTATTATTGTTGTTTTAAAACATTTTCTTGGGGGTGGAGGGCCGTCTGTGAAACTGCTGTGGTCACAGACGTTGCAGACACCTCGACAGTGATGGGGTTAAAGAAAGTGTTAGCTTTATATAGATATACGCAGCCTCACCTTCGTTACACTGGACCCTGTACCTTACCTGATTCTCTTCTGCATACCTTTGAGATTAAACCCCTGTGTGCTGATAAGGAAAATAGACACACCTACTTGTGCTACTACTCCATCTACTTGGGCGACTGCTGCAGCAGGAGCTATTTTCTGGGTTATGAAGGACTCCTGCTAGCATACCGTCATACCTCGCCCCAATTCTTAAAAGACAAATTTCTGCAACATCCACCACTGCACCTATCATAATGCCCAATGAACTTAATACATGTCACCGACGGGTGGCTTGGGAAAGAGACTACATATCCCAGCACCCTCAACTGCGATATGACGGTAGCATCCTGCGAGCAACGTCAGCACGCCACTGGAGTTTCCTCGAAGCTCTGGGCGGCGCGGACTCTAGTATCTCTATGGATGTCTTAGAGAGAGCCTGTCGCTTCCGCTGCTGAGCACCAGGGGACTACATTTCCCAGCTTCCCACGCTATCCGCGATCAGCAGCGGCCCAAAGCTTTGTAAAGTTTGTTTGGGACACAATTCCACAATTAAACAAGAAGTTGAAGCCATGACGAATTCTGCGGAGTATCCTCCTTTCCAACTCGGGAAGCCCCGGTTCGAACAGGTAATGGTAAAGGAACGGCTTAAAAAAATATCTCATACCCTTTTCACAAATCTTTTCCTTATTTATTTTTGTGCCTTGTCCGTTGCACAAATCACAAAGCCGGGGAGAGAGCAGAACCGGAAAGCGCTCACTTATCCTAATCTAACGGTTTCTGCACTCCCACTCCAACTTGTAGAAGCTTTCCCGCTGTGATCCCCTTCTCTCCCTTTCATGCAGTGATTGGTCCGGTAGGGCCTCTCCCACGGTTCTGATTGGGTCGCTGACGTGTCACTTTCGGCAGCCCTTTGTGTGATTGGTCACAGGAGTAGGGCAGGGAGCCGCTGGCTATCCAGGCCATATACCTGTGTCAGTATGTGCAGGTGCTGCGGGGCAGGGCTGGGTGTCATAATGCAAGTGCTTGTTAAAATATAATCCACACTTGCTGCTCTCATTTGAGTTTGAGACGAAGGTCTTCACTTTAAAGGTTTTGGAAGATCCTCTTAAATTGTTCTAATTTATGAAGAATTATAAGTATCTAATCAAAACATTTATAGGCATACATGCTTTTATTATTCACTATTTATTTACTGTAGTTTTAAATCTGCTGTAATTGAATTTTTATTCTTGTAAATACCGTAATTCTTCCAAGAAGCTGGACCAACCTCAGAAAAATACTATTTCATTTACCTAATTTAGTGTTTTTAAGTTCTGGAATAATTCAGGTTTTCCTTTCACCAAATAATCGAAGAGAGTAAAATTCATATTTAGAATAATGTTGTTTTGTTTTTTTTTAAATAAACTGAGGATAACTTTTATATGCCATTTTTTCTTGTCTTGCTGCAGTTGGATGCCATTCATATGTATCTTAAGAGATGTAACAAAGAGTTCTAGTAGCTGTATTGGTCTTGATGGGGTTATAGGAGTTTTTGTGGATTTTGACACCTTTGAAGAGGTATAGCACATGAGTGGTATGAAGGAAAGACAGATCTACAGCATTACAATAAGAAATAATTTGTGCAGACTAGATGGACCTCTTCCCCCCCCCCCCTCCCCGTTCTTTTCTGAGGATAAATTCCTAGGTTTCTATGAATTGCTTCATATGATCTATAAGTGCAGGCATCTTTTCAGTTTATTAATTAAAAATTGCTCCAAAGGGGTTGAGCCAGGACTAACATCAGGGAATATTTATTCATGGAAAGGTTGGTGGATGCATGCAATGTCTTCCAAGAAGAGGTAGTGAGGACAAGGACAGTAATGGAATTCCAAAGAGCATAGAATAAAGACAGAGGATTCCTAGTGACTAAATGATGGAGATGAAGAAAAGGGTAACTGGGGTAACCTGCATAGAGCAACAGTTACCCTGAGAATAAAATAAAATGAAACATTGCTAGGCAGACTTGATGGACCACTTGGATCTTTTTCTCCCAGCATTTACTATGTTACTATGTTTATCATCCAGTTACTCTGAGGTGCAATAGATAAGCTCTGGTGTTTCTTTCTTTTTTAATTTTACTTGAGATTTTCATTTAATTGCAGCATATTTTCTTTCTTTTTTTTTTTAACTAAAATATCACTTAAAATAAGTGTAAGAACATTAGGCAATCAATTTTATGAGGTTTACTTGCTTCTAGGAATTGTGGCAGTGATCATGTGACCCTTTGGGAGCAGGAGATATGCATAGTAATTTAAGCTATTTGGTGCAGTGCGGTGAGAAAGAGACTTAATAGTAGTCCTGCTATCCTCTTGAATGTTGTTGCCTGACAGTAAATGGATGTCAGAGCTAATGGGCATGAATGAGAGATAATACACTCTAGGTGTAACAGAGTGTTAGTTTGAAAAGAGACAAGAAGTCCATCGAGTGAAACCTTTTCTGCTGTGCCTGGCAGCTCCCTAGTGGTGTTTCAGGGGAAACAAAATGAAACTGTCACTCCCAGTTTTATCTTCCAGTGAAAGAATTAGATGCTTACATGACTCCTAAATCTGGCACGGTGCCTAAAGTTTATTTGCTCTGAGGGTTAATAGTTGTTCATGCTATCATGGTTAATTTTATAGTGCTTGACAGTTTCATAACATCCTTGTGGTGTTTTCAACCATTTTTACAATAGTACTGTAATGCAGGATGTTTGCATTCGGTAGTAAAACTTGATCCTCAAGACCAAAGAATTCACTGTGGCATCTGCTAAAAGTACCCCATGTAGGTATTTTACAGAGGTGTTAGATCAGGGATGCACAATCCCTTTTGGCATGAGGGCTGCACTGGAGGAATACAAACCTTCTACGGGTCCCAACACAATTTCAAACTGTTCTCGCCCTCCCCACTCAATTTTCTCTCTCCCCTTCACTTTTCTCTTACCTCTCTCTCTCTCTCCTGCTACTTCTGTCCTGTGACTCCTCCTGCTATTTCTTAACCCCTCTCCCCACAGCTTGGACTGAGGCAAAAGGATCATAGCTGCAAAGGGCTGGCAGTATAGGGGCAAAGAGAGAACATGCACTCAGCAGGAGATTGTACGCTGGGTTGGAGGAGCAGCTGTGGAGACTGCGAGCAGTGGGTCTGGGGGGGGGGGGGGGGGGGGGATCTCCTCTGGTGATCTAACCTGAGAATTCCTCTATTCCCCTCAACCTGCAGTGCTTCCAGGAGTGTGTGTGTGCGTCTTATAGAATGTGGTTTGCGTGTGTTTACATATGCTAAGATTTACTTTCTGAGGTCACAGTACAAGCATGAATCAAGAAACTTCAAAGAGAGATATGCTATCAGAGATATGTATAGGATTGAAGCTTTAGTGAAATTTAGGATTTCTGAAGTGGCAGAGGAGAATATTATATGAGGGTGAATTGTGTGGGCACTATAATGACAGATGAGTTCAGCACCAGGGCAGTGTATGACATCTTTGGAAGGGAAGAGAATGGAGGTGGAACAGTTTGATAGCATTGTCCAACCACCGTTAGGCAAGCAAGGGGTGACATAGTGACTTACCCATAGTCAAACAGACCATGCCATAAGGAGCCCTAATCGCTGTCTTGCTCTCCCTCTTAGACTTAAAGAGAAGTAAATAATTCTTATGAGAACTGTATTGTGAATTTAGGTGGCATTTATTTCTGTCTTTAAAACAAGAGTCCTTTGTTTAGCAGATTCATTTGCACTGTCATCAGGAGGAGCTAATCCTAAAAGATGTGATCCAAAGAGATTTGTTATCTCTCGACTCGAGCATGACCCATAAGCTCAGTGTGGCAGAAAAGTTGGCAAAGCTGTAGGCTTGCTAATTGTTGAACTCGTCCGCTTCTGAGTTATGGCGGCCACTTAATTTTGTTCTTTTTGGAGTTGGTGGCATAATGTATGGGCTTCGTGTTGTGTGAGATAGCGGTATGCATGTGCTGCCATGAACCATGATGTCAGATCTGGAAAGGGATGGCAAGCATACTTACATTTAAAAAAAAAAAATAGAGACATATTGTGCAGTCTTTCTGACAGACAACGCAGCTGATGCTTGGTGATCTTGGCAGGACTGGAGGGGCACAGACCCAGGAGCATTCTGCTCTGCAAAGGATAGTTTTTGTTTGTCTGCTGGATAATACCACCAATAATGAGTACACTGTAAGTGAAAAATGGGTATCCCTGAGCTAAAGAACTAGTTCTAGGAAAACTTTGATTCAATAAGACATGCATCTTTTGTTTATAGTTTTTCTTTCCGCTTGTGCTGAGCATATGTGCATTGAAACAGGATTTTTGTCTCTCTTTTGAATTTACCTGTGTTTGCTGTTTATCGTATTCTCTTTCTCCTTTGCTGTTGGTATCACAGTGTACTTCATAGCATTAAGCACAGGGCGACAAACCTTGAATTATCAATTCACTCGAGGTTATTTATTTATGTACCAATATTTATATTCTGCATAACCAATGCAGTTGTACTATGCGGATAACATAATATATATAAATATCATATTACTCAAAACAATATATAACAACATAAAAACAATAGACTAGAATGCACAAACCCCCCCCCCCCCAAATCTTAAAAACAGCATCTTAAATGAATTTAAAACCCCAGCTGAATTCTGAGGAAATAAGTGTGTCTCTTCATACAGACGTCCTTTGTCATGAAAAATGATTAATTGTGGCTGTGACTTTTAAGGAAATGTCCTGTACGGATTGTGCTTTCCTACCAAGGTCTGAGGAAGGACCCCCCTGGACTATGCTGATTCTTTCTCTCCTCTCTAGGCCCAGTGAGAGGATTCTTGGACCCACACTCTCTCTTCTTGTGGATCCCAGGGAGGGGACCTTTGATCCACGTGACACAGGAGTCTAAATGCACTGTGTGGCAGCCAGGTTTATATTGGCTGCTGTAACAGCTGTCACACAGACTCTTGGTGTTGTCTTTCGTAGATTGTCACTTTTTTGGCAAACTATAGCTTTTACTCTTTCAGAAGACACCTCAGCCATATATGTAGGGCAACAGGAAGTGCAATAATAGCATCTATTCATACACAGTGAATTTGTTCTTAGTATATAGATTATGAATGTACATTCACCAACTTTATTACCTGTTTCAGGCTCTGCCATTCCCTGTTATGCAACTGGTATTTAAGAAACTAAACAGATGCTTTTAATTTCAGCTGGGGATTATAAACAACAGAGTCTCCTGGAAGATCCTTTTTAAATCTTGCTTTGGGGGAGAACTTCTTGGCGGTTTCTGACATTGAAATATTACTATGTGATTTGTATAGTGCATACCAGATGTATGCAGTGCTGTGCAGACACATATAATGGACAGTCTCCCTACTCACTGGAGCATATCCGGCCGTGGGCCCTTTAAATCTTGTAGAGAGGCGCGGACATGCGCCTAGGAGGAAGCATGTCCGTGGACAGCGGTCCTTCACTGACATCGCGGAGCAGCCGCCAAGTGGACTCGGGGATTGAGGCCTCCAGCCCCGGAGATGAGCAGGACGTCGGCGGCTCCGTGCCGCATTGAAGGTAGAGAAGTCCGCGGCTCTGGCCGCAGCAAAGCAGAGCAAGGTGGGCGGCCTCCGGGCCACATGAGGAAGGCAAGTCCGTGGCTCCGGCCGCAAGGAAGGCCTGATTTCGGCGGCGTCCAGCCGCATCGGGCAGCAGCAAGTCATCATAGCGGTAAGGTGCCTGCTCGCGGGGGAACCCGCGGGCAGATTCATAACACCTTAGCCATCTTATCTAGCATACTTTCTCCTTATTGAATTGCTTTTTGCATAGCAGAGATCCTTTTTATAGCTTTAATTCTACTGCACTGAAATAGCAACTACAAATTTACATTGACTTGTAGAAGCTTCTTTGTAAGTTCAAGTGCAGATAAAATACTCTCTCCTCTTTTTTTCAGCAAGTTGTAGAGGCCAAAACAACAGCTTCCACTTGTCAGCAGAATCAATCCTCCAGACATTTGTCATGATCAGCGATTTCTTCATTTAATGTTATATGCTGTGCAAAAGCATGATCATTGTCTATAGCTGAAAAGCTACTTGGAGGCTCAGACAGTGCCTAGTGCCCTTTGACCAAGCTTCACATCTTCTACATTTTGTATCTGAGGGTCTTTCTCCAGTTGCCTGGGCTATGCATCAGGTGCAAGCGCATTGGAACACAGCCCTCTTTGAAGCCATCTGGCTGTGAACAGATAGATTATCCTGTACCTTAATCATCTCTGTACAAGCTGGATGCATTGGTTTAGATGGGCTAGTTTGACATACCTGGTTCTGTATGCAAAGCATCTTTACAGTCTCCAGACTATATAATAGATTGCTCATTTTTTCATTATCTTGGTAATTTCCATAGACTTAATGATAAAATGAGAATGTAGGATCAATCTGTCACCTGTTAAACATGAAGAGATTGTCCTAGTCATATGACAGAAATGAACGAGAGCCCAGAAGACCTAGTTTGAAACAGTTTGCTTTTGAGGAGACCTTTTTTTTTTTTTTTTTTTTTACTAAAATGAAAAATTGTGCTCTTGTATAAATGATTTATTTTTTGAATATTCTTTCTCATTCCTAAATCCCTGAGAAATTAGTTTAATATAGATATTTTGGCAGCTAGCTGACAGTATTCAACCAGAATTGTATGATTAAGAAAAGAAAATATGTTCCCTTTGCATAAACATGTGCTATACATCTGTTTTATAGAAGGTAATCGTTTTGGAGAAATATCAGGGACATTAATCTGCCAAGTCTTAGGCACTCATGCTGAAGTAGTTCTAGATCTGTGAAAAAACTTTGGACAGGTAATTTTTAGTCTCACATGCCCTAGTTTTCTAGTTATAATTATCTAATAAATGATTAATGACATTGATTCTTCTCTCCTCTAACTGCTATCATGCGGCAACAAGTCGTTACTCATTATGCATCCATTTTAGAGATAGCTGCATGTGCTTTGGAGAGATTGTTATAGTGCTGTGTGGTGAATGGGCTATTTCTAAGTGCAAATTAAGACAGTCTTAATAAAATAGTTATTTGAGAAAGAATCCCCTCTCCATGCTCAGGTAATGGTATGTTATATGTTCTAATATGTTGTATGTGTGTGGGAAGGAGTTAGGGTTTCCTTATCCTGCCCCCATAGCTACCCTTTTTATTCACCAGTGATCCCTCCTGTTTGTCTGCATAGAGAACTTATAAAACTTTTTGTCTAAGTAATGCTTTATTTCTGGATTACACAGGGCTAAGCATAATACTTCATCAAGAAACACAAAAACAGTGAGATTATTACTGCTTACTTATTATCCAGTTTATCAGATTACAGAGTTAATGGTAGCATCACATCCCCTAAAAAGCCTATCTTTCTGACCCACTGATAGAGACTGAGGTTAAAACTCTTAGTTTCTCATCAAAGTCACTGACATGCAGCACAGTCTTCTCTCTTTGAGCTGGCCTCTGGACTCTGAGGTGGTAGGATCGGTTCCCCAGGCAGGGGCATCCAGAGCTGAGAAAAGCTTCACTTTATCACTGGACAGTAACAAAGTGCATTCAGGTCCTCTACTTACAGATGCCTCAGAGGTGATTGATCTTTCTCTCATCCCAGGTGCAGGGGGCGAGACAGGAGGATGGATCATCTTCTTCTGGATGGGTAACAATCGACCGGCAATAACCCTGAGAGCTTGCTCCCTACTGCTTTTAAGGACTCACCTATGCATAATTCAGCAGCTTTATGCATAGTCAAGTGAATATACAATTAAGGTTTTGATTGGCTGTGGTTTTGTGCACTTTTCAGAGTCCTCCAGGTTCAGAGAGAGGCCAGGATGACAACTTCCAGTTGTTCTCATCTGACAGTGAACTGATAAGTCCTGCTCTGAGATTGGCTCCAAGGTCATAAAGAGGCCCTTAGTGCTCTGGGTGTACATAATCACACAGCACTAATTGTCCTTATATTTTCTTTTGCCCTCACAGGGCACCTTTCAGGTTGTGAGGGACCTGTAAATCTGTTAAGCTCAGTAACTGCAACTTCTATCATATCTACATTTGGCTGCAGATAGTCACACAGGCCAATGTCCATTTTCTGATGTCAGGGAGTGCATCTTAGCTGCTTCTCTTGTTAGCAAGAATTGGGGTATCCCTACATTTCCCCCCTTTTTAAATAGGGATGTTCTGGCAAATGAGCACATCATTGTTGAAACCTAACTACCAGGTTAACTGTACAAGTTTTGGCTAGATAACATGAGCCAACAAGCCATTGCTTTGACCATAAAGCAATAATAAATGGAACAATAATACTGGTGAACAATAACAGCTATAATGAAATAGTAGTAATATTAATGGAAATCTTAATAATGATAATAGTAAGAAGGATGGTAATAGCATGAGGAAGGAACAAGGAAGAAAAATGAAAAAAATAGGTCATACATACCATGTGTGTATGGCAATGAGGTAATGATGTCAACCTTAGATCTGGGATATATTTCTGTGGATAATATACTCACTTCTAATCTAAGCGTGATGTTATATAACTTCATGATTATGTATGGCTCATTCATGAGTAATTCCAAGTGATATGCACCGATACCAAGCTAAACTACATTTCTAGAGGCTCAGGTGAGAAGTCCCGCAAAGTCTAACCTCATTGGGAGAATCTTCTGTTGGGATTCTGGCTAGAATTATAATCTTATTAAAGAGGAAATCTGTGAACCCCAGTTGAACAGCTGAGAGGATGGCTAGGATAGGTAGAGTATAAGTCAGGAAATAGTTTGCAAAATTTCCTCATCCCTGGAAACATACTTGTAGTCTGTAATTTCTTTAGAGTCCTGGTCAACAGACAGCTCTATAGTATGAGATTCTTTATAGTTTCGAAGATATACTAGGTTTTCATCCAAGTTGATTTCATGTCCTTGAAACACATTTAGGATCTCTATTTCTGTGGGGACAGGGTCAGGTTCAAGGTGGTATAGTGACATCCCCCCTACAATGACTATAGAGTTCTTTGTTACATGATTAGAGAAGAATTGCTGGGAAAAAGAACCTTGCTGGTAACTGAATTTTTATTAGAAATAGTGATTTCCCGCAGTGGGGTGCAAACCTTGGTTTCAGAGAATTCATCATACTTTATCATAGTAATCTTACACTTCTCTCAGACATTGTCAAGTGACATACCACATAGAGTTTCAGTTATAGCTTTCAGGAAAGGCGTACCAAGACACAGTCAATGTATGTCCTTTGTTTGCTGGCACAGGCCTAAATTGGGAACTATATACTGCTGTAGGTTAACATTTTGGTAGGCTAAAAGAGTTGGGGTGTCTACACGCAGGTATAAATTGTTTTTCTAAGTATCTATGTTAACCATTTGTTTCAATTAGTGCACATTCTCAGGCAAAATGAAAGGCAATCTGAGCACATAGACAGCCTCCATATTCTCTATGTCAGCATGTAGAGGAATAGCATTACTCATATGATAAGCAATCTGGATCTGGATAGGCTCAATGCTATTTCAGGTAATTTGAGCAATGACATCTGGGGGAAACCAAACATGTAGGAATCTGTCCTTGTATTAGACTGATAATACTGTTATCCAGTTCCCAAAACAAATTATTGTCGAGAGTCTGGAGGGGATGCATGCTTCATATAATCCTTCAACCATGCTTGGGTTGCAGGCAATGGATATTAGGGGTTAAAATGTTTCTGGATCAATGCTGGGGGATCAAGTGACACAAAGACTTCTGGGTGACTATCTGGATGGTAGACGAGGAAGCTCGGAGTCTCTGCATCACGATGATGGAGGAGGTCCAGGTTCGACCAGCTTGGCAGCATCTGCTTCTGTCAGCCATAGCACTAGGAAAGTTCCCTCTCCATCTGAAAGACAAGAAAGAACTACTCCTCTTTTCTTCATTAGTATCAACATCATTGGACACAGCATTTGGATCTGCTACTTTACGAGGGTGACAGGTCTGAGCTGATTAATGTGGACCCATTTAAGGTGATCTTCATTATCAGGGTTTGTCTTAATTTGGACAAGATATGCAACAGGTGAAGCTTTATCCACAATCACAAAATGTCCTTTCTAGCTAGACAAAACTTTACTTTCTTTTGGTTCTGTTTTTACTATAGCTATAGTAGAAGACCTAGTTTCCAATTTCATACTCTTTAGAGGTAGCTTTAAATCATAATAGGCCTTCCCACCTCTTGCATTGGCCTTGGGATACCTGGGCAGTGCCAAAGTACTTTATAAATGTTACCACAGATGTGTAATATACTGGGGCGCAGAGGTGGTAGTAGCCAAATTATTATCCTGTGTCCTGTAAAGCAAGTGCATGGGCAAGGCCACTTCTCTACCAGATATATCAATGGAGAGATCCCACAGGACAGTGGGATGTAGCTCTGTTTGCCATCAGCACCAGGAGCAATTTTATCTCCCAATCATTACCTGATATGGACGCATACTGCTTCAGAATGCTGATCATAGCCTTCGTTGCTCTCTCCACCTGCAGGATACTGTGGGTGATATAACCTGTGGAGTTTGCTTTTCACAGCTGTTGCGTCCGTCGGTCGCAGGTGGCTGCGACCACTCTGCCTTACCTCTTTTCTTCCCTTTTCCTCCTCTTTGGGCAAGATGGCTGCCTCCGGTGCCGAGTGCCGAGGGCCTTGGCGTCTCCAGTCTAGCATGGGCATTTCAGTCCGCTATGCTCACTCCCATGGCCTCCTAGGGCGCGCGCGCGCACCTCTCCTACGCTCAAATACACGTCATGGCGGGAACCTTGGGAGCATCCCCACCGCATGACGTCAATACCTCCGGGTATTCAAGCTTCCGCTTTGCTACCACTATTGAGTTAGCAAGGACTTTGGTTAAGCTACTCTGACAGCTCTAAGCAGCATGCTTAGACGCTGCTCTACACTCTAAGGGCCTCACTCCTTTAGAAGCTCAAGACACCTGCTCCTCGGGGGTCTCTCGCTTCCATCTCCCTTCGGGGCCTTACTAATTGAGAAAACCGCTCCTCGGGGGTCTCTCTCTCTCTTATTCTACAGGACCTCTGGACTGCCAGGTACTCGCTCCTCGAGGGCCTGCCATTCTAGTATCCTGTACCACGGACCTTCAGTCCCACCATCTATACTAGGAAGATGCTAACACTCCTGTGAATACCTTTACGATCTGGTGCTCCAACTCCACCCAGCAGACTCGGCACTGCCTGCACCACGGGTCCCCGCCTCTCTGAAACATATGGGTGAGAAACTACTTCTGAGACTGTTGTACTTATTGGCACCTCATGGACCTCAGTGCCTTATCTTCCTGCTTCATACCATCTACCTTCAGCAGTATAATAAAGCCTTCCATTCTATCTGTGTCTGCTATCTGAATTTAGCCTATCACTGTGTTCCCCATGGGGCTCCTCCCCGTGGGTGGAGTCATCTTCACAGCGACCAAGGGTCCACAATGCCACAAACATAACACCCATCTGTTTCCACATAATGTTAATTACTTGTCCAGATATTTCTACTAGAGTATTACTGTATCTCATGGCATCCAGTTCCATCCTACCTCTCATTCTGTGAGAAGACTCACTGACATGGGAGTTTTCACTGCTCAGCATCTGAGGTGCCTGTAGGACCTGCGTGTCTGCTAGCTGGACATCCACAGAAGTGGCCTCTCCACTTTGGTAAATGTCAGCTTCTCAGAGCATGACAGGTGTGCATTCTTTGCTACAGATGAACTTACCTCCTGAGCTCTGGGGTCTGCTCCATTCAGGTCTAATGGACGTGGGGGTTGACTGCAGCAGATCTCCAGTTGATCAGCATCTAGAACAATGATACGTAGAACTTTCTTTTTCTAGAGGAAGACATCATTCTTAATCCTCCCCTTTTCTGGCTTCCACAATGCGGAGCACTTTCACACTGGGATCTGCTAACCTCTGGCAACTGAACCTTTCGGTGGCCTCTTCCTGCTCTTCTGGGCATGCACCACCAGCTGATTTCCCCCCTTTGGCAAGCCTTCCAGAGAGGAGAGGGTACTTGACCTGAGTCCACCTGACTTCATTTAGGTAGTCAGGGACTGGCGACAGACTCCCGAGTAGTTCACTCCCAATCAGGAATTTCTCTCCTGTGTTCTTTGGGACTAGAACTGGGTGCATCACTCCTATTTCTCCTAACTGAATGGCAAGCCAGGTCTTACCTCCTATTTCCATGGGAGTTTCCCCATGGGCCCTTGGTGTCACATTGCACAGAACCATGTTCGGAGTGGACCTACGCTTTAAGGAAGCAGAGAACTTGTTAAGCAAGCTTAGAATGATTAGGATGACCTTGCAACCCATATCCAGGAGATCCTCACAACTGAATCCATCTTGTATTCTGACAGGGATTGTATATTGGAGTCCTGGAGATTTCCTTTTCCCTAAGGCATACTTATGCTTCCGGATGGGGTCCACATCCTAAAAGGGGCAGCACTCTCGTGTAACAGGATGTCATCTAGTGTTGTTGCGACATCATTAGTGGACTCAAGACAGGAGAGATTCTTTCACACGGCAGATACCTGGAGAGTAAATGTTAAGATTTTCTGTGGACCCAAGTGGAAGAATCTGACTGTCTTACCTGGAATCTGGAATTAGCACAGGATCCAGGCAATGTTCAGTTCCAGGGCCAGGTGGCAGTTTAAGGCAAGTGGCAAACAGAGTCCAATACCAGGTGAGGGGTCAAGGGCAACAGAGCGGGGACAAGACAAGTCTCACACTAAAGGAAGACCATAAGACAGGATCAGGGATCAAGGAGAACAAGAGGAGCTGGAATACAGAGCAATTCAAGCAGAGCAGCAGAGAATGCAACTCACCAAACCTGTTGCCAAGGCGAAGAATACTCGAAGTCTGAACCTTAAATAGAGGTTTTCAATGATGTCCTCCCTGGGCACTTCCAGCAGCAGTGTTTGATGCAGCATGGGGGAGGAACCAAAACAGAGTGCATCCCACGAAACACTTTCTTCGAGGGAGATCATTGTTGTTGTCAGCGGCGGCGTTTGATGTGGCAGGAGAACGCTGGATGTGGGTGAGTGCATTGCGTTCTAACAGTACCTCCCCTGCAAGATCCCTTCCCTCTGCCTCCTAAGCCTGGGTTTAAGTGGAAAGCATTCATGAAACTCATGAATAAGTTGAGGGGCTTGAATATTACTGGCGGGCTCCCAAGGGTTTTCCTCAGGACTATAACCTTTCCAGGAGATAAGATATTGCAATTCTATCCTTCCTTTCCTAACATCTAGAATTTCAGCCACATCATATTGCGTGTTGTCCTCAAATATCATAGGTGGAGGTCATGACGGTTTTCTAGATGGCCAGGACAGAACTGCAGGCTTGTGAAGAGATACATGAAAAACATCGTGAATTAGAAGGGTGGAAGGTAGTCTGTGTCTCATTGGAGCACATGATTTGGTGAGAGAGGTAACGGTGGTGGGGCTGCTTGGCAATAGTGATCAAAATATGATCAAATTTGAATTAATGACTGGAAGGGGGACAGTAAGTAAATCCACGGCTCTAGCACTAAACGTTCAAAAGGGAAACTTTGATAAAATGAGAAAAATAGTAAAAAAAAAACAAACCAAAAAAACAAAAAAACCAAACCTGAAAGGTGCAGCTACAAAGGTAAGGAGTGTGCAACAGGCATGGGCATTGTTAAAAAAATACCATCCTAGAAGCATAGTTCACGCATTAAGAAAGGTGAAAGGAAGGCAAATGATTACCGGCATGGTTAAAAAGTGAGATGAAAGAGGTTATATTAGCCAAAAGATCTTCATTCAAAAATTGCAAGAAGGATCCATCAGAAGAAAATAGGAAAAAGCATAAGCATTGGCAAGTTAAATGTAAGACATTGATAAGACAGGCTAAGAGAGAATTTGAAAAGAAATTGGCCATAGAGGCAAAAACTCACAATAAAAACTTTTTAAAGTATATAAGAAGCAGAAAGCCTGCGAGGTAGTCAGTTGGATCATTGGATGATCAAGGGGTTAAAAGGGCACTTAGAGAAGATAAGGCCATTGCTGAAAGATTAAATTATTTCTTTGCTTCGGTGTTTACTGAAGGGGATGTTGGAGAGATATCCGTTCCAGAGAAAGTTTTCATGTGTGATGATTCAGATCAATTGAACCAAATCACAATGAACCTGAAAGATGTGGTAGGCCTGATTGACAAAGTGAAGAGAGAGTAGTAAATCACCTGGACTGGATGGTATACACCCCAGGGTTCTGAAAGAACTAAAAAATGAAATTTCAGACCTATTTCAATTAATTTGTAACCTATCATTAAAATCAACCGATGTACCTAAAGAGTGGAAGATGGCCATGGTAACCCCTATATTTAAAAAGGGATCCAGGGGTGTCCGGGAAACTATAGACCGGTGAGCCTAACTTCAGTGCCGGGAAAAATCGTGGAAACAAATAAAATCACAAAACATTTAGGTAGACATGGTTTGAGACACAGCCAACAAG
The DNA here is from genome assembly GCF_901001135.1 of Rhinatrema bivittatum. Lineage (NCBI taxonomy): Eukaryota > Metazoa > Chordata > Amphibia > Gymnophiona > Rhinatrematidae > Rhinatrema > Rhinatrema bivittatum. The sequence goes on along the minus strand of NC_042615.1, from coordinate 270,386,060 downwards.
GATTTACTCAAATCTACATTTTTTTGAAGTGGTCTATAAACATGTGGACAAAGATGAACCGGTAGATGTGGTGTATTTGGATTTTCAGAAGGCGTTGAACAATGTCCCGCATGAGAGGCTTCTAAGAAAACTAAAAAGTCATGCGATAGGAGGCGATGTCCTTTTGTGGATTGCAAGCCGGTTAAAAGACAGGAAATGGAGAGGAGGAATAAATGGTCAGTTTTCACAGTGCAAAAAGGTAAACAGTGGAGTGCCTCAGGGATCTGTACTTGGACTGGTGCTTTTTAATATATTTATAAATGATCAGGAAAGGGGTACGATGAGTGAGGTGATCAAATTTGCGGTTAACACAAAATTATGCAGAGTAGTTAAATCTCAAGTGGATTGTGATGAATTGCAGGAGGACCTTGTGAGACTGGAAGATTGGGCTTCCAAATAGCAGATGAAATTTAATGTGGACAAGTGCAAGGTGTTGCATAATAGGGAAAAATATCCCTTGCTGTAGTTACACGATGTAAGGTTCCATGTTAGGAGCTACCACCCAGGAAAATGATGTAGGCATCATAGTGGATACTACATTGAAATCGTCAGCTCAGTGTGCAGCAGTAGTCAAAAAAGCAAACAGAATGTTAGGAATAATGCCTCTGTATCATTCCATTGTGAGACCGTACCTTGAATACTGTGTACAATTCTGGTCACCGCATCTCAAAAAGATATAGTTGCGATGGCGAAGGTACAGAGAAGGGCAACCAAAATGATAAAGGGGATGAAATAACTCCCCTATGAAGAAAGGCTGAAGAGGTTAGGGCTGTTCAGCTTGGAGAAGAAACGGCTAAAGGGGGATATGATAGAGATCCTTAAAATCATGAGAGGTCTTGAACGAGTAGATGTGAATCGGTTATGTACACTTTTGGATAATAGAAGGACTAGGGGTTCCTCCATGAAGTTAGCAAGTAGCACATTTAAGACTAATCGGAGAAAATTATTTTTCACTCAATGCACAGTTAAGCTCTGGAATTTGTTGCCAGAGGATGTGGTTAGTGCATTTAGTGTAGCTGGGTTCAAAAAAGGTTTGCATAAGTTCTTGGAGGAGAAGCCCATTAATTGCTATTAATCAAGTCGACTTAGGGAATGGCCTCTGCTATTACTGGCATCAGTAGCATGGGATCTTCTTGGTGTTTGGGTACTTGCCTGGTTTGGCCTCTGTTAGAAACAGGATGCTGGGCTTGATGGACCCTTGGTCTGATCCAGCATGGCAATTTCTTATGTTCTTATGAATTATTAGGAATGGAATGGTGAATAAAACGGAAAATATCATAATGTCTCTATCGCTCCATAGTGAGACAGCACCTTGAGTACTGTGTACAGATCTGGTCATTGCATCCCAAAAAAGATATAGGTGCTCTGGAGAAGGTACAGAGAAGGGCGACCAGAATGATAAAGGAGATGGAACAGCTCCCATATGAGGAAAGACTTTTAGGGATGTTCAGCTTGGAAAAGAGATGGCTGAGGGGGGGGGGGGGGGGGGGGATATGACAGAGGTCTATAAAATTATGGGAGATCTAGAACGGGTAGATGTGAATCGGTTATTTACTCTTTCGGATAATAGAAGGACTAACGGGCACTCCATGAAGTTAGCAAAGTAGCACATTTAAAACTAATAGGAGAAAATTATTTTTCACTCAACACACAATTAAGCTCTGGAATTTGTTGCCAGAGGATGTGGTTGGTGCAGTTATTGTAGCTGGGTTTAAAAAAGGTTTGGATAAGTTCTTGGAGGAGAAGTCAATTAATTGCTATTAATCAAGTTGACTTAGGGCATGGCCTCTGATATTACTGGCATCATGGGATCTTTTTAGTGTTTGGGTACTTGCCAAGTGCTTGTAGCCTGGTTTGGCCACTGATAGAAACAGGATGCTGGGCTTGATGGGACCCTTGGTCTGACCCAGTATGGCAATTTCTTATGTTCTTACATTAGATTGTATTTTATACTCCCTGGGGCTGAGTAGCTTCACTTCCCTTCCATCCTGATTACTGGGTGGTACAGGAGAGAGCCTCCTGTCTTCCTTCCCCCTTGGTCGGGGGCTTCATGGCCATCCAAGCTCGGCTGGCAAAGGGGGGAAAAGCCAGACAGGACTTGTCCTAATTGTCATTAAGTGTTAACCCTGTCTCTTGCAGTATGTGCTGAGATGGTCAGCTTCCTCCTGGCTGCACTTCAGTGCAGCAAGATTGGAATGGCCACCTGTTAGCTCTTCTCAGGAACTCATCCCATCCCCCCTTATCAGCTACTGGGAGGAGTGCAGCTCCCTGCTCCTGTGTTGTCAGGACAAACACACTTCTCTGATCAAGGACCCTAGTGTTTCTGTAAGACTCTGCCCTGCAGTAACTTTTTCAGATTGATCTGGTTGAACCTCTAACAGTTGTTGCATGAACAGATTGAATACCTCATCAGACCTACTTAATTGATCCCATGCTTCTTGTAACTGGGACCTCAAGGTGTTGTTTTCTCTTTGTTGGTTAACTAGGCTTTCTGTAAGGTTCTCCCAGCCTGATGGCTTTGATCTAACCCTTTGTTTTTCAAACAGCAAGCATTCCTGCTTTTCATTACAAGCTATTAGAGTCTCCCAGCAGGTAGCCAGATTGGCTGGCAAATGCTTCAAGTCATGAGTCATCTTCTCTGCACTGCCCATTGTCATTAACAGTTTAACTCTTTCCCTGTCAGATCCACTGTGAATACAGAGCAGTTCAAATTCAGACCTTTGGTCTCTATTTCCTCTTGTTTGGGGGCTGGAGTGGATGCCTGCCCAAGCCTGGCTATTGCAGAGGGGTTAATCAATGCATGATCCGCTTAGAGTGTCCCAGCGGGCTAATCCTGCCCCCAGCTGCCAGTGCTGAGGTGATCAGCTTCGGCTATTTACTGGGCATTCATTTTCTTTCAGGACAATTTGTATAACTCTAAATCTCTGTTTTTAGAAGCTCCAGTTCTGTAGGGGGGGAGTTAGGGTTTCTTTACCCCATCCCCGTAGCTACCCTTCTTATTTACCAGTGATCCCTCCTATCTGTCTGCATAGAGAACTTATAAAACTGTTTCTTTGAGTAATGTTTTTTTTTCTGGGTTACACAGGGCTAGGCATAATACGTCATCAGGAAACACACAAACATTGAGATTATTACTGCTTTCTTATCATCGAGTTTATCAGGTTACAGAATTAATGCTAGCATCGCATCCTCTAGCGCAGACTTGCATACAAGAACTAAAAAGCCTATCTTGGGGACGGAGGGAAGGAAGTAAGGATATAAGGGGGATTGGTGATATTACCTTGCGCTCTGTTATGATGTTTTGTATCTGAGGAGGGTTCAGGAACCCACCCTTCTGAATGTTTTACATTTTTGATGAGAAATACCAATAAAAACGTTTATTCATAAAAGCCTATCTTTCTGACCCATTGATAGTGATTGAGATTAGAACTCTTAGTTTCTCACCAAGGTGGCTGACATGCAGCACAGTCTCTTTCTGTGAACTGACCTCCAGACTCTGAGGTGGCAGGATCGGTTCCCCAGCCAAGGGTGTCCAGAGCCAAGCAGGGCTTTACCTTATCATTGGCCAACAACAAGATATGCTTGGCTCCTCTACTCATGGATGCCTCAGAGGGGATTGGTTTTTCTTTCAGCCCAGGTGCAGGGGAGAGGCGGAGGCAGCACTTGGATGGATCATCTTCTTCTTCTGGTTGGGCAGTGATTGACCGACAGTGACTGAGTGCTTGCTCCATGCTGCTTTTAAGGGCTCACTTATGCATAATTCAGCAGCTTCATGCATAGTCAGGTGAATACACAATTAAGGTTTTGATTAGCTGTGGCTTTTTGCACACATTTTAGTTTCTTTCTCCAGATTCAGAGAGGGGCCAGCAATCCACTTGTTTACATCTGACAGTGAATCGTTAAGTGCTATTCTGGGATTGGTCCCAGAGTCATAAAAACAGGCTCTTAGTCTTCTGGGTGCACATATTCACACAGCACCAATTGTCCTTATGTTTTCTTTTGCCCTCACAGGGCACCTTTCAGGCTGTCAGGGTCCTGTACATCTGTCAAGCTGGTCACATACACGGAAACTGGTAAGTCTCTCATATCTGCATTTGGCTGTAGAAAGCCACACAGGACAATGTCCATTTTTCTGTCATCAGAGAGTCCATCTTAGCTGCTTGTCCTGTTAGCAAGAATTGGGGTATCCCTACACTTGTATTTAGCTTTATCCTTACACATTTCTGCTTGAAAAAAAGTAAATATCACCTCTCAGAAATCTGATCTTTGAGGTCAATGAGTTGGGAGATTTCAATTTAGTGTCATATTTTATTTTATGTCATGTGTCTTATTTTATCCCCCTGTATAGTTGACATGAAACTAATATCCTGATTATTTTTTTTTCTTGCAAGTTATTGACTGATCAGCATCTTCAGACCTGAACTGCAGAAGATCTAGAGTATCCCTCCCAAGTTTAACTCTGTTACTGCTGGAGATTTTTCTTTTTGGGTGGGGAGGATGGGGAGATTGGCAGTTGTCAATTAAGTAACCATTCTTGTAATTGCAACAAATCTTTAGGGCATCTCTTCTATGTTCAAGCCTTGTAAACATGAAAAATCTCTTTGCTCATCCTCTGATTAACCTATTTTCCCTTAACACATGACTGTCTTTAATGCATAAATAGAACCACAAATATCTCTCAAAAATAGTCAAAGGTAGATAGTAGCCATATACAGTAATGACATAAGCAGAAAGGCTAAAGTACCCAAAATTTTACAACCAAAAATAAATCACTGTGGATCATGATTTTTTTGTATCATTAGTAGACCTCATACATGGGCATAAATGCTGATGCTAGGTAGCATGAACTTAGTAGCATCAATAGTGTAATCATCGGTCTTTAAATGAATTTTGTATGCTTAGTGAAATCACAGTCCAAATGAGACAAAATATTCTTAATAGTTCATATGCCGTAGTAAATCAAACTCATTTTTTAGCATGTCGTTGCAATATATTAGCTTCTTAAATTAGTGTTGTTACTTAGCTTAAATGAAGAAACGCCCGTATGATCAGATGTTTAAAGAGGCACTAGATGTGATAGCCCGACACGGACCGTGTTTCGGCAACTGCCTTCATCAAGGGGCCGACATTTTGAGAGAAAATTATTTGAAACAGTAGTAAAAATAATAACCACTTTCAAGAGACACTCAACAAGACAGTACTAACATTTGATGGTTCCAGCGGCATTTCCACCGACCTGCCGGTGATGCGTTTCTTCTGCCAAAGGGGCCGCACATGCGCTATTTTTAAAGGGCATTAAAACCAATGAGAAAAATACACATAAATTGTGGCTACTGACGTCAGTAGTTACTACAGGCACGGAAGCTTTAAATAATAGTGTACCATTTAATCGATGCATTCAAACCATTAGGATGCATACTGTTTAAGTAGAAAATCCATTGTTGTTCTCGATAATTGAGAAGGTATTGTGGATCTCCCCCCCCCCCCCCCCCCCCCTAGCATTAGCTCTATTCGGTCAATCACCCGCCACTTTAGATCCACGAATTTATGTCTCTGTTGCAAGCAATGAAGGACAATGGGAGCTTGTATTTTTTCAGTGGTGAGGCAGCTCGATGTTCGGTCAATCGAGTATGGATCGGCCGTTTTGTACGAGTAACATAAATTTTATCGCAAGGGCAAATAATCATATAGATGACATTAGAGGTAGAACAATCTGAATAAGTCTTAGCCATGCGGGTATTGCCCATATTGTCAATCCAAGAAGGACCAGATAATGTTTGAGCGCAAAGCGAGCATTTGTTACATGGCCAATGGCCAAGCGGGAGGTCCGATGGCGAACTGACATCCGAACGTAAAAATGAATGTGTCAAAAAATCCCTAAGATTCTTGCCTCGACTGTAGGTGATCACAGGAGTTTCAGTGAATACTGAATGAATTTTTAGAATATGCCAATACTTGCTGTAGCCAAGGACCGAGAAATGTTGGCAAGACGTATAGAGACTCTTGAAAACAATGCCAAGAGTCTAAATCTTCACTTATTAAATTTCCTGCGAATAGTAGGAGAAACTTCGAATATTACACTTAAAAAATTTCTTTCTGAGGTTTTGGGTTTTACAGATGTGGATAAGCCTGTTGTGAATACCTGCTACTTTCTACCTATTTCTAGAAGAGTAAATAGAGATTCCAACATACTGTTTCAAGGTGACTTGACAAATTTTCCAGAGGTAAATTGATAAAGGTAGTAATTGATAAAGGAACGTTGTTGATCCCTCTAATTACAAATTTCAACTTTGCATCTTTTGTATGGGAACTGAATCAAAATTCCAAGAGCAAGATTAGAAATTTGGTGACATTGTTTTTTGTGCAGGGATTGGAGACTAAGGTCTCTAACTTTCAGCCTTAATTAAAGATAATATCTTGAGGAATAAGCTTGAGTCTCTCAAATGCTATTAGAATATGGAATTTACAGTTTATACATTTTCCTAGAAGTAATCATGTGACACCAATGGAGCTGTTGAAGAAATATTTTTCTGAGATATTATGTGTTCGTGTGGAAGCTATATGTCAGTGGTCAAAGCTTATTACATATCATGTTTAATTCGTAAAGAGAAGAAAGGGGAGGAAGCTCAGGATACCTTGAAGATTTTGGATAGTTTGGATTTCTTACTAGCTAACAGTGATAAGGATATGTCAGGGGAAAAGGTATATTTCCTGGTTTTGAACTGGGGTCTGCCCGATTTGAGTCTGGTATGCTCTGTATTGAGCCACAGGAAAGCTCCTTAGGGGATTCTAAAAGACTGCTGGGACACCTATCAGGTTTTTACAGCATTTAGATGACACGGTGGCCATTACAGGTGTGGGATTTTGGAGGAGACCTGTGAATTACCCACAAAGGGTTGATTTTAAGACCTGCATGTGTGCGTCCAGGTGCGCACAGTTCCCGGCGCATGCACATGGATGCACCGATTTTTTTTTTTTTTTTTTTTTTTTTGCATAAACATTTTTATTGGTAGATAGTATATAACAAACCTACAAAACAGCATACAAAGAATGATTTGTACCATTCCACCATTTAACATGAACCTTATTCCCCATTCCCTCCCTCCCACTCCCCATGTACAGGGTATGCCACCAATAAGAACAATGAAAAATCATACAATGAAATCAGATAATGAATAACAAGCTAGAAGCACTTGTAAGGATTAAAAGGACCAACTATCTTTCTACAAGTCCAACTCGTGGGCAAACAAGGTCTCTGTGGAAAAGGCAACCAACAAGAACAGAGTCTCAGAAGTGTATAGCTGTGAGACAGATATCATGAGTGAAACAGTCGATGTTGATATAAGACCTAGTTCCAATAGCTATCAGCAAATCTGAGGATGACGCCGAAGACCAGGGGCAATTAAATCGAGCCAGTGGCAGGGCTAGCAGACCAGGTTAAATAAGGCTGCCATATCAAGTAGAATATTTTGACAGTTTGGTCTTTCTCCACAGTCATTCGGCACATTGTGCAGACAGAATCTAATTTAGCTAAGACTGCTTTCATAGAGGGGCAAATGGGTGCTTTCCAGTCCCGAGCTATCACCAAACGGGCGGCCATGCACGTCTGAATTATGAAGGGATGTAAAGGGTCCTGGTCGGCTGGGGTAGAGTTATTAAGTAGAGCGACGTCAATTGTGAGATGAACAGGCCGTTGTAGAATAGAAGAAAGCTGGGATTCAACTTGTTGCCATAGAGGCCGCACACAGTCCCCCGACCACCACATGTGTAGATAGGTACCAACAGAAGTGCAGCCTCTCCAGCAAGCTCCAGACTGGGTGGGAAGAATCTTAGCGAGACGCTCCGGTGTTAGATACCAGCGATAGAGCTGCTCATATCCGTTTTCCATTAGTGTTGCAAAGATCGAGGCTTTACTAAGATGAAGATATAGACGTAACCAGTCGTCTTCAGTGTATACGGTCTGTAAGTCAGCAGCCCAGGCTTTGATATGAGCCGGGATAAAGTCCAGTTTCGCATTAAATAGTTGGTAGACCTTGGCTATTAGGCCTGTAAGAGTACTGCTAGTTGAGCAATAGCTCTCGAAGAGGGATTTTCCCTTACCCAGACTAGTTTTCAGATGCTGTGATAAACAAAAATGACGTATTTGTAAGTATGCCAGATATTCAGTCTGGGGCAAACTATATTTTTGGCTTATGGATGCGAACGGGAGAATGTCATCTCCACCCCAGATATGCTCAAAGCGCGTAACACCCCTGTTGCGCCACTGGGCAAAGGAGTTGCGTTCGGTGCAGGGTGTAAAGTTGACATTGTGGAAGAGGTGTGAAAGATGATAGCAGGGCTTCTTTCCAACTAGTTTCTCCTTCCACTTGTCCCATAGATCAATTGTATGTCGAGTTGTAGGAAGTAAGGAAGTGACACCTCTCCATGTTTTCCTGGGCTGCCACGCCAAGGCTGCAAGTGGCACTGCCGGAAGCTGAGATTGTTCAATGACTGTCCAGTGCTTAGGCTCAGCTGTCTGGTGCCAAACAATGAGTGGGCGGAGTTGTGCCGATGCGTAATACCATATTAGGTTAGGGACCCCCAGGCCCCCATTTAACTTAGCTTGGTACAGTACATGTCTGCTTACCCGAGGAGGTCTTCTTTTCCAAATAAACTAAACACTTTTCGCTGCCATGATTTTAACAGAGCATTAGGGATTTGTAGGGGTAAGGACTGAAACAAATATAACAGCCTAGGTAAGATATTCATTTTAACTGTCGCTATGCAACCCAACCATGAGAGAGGAAGATTGCCCCAAATATCCAGATCACAGAAGATTTTCTTTAGGAGTGGAGGATAGTTTAAGCGAAAGAGATTAGTAGGATGGGATGGAATTTGAATCCCCAGATATTTGAGATGATTAGTTGCCCAGCAGAAGGGATGAGACAGCTTCAGTTGAGCAACAGTTTCTGGGCGACAAGTCAAATTAAGAATCTCTGACTTGTCCCAGTTTATCTTAAAGCCTGACACCCCAGCAAACTTGTGTATTTCATCTTCATTGGCCGTTAGGGAGGCATGAGGGTTAGTTAAAGAGAACATAATATCATCAGCGAATAAAGTGATTTTAAAATTTTGTTGTTCAAAAGAAAAACCTGCAACCTGTGTATACCCACTGATATTGGCCGCTAATGGCTCCAAAAAGAGAGTGAAAAGAAGAGGGGATAAAGGACACCCCTGCCTGGTGCCACGTCCCACTTGAAAGTGGTCAGAATACCCACCGTTAATTTTAAGACATGCTTGGGGGTTGGTATAAAGACTCGTGATCCAGGTGCAAAAGTATGGCCCAAAACCCATTTTGCGTAGCACACTAAATAAAAAAGGCCAATGTACCATGAAGCCAGCTTGATCCTGATGTATTAGACCAGTTAAATAATTATTCATTCTGTCCGCTAGAATCTTTGCGAGAAGTTTAAGATCTAGGTTAAGCAAAGATATGGGTCTGTACGACCTGCAGACCGTGGGATCTCTACCTGGTTTTTGCAGAATGGTAATCCCGGCTAGATTGGAATTAGGGGCCAGAGAACCTCCGTCCCGCAAGTGGTTAAATACTTTTTGGAGATAAGCAACAATATAGGGGGCAAAGGTTTTATAAAACTTCGCTATCAGTCCATCTGGGCCGGGGGATTTCCCAATCTTCAGTGTTTTAATGGCGGAGAGAATTTCAATGGTAGATATTTCCGTGTCTAGTGTGGCTTGCACCTCGGGAGTTAGACAGGGTAAACTGACCCCTGCCAGATAATTCGAAATCGTCTCGGGAGAGATAGAGTCTGCAGCAGAGTACAGAGTGTTGTAGAAATTTAGAAATCTAGAGCGGATAGCTGTATTGGTAGTTAAAATATCCCCCTTTTCATCTTTAATTTTGGCAATGTAGTTCTGGCTAGAGATTTGCTTCAATCAAAGGGCTAGGTGGCGACCAGCTTTATTTCCTCCCTCGAAATAGGATTGTTTGGCAATATGAAGTAAGTGGACCATTTTGGCAGCTTCCAACCTTTGGAGTTCTTCTCGTTTGCTAGAGAGAAGAGCCCAGCTTTTTTGGGAGCCCGTGCATTGATGTTCTCCTGTTAGACGAAGGATATCTTTTCTCAAACTCGTATCTAGTAAGTTATCATGTTTTTTTACATACGTCGCCCTGGAGATTAAGAGACCCCTCAAGTACGTCTTTAGGGACTCCCAGACTATAGGAGGTGTAACCTCTCCGGTATCATTGTCCGAGATGTAATTACGAATTTGATCAGTTAAAAAAACTGGTATAGCTAGAATCTGTTAGCAAGGCGTCATTGAGCCTCCAAAAGCGGTTCCCGCGATCATACTGTGGGAAAGAGAGTTCAATGGTGACTGCCGAGTGGTCTGTCCAAGCCACAGGTTGAATATCTGGTTTTGTAACTTGGGAAAGCATGGCTTTATCAGCCAATATATAATCGATGCGAGAGTGTGGCTGATGGGGAAGCGAATAGAAAGTATATGATCTGGATCTTGGAAAGTGCATCCGCCAGACATCCGTTAGCTGCCAGTCATCCATCAGCAGTTTCAACTTTTGTCTGTGGATAGGTGCCGCTGTAGAGAGCCCCTTAGAGGTGTCAAGGGCCGGAACTCGCGCCAAATTAAAATCCCCACCCACTATCAATTTTCCGGTGCTATGCTGTAAGATAACCTGATTAAGGGTATCATAAAACGCTCCCTGGTCTTGGTTGGGTGCATATATACTTACCAGAGTATAATCTACTCTTTCGATCAAGAGCGTCAAAAGAAGGTATCTTCCTCCCGGGTCTCTAATACATGTTTGGCAATCTAATACCATGTGTTGAGAGAACAAACTGCAAACCCCCATAAATTTTGCTACTTTGGGACATGAAGTAAAATATTGAATCGGGTAATTATGCGATTTCATGAGCGATTCGTGCTTGCCCTTCAAGTGGGATTCTTGGACAAAAATGATGTCCGCTTTTAACACTCCCATTTCTTTAAAGAAAGAATGTCTTTTAAATGGAGAATTAAGTCCCTTAACATTAAGGGAAACTAAACAGAATGAGGCCATAGGATTACCTAGGGGATCCCAGGTCTACTAGTAGTGCCCCCATCAGGGAGAGACCCAAATCGCTCCGATGTATTCTGAAATAGACATTCTAAGAAATACAGTGTCGAAGACACCATTCTCCATAGACAAATTGCCTTGTATTGTACAACAAACTCCTTACAATGTGGTGCAGTAAACAATAAGTGCATAACCCCCTTTGTAACAAAAGCATCCCCCTGTCCCCCCTCCCCTTCCCCATGATCTGCACACAGTACCAAGCAGATCAAAACAGCTAAATAGCTTGGAGGAAAAAGAATAGAACATCATCCCGTGAGCGTCTTTTAGCCCGAAAAAGATGTTTTCAACTGAGAACTGAAAGAAAACAATTTAGAAGTTAACTGTAGTGGAATACCGCCTGAGGTTTGGATCGTTTCTTAGACCTCAGCAAGAAGCTATATCCACTAGAAAAAAGGACTGAACTTGCATCTGTTCCCTCAAAGAGGTGATCAGGTAGCCTCCGCGATCTGAGAATCGGATTGCCGCTTCAGGCGGCTATTTCTAGCCCCAACACGCTGCCACTTCGGATGAGAGTCTCTGAAAGGGGGGCACACTTTGTTTGTCGCCAGTGGTGCCTGGGGGACAAATCCACGGTCCTTTAGCTGGAGTACCGCTTCCTCAGCATTCAGAATGTGGGCGGAGGTGCCTTCCTATGTATATTGAAATCCAAAAGGATGAAGCCACCGATATTTAATTCCTGCCTTCCTGAGAAAGGTTGTAGCTTCCTTAAGGTCTTGGCGATTTTGAAGAGTGGTTTGGGATAGGTCAGCATAGATCGAAATGTCCTGGTTCTCCCAGCTCCAGCGTTGCTGTTTTCGAGCCTGGGTGGCTATTTTTTCCTTGAGAGCATAGTCGTGAAAACAAACTATAATGTCTCGGGCTTGATTTGAGCTGGGAGCTTGTAGTGCCCTATGAGCCCTGTCTAATTTAATATCGGGCGCTTGGGCATTTGCAGAATCTTTGCTGTTCAGTAGCAAGAATGTGCAGAAGCGCTGGATGAGTGTCATGCAGTCGCCATTTTCTGGAGTTTCAGCAAAGCCGCGAAACTGAAGATTCCCCCTCCGGGCGTGATTTTCGAGATCTGCCAGTTTAGCCTTAATGGCGATATTGTCATCCTGGAGGTCAGAATATGCATCTTGAAGGTGTTTTGAGGATTCGGCCTGCGCATCTACGTGATTGTCAATATCGTCCACTCTGCGCCCCAGGGTAGCCATTTCGTCTTGAAATTCACCCAGCATAGTTTGTACCTCTTTCTTATATGTTTTAAGGTCTTTGCGGAGGATCCCAAACCATTCTCGAAACTCGGCTCGAGTCTGCGTTGTATCATCGTGTTTAGGGAGAGAGTCATCCAAGTCAGAGCCGCCATCTTTAGAAAGCATGTCCGCAGCCTGTTCTACAGTAGCACGGCCCCGCTCTTCAGCTTTCTTATATGAAAAGCTTTGGAAATCTACTGATTTCCTTTTAGCTGCCATCCCCTGCAGAATAGAGGTTGTGTCACGCAGGTTAGAGCGAATTGGTAGGCGGTTCAGTCCCAAGAAATATCACTTTTAATGCGGCTGATGGAGAAGCTCACTGTTCAAGCAGCCATGCAGCCCGATGACGTCACTTCCTCCAGATGCACCGATTTTAAAACATGCGGCGGTGATGTGCGCATGTTATAAAATATGATATCCGTGTGCACATGTGCACCTGATTTTATAATCTATGCGTGCATCTACGGACGGGTTCACACTTGCCAAGCAATGGGGGGATTTTGTTTACCAACGTGCAATGACATGAGTAGGCCTTCCCCAGTTCCCTCCCAGTCCACTTCTATACCTTTCCCTACCTTTTCCACTCTCTTCACCTTGACAGGGCCTAATGGCCACTTTCTTGGCCAGCCCTGCCCCAGCCTCCCTGCCCAGACCACGCTCCCTGGCCTGTTCCTTTTCACTGGCCCGGCACTTCTGCGCATATCAGGAGTTATGTGCATGGCTAGGCCCTTTCTAAAATGTGCTCAGCACGCGCATGGCCTGACCACACGTTTAACCCCCGGTTTTAACCCAAGCGGGCCATCGAAAATTTGGCCGTTTGTACTTGTGTGGCATGTATTGAACTGTATTGTGAAGTTTTGTCTCAAGCTGAGTTGTATTGCCATTGGAAAGAAGTAACTATGAAGAGACCTGGACTGTATTTATGGACTGAGTATAAGCCCGTTCGTACTGAGTTTTTAGTATTAAGTATATCTGCAGTGCTGTAAGACAGGAGAGGTTTATGTTTGCATCCCTAATAAAACCACTTGTACGCATATTCCTGTGTCTGTGTGCTGCAGGGGCTGATGGTCCTAACAGGATAAGACTGAAGTTGTTAGATATACACTTGTGACAGCTTTTGCTCTTGAATCTGAGAGATAATTATTCAAACATAAGGATGTTGCTTTTTATGTCCATAAGATTCATGTATTTCCATAACGCCTTCCTGAATATGCACCAGCAAGTTAATTTGATTGGTGCAGAATTTTTAAAATAAAGTTTCCTTCTAAATGTATTCTGAAATATCAGGGAGTCTGTTTCATCTTTTATGAAACATTTCAGTTAGAAAAGTTTTTGAAGGAACATGCTCCAGCTCCTGTAGTTAGAGGGGTGATATAGTGTAAGATGATTACAGCTTATTGCCTGGCATATATTTACATACATCTGCTCATTAACAGGTAAAAATATGCATGTTTAGATTTATGCGCATACTTTGAAAATTGAAAGTGTATGCATAAATGATTTTTCTGCTTTCTAGTACACATAAAAGTACACATGAAATTGCATCTGGGCTAACTTTTATGCGCAAAAGTCCATTTATGTGCATAAAGCCACTTTTTAAGTGTGTAAATCCTTTTGAAAATCCAGGCCCTAAAAGTAAAAATAAGGACCTTAAATTTATCTTATTGTATACTTGATAAGCAGTGGAGAAAGTGTAGAACAAATAAAATCTGATCTCCAAACTTGGTCAAAGTTAATAACCTGGCTGCTGAGTTTTGCACTAACTGTATAATTTTGATCACTTTTTCTGGTAACCCAACCAACATGGAATTATAATAATCTAATCATGAAAGATCAAACGTTTGCAGCAACATAGCAAATTTGGGTTATTCTTAGTTGAGACAAAGGGAATGATGACTCCTAAAGTGAGAAAGGTATGTTTTTCCAATGGCAGTGATTGTGTCTCCATAGTTAATTTGGAGTCCAACGAGAACCCAAAGCTTTTGACCTGATCACGGAACGAGAATGTCATCTCCTCCCACATGAGATGGGCAGAACTTGCCAATGGAAATAGATTATTAATTCTAATAACCTCTGTTTTATTAGGATTAAGATGAAATCTATTTTTTCTCATTCATTTTTTAATCATGGAAAGTCACCAATTCATAAGAACATAAGAACATAAGAAAATGCCATACTGGGTCAGACCAAGGGTCCATCAAGCCCAGCATCCTGTTTCCAACAGTGGCCAATCCAGGCCACAAGAACCTGGCAAGTACCCAAAAACTAAGTCTATTCCATGTAACCATTGCTAATGGCAGTGGCTATTCTCTAAGTGAACTTAATAGCAGGTAATGGACTTCTCCTCCAAGAACTTATCCAATCCTTTTTCAAACACAGCTATACTAACTGCACGAACCACATTCTCTGGCAACAAATTCCAGAGTTTAATTGTGCGTTGAGTAAAAAAGAACTTTCTCCGATTAGTTTTAAATGTGCCCCATGCTAACTTCATGGAGTGCCCCCTAGTCTTTCCTTATGTTTGAATAATTATCTCTCAGATTCAAGAGCAAAAGCTGTCACAAGTGTATATCTAACAACTTCAGTCTTATCCTGTTAGGACCATCAGCCCCTGCAGCACACAGACACAGGAATATGCGTACAAGTGGTTTTATTAGGGATGCAAACATAAACCTCTCCTGTCTTACAGCACTGCAGATATACTTAATACTAAAAACTCAGTACGAACGGGCTTATACTCAGTCCATAAATACTCCGAAAGAGTAAATAACCGATTCACATCTACCCGTTCTAGACCTCTCATGTTTTTAAACACCTCTATCATATCCACCCTCAGTCGTCTCTTCTCCAAGCTGAAAAGTCCTAACCTCTTTAGTCTTTCCTCATAGGGGAGTTGTTCCATTCCCTTTATCATTTTGGTAGCCCTTCTCTGTACCTTCTCCATCGCAATTATATCTTTTTTGAGATGCGGCGACCAGAATTGTACACAGTATTCAAGGTGCGGTCTCACCATGGAGCGATACAGAGGCATTATGACATTTTCCGTTTTATTCATCATTCCTTTTCTAATAATTCCCAACATTCTGTTTGCTTTTTTGACTGCCGCAGCACACTGCACCGACGATTTCAATGTGTTGTCCACTATGACACCTAGATCTCTTTCTTGGGTTGTAACACCTAATATGGAACCCAACATTGTGTAATTATAGCACGGGTTATTTTTCCCTATATGCATCACCTTGCACTTATCCACATTAAATTTCACCTGCCATTTGGATGCCCAATTTTCCAGTCTCACAAGGTCTTCCTGCAATTTATCACAATCTGCTTGTGATTTAACTACTCTGAACAATTTTGTGTCATCTGCAAATTTGATTATCTCACTCGTCATATTTCTTTCCAGATCATTTATAAATATATTGAACAGTAAGGGTCCCAATACAGATCCCTGAGGCACTCCACTGTCCACTCCCTTCCACTGAGAAAATTGCCCATTTAATCCTACTCTCTGTTTCCTGTCTTTTAGCCAGTTTGCAATCCACGAAAGGACATCGCCACCTATCCCATGACTTTTTACTTTTCCTAGAAGCCTCTCATGAGGAACTTTGTCAAACGCCTTCTGAAAATCCAAGTATACTATATCTACCGGTTCACCTTTATCCACATGTTTATTAACTCCTTCAAAAAAGTGAAGCAGATTTGTGAGGCAAGACTTGCCCTGGGTAAAGCCATGCTGACTTTGTTCCATTAAACCATGTCTTTCTATATGTTCTGTGATTTTGATGTTTAGAACACTTTCCACTATTTTTCCTGGCACTGAAGTCAGGCTAACCAATAATCAATTAATCGATTGGCTCTAAATTTGTACCTGAGGCAATGGAAGGTAAAGTGATGAGAGATGGCAGCAGGATTTGAATCCTGGCTTCTTTGCTTTACAATCTGTACTGCTTCACTCCTTTAAAAGTCATGAGCTGAACAATCTAGAGATCTGTTACAGGCTGATCTTAAAAAAACAAAAAAAGGCATGTAGAAATAATCTCTTAGTAGAATTTTTAGCAGCTTGAATAGTAGTGGAAAAATACGATTTTTTAGTTGATTTAATGGCCTTATTATAAGACATATAATGGAACATACAAGCCTCTTTGCCTGGATCTCTTTGTGACTTAGGCCTTTTCCTTTTTAATATACAGCTTTTAATTTTGAGAAGCTCTTCAGAGAACCAGGCAGCAACCTTAGCTCTTTTCAGCTTACATATTCTTTTTTTTTGTAAATGACAGTTTTTATTGCATAGTAAGGATGTGAATCGTTTTTTGACGATTTAAAAAATCGTCCGATATTTTTTAAATCGTCAAAAATCGTTAGAGTGCGCGATACAATAGAAATTCCCCCGATTTATCGTGAAAAATCATAAATTGGGGGAGGGCGGGAAAACTGGCACACCAAAACAACCCCCCCCCCCAAAACGTTTTATGAGTACCTGGTGGTCTAGTGGAAGCCCCGGGACCGATCTCCCACTCTCGGGCCATCAGCGCCATTTTGATGCCACTAATAAAAATGGCACCGATGGCCCGATTAAAAAAAAAACTAAACCCACCGACCCTTTAAAAATCGACCCCTTAGTTTTCCCCACCCTCTCGACCCCCCCCCCAAAACGTTTTAAAATTACCTGTTGGTCCAGTGGGGGCGCGGGGAGCGATCTCCCGCTCTCAGGCCATCGACTGCCACTAATAAAAATGGCGCCGATGGCCCTTTGCCCTTACCATGTGACAGGGTATCCGTGCCATTGGCCGGCCCTGTCACATGGTAGGAGCACTGGATGGCCCGCGCCATTTTTAAAGATTCTTCAACGCCGTCAACTGAAACAAAGAGCAGGTACGGCCTAGGCGCAGAAGTACTACTTCTTTAGTAGGGATAGAGGTTAGTTTCCATTGGGCCGCTAATTCACATCGGGCTAAAATATATATTAAGTGGGCCAACCTATTTTGATCTTTGGGAAGTTCCGTAGGTAGATTGAGCAAGATACACTCTGGTGTATTAGTCACAGATACTAACAATATTCATTTATAATCAGAGATCATATTCCAAAACTGGGCAACTATGGGGCATTCCCACCCTTTCCTCCCTCACCCCTTCCAACACAATTCACCTTTCTGAGGATAAGCCTTGTGAAGTTTCTCAGGTGTGAGATGCCACCGTAGTAACACCTTGTAACAATTTTCAGAGTGCACCGCTGAGAAAGAGCCCTTCTTGGTGTTGTAAAATATAGTGTCCCACTGGTCGTCTGATAATGAGCATTGCAAATCTTGTTCCCATGCCCTTACAAAGGACAGTTTGTCCACTGAATCCTAATTGAGATATTTATATAAGCAGGATATCAGACCCTTTATCCTATCAACCTGATCACACCAATTTTCAAATTGTGTTTTCCCTTTAGATAAGTCATTACATATATCCACTCTTAACATAAAGTGACGTAGTTGGAGGTATGGGAATACATCTAATGGGGTAAGCTGTGCCCTCTCCCAATTGTGGAGAAATCCCTCACTGTGCCTGCTTCCCACAGATGCCCCAGCCGTGTTATCCCTTTCTCCGCCCACTTGGAAAAGGACCTATCCTCCCATCCTGGTGGAAAAGATAAATTATGCTGGATGGCTGAACTATGAAAATATTTCCAAGGTCCCACCAGTTTTGTTCTCAATCTCTGCCATAATTTTAGGGTAGTGCTAGTAGTAATAGATATCATATGTATTGGGAGCCAAGTCCTTTGTGGGCAATGCCATGGCATTGCCCACAAGGGCATTTTG
The DNA here is from genome assembly GCF_901001135.1 of Rhinatrema bivittatum. Lineage (NCBI taxonomy): Eukaryota > Metazoa > Chordata > Amphibia > Gymnophiona > Rhinatrematidae > Rhinatrema > Rhinatrema bivittatum. The sequence goes on along the minus strand of NC_042615.1, from coordinate 270,367,854 downwards.
CCAACTATGGCTTGCTCTACCAACACCCACTGCTTTATTGCATGTTTTCTATTCCAATCCAGGAGTGCTTTCAACTCTGCCGCCACGTACTACCAGTCTAGGCACAGTACCCCCAACCCTCCCCTTAGTTTGGGCTTATACAGATTATTCCTGGCTACTCGAGGAGGTCTGCATTTCCAAATAAATGCAAAAAATCTCTGCTGCCATTGTTTCAACATGGCTGAAGGGAGTTTGATTGGTAGAGATTGGAATAAATAGCTAATGCGAGGTAACACATTCATTTTTATGGAAGCGATTCTACCCAATCAGGATAGAGGCAGCCCAGCCCAAGAGTCTAGATCTCCAAACATTTTATGGATGAGGGGTTTATAATTGAGTTTGTACAAGTCTTCTAGGGAGTTGCTGATATACACTCCTAGGTATTTGGTCTTCCAAGATGCCCACTTAAACGAGAAGTTATGTTTCAACCGAAATGCTTCATTATCAGATAGGGATATATTGAACAGTTCTTACTTGTCCAAGTTTAATTTAAATCCCGAAGTGGCACTGAACTCGTGCAAAATGTGCACTGCCTCCGGAGACATCAACGTAAAAAGGACATCATCAGCGAATAGTGACATTTTGTAATCTGTCCTTCCCACTTGCACCCTCTATACCCCTGCAGAGTTCTAGCCATGGGCTCTAGAAATAAAGCAAAGAGTAGGGGAGAAAGTGGGCATCCCTGATGGGTTCCCCACTGGATCTCAAAAGGGTCAGTGTAGAATCCATTCACTTTCACCCTCACCTGCGGGGTATTGTAGAGCTGTCTCAACCAATTCTATAAGAAATAATGGTCCAAAATTCATCCTCTCTAGGACTTTGAAGAGGAAGGGCCAATGAACTAGGTCAAAGGCTTTTTTGGCATCTATGGACTGTAGGACTGCAGGGATCTTTTCATTCTGTATCTACCATATGAGATCTATAATTTTGCGTACGTTATCCGCAGCCATCCGCCCCAGGATGAAGCCCGACGGTCATCACTTTGTTCAAACGCGTTGCTAGAATTTTTGCCAATATCTTTAAGTCAACATTTATCAAAGAAATAGGACGGTAAGACTCACAAATTTCTAAATCTCTCCTGGGTTTGCCTAAAATAGTGATCCCAGCTGTATTAGCACCTTTATAGAGAGGATTCCCCTCATGTAACGAATTATATAATGCCCTCACAGGAGTAGACAAGGATGAAGCAAATTTCTTATAAAATTGGGGTGTAAATCCATCCAGGCCCGGAGCCTTATTGGCCTTCAGGTCTTTAATCACTAGTTGAATTTCCAAGCTTGACATTTTTTGCTCAAAGCTTCTCCTCATCAGTGAGTCTCGGAAAATCAGTATGTTCCAGGAAAGCCAATATGTGTGCGTCAGAAATTGAAGAATCCGCACTGTACATTTCACCATAAAATTGTTGGAATCCCTTCCTAATATCAATAGGGGAGATTAAAAAGCTTCCATTGGTATCCTGTATCCCCGTAATCTGATTCTGTGATATGCGCTTTTTCAGCTGCCGTGCTAACAAACGGCTAGCTCTGTTACCCCACTCAAACTGTTCTTGTTTGAACTGATTGAGCTGAAGTGCTATTCTATCCATCTCCAACAATTGCAGATCTGACCGTGCCTTCTTCAACTGAGTAAATACTGATTTAGAGAGTGTGTTCTTGTGCTGAGCTTCCAATTTTGCTATCTCTGCCTTAAGTACCTGTTTCCTGTTTCTTTTTTAACATGGGTCGCCTTGGAAATCAGCTGACCCCTCAGAACAGCCTTCAAACAGTCCCATATTAAAGCTGGCTGGGCTCCAGTCCCCTTGTGTCTAATGGATTCCCTGAGGCAGGCACTATATTCTTCATTGGAAATAAGTGTATCGTTAAGTTTCCAGAAACGGTTTCCGTTATCAAGATCCCTGCACGTAAAATCAGCCATGTAGGGGCATGATCTGCCCAGGTGATAGAGCCAATCTCTGCCCTAATAATCTTATGTGCCAGAGTTGCGTCTATTAAGAAGAGGTCAATTCTAGAATAAGAGTTGTGGGGGTGCGAGTAAAAAGTGTAGCTCTGGGTGTTGGGGGAGTGTTGCCGCCATATGTCTAACAAGTCCCATCTTTTTAACATAGTTTCTAGCCTCTTACGATGGGTGCCTGATCTAAGTCCTCCTCCACATGAATTGTCTACCTGGGGCGAGATTGTCACATTGAAATCCTCCGCAATTATAATACTTCCCTCCCCTTCCCGCTCAAGCAGTTGAGATATTCTATCGAAAAAGGGGCCTTGCTCAGTATTAGGTGCATACAAGTTTACTAATTTGTAAACCTCTCTTCCCAGTTCAAATTTAACTAATATATATCTGCCATTTGGGTCAATTACTGTTCGAGTAATGGAGCAATCAAAGTTCTTTAAGAACATAATCCCCACGCCTGAGTATTTAGCGTCCTTAGTTGCCGGCGCAAAAAAATAAGCTGAGAATATAGATCATGCCATTACATGTTCAAAGCGTTTCTTCAAATGGGTTTCTTGTACTAGCACTAGGGAAGCCCCAGAATCTGAGATCTCTGAGCGCAGCAATTGTCTTTTGCGATGGGTATTTAACCCTTTGACATTCATAGATAATATCCTAATATGAGCCATACCGAGTCTACATTAAAAGGTACCTGATATCTGCTGGAGAGGACACATCTCTTCCCGCGGCATAGGTGCTGCGCATACCTACTGTTCTTCCCTCCCCGCTCTCAATCTGGGCTATAAATATTCCTCTACCTCCCCACCGATTAGAATAAATAGTACATCCAGTTATCCCCTTGCACCGAAGCAATGTGCTAACTGTGAAAACTTCACCAGTAGTAGGAACTGACTTGGTAATGTAGCTAAGCCAAACCCCCCCCCCCCCTCCCCTTACTTCAGCCACTACTAAAGGTAGTAGAACTGTTAACACAGCTGAGTACTAAAAACTACCCCAGTCAACATACCCACCCCCCGATTTCCCCCCCCCCCCTTCTCAACACTCGCTCTCTCACATCCATTCGCTTAAAGGCAATACTTCCCACTGTTAGCACCCGCCAAACACCCAAGCCATCCATGTCCGGACTAGAAGTAGAAAATTCTCTCGCAGGCCCCGCTTTCAACCCAGTCCTGGAATTTTCGCTGGAATAGGGTCTCCTGAGTGACGGCGCCCACCCTTCCCCACTCTTTGCCAGCGCAGAATATCCTCCTGTAGCGAGGCTGTCTGCTTGCTGGGGGCCGGAGGAACCTTGACTGTGATCCCTTCTGTTTTCAAAATGGCTGTTGCATCTTTAATTGTGTTCACTTTAGATGTAGTGCCTCTTATAGTAATGGCTATCCCAAAAGGGAACAGCCAGCGATATCTCAGTCCTTCCTTGCGCAAGGTGGTCGTAATTTCTCGAAATTCTTGCCATTTTTTAATAGTGATTGGTGAAAGGTCTGCATATATTGAGATAGACTGTGAATTCCAATTCCATGTTTGCTGTCTTCTGGCAATTGCAAGTACCTTCTCCTTCACTGGGAAGCGATGAAAGCACGCTATGATGTCGCGTGGGCAATTGCCCACTCTTGCTCCCAGAGATCTATGTGCCCGTTCAAGTTCTATGTTCTGTTGTTCCTGGTTCAATCCAGAGGCATTGTCCTGTTCTAATATGTATAAGCACATTTTTTGCACTACCTCATGGCAATCTCCGAATTCCTCTGATTCTGGAATGCCCCAGAATCGAAAGTTACACTGCCGATTGCGATTTTCCAAATCCTCCAGTTTATTGTGAAGCTCATCATCGGAGAGTTGTAATTTGTCACTTATCAATTATGGCCTATTTATTTTCTCGGATTGGGCCTCCAAGCGTATGTCGTACTCGACTCTCTGGCCTATGTCCGCCATTTCTTCTTGCTTGTCAGAGATCATTTCGATTATCTCACGCTTATTTTCTTTCATTTCTTTTCGGATTTCTCCAAACCACTGGAGAAATTCTCTCGATGGTAAATCTATTTGTAGTGTTAAAGGGGGACCAGGTGTTATGCCAGAGCCCTTATCGGACACGTCAGGTCTCTCTGCATCTGTCAGCCTGCCATGCTCTTACTCCTCCGGCGCTGTTTTGGTATAGGAAAACTGTTTAAAGTCCAGCCCTTTTTTTTTTTTTTTTTTTTAGAAGTCACCATCGGGTGTTTGGACTACTATTTCCAGCCAAATATAGCCTCTTTAGGGATGGATGGATGGCGATGCAATCAATATATTGCTCAGTGGATGAGGGAGCTCAGAGTTAAGCAGCCATATTGTCCGGTGACATCAGCAGCCCCCCCCCCCCCCCCCCAGCTTACATATTCTGAAAGAAACAATTGAATCAATAGCTTCTCAAAACTTACAGCGACAAACTATTTCCATATCGACAGTCATAGTAAAATTCTCTAATGCCCCCTAAAACTAGGAGCATTTACTAGAAATTATAGGCAAACTTTCCTGAACTGACCACACTCAACCTCAGCAGACATATTCCCTCTGATCTGAAATTTAATCAGTGAGTTCTCCATCCAGAAAATCCTTCAACCACCCAGAAATAAAATAGATCCAGGCTGCAGCCTGTCAAATGCATAGGAAAGTTTAATAACTGCTTCAAAGCTAACACAGACATATTTGCTAGAAAATCCTGTGTTGGATTTGTACTGTTTCCCTAATAGGAAGGTTAAAATCACTCAGAACCAGCAGTCTATGGGAAAGTTAACACCACACCTGAAATGTACTCTCTTAATTCTAGAAGGGAATCAGATATTCTAACAGCAAATTCTAATTTAAAGAGTCAGAGAAAACGTAAGCTTTGAAAGTCGGCAGCTTCTTGACTCTGAAGACCATGTAAAGGCAGAGAACTAAGGAAAAAAAATGCCCAGTTCTTCCAATTGATTTTCCCTTTCTGCAGTGATTGATAAACTGGAAACCTGTAGGACAGATCTGAACATAAATAAATGATTCCCCCTTCTGAATCCAAGTTTTAGTAACAAGAAGAATGTTAAGCTTCTATTTTGTAATTAGATCATTAAAAATGTGAATCTTTCTCTTCAAGAAGGTAGCATTGAATAAAACCACACTTAGGGGTAGATCTTAAAAACATACGCGAGCGCGTACATTTGTTCGCGCACCAGGCGCGAACAAAAGTACGCTGGATTTTATAAGATACGCGTGTATCTTATAAAATCCGGGGTCGGCACGCGCAAGGGGGTGCACATTTGTGCAACCTGCTCGCGCCGAGCCCAGCGCGCGCTGCCTGTTCCCTCCGAGGCTGCTCCGATTTCGGAGCGGCCTCGGAGGGAACTTTCCTTCCACCCCCCCCTACCTTTGTCGGCAAAGTTACGCGCGCCGGCCGGCAGCCCTGCTCCGTGTTCTGGTCCCAGGGGCTGGTCCGGAGGCCGCGGCCACGCCCCCGGAACACCCCTGGGCCGAAACCATGCCCGCATCGCCGCCCCCAAAACGCAGTGTCACTCCAGGCACGTCCCCCGACACGCCCCCGACACGCCCCTTTTACAAAGCCCCGGGACTTACGCGCATCCCGGGGCTCTGCGCGCGCCGGCGGCCTATGCAAAATAGGCGCGCCGGCGCGCAGGGCATTTAAAATCCGCCCCTTAGTTTGTTTAAAAATATTTATTGCTCAATCCATCTTAAATTTTGAGTGAGTTACAAACCCTATGCATATAAGTTAAAAGCATAAAATAGCAGCCTTTGCTTAGCACAAGGATGACACTTAATATTAAGGAGGGTCTTAGAAAGGCTGGGCCCAATATTCAAAGATATCCAGTTATTACTTATTACTTAGAAGGTATATTCAGCAGCATGGCTCTGTTGCTGAAATAACTGGATAAATTTTAGTTATCTGGATAAGTTATATCCGGATAACTTTAGACCTGCTTTTGAGCAGGTCTAACATATTCGGTTAACTTAACTGGGTAAGACTGAATATGGATACTTATCCAGTTAAGATAACCGGGTAAGAAATACCACCCCATTCCTCCCATTCCCTAACTATTGACCATCCGGTTATCTAGTTAGCCGGATAAGTCACTTATCCGGTTAAGTGGCGGCCACTGAACATAGCTGGATAATAAACCACTTTCAATGGACCAATAAGAAGGCTTACATTCATAATAATTCTTATGTGTATTGTGTCCAATCATCACTTCAGTTGCTTGCTGTCTATTTATCATATTTAAACCGTTTTAAGGATGCCATGGAGGTAGAGTTCTCAATCAACAAAATAACATCATATATATGGAAACTAATTTTTTTTGTATTATTAATATTTTTGTTATTTTTATTATTTTAATTCTTAGGTTTGTTTATAATTATTATGAACGGGAATCTCATAAAATGCTCGGTCGTAGCAACGGTAGCTTATTCAAAGCTTTAGACAGTCTGACTCATTTAGACTGTGACTGTAAAATTTTTAATCATTGATTTCCGTTCATGAGAATGTAGGACACAGTAAACTTTTTTGCTTGTGATATCAAGCTTATATTTTATCGCTGTAATGACAAATGTAAGAAGAATCGGAGCTAATGCTGTATTTTAAGGCTGCCGCCGCTCCATTGTGTTCAAGCTAACACTGCTCAAGCCGACATTTCACTTGAGAGTCACTATCTTTCTTTGCCCAACACGGCTCGTGTTTCGTGGAAATACTTCTTCAGGGGCTTAAGATGGTTATTTTTATGGTCCTGTTGATGGGGAAGAATTCTGTGTCCTCGATTGCGGTACAGCGTTTCCTGTCGGGATCCCGTCAACAGGACCATAAAAATAACCATCTTAAGCCCCTGAAGAAGTATTTCCACGAAACACGAGCCGTGTTGGGCAAAGAAAGATAGTGACTCTCAAGTGAAATGTCGGCTTGAGCAGTGTTAGCTTGAACACAACAGAGCACAACGGAGCTGCAATCTTTACTAAACTGCAATCTTTACTAAAGGAAATACCATAAAATTGTGGGCCTCCCAAGCATCTTCTATCTGCTTCTCAGACTCCTCTCCCAATCCCTTCATCAGGTAAAACTAAAAATTTAATGCGACTCCAGGCCTGGCCCTCCCCTTTCCTTTCATTTCATCCCTGCTAAATAGAACATTTAAACCCCATCTACTGCCCCCTAAACCCCCCCGGCATCTGACAGCCTTCCTCCCACCCATCCACCCGGTAACTTAACAGGGCCAGTTCTTACACCGGGATCGCAGAGCAATGCAATCCCGGCAGCTTCCAGCATTACTCTGGTTAATGCTGGAAGCGTGAAGTGTTTCCTTATATATTCTTCTTAGACACAGTACCAGTAATCTTAAATTATTTTAAGTGCCAAAGGTTTTTTAAATTTTATTTTAACATTTTGTTTTGAAATAAAACATCTGTAACAGAATGTCTGTTATTCAATGCAACAACTATGGTGCCTAAGTCCTGAGGCAGACCATCTGGAGGCTTAGAGCTTGATTCATCTGTATCTAATTCTCTGTGCTAAAAAAAAAAAGTAGTAATCTCGACTTGCAGAAATTGGCTGCAATTAAAAGAACTCTTCACTATATAAAACATCTAGAAAATCTGCCCCCCCCCCCCACTCCCACACAGAATTATATAATTGTTTTTCCTTTCTGCGTTCCTTTATTTTCCCTCTTAGCCTCTCTCGTTCCCTTCCCTGTCTCCTCCTTTTTCTAGCCTGCCCCCCTTTCCCCTTCCTTCATTCATTGTAATTTTCTGTTCTTCTTAGTTCACTGTAAACCGGCGTGATGTGTTTTTACGAACGTCGGTAAATAAAAGTTCATAAATAAATAAATAAACAGGAATAAATGGATTATAGTGATTGGGGAGGACCTGTGACATAGACACCCCATCCCCCAAATGATGCTTATACATAAGGAGAATAACTTTCAAAGTACTGCACATACAAGTGTGCTTATATTTTATTATCTGCGTATATACGTCTGTGCAGATGATAAAATACATATATTTGTAGCATAAAATATATGTGCATATGATAATTATTTGCATAAATTTTTACATGTAAGTGACTTTATTTATGTGTATATTTATGCAAATGATTATCATATGCTTGTATGGTTTTCCGCTGCATCTGGAAACTTCCATTTCTTCCAGGGCAAGCTCATTCCAAGATGGGCCACCCAGGCAAGACAGCCTAATTTGACCATCAAGGCCATCCATAATCTGGCATCCCTGGTGGTGAGAGATGAGGCAATTGTTTTCCATCATCTGGCGGGGGAAGGGGAGGGGTTCTGCAGAAGGAATTGTGTGCTCAAGGAGGCCTGGAGGGACCTACAGTCCTGTTTCAATCACATGGCTTCCCACTCCAGAGGGGTAAGTACATTGTGGGAAATAGGAATGTTGGTGGAATTAGGGGTTATTACTGGTGGGTGGGGGGAACAATCTGCAGGTTTGGAGGTGGGTTAGGGGGAATGGAGGTGTGGGTAGGGGGTGTAAAGGGGCAGTTGGTGGGCAGTAGTATGTTGGAAATGTGGGCAGGGGGTGGAAGGGGGGCATTTTTCTGTTGGGGACCTTTCTTGAGGTCACTGATTCAGCTACATTGAACTAATTGCTTTGTGTTACTTTGTATAGATTGAGGATCTCAAGAAGAAGGTCCAGAAGTTGAGACTAAAGGAAGGAGAGTGACTGGACTAGCTGCATGCCTGGCAGGAGGAGCACCGAGTTAAGTTGATAACACCTCCACGGAGATGTCACCAAAGTCTGTTGACTTCCTGCTTCCATTACTGGCCCCACTATTGTCCTGCCACTCTACAAAATCCAGTCTCTGCCTACAACTTCAATAAAGCCTTGTGCACAATAATTGTATCCTTGCCTATTCTATGGATGGCTGGTAACACTGTAATGAAGCAGTACATCTTATGTACTCACAGACCTAGTATTAAACTCAAGAGGGTGTTAAATCCTACTCTTTAAACTCTTACTGGGGACATTTAAAGCCTCTCATTCAACACTCATAGAATAGTGGCTGCATCCTGGCTTGCTGTCTAGGGCACACTCCAACACAGAGCCTACCTCTGAGCCCTTATCACTAGCTTGGCATTTTGTTTTACAAGACAGCTTTACAGAAGCTGTTATATGTCTGGGCATCTATCAGGGGCCGTGCCCCCTATAGGACATGGGTGTCCCACTGCTAGGAGCACTTACCGTTGCCTCCACATCTCTCACTGATACAATGCCTTGTAACTGCATTGCATTTACACACTTTTTTCTCCTTTTCACAGGAAACACCATGCTTGAGGAGAAAGGGAGGAAGAGGCATGGGGGCTCTTGGCCCCTCCTGCAACTCAACAGCTGTGGCCACTGTTGGGGAGTAGCAGCTGCCACCACCACCACCAGCAGTGGTGGCAGTACAGCCACTTCACCCCTCTGCTCTCCCAACCACAAGCCTAGAGTGCCACCCATCTATCTTCTCTTCCTGGTAGAGCTGGGACCTCGGAATGCTGCTTCTGAGGCTGGGTAAGGGAGGCTATGACCTAGCTCTCAGCCTCCTACCTGATTTTGCCCAACACCCATTGGCTGCAGAGGTTGCCTCAGTGGCTGGAGCACCTGCTCCAGGCCAGAAAGCAGGGTCTCAGGCAGCTATGTACCTGGCTTTGCAGAAGATGGGGGAGGAAAAGAGCAGGATAAAAGCCAACAGCAGGAACCTGCTCGAGGTGGTGGAGCAACTTGCCAGTGCTCAAGAAGGCTTCACAGCTGCTCTTGAGCTTATGGCCATGAGGCATCTGCTAAAGCCACCAGCCCCCTAGGGCATTCAGGACTTGGTCTTCCAAGGTTCATGGGTCCTTTTTATTTATGTAGATATTTTAATCCCTAGTTTGTGGTACCCCTTTCCCATATTTTTTTTATTGTAAATAGTTTTTATAGAAGTTCTTGTTGTTATAATACTAAATCATAATTTTCCTATAAAAGTTTAATATTTGTTACATTTTAGTGTGTGTTTCTTTTCTTTGATGCAAACTTTGGTCCATTTACATCTCCATTAATGCCCCTTTCAGGACAGCCTATTGCTGTGCATTCTATAATTAGCTCCCCTGAATGACCTTCCTATAATGAACACTACACATAATTTTGTCTAGATTTACCTCTTTTTTCCTAATAGGGGCAAAGAAGTGAATGCAGCAAACCTCAAACGCAGGTTGAGTCTATAGAGAGAAACGACTTGTATGCTTTTCCATTATTAAGACTACTGCAGCAAGAAACTAAGGGCCGGATTTTAAGAGGTACGCGTGTGCGTACATTTGTACACACTTGTGCACCTTGCGCGCACCGAGCCCTAGGGGAGCCCCAATGACTTTCCCCGTTCCCTCCGAGGCCGCTCCAAAATCGGAGCGGCCTCGGAGGGAACTTTCCTTCCACCCCCCCTCACCTTTGTTTTACAAGTTGCGCCTGTGCGATCCCCCGGCCTAGCGCCCCCACGAAGGCCTCTGGCCACGCCCCCGCCCTTTTTTTCAAGCCCCGGGACATACGCATGTCCCGGGGCTTGCCCGCGTCACCGGGCCTATGCAAAATAGGCTCAGCGTGCGTAACCCCCCCCTGTGCGCGTAAATCCAGCTGGATTTACGCGCGAAGGGCTTTTAAAATCTGCCCCTAAAAGCACAGATGTAATATAGATGTGCAGGTAGGAGGTCTAATAACCTGAAGCTGTCTGTTGTAAGATGCAATAATTCACCTCTGTGTTCCAAAAGCTTCATATATTAATCATCAGAAACAAGGATTTCACACCCCACAGAGATGATGGCCTTCCTGGAGTAATATAAGTGTCAGATCTGTCTATAGCACCTAGTCTAACTTTCTCCCTACTAACACTGTCTATATCCTACATGCCTTGTCCTTTTGGTGTTAGGTGATTCAAAAACAATAATAAATGTAAATGAAACAGGACTTAACTGATGTGGCTCTTGAGTGCTGGCCCTATCAACCTTGTGCACCATTAATATTTCTAAAAAGTAACATATCTATATGATTGGGAGTGGCCATTTTCTGCCCCTTGGACTATGTCACAGTCCCTTACTAACATTCCGTATGTTGCTTTAGCTGATCTGAGTGCCCTCTGTATAACAGAGGTCTCATTAGATCTAACCTGTCTGATGTCAGCATAGTGTCAATGTGCAATGGAGAAGCAGCACACCCCATTAGGTGGCAAGAGAGCTGGTATCTCGACAGAGGAAGCTCAGAGGACAGTTGAGAAGCATTCTAGGTAAGGACTTCCAGGAAATACAGAAGAGTGAAGAAAGAAAGAGGGTCCAACAAACTGGGGACTAGGGTACAAGGAGGTATCCTGCCAGGGAACGGTCATCAGAGTAAGTCTGTTTCATTGCAAGCAGCCCAAGACTGTAAAGATAGTGAAAAAAACCGAAGAGGTAAAGATTTCAGCTAACATCTACTGTGGGGATCCAGGGTGGAAGTAGTACCTGTCCCAAAGACCTGATTAGTATAGCAGGATTGAAGGTGGCAAAAAACAGTTTTATTGTTGTGTCTTTGTGGATAGAGGTAATCTGGGAACACAATACAGAAATGTTTCATGTTTGGACATTTATTTCCCAGCCATCAATTAGTAAAGCATTTTATTTTCTAACACAGCACAAATATTCCAAGTGTCTTTTTGGAGAAATTGACTAGTAAGCAGGAAGAGTTTCTGTGAGTATAAAAGCATTATGGTAAGAAAAATATTCTACCTTTTCCCCCATGCAGGAACTACAGCTTATGAGGTCTTGCATGGTCCATGGCCCTCCCTCTGTGTCCACATGCTGAGGACCTTAACCAGATGGGAGATACTTATATATATATATATATATATATATATATATATATATATATATAAATGGTAATTTGCATTATTATAGTCATTACTTGCAAACACTTTATATGCCTTTCCTGTATAAACTGCTCACCTTGATGGCCTTCAGTATGCAAGATGTCCAGCTCTCCCACACCTCTCATATGTGCCTCAGAAATGGAGCCAAGTACCATCCATTCTGCTGCAAAGAAGTTGATCTGGCTTGCAGGCCCCTCAGCTCTCATCCTGATCTGCTTCTGCTTCACCAGGCACTGGAAAGTCTTGCCACTTATGGCTCCGGTTTTTCATACTGTGGTTATTATGGAAGACCACATTGAGCCTGTGATGGGTCTTCTTTCACGTCTTCTCATTCCTGTACGAGCCTACTCTCCTGGACTCCAGGCCTTACAGAATATTCTAGACCTTCATGACCTTAAGAACCAGAAGGTCCATTCTCCTTATGGAAATCAAACTAAGCAGGGTTCTCCTCCTTCCAGCCATGGTGCAATTAAAAAGACAAGCACTGAGAACAAGCCTTTATACTCACATGGGCATATAAATAGCATGATTTATGCATATGCAAGGGGAGGATTTATGTAAATAATTACGTGTATATTTTTTAAATTGATAGAAAATGTATGTGCTTATTTATTTATTTATAAATGCTCTAAACCGCCAATCGCCATTTATTGGCAGATTTCAGCATATGTTATATTTTGTGCACATTGGTTCAATATACAAGCATATAACCATTGTAATGTTGTGGTAGGTACATATTTTTTCCATTTAGCCGGGTGTAGAGTTGGTCTATAAATGGGATAGCAACAGGTATCATATCAGCATGGACAGTCAGAGCCACTCCTGTGTTTTATCCCTATGGCTTTCACTGTAGGTACATTCTGGACCAGCTCTGCCTATCCCTGATGATGAAGTCTGTAGCTATCCCACATCCAGAAGGTATATTGTGGGTTTTTGGAAAGCAAGGCATGTGTAGATGATTGTTTGACTCAGGCTGAGTAGACCCTTAGGCCGCTATTGGATTGATGCAACCTAACCAGCTTCAGTTGGCCTAAGTAGCTGACTGGCAGGATAGACCTGGTCCAGAATTGTCAGCAGGCAAGAACTGGAAGACGGCACCAAGGACAAGATTCAGAGTTGACAGCAAGCTGCGAGGGGTCAGGAACAAGGCTGCAGCATCACAGGTAGACTGAACCACTGAGGCAGTAGCTGGAACATCACCAAGCAGCAGAATCAGAAACCACAATGACAGAGGACCAAGGATCAGGATCTATCAATCAGGAACTCACCATAAGAACTGAGCCTCATTTTATTTCAGAGTAACAGTGATATCATCAGTCTGTGCCACAGGAACTCCTGGAGGCTGGGTCTATAAAAAATGAGCACTGTGTGCCCTTAGACTATACCACAGGATGTAGCCCTGAAGCAGAAAACCAAGAACCATGCTGAATTACCACCACAAGATATAGAACACTGACCAGAGTGTAGCAGCCTGGAGTCGGCGGCATATTACAATGATATACTCATCATCAGAAGCTTGGTTGTTTTTTTATTTTAGTCTTGGCTTTTATTCTTTATACAAGGTCTTTTATTCATAAAGAACAGAACCTTCATTCAGCAACAAATTATCTCTTAGTCCTGTGTATTATATACCCTAGGCAAATAGTTTCTAATGGATTATTGTTGCTTCATCTACCTACAAACACATTGTCCTTTAATTATTGTTTGGATGGAAAGCAAATGAGGAAAATTATAGTTCTGACCTAGCTTCAGGTGATAGCCAAGCTCTGACTGGCTGTAAATAATGTTGCATGAGGGTCCTTCCAGATTACAGGTTGTGGAAGTAGGTAAGGTGGAGAGTTCATGAAACCAGAAAGGAGCCCCTGATAGCTGTAACAATACTGGTTGCTAGCTATTAAGTTGGAGGGTGTACAGAAAAGCAGTTTTTTCTGCTTTTCTGTACACTTTCCCGGTGCCGGCCAAAATTAACTCCTGCTTTTGGCAGGAGTTAATTTCTGAGAGTAAAATGTGTGGCTTGGCTGCACATTTTACTTTCTGTATCGAGCGTGACTAACTAATAGGCTCATCAACATGCATTTGCATGTTGAGCATGCTATTACTTTTGGGAGGGGGGGGTTGGACGCACATTTTCCACGTGCTATTTCCCCTTACTGTATAAGGGGTAATAATAGCGCGTCAAAAAAATGCTTCCAAATGGGGGCTAATGGTGCGCTCGGCCTGTTTGTTTTTATTTTCTTCCTAAAAACTAAAAGGTAGATTTTAAAAGGAATGTGCCTGTCCATGTGTGCGCAGTTCCTGGCACGCATACATGGATGTGGCTATTTTATAAGATGCACATGTCGACATGCGTGTTATAAAATACTTGTCCCGTGCGCACATGCACACTGGATTTTCATGGCCACATGCACATGTGGGTGGGTGACCTGCTCCAAGGGCGGGGGAGGGGGGGAGAATTTTAGAAAAATATGCACGGCGACACGAGTAGGGCTTCCCCATTTTCCTATACCCCTACCCTTACTTATTTTGTCATATTGCCCACTGTCTCACCTCTTCTCTCCGACCCCTAACCCTTTCCTAGCTATAATAATTTTTTTTGTGTTTTACCTTGCTGCTCCTTTGGAGCAGCAGTAGACTCCACCCACCGGCAGCTGGCCGGCGCATGCTTTCACGGGACAGCGGCTAATGGTGCTGTCCTGGCCTGCTGCCGCCGCTTTCAGCAGGCTCAGCACTTGTGCACGTGTCGGGGGTTACTCGCATGGCTGTGCCCATTGTAAAATGGCGCACGCAAGGCCCGGCCATGCACGTAACCCCCGAAATTTACGCGCACACGGCTTTTAAAATCTGGCCTTATGTACCAGTAATTTGATTCCAGTCTTGTCTCCTGTGGGATAGAATTCCACAACAAAGGGCCTCGAATAAGGCACATCCATTTCCTATGGAATTAGTCTCGCCTCATTTCTAGGAGGAACCATTCATATCTCAGACACTAGTGTTTGATGCTTTATCAGCCTTGTTTGGAGATATTAGATTAGATTCTTGCTGTACTTTAGCATAAAGGATGTGGATTCGGAAAGTGCTGTTACTGGCAAAGGCAACTGCACTATATTTTTGGAGGCAGACGTCAACTCATTGCTCATTTTTTTTTTCACTTTTTATTTATGCATATTTATTATTACAGTATCCAAGAAAATTTCTTGAAGTTGAAAACAGAAGTAGACATGCAAAGTATGAAACCAGGCAATAAGTCAGGAAATGAATACATGTCTTTTCAATCCAAGTCCACAAATTAAGTAATCCAAGCACAATTTCAGGAAAATAAAAATAAAAACGAAATAAGCAGCATTCAAACAGGGGCTCTCTAAATGAATGAGGGCTCTTCATCTACCAACCAAAAGAAACTCAAACAATTGCGGACTGAGGTAGAATATCTCCTTGAGGCATCTTAGCACTTATAAACTGAGATAACTGAGCAGGTTGGAAAAATATATAAGATGTATCTCTATATTTAATGCAACATTTACAAGGATGTTTTAGAAAGAAAAAAGAACCTATCGGAAGAACTCTGGGTCTCATAACAAGAAATTGCTGCCTCTTTTTCTGAGTTTGTCTAGTCACATCCAGAAAAACTCTAATTTTACAATTGTTAAAGGTTTCTGCACGGTGTCTAAAAAACAACTTCAAGATTCAATCTCTATCTGACTCTAATACAAATGAAACAATTAGAGTTGCAGGAGATAGTCCTTCACTATCTGAAGCATCCAATATAGCTGAGATATTATCCAATTCAATTGCAGGAGTTGAAGAAGCCCCACCAGGTACACCAGTGTCACGTTTAAAAAGAAGTACGTAGTAAACTTTGGAAACTGGGGGCAGAGCTTGTTCAGAGACTTTCAATATTTCCAGGAAATATCTTCTAATCATATCCTTAGGTGCAATAAGAGGTGACTTAGGAAAATTAATACATCTCAAATTCCTGGCTCTCATAGGATATTCAAGATTTTCCATCTTATTTGAAAAAAAGCAGATTTTCTTTTATAATAGATTGTTTTAATTATTTGATAATGTCCAGTTCTTGAACAATAAGATCAGATTGCTGCCCAGTATTTGTTTTAAAATGTTCTAGAGCTTGAACTCGAGCTTCTAAATCAGAACATTTTGTAACAAGAGGGTTTAACTTTGCCATTATAGAAAGCCCTAATCCTTCCATGGCCTCCCAAATAGATTCCAGGGTGTACTGGGCAGGCCTTACCAGGCAGAAGCTCGATAAGGAAATTGAAGTTCCAACAACTTGTTCCTGAGAAAAAGTCAAACTTTCGACAGGCCACCGAGTACTGTTGGCAGCAAACCTCCACTGTTCCACTGGAGATGACAGCGCCGAAGGAAGCTGCCAAACTACTCACCGCCGCACTCTCTGCCTGGAGCAGAGTTGCATCAACATCATCTTTGCGTGACTCTCCAGCTGTGGAGGCAGAGCCCGTGTGGCGGCAGGATTCAGTGGAGGAGTCCTGTTAAGCCGGGACAGAGATGTCAATGAGTCCAGGGGAGAGATGGATACTTCTTCTGCCCGAACTGACCCAAATGAATCGACTCCCGATTTTGGCACCCCCACACAATATGGGCATCCATAGGGCCGACAAGAGGGGAAGTCAGAGGAATGGCAGAGAAAGTCCTCTTCTTAGCCCTTCTTTTCCTCCCAGCATGTGGCATAGCGGGTAAGAATTAGGAAATTAATGAAGACAGGCACCAAGCTGAAATGCTACTGTGCCATCTTGGAGTCCCCCCTTGCTTACTTTTTTGAAAAATAGAATTCATCATTTGCTGATAATGGAGCATATGTCTTGTCCATCCTCGCATCCTAAGAGAAGAAAGTTAACATTAGATATTTGTTCTCCTTATATATCCCGTTTACCGCACAATCAGGCTGATGCAGTATGGGCACTTGTTAAATGGGCGCACATGATTGAGCGCCTGCTCCCTTATCGCACGCCGATCCACCTCTCCTGGGTGCCCGATCTAATATTTAAATCGGGTGCCATGGTAAAAAAGAGGCACAAGGGGAAATTGCGCATTCTAGTGCTTCCTTGGCAGCGGGCGCCCGGGAGATGTGGCTGTCAGCCGGTTAGGAAAGTGCAGGAAGCAGTATTTTCTGCTCTTCTGTACAGGTTTTGGGCTCGGGGTAGGCGTTAATTTTGGTGAGTAATAATGTGTGTGTTTGACATATTTTATTTTTTTTGCATCGGGGGGAATAGATAATAGCTTCATCAACATGCATTTACATGTGATGAGCGCTATTACCTACATGCACGATTGGTCGCGTGTTTTGAACACGCTAACCCCCGTTTTGCATTGGGGTTATGGATGTATGTCTAATTGCGTGTTGAGCAGTGCGCTGCAGCCAGCACATGGTATTGCATTAGCCTGAATGTTAGAAGTTAGATTCTTAATGATTTCTCTTAATATAGTCTATAGAATGTTTTGTTTTAGTATGTGGCAAAGTATATCTGTGAGACAGAAGAGAGTAAACAGGCCTGCATAGAAGGAAGGGGATAAGGAGTGGAAATTCAGGGTGGGGGGGGGGGGGGGGGAAGGGCAGTGTGTGAACTAAGGAGGAATATTGTTGTTGTTCACTCCTTGTGGCAAGAGAAAATTTTGCTGTAATTTTTACTGTATGGAACTGTACAACTAGGGGCAGATTTTAAAAGCCCTGTGTGCATAAATCCAGCTGGATTTACGCACGCCGGGCCTATTTTCAAAAGGCCTGGTGGTGTGCATAAAGCCCCGGGACGCGTGTAAGTCCTGGGGCTTGAAAACATGGGTGGGGCTGGGGCAGGGCGGTCCGGGGGCGGGGTAGGGTTGTGGCCACTGGGTTGTGGCCGCTGGGCTGGGGGATTGTGCGCCAGCTGAGTGCCGGCACGCGCATCCTACGCCTGCCTGGAGGCAGGGGCAACTTATAAAATAAAGGTTAGGGGGGTTTAGGTAGGGCTGGGGGGCGGGTTAGGTAGGGGAAGGGAGGGGAAGGTTGGGGGGAGGGCTGAAGGAAAGTTCCCTCCGAGGCCGCTCTGATTTCGGAACAGTCTCGGAGGGAACGGGGAAAGCCATTGGGGCTCCCCTAGGGCTCGTCGCGCGCAAGGAGCACTAGTGTGCACCCCCTTGCGTGCGCCGACCCCGGATTTTAATAACATGCGCGCGTACATTTGTGAGCGCTGGGTTGCGCGCACAAATATACGCCCGCGTGTACGTCTTAAAATCCGGCCCCTATTGTATATTGCACTGTGTGGTTCTGTTCATTTTGTGAAAAAAGAAAACACATTTCTACTAAAATTCCAAATCCGCAAGCCCCAGCAGTGAAGGCAGACTTAAATATTGTTGCTATTATGGAGACATGGTTGGGATATGGCCATAGTGGGCTATAATCTATTTAGGAAGGACAAAGATGGCAAAAAGGGGAAGAGTAGCTCTTTATTTAAAAATATATTATTAATGCAGCTGAAATGCATCAAGCATGGTAAATTACAAGGCACCATGGGTCAACTTAGAAAGGGGCAATAGACCCAGACGGAGGAACCAGATCGCGATCTGGCCAAAAATATTGAAAAGGTGGGAATGAAGGAAGAGGTGGTGTTGGTAGGAGACTTGAACCTGTGGGATGTGGGATGTGGGTTGGAGTATTCCCTTCTGCAGAATCTGTTAGAAGTAGACATTGTAGACACTCAGACAAAAGCTGAGGGAACCCACAGGGGGAGAGATGATAACTGGAACTGGTACGCATACACCGTCTGTAATGTGCAAGTGGATGTCAACCTGAATACCAGTGTCATCCGGCAGTTTGGTTTGATATAAGTGCCAAGGTGGAGAGGAATCGCAAAAAGCTCAAAGTCCTGGAATTTAAAAAAAACTGACTTTAGTAAAATGGGAAAGTAACAAGGAGTAGGCAGGATGGGAGGATATAGCCAAAGTGGAAGAACACTGAGTTAAATTATGGAGTTATAATGAAAGCAACACATAAATAAAAAGCAAGAAGAAAAGGAATCCAATATGGATCTCTAAAGAGGTGGCTGAAAAATGGAGGCCAAAAGATTAGCATTCAAAGAGTACAAAGAATCTCAAAAAGATGAAGACAGGGAAGAATATTTGGCAAAGCTGAAAGAGATGAAGAAAGAAGGATGGAAAAAGCAGAAGAAAAGTTAAAATGTATTACACAAAAAGGTTAAAGAAGCGCAAGCACCTTCCAGTATGGCTAAATGGTTCTGTGAAAGAGGCTATAAAAGCTAAAGAGACATCTTTTTTTATTTAAAAAAGGAAAGCAGGGCCTAATGAACAAAACAGAAAAGCATACAAGCATAACCAAATTATTTATAAATAAATACATAAATAATTAGGTAGAAAAGACTAATAAAGCAGCTAAGAGACAATATAAGGAAATTCTTGCCAAAGAGGAAAAAGTGAACAACAACCTTTTCAAATACATTAGAAATAACCTACAAGGGAGTTGGGCCACTAAATGATCAAGGGGTAAAAGGGATGCTCAGGGAGGATAAGGCCATAGCAGAAAAATGCAATGAATGTTTTACGTCAGTCTTTCCAGAGGAGGATGATGGGGAGGTACCCACACCTGAACCATTTCTAGTTGATGTCTCAGAGAAATCGAATTAAATCAGTATGAATCTGAAAGAAATGCTTGGGTAATTTGACAGATTTAAATATATTTATTTAAAAATGTATATTTCATTTAAACAAACCAGTTCTGGAGGCTGTTTCTCAAAAAGGCTAGAAAAAGGCTAGAGGTGCTCTAGATGGAGACAACTAAAATGGTGTAGCGTCTGCACCAAAAGCTACATATGATAAGGACCTGAACACGTATACTCTAGAGGAGAGACAGGAAGGATATAATGATATTTAAATACCTGAAAAATGTAATGCACAAACAAGTCTTTTCCAATGGAATGGAAGCTGTAGGACTAGAGATCACAGTAAGAAGCTACAAGGAGGAGGACTCAGGAACATCAGAAAATTATTTTTTAATGGAAAAGGTGGTGGATGCATGGAATATCCTTCCAGAGAAGATGGTGGAGAAAAAATGGTAGCAGAATAAAAAAAACCCGAAAAAACACACTGGGGCAGATTTTTATTCTTACGCGCGCACAAATGTACAGCCGATTTTATAATATGCGCCACGCTGTCACGCGCATGTTATAAAATCCCGGGTTGGCGCGTACAAGGGGGTGCACACTTGTGCATCTTGCACGTGCCGAGCCCTAGGGGAGGTCCGATGGCTTTCCCTGTTCCCTCCGAGGCCACTCCAAAATCGGAGTGGCCTCGGAGGGAACTTTTTTTCGGCTCCCCCATCTTGCCCTCCCTTCCCCTTTCTTTTTGCTAATATTTAGTATGATGTGTTGTATCTCTTTACTTTTGTTTTTGTCTCATTCCATGGTTGTTAATGAGTTGCACTGTCAATTGCAAAGTATCCTCTGAATGAGAGATTTATAGAAACTTTTGTTTTTCTTTTATTTTTCCCAGGAATTCATCAATGTTTGTTATTACAGGAACAAAAATGATATTTACCTAGAAAAATGTCATTTTTTTCCACTCATTCTCCTGTTTTTCCTCTTGTAATAAATTTCTGGAAAAAATAAAAATAAAATCTGAAAAGGTCCCTAAAGATCTTTAAGTGGAACTTTGGAGTAATGCAGGAAAATCTGGAGGGAATTCTGTGTTGCTCTAGTTTGTACGTATATGGTAAGAGGAGTGTACACAATTTTTGGAAAAAGTCCCACCCGTTTGCTCAATGCCAACTGTACTGTCTATGCAGAGAGAGGCCTGGATTCAACTCCAGGTTCAGGTCTTCCACTCCGTGGCTCATGCAGGCCTGGGAATGCCATGGAGGCAGCATTCATATTTCCCAGGGGAAGGGAGTCATAGTCCTCACACCATGGCGACACCTAATGGCCAGATTTATGGCCCATGACTGCAGGAAGGAGAGCCCCCCCAGCCAGGCCTGGATTTCCCAATAGGCATGCTTGACCTGTGCCCAGGGCGGCAAAATTCTGGGGGGGGTTTCTAGCCCCACATGAGTTTTGCTGTCTCCCAGCTGTGCTGGATCGCACTCATCAGGAAACAGCCTTCTGCTTCCTCCTTCCCAGTGCAGAGAACTGGAGGGGACGGGTGAGGCTGGAAGGAGCAGAGCAACCCCCCCCCCCCCCAACACCTCTCCTCTTGTTATTTAGGGACATGAGAGGAGGAGGCAAGCCTGAAGCAGATAGAGCAGAAGAAAAAACCCTGTGCCTTATACCTTCTGCTCTATTGTTCCTTGTTGGTGGGGGGAGGGCCTTGGCATCAACAGTGCCTAGGGTGTCAAAACCCTAAATATGTCACTGCCCCCAGCCAAGAACTGTTGCTACAATAACTGGACTAAAGTAAGTTGGGACAAGTAGTTGTGAATGAAGGTTCATGATACTAGATCTCACCTCTGATTCCAACTGAGCTGGAAGTTGTCTGGTCAAAGAAGGAAAAAGATGCCGAAAATGTAAAATCGTTTTTTCTGTTTGTTCTATAGTAAAATGTGAATTAATCTGTTTTATACATGCACTTACTGGCTGTCTGCATTGATTAAACTTGCTGGACTGGGTTTATAGATGCAATATCTATTTATTTGATTGCATGTGGTTATGGCTGGGTTAAAAGCTGCTGAACTTTTGTGCTGTGAACGTGAAGTAAGTGACGAGTAGACTTTTTTGAGAGAATCTATATGTAATTGAGACAGTGGAGGAGCCTCTGTATACAGAGCATGATATTTTTTTCTAGATGATGTGAATACTCCAATGTTCCTTTTCCAATAACCTTCAACAATGCAGTTGCAAGTTAGAGTTGTTTTTCTTTAAGTGCTGCACATTAGATTTCTGTGCCTGACAATTTTTTATCCATGTGTTGCTGAGTTGTATAAACTTTTTGTATAAATAATTATCTATTGTACAATAAAAGATTTGTTGATATAAGACTACTATTGGGTTTTTTTTTTCATTTTTGAATGTTTTTGCCTGAGTATCCCTCTTTATTGAGGTCTAATTGTAATTTATGGATCTTTTTTCCATACGATATCAATTATACTTTGCAGGGGTGGAAAATTCCTGTGTGCCAAATTGTGTGGATGCCTAAACTTTAATGTGTGGCACTTGCCACTAACCCAAGCTTACAAGAGAGCTGCCTCAGTGGTCCAAGGCTGAAAGAGATCTGCCACTGCTTTGGATGGCCTTGGTCTGGAAGAAAACTGTTGTTGCAACAGTGAGTCAGGAATGCTGTGAAGGGCCTGGGAGGAGCCATTGCAGCCTGAGGTCATTTCCTATGAGCAAAGAGGAGGGGAGGAGAAAAAAAAAGAAGCAAACCAAGCATAATAAATAGAAAAATACAAATAGCTAAAACCAAGATAATCCATAATTGACAAAATAAGACTCTGAAAAAAAAAAAGACAAAACAAGAAAAAGCAAAAATAAAAAGTTCACAACTGGAGAAATACAAAAAATGGCACACAAGCATTTCTAGGAAAGCTAATTCTTGCCCTGCTTCTAAAGATTATTTGGCTGGCATCCAAGTTTTCAAAATATTTTTTCATCCCTGGTACGTTATGGCAGTAGTTTTTGAGATTGTCATAAAAAGAAGTATTTTGGCAGGCTTCCATATGCCAATAGAATAGCAGAATAGTTTCTACGTGCTGCTCTGCAAGTCTAAAATCTAAAATCCTTTTGCATTGCTTGAATCTCATACTTGTAATTTTTTTATGGAGTGTTATAATGGAAGAATGAGAAGGGGAAAGCAAGAAACAATTCTAACAAACCAATTTTTTTTCATGTTTATAATTGAACAAAGTCCAATCTGTATCATAAGACATATGGACTCTGCCCAAGAAAGGCTCAAAACATCCGGGATTATTTTAAATTGGCTTTCATTTGTTTGTTTTTTTTGCAAGTAGTTTTCCTTTCCACAGGCTTTATTTGAATTGGAAGACTTGGATAATTCTTTTTGACCATTCATTTTACTCCCATATCGTCTCTTCCTCCCTTCTTGCCAATATCTCTACATTTCCAGAAGCAATTTATATTATGTTTTAGTTCAGTGGATCTCGCATATCGTGCAGTCTTGAGCTTAATTGAATGGATACTACAATTTACAGCATAAATCTTTCTGGGAACTGCTCAGCTATTTTATAGGGAGAATTAGTACAATGTTCAGGTTTATGAAAATTGGAGCAAGAATAACCTACATTAATCATGACAGACTTACTTTGCATCATATTTTTCAAGTGAATTGTCTGCTTCAACAACAACCTTAAGAAAGCATCTGCTGTACATGCTGAGATCTGAAAGCCATTTGGGTTTATGGGCATCTCTCAAGTTTTTCACCCATTTTTTAAATTCTTGGCTGTGATGTCTTGCTGTTGAACTTAGAAGTATTTTTTACACAAGGGATGCTCATTTTATTGGCAGGTTTTACTAATGTATCATGTATGAATTTTAGAGGTTTGCAGCAATGTAAACTCTCCAGAGTGTTTATGAAGGGTAATGTATTCTTAATTATCAAGTCCTATTTCATAGGTGTAGTTCTAATCCAGCATTTGCTGGACAGAGGTCTCTAGCCTAAGGCTTGATTTACACCCCACCAGAATTTACAAAAGTTTAATGATAAAAATTGTTCACTGAATTTGGCAAATAAAACTACCGGTAATCATGTCTTATGTTGGAGAGAACATGTCTGAGAGGCCTGTATATTTCCCTTTTTACGTATCTTTTTAGACCAGTCTCCACTTGGAATAGAGAATATATATTTGCATCATGACAATAAGAACATACATACAAGGGTCCATCAAGTCCAGCAGTAGCCAATCCCAGTCATAATTACCTGGCAAGTACTGTTATGCGGCGGCCTCGAAAGACCTTGCATTCTGTTACGTGGGGGCGTTTAGTGTGCCCTTGGGCCTCAGCGCGACCCCAGACGGATCCAGGACCGAACCGAGGGTTGACGGCGTGTTCCAGCATGGCTGAAGGGCTTACCCTCTGCCAGGCCTGCAAGCTCCCAAGGCCAACAACATGGTGATGTTGAAATGTGAATTGTCCTTCGACCATTCCAAGCCCTTTCGGACCTGCCGCTTGGATCGGCATGGAGCAGCAGGCCTGGCCTGAGGTCGAGGGCAGACGGGCCTTGACATGAAGACATAACACCAAGGTCGATGCTACGGCATCGCAGACAAAGACATGACACCAAGGCTGATGCGGACGGCATCAGAGACGAGGGCTGGCACAGGACATGACACCAAGGTAGCTGAAGACATGACACCAAGGCTGATATGAAGACATCACAAACCAATGGTCGATGCAACGGCATCCCGGACCAGGGTCGATGCGACGACATCAGGAACAAGACGTTAACATGATACCAAGACTGATGCAACGGCATCCGGGACAAGACGAGGAACTTGAAGAAGTCCAGACGAGACGAGAAGCTGGGTGGAAGGATATTGGCATTGTCTCTCAGGGAGCCCTACACAGTCCACCCATGGGACTGGTCATGGACCACCCTGTCCCACTGTGCACCATACACAGCCCGAGGAGGCTGGTCACGGACCACGCTTAGAATGGGACGAGCGCAGGGAATAATCCAGCCGAGGCAGAACTTCGACGACACAGCCATAAGTCATCCGGAGCTCTGCAAAGGCTGGCAGGACATGATGGCTCAGGAGCAAAGGAACAAATTCCACCTGTAGGCAACTCCACGCTAGGGAAAGACGTCATCCGAGAGAGCACGGCCTGACAGGACCAGAAGGCTCAGGAGCGCTGAAGACACAGGAGCAGGACACCAAAGAACTTGGGACATCAGGAAACAGAAGATCAAGATGAGACACCAGAACACCTGGACGGGGACCTCAGGCACGAACATGACTTGACATGACAAGAAGATGAAATGAAGAGGAGCTCCACGAAGAAGACCTGACGGAGCTCTGGCAGGCAGGAGCCTCCAGAGTGGAGTAACTCCGATGCAAGGCTGACTGGAAGTTGAAGTCCTTTTATAGGGCTGCAGACAGGCGACTCCCTGGGAGGAGTTTGGAAGGCCCACACCTAGCTGGCCCTATAACTACGGAGGAGTGCTGCGGGCCGGCCCCTAGGGAGAAGGGCATGGCCCAAACCAGGAAGTCCATGCAGACACAAGCAGCCTTAGGCAGGCCCCAAGAACATTGAGGCCTCCCAGGCCCTGGAGCAAATCCTGGATAGTTCGTAGGTGAGACCCCGGCTTCGGAGCGGCCTCCAGGAAGAGGTAAGGAGCCTCCCGTAGCACCGCTACAGGAGGGTTCATAACAAGTACCCAAACATTAGATACATCACAAGCTACTATTGCTTATTAATTATCGTGATAGCAGTTTATGGACTTTTCCTCTATGAACGTTTCCAAACCATACTAACGTAACCACATCCTCTAGCAATGAATTCCAGAGCTCAATTGTGCACTGAGTGAAAAATAATTTCCTTCAATTTGTTTTAAATGAGCTACTTGCTAACTTCTTGGAGTGTTCCCTGGTCCTTCTGTTATCTGAGAGAGTAAGTAACTGATTTACATTAACTTGTTCAAGTTCTTTCATGATTTTGTAGACTTCTATCTTATCCCACTTCAGTCATTTCTTCTCCAAACTGAACAGCCCTAACTTCTTTAGACTTTCTTCATAAGGCAGATGTTCCATGCTCCTTATCATTTTGGTCACCCTTCTCCCATGCAGCTATATTCTTTTCGAGATGTGATCAGAATTGCACACAATATTCAAGGTGCGATCTCATCATGGAGCGATACAGAGGCATTAAGACATCCTCTATTTTATTTGCCACTCCCTTCCTAATAATTCCTAGCATTCTGTTTGCTTTTTTGATCACCACAGCACACTGAGCTGACTATTTCAATGTATTATCCACTATGACGCCTAGATCTCTTTCCTGGGTGGTAACCTAAGATTGTGTAACTACAGCAAGGGTTATTTTTCCCTATATGTATTACTTTGCACTTGTCCATGTTAAATTTCATCTGCTACTTGGAAGCCCAATCTTCCAGTCTCGCAAGGTCCTCCTGCAATTCATCACAATCTACTTTAGATTTAACGACCCTGGATAATTTATGTCATCCGCAAATTTGATCACTCATCGTACCCCTTTCCAGCTCATTTATAACTATATTAAAAAGCACAGATCCCTGAGGCACTCCACTGTTTACCTTTTTCCACTGTAAAAACTGTCCATTTAATCCTATTCTCTGTTTCTTGTCTTTTAACTAGCTTGCAGTCCACAAAAGGACATCACCTCCTAGCCCATGACTTTTTAGTTTTCTTAGAAGCCTGTCATGCAAGACTTTGTTGAACGCCTTCTGAAAATCCAAATACACCACATCTACCTGTTCACCTTTGTTCACGAACTTCACATGCCTAGTCGCCCCTTCAAAAACAATGTAGGAGATTTGTGAGGGAAGACTTCCCTTGGGTTAATCCATGTTGGCAATGTCCCATCAAACCATGTCTATCTAAATGTTTTGTGATTTTATTCTTTATACCGGTTTCCACGATTTTTCCTGGCACTGAAGTCAGGCTCACCGGTCTATAGTTTCCCGGATTACCCCTCATTTTTCTTGTTCTGAATATGTGCAGTAGGTTTCCTGATATTGCCAACATGTGTAATTTGGAGGAATAATAAGTATGCTTCAGCTGTGATACCAGATCAACCTAAAGCTAACAATCTTGCTTACCCTTCTGTCACCACACTGCCTCTTTTAAATATGATCAAATGGATTTATATGGTTTTACTCCATAGAAAGTGTAGCATTCTTAAATTAATAGTGTATAACTCTACAGATACCTAAGGGCTACAATCAATTTCTTTTTTGTGTGCATATGAAGAGAAATATAAACCTAGTTAGAGAGTAGTGAGGCAACAGCAAAAATCATTGCTATTGGATAACTGGCCAGAGCATTGAAATCTTTTCAGGCTTCTTTCAAGGACCATTCAGTAAGGGGAATTAGAAGGAAATAGCTACAGTGTATCAGATTTGCAAACATTTTCTAGACAGACTTTCTTTAAAAATCAGCTGCACCTTAACAAAAAGCTAACACCCTTATTTAACTTAAAAGGATATCAACTAAATAGAAACACTGCTTGCATAATACCCCACAAGAATGGATGAACTAGCTGGTATAGCTGTTAACATGCAAGACCCCCACTCCCAGATAGAAAGAGCTGCCTGTAGAAATTTGACCACTCAAGACTGATCAATTACGGTACTTCCACTATCCAAAACCTCAGGAATCCTGGCTCTAGGAACTGGAAGGATGCAGAAGCATCACCAACAGCTCCTGGTAAGTGACAGGCAGAATACAAAAAGAATGGGCAATCCCACAAGGCTAACTTTCATCCCAGAAAATTGGAGTGCTAGCTCCATGAATTGGTCTCATATTTTCCTTAAGAGAACACTTTAGAACTTATAAGAGTATTAGAAAGTGCATCGTATGGAGGGAGGGGGAGGAACTGGAACATGTGGATAGATATAGGTCACAATAAGAAGTAAATTACAGTATTCTAATCCGGTAAGCCATTAATAAGTATAGTACAAAACTCACAGGGATTTAAAACAGGTTTAAATCTGCGGCACACCCACAGTTTCTAAAAAGAAAACAGGCTTAACCACCGATTTAATGTGAGGACGCATAATGGATAGGAGTCCAAAATGACACCCAGATTACAAATCTGAGAGACAACAGGAATGAAGCAATCATCAATCATAATGGAAGAAGAAGCATCAGATGGCAGTTAGCGACTCAAAATAATTAGTTCAGTTTTGCCCATGTTAAGAGAGAACTTATTGGCATGCAACTAGCAGTTAACTGCTGATAGGCTAAGTGAGATTAAGCTAGTTTGCTGTCCACTAAAATGACACTGGGAAAAAAACCCCTATATATTTCACATATAATTTGTAATTAAGGCTGAGACCAGTGAGCAGTTTGCACAAAAGGGATGTGTATATTTTAAACAAAACAGCTGAAAATGCTGACTCCCGGGGGACTCCAAAGGTGATAGATTGCCGAGAGGAAACTGCTGAACCAATCTTTACCCGCTGAGTTCTCTAAGACAAATATGATTCAAACCAACACAGAACCATGCCAGAAATACCAATTTCATTTAAGTGAAATAATATCTGATGATTTCTCAACCTTCTCCTGGAGGCCCACCTAGCCCCTCAGGTTTTCAGGACTTCCACAATGAATATGCATGAAATAGATTTGTATAACCTGGGTATCCAATGCATGCAACTCTTTTCTCATGCATATTCATTATGGATATCCTGAAAACCTGACTAGTTTGTTGTGCCTCCAGGAGAGGGCTGGG
Organism: Rhinatrema bivittatum; assembly: GCF_901001135.1. Taxonomy (NCBI): domain Eukaryota; kingdom Metazoa; phylum Chordata; class Amphibia; order Gymnophiona; family Rhinatrematidae; genus Rhinatrema; species Rhinatrema bivittatum. The sequence goes on along the minus strand of NC_042615.1, from coordinate 270,339,594 downwards.
AAACACTGATTTAGAGTATCAAATGCAGCAGTTACATCTAGGAGAACCATGATATAACTCTTGCCACTGTCAAATCCACGCTGTATGGTATCTAAACTAAATAAGAGCAGGTTTTTTTGTCTATGATGTTTGTGAAAACCAAACTGTTAATAGTCAAGTATCACATGATCTGCCGTTGGGAGTACCTTCTCTCCTGGGAGGGGTATGGGGCCGAGGAGAACTCCTGGGAACCCTCACAAAATATTCTAGATAAGGATCTCCTGACAGGCCTCGTCCGAGGAGGGGGAGGCCTAGAGGTGGGGTACTGTTGCACATCCCATCCGTGCTTGGCCCGCGCCTGGACCTGCTCACCTCGCTAAGACCACCTCGGGTTCCGGGTCGGCCTCCCCAGCAGCAGCTGCGAATCCAGCTAGGCCTCAGCGTCCTGCGGTGGCGGTCGCTGGGCGTTCTCCTTCCAGCTAGGCCTCACGGCGGGGCTCGGCGTCTTCCTTGGTGTCAGCTCCGCCCCTAGGCACGCGCACGCGGACCGCCCTACCTCTTAAAGGGCCGGGGGCAGATTCCAGCTCCGCGGCACACCCTGATTAGCCTCAGCATATAAGGAAGTTCCTACTGTTACTTCCTTGCCTTGGCAATGGAGTCGATCACATCGTGATTTCTAGTTTGCCGATGCGTTCCAGTCTGTGTTCCAGCCTTGTTCCAGTCCTGTTCCAGCGTCCTTCTGTTCGAACGTCCTTCTGTCTCCTCGTCTTCCCAGGTAATACCTCTTGGACTGTCTTCTTGATACTGACCTCGACCTGTTCGCGACTACGTTGACCGCTACCTGCCTCTGACCTTCTGCCTGTTCTACGACCATGTCTGCACGCTGCCTAGAACTGACCTCTGCCAGTTTACCAACCACGTCTGCACGCTGTCTGGAACTGACCTCTGCCTGAACTCGACCACGTCTGACTGTCTCCTGGAACCTGACCTCTACTTTGACTGACTAGCAATGGACTGACTCCTGGTATTTGACCCCTGCTTTGCCTGACTATCCACGGACTGATTACTGGCTCTGACCTTTGCATTGGCTGACCATGCTTCCTTGACTCTGGCCTTGATCCTTGCAATACATTCAGAGACTCTATTGTGGCCTTCTCAGGCACCCCAGACTTTTGGCCTGAATATCAACCGTGCATCTTTGATCGTGGTGGGCACACCTCTGAACTTTCTATCTAGGAGATCCTGCGAGGCCCACCTAAGTCCAGACGGCCCGGGTAACCAAGGGCTCAACCCGAGGGAATCCTGGGTTGCCAGTGGCGAAGCTCCAGCTAGCCTCTGTCTCCTCCTGTGCTCCGCCTCCTGGTGGCAGGCGCTTTCTGGGTCCGACCAGGGAGCCTACCAATCCTGCACTAGGCCAAGGGTCCATCTCCTGGCACAACACACGGGAGACTTGGAGATCAATAAGTTAAGCATATTTCCCATAAACATAAAACTGGAAAAACCTTTAGTACCTCAGGCCCTCAGCTATGTCTCCTGCACTGTAGTGTTCAGCATTATGTTCATGGGGATGGCCTACAAACTATTGTTTTAATTAAAATCTTGATTTTTGTTTTAATAGAATGAATGTTTTTCTTAGAATACTGCTAACCCTAATACTGCCCTTGTCTTTCTACTGCTTTTGTAATTCAGTGCAGTCTTCAAAAACAGTGGGATGCCTAGACATTTGGCAAAAATGAGAATTATGATGTAATCACTAAGCTCTTAAAACAACAACAACAAAGTCTCTGGCATACCAAAGTGATCATGAGTCTTCTTAAAACCTCATGACATTTACCCATAGATCACATAAATGTCTATAGCTAATAACTTGTGAAGTTTATACAGTATAAAAAGGTATTTAATTAATCTAGATAACATACACTGAACTTTGTTTTGTGTTCTAAAAGAAAGTATATCTAAAAGCAGTATAATATGTAGCCTATGTAAATGAGACCATTTGCTTCAATGTGATGCTTCTGTGAAAGATTTTTTTCTGGTTTTAGCAGTCTTAACATTCCATTTAAACACATGCATATTTGCAACCAGAGCAGTGCTAGGGAGTATTTTGCAAACTATGTAAGTGTTTGTGGCTAGAGTGGCAGACCTGGAGGAGCTGAGCCAGACAGAGAGGTATATAGATGAGCCTTCAGGGACATAATAGCCAAGTCCCAACTTCAGACTGGCAGCCCTGGTGCTGCTTTGGAGGAAGATCTCATGATCAGAGAGCATCAACCTGTAGCAGGGACCTGCTCTTCAGGTGGTGCATTGTCCTTTCACACTGAGGACGTGTCTCCTACGGCTACTGCCCAGGAGGGAATGGTTAGGTTGGCCATCATAGTTGGTGATTCGATTATTAGGAATGTAGACAGCCGGGTGGCTGGTGGGCGTGAGAATCGCCTGGTAACATGCCTACCTGGTGTGAAGGTGGCTGACCTTGCGCATCACCTAGATAGAATTTTTGACAGTGCTGGGGAAGAGATGGCTGTTGTGGTACATGTGGGCACCGATGACACAGGAAAATGTGGGAGGGAGGTTCTGGAAGCCATATTTAGGCTCTTAGGTAGCTGAAATCCAGAACCTCCAGGGTGGCATTCTCTGAAATGATCCCTGTTCCACATGCAGGTCCCCAGAGGTAGTAAGAGCTCTGGAGTCTCAATGCATGGATGAGACGATGGTGCAAGGAAGAGGGATTCAGTTTTGGAAGGAACTGGGGAACCTTTTGGGGAAGGGGGAGCCTTGTCCGAAAGGATGGACTCCATATTAATCAGGGTGGAACCAGACTGCTGGTGCTAACCTTTAAAAAGGAGATAGAGCAGCTTTTAAACTAGAACAAAGGGGAAAGTCGACAGTCACTCAGCAGCACATGGTTCGGCGGGAGGTATCTTCAAAGGATACTAATGATGCATTAGATTAGGGCATCCCAACAGTGAAGTTCCAATAATAAGAAAAGTAGTCCAAGTGCCTGTAATTAAAAAATCACTTGAGCTAAAAAATTTCAATTTATCCCTATCAATTAAAAAGTAGAATGAAAATACAAACAAAAAGCACACTTTGAAATATTTGTATGCTAATGCCAGACGTCTAAGAAGTAAGATGGGAGAATTAGAATGTTTAGCAGTAAATGATGTCATAGACTTAATTGGCATCCCAGAGACTTGGTGGAAGGAGGATAATCAATGGGACAGTGCTATACTGGAGTACAAATTATATTGCAATGACAGAGAGGAACATCTGGGAGGTGGGGTGGTGCTTTATGTCCGGGATGGCATAGAGTCCAACAGGATAAAAATCCTGCATGAGACTAAATGCACAATCGAATCTTTATGGGTAGAAATCCCTTGTGTGTTGGGGAAGAGTTTAGTGATAAGAGTATACTACAGTCCACCCTGCCAAGATGGTGAGACGGACAGTGAAATGCTAAGAGAAATTAGGGAAGCTAACCAAATTGGTAGTGCAGTAATAATGGGAAATTTCAATTACCCCATATTGACTGAGTAAATGTAACATCGGGGAATGCTAGAGAGATAAAGTTCCTGGATGGAATAAATGACAGTTTTATGGAGCAACTGGTACAGGAACCGACGAGAGAGGGAGCAATTTTAGATCTAATTCTCAGTGGAGCGCAGGATTTGGTGAGAGAGGTAACGGTGGTGGGGCCGCTTGCCAATAGTGATCATAATATGATCAAATTTGAATTAATGATTGGAAGGGGACAGTAAGCAAATCCATAGCCCTAGTGCTAAACTTTCAAAAGGGAAACTGATAAAATGAGAAAAATAGTTAGAAAAAACTGAAAGGAGCAGCTACAAAGGTAAAAAGTGTGCAAGAGGCGTGGGCATTGTTAAAAAAATACTATCCTAGAAGCACAGTCCAGATGTAGTCCACACATTAAGACTTTAAGCATGGCTAAAAGGTGAGGAGAAAGAGGCTATTTTAGCCAAAAGATCTTCATTCAAAAATTGGAAGAAGGATCCAACAGAAGAAAATAGGATAAAGCATAAGCTTTGGCAAGTTAAATGTAAGACATAGATAAGACAGGCTAAGAGAGAATTTGAAAAGAAGTTGGCCGTAGAGGCAAAATCTCACAATAAAAACTTTTAAAAATATATCCAAAGCAGAAAGCCTGCGAGGGAGTCAGTTGGACTGTTAGATGATTGAGGGGTTAAAGGGGCATTTAGAGAAGATAAGGCCATCGCGGAAAGATTAAATGATTTCTTTGCTTTGGTGTTTACTGAAAAGGATGTTGGGGAGATACCCGTTCCGGAGAAGGTTTTCATGGGTAATGATTCAGATGGACTGAACTAAATCATGATAAACCGAGAAGATTCGATAGGCCTGATTGACAAACTGAAGAGTAGTAAATCACCTGGACCGGATGAAAATTTCAGATGTATTAGTAAAAATTTGTAACCTATCATTAAAATCATCCATTGTACCTGAAAAATGGAGGGTGGCTAATGTAACCCCAATATTTAAAAAGGGTTCCAGGGGCGATCCGGGAAACTACAGACCAGTTAGCCTGACTTCAATGCCAGGAAAAATAGTGGAAAGTGTTCTAAAGATCAAAATCACAGAACATATAGAAAGGCATGGTTTAATGGAACAAAGTCAGCATGGCTTTACCCAAGGCAAGTCTTGCCTCACAAATCTGCTTCACTTTTTTGAAGGGGTTAATAAACATGTAGATAAAGGTGAACTGGTAGATGTAGTATATTTGGATTTTCCGAAGGCATTTGACAAAGTTCTTTATGAAAGGCTTCTAGGAAAAATAAAATGTCATGGGATAGGTGGCGATGTCCTTTCGTGGATTACAAACTGGTTAAAAGTCAGGAAACAGAGAGTAGGATTAAATGGACAATTTTTTCAGTGGAGGGGGATGGTCAGTGGAGTGCCTCAGGGATCTGTACTGAGACTGGTGGTTTTCAATATATTTATAAACTAGCTGTACCCGGCCAAGCGTTGCTGTGGCTCAGTCCGGTTTAATTTCACAATGCGCATTAGCTCTGCTCCGACCATCCCAACTCCCTCCCCCCTTCCCCGGCAGTGGAAGGACTGGCTCGGTGACTCTTTTACCCTTTTCTCCTCCTGTGTGTAAGTGTCCGGCAGTCCCTACTCCTTCCCCCCTTCCTCAGCGGCGGAGGAACGGGCTGAGCCATTTCTCGGAGCGGCGACTCGTCTGCCCTTTTCTCCTCCCCTCTGTGACACCCAGCACATAGCGCAGAGCTCTATGGTCCGCACATGCGCGGTAGAGCTGCTTTCTACTGCGCATTTGCGGTCCGTCGCTTTTACATCCAACAGATGGCACTGTTTTTCTCAAAAAGCATGTTTTTACCTGTCACAGGTGTGACATCTATATAATATAGGTATATAGAAGCACGCACGAAATCGAATCCAACGTTGTGTCAAAGTTTCAAAGCAATCGGTGAAGAACTTTCTGAGATTTAAGATTTTGAACAAACGAACATTTACATTTTTATCTATATAGATGATCTGGAAAGGCATACAACGAGAGAAGTAATCAAATTTGCAGATTATACAAAATTATTCAGAATAATTAAATCACAAGCGGATTGTGATAAATTGCAGGAGGACCTTGTGAGACTGGAAAATTGGGCATCCAAATGGCAGATGAAATTTAATGTGGATAAGTGCAAGGTGATGCATATAGGGAAAAATAACCCATGCTATAGTTACACAATGTTAGGTTCCATATTAGGAGCTACCACCCAGGAAAGAGATCTAGGCGTCATGGTGGATAATACATTGAAATCATTGGTTCAGTGTGCTGCGGCAGTCAAAAAATCAAACAGAATGTTAGGAATTATTAGGAAGGGAATGGTGAATAAAAACGGAAAATGTCATAATGCCTTTGTGTCGCTTCATGGTGAGACCACACCTTGAATACTGTGTACAATTCTGGTCGCCGCATCTCAAAAAAGATATAGCTATGATGGAGAAGGTACATAGAACGGCGACCAAAATGATAAAGGGAATGGAACAGCTCCCCTATGAGGAAAGACTAAAGAGGTTTGGCCAGTTCAGCTTGGAGAAGAGACGACTGAGGGTGGATATGATAGAGGTGTTTAAAAGCATGAGAGGTCTAGAATGGGTAAATGTGAATCAGTTATTTATTCTTTTGGATAATAGAAGGACTAGGGGGCACTCTTTGAGGTTAGCATAACACATTTAAAACTAATCGTAGAAAGTTATTTTTCACTCAATGCACAATTAAACTCTGGAATTTGTGGTTAATGTAGTTAGTGTAGCTGGGTTTAAAAAAGGTTTGGATAAGTTCTTGGTGAAGTCCATTACCTGGTATTAATCAAGCTGACTTAGAAAATAGCCATTATTTTACTAGCATCAGTAGCATGGGATAGACAGTTTTGGGGTACTTGCCAGGCACTTATAGCCTGGATTTGCTACTGTTGTAAACAGGATCCTGGGCTTGATGGACCCTTGGTCTGACCCAGTCTGGCATGTTCTTATGTTCTTAAATATGTGAAAATACATTTATTTCCCATTTCCCCCTTGTATACTAAATTCCTCTCTCCCTGCTTCAGATGGGACACGTGGGTGACTCTTGTTTACTCATGCTAGTCCAGAAAACTGGAGGGATATCTCATCTGCAGGGATAGACTCTGTAGCATCAGTCATCTTCCCTTCCTCTCTGGGTTGCAATAGATCTGTCCCCAATGGCCAGCACACATACATTAGCTTTGATAAGAACATAAGAACATAAGAAATGCCATACTGGGTCAGACCAAGGGACCATCAAGCCCAGTATCCTGTTTCCAACAGTGGCCAAGTCACAAGTACATGCACAGTGTTACAGCATAAGTCATTGGACCAGCATGAAAACAAGCATGAGACCCCTTTGCTTTAACTTAATTAAATTGATTTCCCTAACTCAGGGAAATGGTATGATCTTGTTCATCTCGGTTGGGAAGCTATAAATAGGGGCATACTAGGAGTCTAGAAAGATTTCTAGAGATTTCTCTTGTAGGGTTGACAGAGTTAATAATAGTAAGGATGCTTGAGAAATTGTCAGTGTGCTCATAGATCCTAGAAACTCCTGCTTTCCAGCAGGACTATGAAATAAGAATGTAAGTAGGAGGCATCTCAACACCCGCATACTTAAGGTGTAAATGGATATACTCTTGTGAGACAAAGGATGCAGCACTACAGTTTTCGCATGGTGGCCAGACAGCATCTTCTTAATCTGTCCATATGGGTTGGGCACAGATGGAGTTTTCTCTGCCAAAAATAAAATCATTTCCTCTGTGGCTTTAAAGGTTAGGACTTTAGTGGTACCCCTGCAGCGCCGCCAAAGGGTCCTAGCATGGGCCCACGACTCCCCTATCTCTGGCCATCCCACAACCAAGAGGACCTTGGAGCTGCTACAGTGATATTATTGGTGGCCGCAGGTCAGAAAGGACATCAAGGCCTATGTCGAATCTTGCCCGACCTGTGCTCATCAGAAATCCATGGCAGGGTGACCTTGGGGGCTATTACAGCTGCTGCCGGCCTCCAAGGAACCTTGGACCCACGTGTCCATTGACTTCATGGTGGACCTTCCTCTTTCTAGCGGCTGTCATGTCATTTGGGTCGTTATAGATCAGTTCTCTAAAATGGCTCACTTTACGGCCCTCCCAGGGCTTCCTTCAGCTCCTGAATTAGCCCAACTATTTACTTCTCATATCTTCCGCTTACATGGTCTCCCTCAACACATCGCTTCCAACCGATTGTTGTGCCGCTAATTCAATGTCCGTATAGACTTTCTCACTGCCTATCACTCCCAGGGGAATGGCCAAGCCGAGCGAACAAACAGGACATTAGAAACCTTCCTTTGATCTTTTGTAAATGAACGTCAGGATGACTGGGCTAGTCAACTTCCCTGGGCCGAGTTTTCACACAATTCCCATATCAATTTTGCTACGGGCTCGTCCCCATTTTTCATAGTATATGGCAAACAACCTGCTCCACTACTTCCCATTCGCATGCTGCCCATCCCCAGCTGCCCAGATGACTGCACAACAGATTAGGAAACTCTGGGACAAGACCCAAGATATGATTCAACGAGCGGCTACAAGGGTTAAGGGCACGACGGACAAGCACCAGTGAGTGGCACCCCGGCTCAATATCGGAGACCAGGCCTGGCTTAGTACCCGGCACATTAAACTTCGGGTGCCGTCGATGCAGCTAACCCCCCGCTACATTGGGCCCTTCCCCATTTCCGAAAGAATAAGACCAGTCACGTACCGGTTATGACTACCGTCCTCCCTAAGAATACATAATGCTTTTCACGTTTCCCTATTGAAACCGCTGCTGTCGTCATGGCCCCACAGAAAACCTCCAGTACCACAAAACCTGTCCTCCGAGGATGATCACAAGGCGATAGCAAAAGCCAGAAGAATGCTGGGCTGCATAGAGAGAGGAATATCGAGTAAGAAAAGGGAAGTGATTATTCCCTTGTACAGGTCCTTGGTGAGGCCTCACCTGGAGTACTGTGTTCAGTTCTGGAGACCGTATCTACAAAGAGACAGAGACAAGATGGAAGCGGTACAGAGAAGGGCAACCAAGAAGGTGGAGGATCTTCATCGGATGACGTACGAGGAGAGATTGAAGAATCTAAATATGTACACCCTGGAGGAAAGGAGGAGCAGGGGTGATATGATTCAGACTTTCAGATACTTGAAAAACTTTAATGATCCAAAGACAACGACAAACCTTTTCAGACGGAAAAAAATCAGCAGAACCAGAGGTCACGAGCTGAGGCTCCGGGGAGGAAGACTAAGAACCAATGTCAGGAAGTATTTCTTCACGGAAAGGGTGGTGGATGCCTGGAATGCCCTTCCGGAGGAAGTGGTGAAGTCTAAAACTGTGAAAGACTTCAAAGGGGTGTGGGATAAACACTGTGGATCCATCAAGTCTAGTGGGCATAAATATAGAGGAGGTGGTAAAACACTGCACGGAGCGGCAGTAGCCACAGAGGCATTCACGGAGCGGGATGCCAGTGGCGAGTAGTTGTTCCACCTTCAGGCAGCAAAATACTGCACGGAGCGGCAGTAGCCACAGAGGCATTCACGGAGCGGGATGCCAGTGGTTTGTGTTCCACCTTCACGGAGCGGAAGGTTGGAGGGCTGCCATCTCCAAAAAAACAAAAAACAAAAAAACCAAAACAAAAAAACAAAAAACAAACAAGCAAAACAGAGGTGGGTAAGAGTATGGGGCAGGGGTGTGGTCGTTTATTTTGGCAGTTGCTACCCCTGATTGAACTGGATGTTCATTGGGATGCGGATACGGCACTGCTCTCTGCATTGGTGGAGGGGTGGAAGGGAATTGGGGCCGGAGGGTGCTGGAAGCCAATAGTGACGGGGGAGGGGGAGAAAAAAAGGGGTGGGGGGGAAGATAAAAAAAAAAATGGATAATGCTGGGCAGACTGGATGGGCCGTTTGGTCTTCTTCTGCCGTCATTTCTATGTTTCTATGTTTCTATGTTACCAGGTGAAAGAGGTCCTGGATGTCCGACGGCGCAAGGGGAAGTGTGAATATCTTCTCTCCTGGGAGGGGTAAAGCCCAGAGGAAAACTCCTGGGAGCCAGCTTCTAATATTCTAGATAAAAGTCTCCTCAAACAATTTCACTTGGCTCACCCCAAGAAGACCAGACCCCCTGGGAGGGGGCGTAGAGGAGGGGGTATTGTTGTGTGTACTGGCCGTGGTCTCCCGCGGCCGTCAGTCCTACCTTTGGGTCCTGGGAGCTGGCCCCCCATGAGGCTCTCTCTGTGGCTCTCTGGCCTGATCAGGCTGACATGCCTCCTCTGACGCCGGTGTCCCTCTGGCCCTCTTAAGCATGCGCGCGATTCACCCCGCCTCTTAAAAGGCCAGAGGTGTGAAAATCTTCCAGACCATCGGTGACTTCAGGGCTTGGGGCCTATTTAGTCCGGCCCAGTCTCGATAACAGGTCTCTCTTCCTGTGAGTTGGTTTTCAGTTCCTGCGTTCTGGTTCCTACCCCGGTGTTCCTGGTTCCTGCTCCTGCATCCTGATTCCTGGTCCTGTGTTCCTGCTCCTTCCTGGTTCCTGCCTTCCTTCTCCGCTCCTGGCTTCCAATTCCTCCTCACCCTCTTGGACTGATCTCCCGGCTCTGACTTTCGCTTGGCCCTCGGATTCTGCTTGTCTGCCGCCTGCCTTTATCATCTGCCTGTCTCCGACGTCTCTTGATTGCTGCCTGCCCCGACCATCTGCCTGTTCCCGACGCTGCTTGACTGCTGCCTGCTCTGACCTCTGGTACGTCTGGCTCTACTTCTTTGCCCCTCCTCAGGGAGGGCTACTCCCGAGTGACCCGTGCCTAAATCCTGCTGGCCCCAATACCCAAGGGCTCAATCTGCGGGGAACGAGGGCTGGTAAATGTGAAGCTCCTGTTGGTCAACTCTTCACAGCCGCCTTCCGACAATGAGGACCTGCAGGGGCCTTCCCCTGGGGGTAGAGTCAACCTCGTCTCGGTCAGGGTCTACAGAACAACAGTAGGGTTGTTTGTCATGCCTATCAGACCTGTGTTGCTTGAGTGGATGCTTTTGAATATTAATGTTAATACATTATAATAGATTTGGGATTGTACTGGCAGCCAATGCAGTGAAATTAGTGAAGGTGTGATGTGATCAAATTTCCTTGTTTCTAATAAAGGTCTCACTGCAGCATTTTGTAATAATGGTTTTATGAGATACGCAGGAAGACCGAATAATAGGGAGTTACAGTGGTCTATGTTTGAGAAAATTAGAGTTTGTAAAACAGTTCGCAAGTCCTTGAAAGTTAGTAAAGGTTCCAACCAATGTAGTATACAGAGCTTGGCGTAGCCTGCATTAATTAATTTATTGATGTGATTTTTCATAATAAAGTTTTCATCTATCTAGATTCCTAGATCTCATACTTGATCTGAGGGAGTAATTTGAAAATTAGCCAGGTCAAGAGGCAGAAGTTTAACCATAGAAAAATTTCTACTTAACCAAATTATTTCGGTTTTATTTATTATTAATGTTAGTTTGAGTTGCGATAGTTCTTGCTGTATTGCTTTCATATAGGTTGAGAGTGTCAATTCTGTTTTTTCAATTGATTTGGATAATGAGATATAAAACTGTAAGTCATCAGTATACAAGAAGAAAGTAATTCCTAAGTATGCCAGTAATTTACACAGTGGGAGCATATAAATATCGAACAGTGTTGCCGAGAGTGCTGGACCTTGAGAGACACCTGTATAAATATGGAAGGTATAGGATATTTGATTGCCAAATTTGACTTCATTCCATTCATAAGCCAGCAGTGATCCTCTCTGTTTGTCTCATGCCCTTTTGAATTCCATTAACATTCTTGTCTTCACCACCTCTTTTGAGAGGGCATTCCTTGCATCTACCACTCTTTCCATGAAGAACTATTTCCTGACATTGTTCCTGAGCCTTTCCTCTTGGAGTTTCATATCATGACCTTTAGTTTTACAGTTTCTTTTCCATTGGGAAAGATTTGATTTTTTTCACATCATTAATTCTTTTCAGGTATTTGAAGGTCTGTATCATATCTCTCCTGTCTCTTCTCTCCTTGTTATTGTTGCTGGACAGAAAATAATCAGAATACCAACAAGCTCTTCAGTATGCAGAGGAGTGCGAGTGTCATCTTCTTCATTTTGTATATTAATCATTTGAAACAGCAGCCAGATCCTCTACAGTGGCCATTGGAGCATGCTGAATAGTTTGGTTGAAAGCCAGCAGTTTGCGAGAGGACATGTGTTATGTTTTGGTTTGGAAGTGGACCCTGGGCCGAGGTGAGATGTCTCCGCCCACAGGGAGGAGCCCTATAGGCCTCAATGCCGGTAGGCGCAGTCTCAGTAACTAGGACACAACTGTAGAATAGACTTTATTAGGGCGAGAGAAAAAGCATAACCTGTGGCGCGGGGAATGCAGTCAGAGTACAGTTCTTGAGCTGTGGGTATTCCCAGGATGACACCTCAGATGTGACAATCCGGTAGTGGCCCGCAGAGCAGGATACGCCAGACAGTCTTTCTCAGTAGTGTAGCAAATACCTCAGGTGTGCAGATCCGGTAGTGGCCTGCAGCACGGGGTACGCCGAAGATGACTGTGCTGTGATAATGGTGTTGAGGTAGTCTGAGGTCCTAGAGCTCAGAAGTTACTTGAGGATGAAGAAACAATCTCCTGCTGCGCAGGATAAGGTGTAGCGAATCCTGCTGGTGAGGACACGGTAGTGGCCCGAAGTACAGGGTACACCGCGAGGAATTCCTGCAAGGTTTGGCAGACATGAGCGAAGTGGTACTCATGAGGAATGGTTCCCAAAGATCAAGGCAGGAAGTCCCTCTGAGGAGCGGATAGCCTAGGAACGCGGAAGAGCCCCCGAGGAGCGGGTACTCAGAGCATTCACACACTGAGACAGGAACAGGAACTGGAAGTCCAAGGAGAAACTGATTCAGCAACGAGAAGAACTCCTTGCTAACTCGTAGGAGCATTGGGCCAGTCTGTTTTAGTACAGGTAGCGAGATGACATCATACGGAGGGGATGCCCCCGAGGTTCCCGCCATGACGTGTACATAGGTGCACGCCTAAGTGACTCCAGAAGCAAGATGGCGGTCGACAGCGCCCACGCTGTCCCGGGAACGCCAGGGATGTCGGCGGTGACTGGCGGAGGCAACCATTCTTCCGAGAATTGATGGTGCAGCGAAAAAAGAGGTGAGCATGAGAGGTCACAGCCGTCTGCTTCCGACGGAGACACAGAGAAACAGCTGCTCAAATTAAGGAGAAGAATGTTGCCATCCAGTTTCTTTTGATGGGATTGGAGCAAATGTCTTCTTCTTCTAGGTGTCCTTAATTTACTTTTAAGCATGCCTACTTCCAAATATGCTCCTTCTGCCAATTTCAGTGGTATCATGCAGTATTGCACTTCTGCAACAGCAACTTCCAGCTCGTGGGAGATATCCAAAGTTGCCACAACAAGCTCAGCCCAAGTCTGAGCCTAGTTTTTGTATGGATACAATCCTCAAACCTTGATTCCTCTGGTAGGGGGGAGGATCCACCTTCATCTGGAGGACTGGCAGAAGATCACCAAGACCATTGGTCCTTAAAATTGTAGAGTCTGGTTACCGTTTGCAAATTTGCCAACCTTCAGGGCTTCACTGTTGTCGGCCTTTAATATTGCTCCATTTCACTCAACTCAGCTCAGTCTCAAGGAGTTCCTCTCCTGCTATTTCCTTATCCTCAAGAAGTCAGCAATTGAGACCCATCCTGAATTTACGAATTCTGAACAGGAGCCTGTTACAGGAGAAGTTCAAAATTAACTCTCTCTATACCATCCTACTATTCATTCAAGCAGGGGACTGGATGTGTGTCCTAGATTTGAAAGGTTTATATTCTCACATACCCATACATTGCTCCCATTGGCAATATCTACATTTCAAAGTAGATTCCTTTCACTATCAATACAAGGTTCTCCCTTTTAGACTCTTAGCAATCCTAAGGGTGTTCACCAAATGCCCGGTGTAGTAGCACCTTCATTGTCAGGGGTTTTGTGTCTTCCATTGCCTGGATGATTGGTTTGTGACGAGACCTTCCCTGCAGAAGATGCTCTGGCTTTTTCAGTCACTGGGGTTCACTGTAAACTTCACCAAGTCAAACCTTGTCTCTACTCAAGTTCATTGGGGTAAGGATAGACTCTCTGGAAAAGAGAGCATTTCTTCCATCAGAGCGAGCTTGCTGCATTTGATCCTTAATCCGGAGCCTTATGCAGAGGGATCAAGTTCCGACTAGGGAACTGTTGGTTATATTAGGTCATATGGTGGCAGCAATACAAGTGGATCCCATGACCTGCTTCATCATGCAGCATTCAGTGAAGTCAGTTTCTTCATCCCTTGTCATTCCCAGTGAGAGTCATGGCAGTAATGAAGAGGTCTCTGAAGTGGTGGCTAGACCCAGACATTCTGGAGATGGGAGCTCCCTATTGGCTTCTACCTCCTCAGGTGATATTAGTGCCAGGAAAAATAGTGGAAAGTGTTCTAAACATCAAAATCACAGAACATATAGAAAGACATGGTTTAATGGAACAAAGTCAGCATGGCTTTACCCAGGGCAAGTCTTGCCTCACAAATCTGCTTCACTTTTTTGAAGGAGTTAATAAACATGTGGATAAAGGTGAACCGGTAGATATAGTATACTTGGATTTTCAGAAGGCGTTTGACAAAGTTCCTCATGAGAGGTTTCTAGGAAAAGTAAAAAGTCATGGGATAGGTGGCGATGTCCTTTCGTGGATTGCAAACTGGCTAAAAGACAGGAAACAGAGAGTAGGATTAAATGGACAATTTTCTCAGTGGAAGGGAGTGGACAGTGGAGTGCCTCAGGGATCTGTATTGGGACCCTTACTTTTCAATATATTTATAAATGATCTGGAAAGAAATACGACGAGTGAGATAATCAAATTTGCAGATCACATAAAATTGTTCAAAGTAGTTCAATCACAAGCAGATTGTGATAAATTGCAGGAAGACCTTGTGAGACTGGAAAATTGGGCATCCAAATGGCAGATGAAATTTAATGTGGATAAGTGCAAGGTGATGCATATAGGGAAAAATAACCCTTGCTTTAATTACACAATGTTGGGTTCCGTATTAGGTGCTACAACCCAAGAAAGAGATCTAGGCGTCATAGTGGATAACACATTGAAATCGTCGGTTCAGTGTGCTGCGGCAGTTTTTTTTTGCCTGGAACAGAATAAAGAAATAGTATTTGAGAAATTCTTTAAGAATAAAGATGTATTATTTTATGGTCAGAATATTTTTTTTATTTCTTGATGTCTCCAAAACCACTTAGGCTCGTAGGAGGCATTTTCTATCCCTGAAAAGTAGGATTTTGTCTATTGGTGCCACTTTATTTTTAAAATTTCCTTTTAAATGTTTTATTACTTTTCAGGCAAATAAATTTATGTTTACTAACCTTTTACATTTTGAGACATTTTTACTTGATAAGACCATCTCAAGTGAGAGCCCTTCCTTAACAACATGAAGAAGTTAGGACCTTATATATAGAAATTGACTCCTCTCTCTTCATTAGAACATAAGAACATGCCATATTGGGTCAGACCAAGGGTCCATCAAACCCAGCATCCTGTTTCCAACAGTGGCTAACCAGGCTACAAGTACCTGGCAAGTAGCCAAAAACTAAGTCTATCCCATGCTACTGATGCTAGTAATAGCAGTGGCTATTTGCTAAGTCAGCTTGTTTAATAGCAGGTAATGGACTTCTTCTCCAAGAACTTATCCAAACCTTTTTTAAACCCAGCTACATTAACTGCACTAACCACATCCCCTGGCAACAAATTCCAGAGTTTAATTGTGTGTTGAGTGAAAAAGAACTTTCTCCAATTAGTTTTAAATGTGCTACATGATAACTTCAAAAAGTGCCCCCTAGTCCTTCTAATATCCGAAAGAGTAAATAACTGATTCACATTTACCTGTTCTAGACCTCTTATGATTTTAAACACCTATATCATATCACCCCTCAGCTGTCTCTTCTCCAGGCTGAACAGTCCTAACCTCTTTAGTCTTTCCTCATAGGGGAGCTGTTCCATCCCCTTTATCAATTTGGTTGCCCTTCTCTATACCTTCTCCATCTCAACTATATCTTTTTTGAGATGCGGCGACCAGAATTGTACATAGTATTCAAGGTGCGGTCTCACCATGGAGCGATACAGAGGCCTTATGACATTTTTCGTTTTATTCACCATTCCCTTTCTAATAATTCCCAACATTCTGTTTGCTTTTTTGGCTGCCGCAGCACACTGAGCTGACGATTTCAAAGTATTATCCACTATGATGCCTAAATCTCTTTCCTGGGTGGTAGCTCCTAATATGGAACCTAACATCGTGTAACTAAAGCATGGGTTATTTTTCCTTATACGCATCACCTTGCATGAATCCACATTAAATTTCATCTGCCATTTGGATTCCCAATTTTCCAGTCTCAAAATGTCCTCCTGCAATTTATCACAATCTTCCTGTGGTTTAATTCCTCTGAATAATTTTGTATCATCAAAAGTGAACCTTCTTGTCTTCTGAAAATGTGAAATGTATCTATCTGAAATAGGTATACTCTGAAGACAGCAGTTCACCAATCCCATAATCCCTCTCATCTTCCCTATGATGTTATATTCACCCCCCTCCCCAGTCAAATGTTTTATGAGAGCTATTGTGCTGTGGCAGTTTGTAAACATCTGTTCAGGGACAGTCAAAGGCCGTTGGGTCTTTTCCAGGAAAGTTCTGGAAGACTCTTGCCTGTCTAGTCAGTGCTGAGCAGTCATGTTATCTACTTGTGTGATTAGCAAACCATTGTCTTCAGAGAATACTTGTTACAGGTATGCAGCCTTGCTTTATGTTTGCTTAGAATTTTGTTGATGAGCACTGGCTTATTTCAAGTGATTGCTCCTTCCTTCTATTATACTGCAGTCCTTAAAGTTTCCTTGTCATGATAATAAAGCTTTATGGACACACTTTGCAGTTTTCAAGATCAGACATCACAACACACTAGAAGTTTCCAGAGGGGTATTTTTTCTAACTAATTTTTTTTTCTTTTTAGATTTCTTTTTATGGCAGATTTCGACACTTTCTGGACATCATTGACCCTCGGACTCTTTTTGTGACCGAGGTATGTAATACATAACAATATTTGTTCTTAGAAGCTATTTATTTTTATTAAAAAAAAATAATTATAGTCCCATGAAAGATGCCAGGCTGATAGTACTAGAAAATAAAAATAAAATATTTAATTTTACTCAAAACTAACAAAGCAAAAGACGTGACATGGCATCTTTCCCTTTAATACACAGCCAATGATAGTGATGATTTAAGGTGATTTCTTTGTGATTTTGAAATCTTGTTGTAATAGAACTGGTCTACAACCACCAATATATTTCACTTTTGGCACTAAAAAGGTATTGAATGTAATGACAGTTTGGTCTTTACTGACTTATTTCAAATTGGATTGGTGACATAGGGCTAGTATGCCAGTAACAGTTTCCTGATCCATACAGTTCTTTGCAAGTAAACAATATGTATTTTTTAATCTCACTAATAATAATTAATATTTATAGAACAACTTCCATTTATATAACTCATTTCACAGCATTACTAAAGACAAAGTTCTTTCCTCATGGAATTTGAGTAGTTTCAGCAAAATGTGGTACACAGCAGAATTTTTGTCAGAAAGATATTTGCTGAATTTGCTGATTTAAAATATTTTTACCTGATGTTATCTAACCATCCACCACTTTGGAGGGGGCAAGTCACTCTAGAAGTGCTGAGTATTTACCCTTTTTATGCATCATTTTAGGATGGCTTCTACTCTGATTTGAATGAGCCTCAGTATTTTTAGTATGCAACCCCTGGTAATATGCACATCTGAAATAGGAGTAGGTGGACCAACTGAGAAGTTAATATTCAGCTGCAGGCAGTCTGGCTAAATTATCCAGATAAACTTATCCAGAGAACAGTTTTCGCTTCCAGCATTGCCTATCAGAAGCAGTGCTGGAGCCACCGGGAGTGAGAAAGTAACACCCTCGTTCCCAGCAGGGATCTGTTCTGGCCATCGGTGGGGGGTAGGACAGTTTCTAGTATGACCGGGGAGGGGAGGTGAAAGCCAGGGGTACTGATGGCAACCTTTTAAATGAAACCGGAAAAGGTGGCAGTAGCAGTGTTGGCAGCAGCAGGGGTGTGTGGAAGGGAAGGGATCATGCTTGCTTTGGGGCTTCTGGTCCGACAGGGCCATTTATGTTCAAGCCCTCTTAAAACTGAGTCTGTTAATGAGAGTAGTAATGTCTCAGTTGAGTGATGTTTCCTAAATCCAAATTGGTTTGGGTAGAGAATATTTTGATCTTCCAAGTGATTTACAAGCTAGAAACAGAAAGTTGAATATTGGACAATACTTGTCCCAATCGTCAGAATTACCAGACTTATTTTTTAGGGTCAGTTTTATCACCGCTTGTTTTAATTCATATGGTATAATTCCTTCTGATAGTGAATGCTTAATTAAGGTTGTGATTATTGGAGTGATAACATGATGTATTTGTTTCAAGGAACTAGCTAGTATTGGGTCACACGGGTGAGTAGCAGGTTTAATTTTAGCAATGACTTGGCTGATTTCCAGTTTCGATACTCTGTCGAATGTGGACCATTTATATCATTTGAATCTTCTTGTGTTTTTGTTGGTGAACTGACAGTGAATTGTTTTGTCAACTTATTGATTTTGTCTGAGTGTGGTAGCATATTCATTGCAAGAGGTTTTTGTGAAGTTGTAGTTTCTCAAGATGGAAGATTTTTTTACAGACTCAAAAAGCAGTTTTGAATTAAATATAACTCCTTGAATTTGTTTAGCTTAGTATTCTTTTTTTACTTTATTGGTTAGTATACGGTATTTTGTAAGGAGATATTTATATTTTCCTAGGGATTCAGCAGATGGGCATTTCCGCCATTGTTTCTCTATTTTTCTTAGGTTCTGTTTGGTGCTTCTCAGTTCATCATTGTACCAGGGCTTTTTGTGTTTGGAGTTATTGCTTTCTTTTTTAGTTTTCATCTAGACTGGACTAAGGTTTTCATCTATGTCATTGACTAACTTGTCCCAGGAATAAAATGCCAATGTGGCATTGGTTTGATTTAGTTCATGGATCTTTTTTTTCTGTTGATTCTGTCTTTTTCCTGAAGGTAAAAGTAAGCTTATTATCTATGTTATTGTGAATTTGGTTGGTGAATGCTGTTGCATGTGCCGGCCGTGGCAGGCCCACGGCCAGGTCCTCTTACACTCTGCTGCTGAATGCAGCATCTGGCTTCTTATCCCTCGCGGCGGTAGGCCATCGGCTCCGTCCTCGGGCCACCCCCAGTGCTCCTGATGCTGCGACGAGCTCCTGTGTTCCGCAGTGGGCCTCTCCACGTGGCCCGCGAAAAGACGCTGCCGTTCAGCGCTGCACCCTTCCCTAGGCATGTGCACGCACATCACTGTCTCTTTTAAAGGGCCCACGGCGGGAACTTGACCGCGGCCCCGGATGATGATGTCGCTGAAGCTCCGGTATATAAGGCTGGGCTCAGCTCTTGTTAGTCGCCTTTGCAACAGGTCTCCACTCTGGTCGTGTTCTTCGTTGCCTCCTGGTGATTCCTTCACGTTCCTGGTTCCTGTTTCCTTTGAGTTCCTGTTCCTGGTTGTCTTCTTCGTTCCTGTGTTCCTGCTACCCAGCTTTCCTTACTGACTGATCTCCTCTTGGATTCGACCTCTGCTTTGCCTGACTATGCTATTGATCTTCTCCTGGACCCAACCTCTGCTTTGCCTGACCACGCTACTGATCATCTCCTAGTCCAGACCTCTGCTTTGCCCGACCACGCTATTGATCATCTCCTAGTCCAGACCTCAGCCTTGCCTTGCCACCACAACTTGATTGCTGCCAGGCCTGACTCCAGCTTGTTCTACGACGCCTCTATTGTCTACTTCCTGGACTTGGCCTTTCAGGCTTTGGCCTGTTCTTGCTCGGGGCCTCCTGTCAGACTTTGGTTCCTATTGGCACCTGGGTCTCCGGGACTCCGCCTCGTCCAGTACAGACTCTACAGTTGTGCTGTTGCTGCCTCTGGGCTGTCCTCTCCATCTTCTCATCGATGACAACATATAGAGGCCTACCTAACTCCAGGCGGCCCTGGTTCCCAAAGGCTCAACCCGCGGGGAACGAGGGCTGGTATTGGCGAAGCTCCAGCTGGCCTCTGTCAGTCAGCCCACTCCGGCTGTCGATGGTGGGGACTCGTAGGATCTCTCCTATGGGTAGCGTCACCCCCACCTCGGCCCAAGGGTCCACCTCTTGTGCAACAATGCTGTATTCGCTTCTATTAATTGGTGATCAGACCAGGGTAATATCGTGTGTGAGATGTTGTTTAGGTAGATATTTGTATTGGCAAATAAGTCTAGAGTGTGGCCTGCTTTATAAGTGGCTGTAGAGACAAATTGGGACCATCCCAGGCTTTCATAGCTTCTAAAAACATTTCACAAGCTAAGGTTCTCAGTATTTTGTCTACCTGGAGGTTAAAGCCTCCTACAATTAATGTAATTCTGGTGTTGGAATACTTTATTGAATAATTCAACAAGTGGTAAGCATTCTTTTTGGAGTAAACCTGGTGGACAATAGACTGGTCCTATATTTAGTTGACTTGATTTTAAAATTGCCACTTCATATGGTGGGTTAATCTCAACTCTGCAAGGTACTATCTTAAGTTCTTTTTTTTTTTTTACAGATTAAATCTAATAATCCCCTACTTTTTTGTTTATGTCTAGGGAAATGACATATTTTGTAGTTAGGGTGAAAAATTTGGTTTAGGAGTATATTATCTTTGTGAGTCAGCCAGGTTTCAGAGATGTAAAAAATAGTGGGCTGTACAGCTTCTAAATTTTAACAGGGATTTTTTTTTTATATAGACTGAACATTTAATAGGAGCAGTGTTAACGTTAGACAGGAAGAGATAGTGGTAGCATTAGTACTTACCAATGGACAAACCAGGTTTGTGATCTTTCTTTTCTTCTTACTCGAGGCACTCCTTAGATCTCTTTTCAGGCCCTGTCCTAGTATGGGCTCAATGAAGCACATCTGGGCCATGATTGTAGTATTCGAACCAGCAATCAATAAAAATGCACTTTGGGCCTGTATGAAGGGGCACACAAAGTGGCAAACTCTTTTGTTGTGCTCCTTCACGCGCCTTCGGTGTTGCTGCCACTGTAAGTTGGTGTGAGGTGGTGGGTGGTGCAGTCAACTTGGCGCTGGCAACATTTTTCTCACCTCCTCCTTCCAGGGTGGGGGGGAGGGCACTCTCAGCGCATCCAAAGCGTTGCCCCCGGAGCTGGTTGCCGTGGTGTTCAGTTGGGCTAGGTAGGCCTTGCTCCCCGCCCTTTCCCCGCCGCTCTCCCCACCGCATGTGTGTATGAGAGAGGGAGAGCACCTGCATGTATGCATGAGGGAATGGAGATCCAAGATGGCACGCTAGAGGCAGGACGCACGCCGACTCTCTCCTTACCTCAGAGTTTTTTTTCTTGTCTGATGCCGCACTCCGGCAAGAAGCAGAGGGCCCGCAAGAGGCTGAATTTAGAAGGCTCTACGCTGGGACCATACCGAGGGCCGATGGACGCCCATGTATTGAGAGGGACAGAAGAACCGGGAGAAGAGTCGCTGGAAGCTGATCATGGAGGCGCAGCAACAGCCGACAGCTTCCCAGACTCGCTAACATCTTTGTCCCCGGCAGAACGGACGGCACCCAAAAACCCAGCAGTTGGTAGAACAGCTACCCAGGTCCTGACGGAGAGGACCCCAGAAGGCACCAGGGAGGCACAGTATACGGAGAGAGCTCCGGAGGAACTGCAGCAGCCGGTAACTGTTGGGCTGGAAGGGGAAGGAGCCTTACGAGGTGAAGAACAATTGCTGGAAGAACTATTGGAATGGCAATTTGAAGAAGATATATATATTCAGGAGAAATCTTATGCATCACAGAATTTATTTATTTTATTTATTTATTTATTTTATATACCGACATTCAATCGAGATATCACATCGGTTTACAGGTAACTGGGCGGATAGGGCGAGATCTGCCCTATTTTACATTATAACATGATAACAAGGTAACAAATATAACATGGTAACAATTATAAAAGGAATATATGGAAAAAATATTATGGCATATAACTTATGTACATTATGTCTTGATGATAAAATAATTTAGGTATCAGGTTTGATTGGAGGAAGTAAGGGGAGGGTGGGCAGGGGGGGAGGGTCGGGGGAGGGAGGATAGGAAGGGGGGAGGTAAGAGGAGGGTGGAGAGATGCATTCGGGCAGGTTAAGTGTCAGGTGGGAAAGCTTTTAAGAACAGCCATGTTTTGAGATGTTTTTTAAAGACTTGTGATGAGGGTTCATTTCTGAGATTGGGGGGGAGGGAGTTCCATAGGGTTGGGCCCGCTATTGTTATGGCTCGTTTGCGGGTTGAGTTGAGGTGTGCAGTTTTGAGATTGGGGATGGAAAGCAGGCCAGTGTTGGATGACCTGAGATTTCTTTGTGTGGGGTATGGTTGTATTGCATTGTTTAGCCAGTTCATTTTGTTGTTGTTTATTTTTTTGTGTATGAGGGTGAGGGTTTTATATTGGATTCTTTGTGTGATGGGCAGCCAGTGGAGTTCTTTGAGAGTGGGTGTGATGTGGGAGGATTTTCTGTTGTTAGTGATGATTCTGGCGGCGGCGTTTTGTAGAACTTGTAGGGGTTTGATGTGGATTTCTGGGAGACCAAGGAGGAGGGAGTTGCAGTAGTCGAGTTTTGAGAGAATAATTGATTGAAGGACTGTTCGGAAATCATGCGCTTGGAGAAGGGGTTTGAGCTTTTTTGGTGTTTGGAGCTTGAAGAATCCATCCTTGATTGTATTGGAGATGTGTTGTTTAAAGTTGAGTTGGCTGTCAATTGTTACGCCCAGGTTTCTTGTGGATGGGGTGAGTGAGTTTCCTGTGTTGTTTGGTACCCCCGGGTTGTTTGAGCTTGCTGGGTTGTTTGGGGGGGGTGCACTTGAGGGGAGATGCGGGACGGTCATCGTGGATGTGAAGGATTTCTGTTTTAGCTTGGTTGAGGCAGAGTGATAGTTGAGATAGCAGGTGGGATAATTTTGAGCTGAGTTTGTTCCATCTTTCCATGGTGTGTTCAATGGACTTGCTTATGGGGAGTAATATTTGTATGTCGTCTGCATAGACGAAGTAGGTGAGGTTTGCGTCTGATAGGGATTTGCATAGTGGGAGGAGGTAAATGTTGAAGAGGGTTGAGGATAGGGAAGAACCTTGAGGGGACGCCATGTGTGAGGGGCACTTGGGAGGATTCAGATGAGTTTGTCTTGACAATGTAGGATCTGTTTGAGAGGTAGGATTTGAACCATTTGATTGTAGTGTCTCGTAGACCAATTTCTTTAAGTCTGGTGAGGAGTGTTCTGTGGTTGATGGTGTCAAAGGCAGCTGATATATCAAGAAGTATCAGGAGGAACGATTTGCCTTTGTCGTGACCTCTGAGGATGGTATCAGTGAGGGCGAGGAGGAGGGTTTCGGTGCTGAAGAATTTTCTGAAGCCATGTTGTGTTGGCTGGAGAATATTATGGTCGTCAAGGTGTTCTGTAAGTTGATTGTTGACTGTTTTTTCGATAATTTATGCTAAGAATGGGAGGTTGGAGACTGGTCTGTAGTTTGCTGGGTCTGATTTGTTGAGTTGAGGTTTTTTGATGATTGGTTTGATGATGGCGTTTTTGAGTTTGTCTGGGAAGATTCCTTGCTCGAGTGATAGGTTGATGATGTAGGTTATTGGTTTGACAATAATCTCTCTGATGAGTTTTAGAGTTTTGATAGGGATGGTGTCTAAGGGGTGGGATGCGGGGTTGGTTTTTTTGATGATGGGTTCAATTTCTGTAGATGCAACGGGTGTGAATTGTGACCATGTGTGTATGTGAGGAGGGATGTCCGTTGGGTCGGTGTGGGTTTGGGGAATCTTGGCAATGATGTTGTCGACTTTGTCTTTGAAGAATTGTGCTAGTTTTTCACTGGAGATGTGGTTGGAGTTTGACGTTGTGTCATTTTGGATAGGGTTGGTCAGGTCTTTGACGTAGGCGAAGAGGGTCCTCGGGTTGAATTGATAATCATGAATTCTTGATGTGTAGAAATTGCGCTTTGCTGTGTTGAGGTCGGTTGTTTAGTTGTGTAGAAGGGTTCTGTATTTGTCTTTCAGGTTTGGGGTGGGGGTTCGTCTCCACTGTTTTTCGGTTTGTCTCAGTGTTTGCTTTGAGGTTTTCAGTTCTGGGGTATACCATGGAGCTTTTTGCTTTGTGGATGGTTTGATTTCCTTTCTTATCGTGGGGCATAGTGTTTTGGCTATGTCTGCATTGATGGAGATCCAGGAATTTGTGGCGGAGTTGGCATCATTTAGGTTAATTGTCTTTAGTGCTTCAGGTAACAGTTCAGCGAGGTCTTCACTGGAGCATGGTTTGATGAATTCTATGAAGCTGTTGTCTGTTTTCAGTGGGGTGGATTGTACTTGAAGTTTGGCTTGGATGAGGCTGTGGTCGGACCATGGGGTGGGGGTTACAGCGGGTGGGCCAGTTGCAGATATTTTATTGTTTAGGAAGATTAAGTCAAGGGTGTGGCCAGATCTTTGCGTGGGAGAGTTGATGATTTGGGTGAATCCTATGGCAGACATGGTGGAAAGGAGTAGTTCGCTGGTGGGAGATGGAGGGTGGGTGTCTATATGGAGATTGAAGTCTCCTAGTATGATGGCGGGCTCCTGTAAGTTGATGTGGGTTGTGATGGATTCAATCAGTGGGGAAAGGTTGTGCTGTAGGCAACCTGGGGGGGCGTAGAGGAGAAGTATTTGGAGATGTTTTGATTTGAATAGGTTGGTCTCGAATGGGGGTGGTAAGTTTAGTGAGTGGGATGAAAATTTCAGTTTTTTGTGAGCTAGGAATAGTAGGCCACCTCCCTTTCTTTTGCTTCTGGGTATGGAGAATATGTTGTATGTGTTTCTGGGCAGTTGATTGAGTAGGACTGTGTCAGAGTGTTTCAGCCAGGATTCTGTTATACAGAATATGTCTGGTTGGTAGTCTGTAAGCAAGTCATGAATGATTGGGATTTTTTTGGTGATCGACTGTGCATTGATGAGGAGGAGGGTAATGAATGTGAGTGTAGTATAGGTTATGTTAGGGTTGGTGTGGATTTTGGTGAGGCGTCTAGTGGTGGGTGTGGCTTTAGGAGAGTAGTGGTGTTTGTAGCGGTGAGGTAGTTTGGGAATGTATTGGGCTGAAGCCATTGTGTGTGTTCTTTGTGTGAGGGAGACTGCTTGGTTGCTTGGTTGCTGCTTGGTGGGTGAATTATGTCAGAGATTGCTTGGTTGTTGAGAGTTGGATGAGTGATTTCAGGAGTTGAGCGCTGGGAGGGAGACATAGTTGGCTGGAAGGTTACTGAGAGTTGAGGTGGGATCTGTGGGGAGGACTTTGGGGACTGTGGTACACAAAGGGAGTGCACGAAGGAGCGCACAAAGGAGCAGGCTCCTTTGGCGTGCTCCTTCGGCGCGCGACGCTCGGCGCCTGGGAGCCTCTTACATTTAAAATTAAAGGGCCAATCAGGGCTGTCCCGATTGGTTGTGCGTCGGCAGCGTGTCCCTTGGAGGCGGAGGAAGGTCGGCAGGATGACATCAGCGGTTCCCGGAGGAAGGCAGGGGCTGCCTCGTGGTCGGGGTCGGAGGCGGTCGTGGGTAAGTGTAATTAAGTAGGCCTGGTAAGACCAGAACAATTTACCCTCGAATCTATTTGGTTTGCTATAGAAACTGTTAATAAAAACTTAACTACTCAGTTAGAAATTGTTACTAATAAAATGGGTCAAATGAATACTCAAATAAAGAAAATAAAAAAAAAGCAATTGGAAGCAAAAAAAGAAATGAATGTTGTCAGAACTGATGTAGATCAGTTAAAAAATCAATATCAAGAAATGGCAAAAGATAATTTGTATCTGCTAAGAAAATTAGAAAATTTAGAAAACCAGCAAAGAGGGAAAAATCTTAGATTAATTAATTTCCCTAAGAAATTGACATTACCAACTGAATTATGGAAACAATATGCAGTGGATAACCTGAAGATAGCAAAAGAAATTTTACCACCTATTTCAAGGATATGCTATCTACCTGTAAGGAAAAAAATATCTAGTGGAAATACCGAAATACAACAGCTTTCTCCTGTAAATTTAAATCTGACGGAGATCCTAGAAACTTCTGCGGAGGAAATACCACAACCTGCAACATTGATAATAACTTTTCTTCTTAATTCAGATAGAGACTGGGTTTTAAAAGCATATTTCCAAAGCCAACAGGAACTTTTTCTTGGACTTAGAGTTCAGGTTTTTCCAGACCTGGCTAGGGAAACACAACTTAAAAGAAAAGAGTTTCTGGAATTAAAGCCCAGGGTTCTGAAAATGGGAGCGCAAGTCTTTATTAAATTTCCTTGTAAATGTATTGTTAAAATTAGAGATGTTACATATACTTTTTTTTTGCCCTCCCAATTAAAACAATTTCTTAATGATAAATAAGCAGAAATGGCAGATGTTAAAGTTTAAACTAGCAATTGTTTGATGACCTTGTATTAGGAATTAGTCCATCTTAGGTAGTAATATTGCCCCTCTTTATAGCGACTATATTTCAGATTAATTATTTCTTTGTGAGAAAGTCGCCCCCTTGTGATTGGATTTCCCTGTATTGAGGGCTTGTAATGAAGGCATATAAATGTGTGTTAAATATTATAGTAATGAGAGAAAATTTAAAGATTTCTGTATTATGCCTTTTTTTTCCATTCAATGTATGTTATTAGAATTGAAAAATTAATAAATAGTAAATTACAATGCATGAGAGAATGAGAGCCTGCATGTGTGTATGAGGGACTGAGAGCTTAATGTATATGAGAGCAAGAGACTGCATGTGTGTATGAAAGAGAGAGAGCATGCATATGTGCATGAGAGTGCTTGCATATGTATGAGACAGTGCACCTGCATGTGTATGAGAGCTGCATGTGGATGAGAGAGAGTGTACCTGCATGTGTGCATGAGAGCCTTCGGATGTGTTTGAGAGAGAGAGTCTGCGAGTATGTATGAGAGAGAGAGCCTATGTGTCTGAGCCTGGCATGTATGTATGAGAAACAGAGAGAGCCTGAATGTGTGTGTGAGAGCCTGCATGTGTATGAGAGAGAGTGGTTATGTGTCTGAAGGAGAGAGGATAAAGATTGTGTAGCCCCCTTCACCCAAATCTACAACAATCTCTGGGAAATTAAAAGATGCACGGTATTTATTTATTTAATGGTATGGAGAGCAGGAGATATTTTAATTATTTAATTATTTATTAGTTTGAATTATGGGATCTCTCATGTACCTGCTGTTTTAAAATATTTTAGGGAAATATTACAACAAATTTATGTGACTTTTTAAATCATTAGGGGCCCAATATTGAAAGATGGCCTTTTAAGTAACTTGGCCAACTAAATTACATGGTACATTCAGTGGCACGGCTATGTTGCTGAATGTATGCATATATATTTGTACTTAGCCATATATACGTTATAACCATCTAACGTGGCCGATTAACATATGCAGCCAAGACTGAATATTGCTCCTTAGCTGCATAAGTTATGCGGCTAAGTCACTCCACCCACAATTTATGCAACTAACATTTTAGCCATATAAGGGACTTATGTGGCTAAGCAGCATCCACTAAATGTAAGCGCATATTCAGCGGACTCTACTTAACCAAAAAGGTCCTGTTTATCTGTCAAAGTAGTGCTGAACATGCTTTGAATATTGGGCCTCCTATGTTTGGCTATTTTGACATATTTATTCTTGTCATGGTTTGAATGATGTGTTATATCACTTGATTTTATTTCTTGATGTTTTGTGAGGAGTGATTATGATTCTGTTTTCCATTGTTTCATGCATAATATAGTTGGGTTTATTGTGGCTACCAGAGCATGTTTGTGAGCAAGAGACAACGAGTGAGCCAAAGAGCATATGTTTGAGCAAGAGGACTATTTAAGCCAGTGGGCCTGAGTGTGAGTGTAAAAGAGAGAGATTGAGCTAGTGAGCATGTGTATGAGCAAGAATGAGTCGGTGAACATGTGTGTGAGCATGTCTATGAAGAACATGAATGAGCCAGTGAGCATATGTGTGAAAAAGAGCGTCAGTATGGGACACAGCATGTCTGTAAGAGAGAGCATGTGAGCCAGTGAGCATATACGAGAGAGCATGTGTGATCTAGTGAGCATGTGTGTGAGAGAGAATATAAGGGAGTTTGTGTGAGAATGAACATGTGTGTAGGAGAGAGAAGAAAGTTGTGCATATCTCCCACCCTTTACTAATCCATGACAATCTCAAGGTAACTGGAATCTAAAGTTCCCAAGTACGGAGAAGAGGGGATTTATTTTAGCTTTAGTTTTAACTATTGGATGTTGTTTGCTGTGTCTACTAGTTTGAAATATTTTATTGATGTTTGGGAAATTTAAAAAACAATGTTATATGTTCATAATCAATGGATGTTATTTTCATCAGCTGTTTTGAAATATTTATTCTTTTTATGAGTTTGGTTTTACTATTATGATTGATGCTTTATATTTCTTTATGTTATTATTTGATGTTTAGTGAGGAATGATATTTGTTTTGCCATTCCATACAGAGTCTGTCTTGTTGCGGTTTCAAGTTCAGTTTTTGTTTGCATGTTTCTATTTATACTTTATCATCTTTCAATTTTGTATTTGGTGAGGGTCTGTCTGTCTTCTACTGGTGACTTTCCGGGTTTACTGGTCAAAAT